>NC_071401.1:86366820-87009320 GCF_017976375.1 Cuculus canorus
CAAATGCTGCAGAAAGGATGAATGAGATAATAAAAATTTTTGCATTTGGATGATAAAATTAAATGTATGATTTGTTAGATGTTATAATCCTACCCTTTCAGAGAAAGCTGGTATGTAAACCAGAAAAATTTCAAGCATGTTCTTAATGAATACCTTTTTGTATACGTTATGGTCAGGAACATATGATCTCTAAAAACAACTAAAAATATCTGGGAACACTTTTTTCTTTTTCCCTTGCCCTGCAAAATGCTGTACACACACAGTCTTGGTATATACGATATTTATTTCTCTGTTGTTCTTGACTATTACTAACAACACAAACCAAACAAATTTCTATGTTTTCACCATTTCAAAAACTGAATCTTCCCTGAATTGTAAAATGAATTTCAGTTAATATGCTTCAAAAGGCTGCTTTCTTCTTTCCCATAACTGCAAGGATAAGACTATAAATTTAGCCAGATTTCTATCATGGACAGGTTAATTTTCAATACTGTTTTGGAGGGATTTTGTTATTATTTTTAAGAGACAGAGTTCCTTGCATTACACCATACCAAACTAATAGATTGAAATTTAAACATTCAGAATTACTGAATTGGAAAAGTTGCAATTTTCAACCTGGATCACTCTCCACATGTATCCTGGATTTCCTTTTCAAAACACAGATGGACAGGCATACATAAATACCTGCATTTTTAAGACCACTGAAATAACTGAAGCGAGAGAGAGAACTGAATATTAACAAATATTTTAAAGTATACTCTAGTATTTCAGAAACTGCTTGTAACAAGGTGCATCCCTGGAAGGCTGGCATTAGAGGGGACAGAATTGTGACTGCGTTGACTTCTCATGAATGTCTCATTAAAAGTAGCTTTCCACTTTGATGTGGACACTTGGCTTTATCTAAAAGTCTTAAAAATAATTCTTATCAAAAATAACAGAAAGAAATTGCTCTGGGAAAATGCAGCACAGTTATTCCCATCTTTTACTATCCAAGTTCACTTTGCTTCATTGCAAACCAGAAAAATAAGAAGTAAAAGCTAGTTCCAGCATTTAACCTCCATGCAACTTAGTGGTTATTTCTGAATTATTTCAATGAATCTCTTCCCAATTAGACTTTTATTCTTTCCCTAAACCAGAATACTAGCGGCGAGACAGATATCAAGGTAAGGCCCAGCAACAGTATGCTATGGACAACTCTTACACGAACTGGAATCCTCTGTACTGTGTCACCTTCCTCACAGTGCTTCCCTCATGAGGAAAATTCAAATAAGTTTGGAAAAGAAAGGGAAAAAACACAGACACGGATTGAAATGAAGTCAGAATGTCTCCAAGGACAAGAAACAGTAGCAAAACATTAAAAGGAAAAGATCATCATTTTCTGTCGAGCATTGTGAAAAAGTGCTTATTTCCACATTATTTTTAACAATCCATTACAATTCTTTTGATGTACGGGGGATCGAAAATGAGTCCCACTCTTTATTCTTTCTCCTTCTGAGATAGTACTAAAAAAATAATCTATTTTCACATTTTTTTTGTGCTGGAAACGATAATTACAGTGGAAAAGTCTCATTATGCAATGGCAGGAGGAGGAGAGGAAATTGAAAATGATAACCTAAATGGCTATTCACCTATCATTCATAACAGGCTGAAGAATCATTTATTCTATATATCGTTTAAATAGCATCTCCGAACACCAGTTCTACAGCAAAGCACAATAATGATCATATGACCCATGCACTTCAGAAATCGGTATACAGTGAGACATAAACCCAACAGAACAACTTTTCTGTGATTCCTACTGTGAACAACCCCCCCCCAATTTTCTCATAACAAAAAATATGTCCTTTGTATTCTATACAAAGGGGTCTCCAAAGGGTGTCCTGTTATTTTAATTAATAATTATGATTTTAATTTTGTTTAATGAAAGAATTTCAAAGGAATTGGGTAATGAGCACCCAAAGAAGTTAAAAGTCATGTGCAAAATTTAGATTACTCTGACAATTCTTGTTTATATATTAATAATTCTAATGATTAGAGATGTACAAAATTATTAAATTCATACAAAAATACTAATAATTAAACAAACTATATGAATACTGACACGAAATAGTGGAAAATATTCTAATAAAAAATAGAAACCAATATACAAAATTAACCAACCTGACTGAAAGGAAGTTTCAACATGCAAAATTTTCCTTAATCTCAGTATATTTAGCTAGAAAGTTTAAAAGAAAGGTGCCTTTTAGATATCATTCACAGAAGGCAAGTGATGTTTGACCTAAAAAATTCTCCAGTCTAACAGTAAAAGGGGAAGGGGGGGAGGGAAATTTACTAACATTAAATTTGCATAAACTAATCTAGATAAAAACCAACTACATGTCTGTCTCAGAGATTTTTCTCTTTCACTGCAATTTTGTACTTCATCAATATGGACCTTTATAAAACTATATCTAAAAGGAAAAAAAAACTAACAGTAATGCAAACTTTTCCAATTCAGCAACTACACCGTTCTTCCTACCCTTTATTCTCCACTTTCGTTTCATCCATCCTTCCTGTTTCTGTCAGCATAACCATAAGACCTGTGAGACAATTTCACCTACTTTTTCCCCAACTCAGAACGATTTAAGTCCTTATTGAAACCATTTATAGATCTGTAACTTTTTCCGTCCACATACACCTTATCAGTATTACAATTTAAATGTACAAAACCCCACTAAATTCTTTTCCTGTAAACCCTTCTGTCTCTAGATCGATTCTATCAACAATATCTTTTGTGGATTATTATTGCAGCTGTGTATAGCCCTGGAACAAACCATTTAGTATAAATAAGCAGAAGTGCTAGTTTTGAGTTCATAGCATCAGGCCCAACATGGTATGACACACCTTACAGTTGTTGCTCAGAAGGGCCATTTGGCTGTGCTCATCTCCAGTTCAGTTTCTGCTTTCTCCAAAGCATTTCCCTCTTGATTGTGGGATTCTCTTTAGTAAATTAGTACCAAATTTACTGATTTTATTTCCTCTAAATTAGTCAAGGAATATTTACAAAATACAATGGCCAAGTCAGTTGATTTTATTAACTGACTCACAGTACATTGATTCTAAGCTCTCAGAGTTGTCATCTAATACCCACAGATCTAATTTGATATCCCAATATCTATATTATCGTTCTTTATCCCATGCTTTAATGACACCTTGAGGCGGGGGAAGGGAAGGAGAGTAAATAAGCCTCACCTGAAATCACATTACCAGCAAACGAGCTAATAATTCTTATGAGTTACTGTTATTTATTTGCAAAACACAATCACTTTATCAGAGCTGAATCGCTCATCTGAATGTCATTATAGGACTGTGCCAAATATACCAGTTTTCATCACAGAAATGTGCCATATGGGCCACACATAAAGAGGTAGAAGGATTTATAAGAACAGTTAAAAATGCTATCAGTGCTGATCACGATGCACAGCAGGAATTTAAGACACACTATAAGAAAAACAGTCCCATTCAGATGGTCAAACACATGTCAAAAGGTTGGACATTTACCCTGAGATCTAGTCCCACACTATGCCACCTTCAACACTGTCTGTTTGAACAAATGATTCTGTGACATACACAGTAAGACATCTCTGGTAACTCACAACAGCCCGAAAGAAATCATTCTTCCTCACAAACAGAGAATGCTTACATTTATCTTCTGTTTATTATTTCTTTCTTTTACCTTCCTTGATTCTTGGTCAAAAAATATAATAGATATTTCTCTGAACAGGAAAGTGAAATAAAACAAGATCTTTGTGCTATCTTGGAACTATTTTTTTCCAAAATATTAAAACCAGCTCATGCTCTAATTAGAAATAAGTGCTGATCTTATTTTTTTCCAGAGAAAGTGTGTTTAACTGTTCTCTAAAACATCAAAAAGAGATACTTTGAACATGAAAATAAAGATTTTTGGTTTTCTACTGCTAATATTAGACAATTGGTTTTCTGTGGGTTTGTTTTGGGGGTTTGCTTAAACTGAAACTTGGAGCTATGGTATGCAGGGGTAACAAAGGAGACAGGTAGATGAGAGAGAGAAAAATAAGGCAGTCTTCCAATGTCCTAAAGGAGTAACAATGCTGCCTCTGGTCTGGTTAGCCAGGAGCTTATTTGTGCTAATGAACGGTGGGAACTCGCTGTTGCACATTACAGGAAACCTGTTTGGTTTGCAGGGTTATGCCAGGTATCTGACTAGGGGCAATCACAGAGCCACTACACTCCCTGTGGAATGGAATCTGGTGTCTCTATTATAGAGATATTTCCTGGTACAAAACTGCCCTATCAGAAAGGCAAGGATGAGTCAGATCAAGTGCAGGTATCTATATCTGAGCTTGTCACTTCGCATATACTGAGAAACCAAGCTGTTTTAGGAAGCAATTCATCTCACCTATTGTAGACATCCACTCCAGAATCAGGAAGACTGAATCACAGATATGTCAGCTTCTTTTTACTCAGAGACAAGTTAGATGTGCCTTGGTCAAGTTGTGATTCAAGTTAGAATACTTGAATTTGAGGTAGTTATGATCTTCTAAGTAATAAATCAGAGTGTATATCCATACAGCTACAAAAACCTCAAAACACAATCTGTATTTTTTTAACTTTTTATGGTTATACAGGGAAAAAAAATCATGTCTAGAAAACAGTTAGAATTATTTAAATGAGTTTGCTTCTTCTAGTTTGATATTTTGTTAGGGCCAGACTAGGTTTCTTATTATTCCTTATTTTGTCTTCTTAAGCAATTTCCATATTCTTGTTATCAATGAGCAAGGCCAGATGTGTGAGATGCTGAAAAATTACAACTACCAATTCTCTTGCTTTCCAGCATCTTTCCTATGTTGATTCTTGCTTCAATTGATTGTTTTATTAAAAGGAAATCTACCCTAGATTATAATTGCATGGTAATTGTCTGAATCAAAGAACATTTATTACAAATTTATGATCTATTTTTAAGACTGGACATCAGCAAAAAGCTTAATATCAGTAGCACTGGGCCTTCTTGAGGTGTGCACATTATATATTTTCCTTGTTCAGTAGATCAGTTTAGCTCATTTTACCATAAATGATCTTCCTACCTTTTATTGACTATTTCTGATTGAAGATTTTTACAACAATCCCTTGAGAAAAAAGATGGATAAGCATTATGTTTTCTTAAGCTGTACTTCTGTGAGCAGCATGTAACTGCAGGAACTGAATTACTTGCATGTTAGTGTCTAACAGGAAAACTTTCCTTGAGCAAATACAGTAGATAGCTGCAATGTTTGAACTGCATGAATCCCAGTGTGAATGCCATATTTAACAATTCAGCTGGAGGATTTGACAAGTCCAAAAGTATTAAAAAGAAAGCTGAGAGCTGGCTGAGGTGACTAAATCTCTATGTATTTAACTCACATTCGGCTCCACAAAACCTTTCATATAAGCAAAAGCAGATAAACATTAGAGGTACCGTAGTGATAAGTTAAATTGATCTTTTAGCTCAATAAGAGCAATGGTGCACAAAAGCAGCAGAATGCTTTTCTAGGAATTGATTTATTAACTGGCTTATTGTATCAGCTAGTAACAGAGACAGATGAAAGGCCTGAGTAATGTGAAACAACCCATATTTACAACAAAACCAGTTTTCATTTAATTAAGTACTCCTTCAGCACCTGATTGCGTGAAGAGCTGAATTCTCTGGTTCAATTCAGGAAAATACTTTAATGTCTTTCCTGAGGAAAACATATAGTGTTGTTGTTTTTAATGGGATTACTGTCATATTTCAAGCTCCATGTGTACTCAGTCACTTTTAGGATTTCATTGCAGTGCACAGTAACCTACAAAGTTATTATTCTGTCTATTTACATTGTAAATTTGTTGTCTGCAGATACAAATGTTTGAGATTTTATTTTCTGCTGTAGTGAAACAGCAGAAAATTATCAAACAAAACAAAAAGTAAAATTATGAACCCCTCCCATTCCCACCATCAGCTAGTGAAAAAAAGAGAATCTAAGAACACTAGAATCTAGTGTTTCTTCAACATATTGATCATCATTAGCAAAGACACTAGCTGTTAGAGGCATTACACAAAATCAGACATCATTTCCTCATCTTCTGCACAGCAAAAATAAATTTAGTAGAAACGAAAGGAGAATATATTGAACAAGAGATGGGCCAAAGGGAACTCCAGAGAACAGAAAACAGATTGGCCTTGTTCTACAAAGGTATAGAAGAGGAAGGTGGGGCAAGCGAGTGAAGACAGGCAAATTCAGAGCACATCGTCCCTCTCTCCTCGATCCCCCAAAATACAAGGTTCCCGAGAGATGCAATTCTCTCTCACATTACTTCTCTCCCTCCCCAGAACCACGGGAACTTACGGTTTATTCATCCTAAATCTAGTAACAATGTATGCCTTGTGGTTCACACGAAGGAATAAATATGTACAATGGCTAGGGAATGAAGAAAAATATTCAAGACCCATGCCCCTGAAAACAAATATGCCTTTATACCTCTTACAGTGTTTTTAAAAATTTTACCATTCACTTCCAAGCATCTGTACCTAGCATAAATTCTTAATATTTAATATTTAACAGAAGCCTTAGTAAGTTAGATGTCTGCCTTCTGCTTACATTTGAGTCAACTACTTGACTAGCTTCGATTACTTCATGTGAGTGTTATAAAACAATACATCCATCTAAATCAACAGAAAACTCTCCATAAGAGATTCTCCGAGTGCAAACATTTATTATAGTATTATACTGGGAAAAGAGAAAAAGGAATTCTGAGAATTTGTCTTACTGCAGAAGAGCTAAGTCACTAGAAACTAGTTATTTGCAACATTCCATAGCTTAAAAAAGTTAGTGAGATTTTTTTAAACTATCCCTTCATGAAAAAGGATGATAATGAGACTGCTGACCAGAGGGAGTTGTCCATCTGCTAGCAAATCCCTGAATCTATATTAGTATTAAGCAGTGTTTATAGAAGTATCAGAGTACCCTTAGCACATCAAGAAACCGACAGGGCACATTTCAAGACAGTAGATTTTTGTAGTTAAAATTCTGGGATCGTTTTCTTTTCCACATAAAAGAACTGTGTTTCAAGATCAGTTTCATTAGGAACGTCTGCTGGGATTTGATGTTTTTATTTTCTTACAGATGAAAACTTATTTCTCTAAGAAGAGCTCCACCTCCTCAAACACAAAATGAGCAAATGTACAATAGTTCTTCCTAGTTTTAATTTGCATTTTATGATTACAACTAGATTAGAATTTTATACATTGCATCATTATTTAGAAACAAGCTGCTTTTATATTTCCCCACAATTTATGAACAAAAACAAAGCCACTCTTAGTTTTTCTTGTTACTACTGTTAATAACATATATTAATATCAGTACAAATATACAGCCCCCTAACACTTGTGCAACAGTCTTAGTAGATCCTCATTACTATTGAGATCTAAATAAATTCTATTAGGACAGCTCCAGCTCTAAAAGCAAATCAAAGTTGAGGTAGGAGGAGTGCAAAAGTGGCATAAACCCATGGTTTCCTTCCTTTAAAGTGTGTTTCATTGACAAAGTATACAATACAACCTTGTTATTTGAGAATAGCATCCACATATTATCATAGAATAATTTAGGTTGGAAGGGATCCTTGGAGAATATCTTGCCCAACATACTGCCCAAATGAGGCCAAACTGAGAGTCACATCAGATCACATAGAGCCCTATCCAGTTTTCTATTGAGTATCTCCAAGCTCAGAGAACCTACATCTCTAGACATCCTGTTTTGGTGTTTCATTAAGTTCATCATAAACAATTTTTACTCTGAGAAGAGTCTGGCTTCTCTACAGTCTCCCATCCAGTGACTGTAAGCAGCAATAAGGTCCTTCCTGAGCTCTCACGGTCTGAGCAAGCTCAGCTTTCACAGCTTCTCCTCATATATCAACTGTTCTAGACTGACCACTCTGGTGGCCCTGCACTGCACTCCTTCCATGTCTTTCCGGCACACTGGAAAGCCCAAAAGTAGGCACAAAACTCCAGAGTTGGTCTCACAGATGGTTAGAGGGGAACGATCACTTCCCTCAAAGTACTGACTAGGGTCTTATTAAATGCAGCCCAGCATCTAGTCAGGCTTTTTTAGCTGCCTGGGCACACACAGAACTCACAAAAAAATTAAGCAGATTTTACACTTGCAGCACAGCAGGATATCCCCATGCTCCACATTGTGGACAGCACATAACTTTAAAGTCTTTTCATAGGCCTAGTGTGTTTGTAGAGGGCCCAATGCACCAGATCTGAGTTTCACATACTTGTGGAATGCAAACGCACAAAATAAAAGGCTGATTTGGATGAAAGAGTAGGCCAGGTAAAGGTCCCAGTGTTGATGGAATAGGTCATTTATACTTATAAGATAGGTCAGACTTAGAAATACAGAAAAATATATTTGCTATTGAAAAATGCAGCCCTAATAAAAAATGCATACTTATAACACTCAACATATAAACATATAACAAAAATGAAAAGGAGTTCCTACACTCTTGTCCTTTCCCTGCTGAACTCAACAAGATGCCAGTTGGACTAATCATGATGTTTTATCTTTTCCTGGAAGCTGATCTGGCATAAATTTGAAAAAAAGAAATCAAATTATTTCACAATAGGCCAATAAAAGCAATCAGAGCAAAGTTATCTTTAGGTACAACTGTAGTATTAAGTTTTTTTTTATTTGGTTGATGATTTACAGCCTGACTGAAACCCAATTGAAAAACAATAAAAGTATCTTTTTTACTTCAATGAGTTTAGAATCAGATCTTTAGAGGTAATTTTTTTATGCACATCCTAGTAATTAACATTATAGACAAAAAAGGTAATCACTGTTAATTACTCTCCCAAAGACAGTGTTTAGACAGCTTTTTTGTTGTTGCAGAAAACAAATACACACTCTACCACACTCTAATGAGCTGGCTAAGCTACTTTAAAATATCAGCTACCTTTTTGTGCAACAAAGTATTAAATATGAGTCTCCTGACACATATTCTATATCCCTTGAGGTCCAACTTCCAGATTATTAGCAGAGGTTTTTTTCTTTTTTTCCCTCCTCTTTCTCTCTAAACATTCAGAATTGCAGACCCTCTAGAGCATCCTGCTGCATTTTTCTACCCTGTAAGAATAGGCTTAAAGGCTGACAGATACTTTTTCATTTTCCTCTCTTTTATAAAAAAAGCTAAAATCTTTCAGCATACCAACCTTGTAGTTCTAACATTTCCTAATATATTTAGAAATGTATTCATTTATTAGCTTTATATTTTCTTCAAAAACTGAAACCAGCCTTCCAGTACTTCTTATAAATTAGAATTAATTTTAAAAGTCTAACAGCATGACACAGTATAAAATAACAATTCTGCTATAATAGACATCCCATGTTAAATAATAACACTCTGAAATATATATAAAATAATAATAGCAGTCTCCTGAACAAATGTATCCTATGGTGAAATTCGTAGTGGTAAAGGACATTTTGCACACCATTTAAGCCATAAAGTCACGTGTAGGGTTCTGCTATCAGAGGAGGTGCGTTAAAATGCTGATGAACCCTCCAATATGCTGCAGAATCAGTCTCAGCTCCAGCCCTGCTTTGGAAGATAGTTAATCCTGGTCCAACAATACCCCAGAGAATGTCTGTAGAGAACAGACACTTTGAAAACAAGCCTCAAGGTAGTATGACAGCACAGAGGGATGGGTGGGGCAAATACACTCCTGAAGACAGATTTTCAAAGTGCGAATATCAGGACCCAACTTACTGGCAACTTACCTGGATTCTGGACTAATGAACTCCCTTTAAGCACATCAGAATATTAAACTGGAAACCACTCTGTTCCAAGTGTAAAAATTTCTATGATGTTCTTTAACAGTCCATTATCTGAAGATGTTATACATGGACCTTTTCACATTTATGTCACTAACATGAAACTTCTTCACACATCTATAGAACCTGAAGTGAACTACCCAAAAGGTTGAGGACTTCACCTTATCTATATCTTACACTTCTGATCTAAACTATACAGAGAGACACAAATGTGTGTGGCTGTAATTATAAGGTTTTATTCAAGATGGGCATATTTAAAGTACAATGACTCATGCTCTGTAATACAGATTCACCCATTTTAATTTGGTAATTACAGCAGCTTGTGAAAGAACAGGATATAAATTTGGAAAACTATATTTTTATTTCCACAAAAATTTATGGAAAACAGTTTGGACAGAAAACTTCCCATTCTTCTGAGCTATTAGAATATCAATTGTAAGGTTGCAGATGAAAATGGATGTAGAATTACAGTTGTATAATATAATGCATGGTATGTAACCATGGCAAAGGACAGGTAAAAAAAAAACTCAAACAAGGGGACTGTCAATTAAGGCCATTTTTTCAAATGAAGCTAGTTAACTGCAGAGTTTATAACACCATATTTTCCCTAACCAGTTATTTTGGTATCATCAGCTGCACAAGATCCTCAGCTATTGAAAAATCAATTCAGTAATTAATAGTGAAAACAATCTCTTCATTCAAATTTTGTTTACCTCTCTAATTGACAGAACTTCAAACCTACTTTTTGAACAGCGAAAAATTAATTGAGTAGAAATAAATTATCTGAATATTTTTGGATAACTGTTTGAGGATGACAGAAACCATTACCTCAAAGTATCTTTTCCTCTTTGCTTAAAAGTCTCAGTAACTAGCTTGGCTTAGGTCTCATTTCACATAAATGCCTTTTTCCGATTAATCCCCTCCACTACACCTAACAGAGAAGACCCAACCTATACACTTAGAACCAATGAGCAAAAGTAGGCACTGAAAGCTGTTTGTACTCATGTTCGTTAGTAATATTAGGCCCGTCAGTCTGACCTCAGTGCTGGGGAAAGTCATGGAACAGGTAAACTTGAGTGCTATCATGAAGCACATGCAAGAGAACTGGGTGATTGGGCCCCAGTCAACATGGATTTACAAAAGGCAGATCTTGCCAAACTAACCTGATCATCTTCTATGACAAAGTGACTCGACTACTGGATGGGGGAAAGGCTGTGGATGTAATCTTCTTGGACTTCAGTAAAGCCTTTGACACAGTTTCTCACAGTATTCTGCTTCAGAAACTGTCAGCCCTCTGGCCTGGACAGGCGCACACTCTCCTGGGTGGAAAACTGGTTGGATGGCCGGGCCCAGAGAGTGGTGGTAAATGGAGTTAACTCCAGCTGGAGGCCGGTCACAAGTGGGGTTCCTCAAGGCTCGGTACTGCGACCAGCCCTGTTCAATGTCTTTATCAATGACCTGGATGAAGGCATTGAGTGCACCCTTAGCAAGTTTGCAGATGACACTAAGCTGGGTGGAAGCGTGGATCTGCTGGAGGGTAGGAAGGCTCTGCAAAGGGATCTGAACAGGCTGGACTGCTGGGCCGAGACCAATGGGATGAGGTTTAACAAGGCCAAATGCCGGGTCCTGCATTTGGGGCACAACAACCCTATGCAGTGCTACAGATTGGGGGAAGAGTGGCTGGAGAGCTGCATGGAGGAGAAGGACCTGGGGGTGCTGGTTGACAGCCGACTGAACATGAGCCAGCAGTGTGCCCAGGTGGCCAAGAAGGCCAGTGGCATCTTGGCTTGTATCAGAAACGGTGTGACCAGCAGGTCCAGGGAGGTTATTCTCCCTCTGTACTTGGCACTGGTGAGACTACACCTTGAGTGCTGTGTTCAGTTCTGAGCCCTTCACCACAAGAAGGACGTTGAGGCTCTGGAGCGTGTCCAGAGAAGAGCAATGAAGCTGGTGAGGGGGCTGGAGAACAAGTCTTATGAGGAGTGGCTGAGAGAGCTGGGGTTGTTTAGCCTGGAGAAGAGGAGGCTGAGGGGAGACCTCATTGCTCTCTACAACTACCTGAAAGGAGGTTGTGGAGAAGAGGGAGCTGGCCTCTTCTCCCAAGTGACACAGGACAGGACAAGGGGGAATGGCCTGAAGCTCCGCCAGGGGAGGTTCAGGCTGGCTATCAGAAAAAAATTCTTCACAGAAAGAGTCATCGGGCACTGGCAGAGGCTGCCCAGGGAGGTGGTCGAGTCACCTTCCCTGGAGGTGTTTAAGGAACGGGTGGATGAAGTGCTTAGGGACATGGTTTAAGGGAGTGTTAGGAATAGTTGGACTCAATGATCCAGTGGGTCCTTTCCAACCTGGTGATTCTATGATTCTATCATTCTATGATTACTTATTATTATTATGCTTTTTACTAAGTAAAACCTATTTTCATCCAGTACAACTGAAAGCTGGGTTTTTTTCAGTAACATACATTACAATAAGTTTGGATGGACAGCCTGCCTTAGCAAAATCCATGGACAGAATTAAAAATGTAATGAGGTCATAGTATTTGATTTCCTTGAATGGTATTGTTAATTATCTTCAAGTTTTGCACAGCTTCCATGGTTCACTGCTTAGAGTAGAAACCCATTCCTGCTGCAAACCTTCCTCAAAATACGATGCCTAAGCAGAATTTCTGAGTAAAGACTTTTTGGCATCTTAAGTAAGAAGAGGTTCTAGCATTTCCATAATGTAGTAAAATGTAGTTTATCATCTTGTTCCTCTGTTCACGGTTTTCTCTTTTATGAAGAATCCCCAACTGACCTTCAGATATAGAACATCTTGATTATTTTCAAGTAAGGACAGTGAAATGAAGGAACAGTGCAGACTGTATTCTGTCATTTTGTCAAAAAGGTTATATAAAGAAACAACATATGAGTCTCCAGTCACCTGCCTTACATTTATTTCCTTGCAGATCAAATCCTGCAAAACATCAGTCTTCAAGCAGATAAGTAAAATACAATAATTTTCCTCTAATGAGGAGAATTTCAGTTGTATTGTTTCTTCCATTAAAGGGAACTGCTACCAAACCAAGCTTTTTTTAGAATAGTTGTCTTTTTTGTATTGTTTTGTTCAATAGCTAATCTTCCTACATGCTATTCACACAAGAGCATCAATTCACTGTGATAACTTCCAAGAAAAGCATGATTCAGGGCTAATGTCTTAAACTTTTATGGAGGAAAAATCTGGCAGAGTTAGTGGCTGTGATCTTGAGACAATCAAACTGAAATGAACTTAACCAAAACTTTTCAGGGAGTCATCTTCAACAACATTACATGCCACTATGAGAGAAAGGACAACATAAGGTCACTTATTTTTATGCAGGTGATTTGGAAAATGTTACGTACATTACTATGATACAGCATGTCTTTGTTTTTAAAATATTTGTTTGGACATTTCAATTTCTTTTTAAGAAACATGGCTCTCTGTTTTCAAAGAAGTATGAAGTAGAAACAAAACTCCAAAACAGTAAGAACTTGGTAGCAGGACAACAGGACAAGCAGTTCGAAGTGGTCTATATTCTGGGTAAGCAACTAGAGATAATAAATTATAATAAAACATCTTTCATGGAGCATGTATGCTTATAATGATGAAATTTTATAATGGAAGCAGCCAGTTGTGTTAAGATGGTACTTTACATCTAAAGTTGAAAAACTGTTTAAAAAAAATAAAGTCAATATACTAAGATGGAACTCCTATTAGAGCTTACTGAGATTCCTGCAGAGGTACAACTAACTCTCGAAACAGAGCACAACGCAATACTGTGACCCTCAACAACTTTAAATCACAATTACAGGAGAGGTATGACTATGATCTCTTTACAGAGTATATAGATCTGGAAAGGTAAGCAGGACTTCCCAACTTAGATCATATCTGGACTGACTTTTCAGGACATCCAAGTACTCTCACACCCGTTTTCCTCAGCTCACATACTGCTGTAGATGATCTATACATTAGAAAGCAGGGTGGGGGTTTTTTTGAAACTTAAAATTATTTGTCAGTTTTGAAAATTCTGTCTCCTAATCTTACCTAATAACCCAGTGACAGACTTAGGATCACAATCAAAATTTCATTACATTCATTTTAAGTGATGTTAATATGATCATTAGAGAAGAGGGAGCCAGTTAACAGAACTGCAGACTATATTTAGACATTGATTCTTCTATTTCATCAGAGAATATATTAAATGTCACATTATGTTGCACAGCCAATTAGAGAGGTAAGCAAAACAAAAAAGAGTTTTCCTGCTAGTTTTTTTATGAGCACAGCATGGGATAAAAAAAAAGAGACAAGGCTACCCTGCAGTAGTCCTTGCTTAACCAGCTAATATATTTCAGCCCAAAATTAAGATGAAATGTAGATATAAACCAGTTAATTTTGGACCAGAGATAACATTAATAGAAATTCTCAAGAGTTTATATTTTGATCTCATATGTACAGAAGGAAGCAAGCTATGGATTTTGCTTGCCAGAATAATATGCTAAAATGAGGCATAACTACAAAAAACTTATAATTCTGAACCAAGTATTTAACAACATAAAATTTTAAAAACAAAACAATTCTGAAAAAGATAAAAAGATAGCATGCAAAGAAGTCTCCTTTGTCCCTCAACCTTTTCATAATAAAAGTTATTTTAATCTAGTGTCCCGTGTAGGTGACATTGCAACTATTACTTATTACTAAAAGATGCCCATGCTGTTTTAACGATATTTTAATTAATAAAATGCTATATAGTTCTGCACAGTAAATATTATGATCACTAATCAAGAATATATTTTACTAATATAGAAGATGAGGTAATTTAAAGTTTCAAAAATAGGAAGTCTAAACCACTGTAAAAAGGAAAATAAAACAAAAGAAGCAGAATGAATCCTATGAGACACCTGCATATTTTAATATACATGTTCTTGTAAAAGTGTTTAGCACAGATACTATGCAAAATGCGTCCATTGTTTCTCTGTCTTTTTTACTTTAAGTAAAAAGAAAGAATGTCAAAATCTTCCTTAAAACAAATCAGACTTTTTAGTAGCAGTAGGAGAAGGAAGAAGAGAATCTTATAACACAGAGTCCTAAACTCAGTTTAGAACTGAACTGAATGGAAATTTAACACTGAAAAGTTTTGCACAGGCAAGCCAAATCTTTTATATTGAGCAATGTTAAATCTAGAAGGCAGGTAATTACTTTCAAGCTGCATAATACCAAATTACTTTTATTGCTACTGAGTAGCTGAAGTTACAGTTTAGCCTTTTTTTCCCCCTCTTGCACATATATTTCCATATTTTTCTGTTTTTTATCAAAGATAAGTAATACTGATGCAGTTTTGCTGACAAAACATTTGCATTAATGAGCTGTTCTTCTCTTTAAGACAACTGAGGAGCTTTTCATACCCCAACAGCAGCAGGATAGGAGCCTTTCAAAGTTATTACAGAAGCAATATAAGAAAAGGTATGAAATAGGATATCTTTCCTTGTGGCAACCTGGAGCTTACTAGACAATTCTTTCTTTATCATGAGGTTTATATTTCAGCCATTGGCTTGCATACTCTTACAGCACAATCAGATGAAGCAATAGAAAGAAATCTGCTGTCTTCCTCAATTAATTATCTTAACATTTAATCCAATAATTGTGTTTATGGGATAAAGTAGCTCAAGTAACAACTGCATGTATTGCAGTCTGTTATCTCTCCTGTGTTCCTCGTTGAAAAGATTTAATACAGAAAAAAGATCATGAGGATTTCAACTTGAAAAATCAGTGTTTCTCATACCTTTTGTTTGATGATCATGTCGTTGATATCATCAAGATCACCTACTATCACTCTCTGAGATTTGATCTCTCGATCCAGTCGAGAAAGCCAGTCAGTGAGTTCTGCCCATGCCTTATTGAAGTCAGCCAAGGCTGGAACCTCCAAAAGCACAGAAGATGGCATTTCTGGTTTGAAGGTGGTTGTTTCCTTGGTTACCCTGGTTTGTGTATCCACAGCAACAGTTTCACCAGAAGTTACTGAAAGAAAAAAATGCTAAAATTACTGAATAAATGAACTATGATAAATGTTTATTTCAGCAACAGAATTTATGCAGTAGAAAGATTAAAGAAATACGAAAATTAAAATTAACAGAATATATGAATTAATTTTCCTACAGTATTTCTGTAAATAGTGTATGCTTAACATTTGGCATTCCCAGCACACTCGAATTTTAACCTCAAAATACCAGTGGGACATAGTAACACTAGCAAAAATCTCAGCGTAATAAGAACCCATCGCTCAAGGTCACCAAACTATTGCTATACATGAGTCATCTTCAAAAATGTAATAGCTACCAAGGCTAGAGGCAGATTGAAAAAAAAATGTGGTTGCAATATCCCATGTATCACAGCACAACCATGTGTCTAGAAACACTTTTCTTTCAGTCTCCAGTCACGCTGCACCTGTGAATTCGTCTCACCGACAACCTTCTCATTTATTGTTACCTACAGGGATTTCTCATAGGCTCTGTAACCAACATGGGAGCTTATGCAACAAGAAATTCAGCCTTGGCCGATTTTTTATTTCTCTTCCTCATAACCTGAAAATACTATAGGCTATTATTTGGATATTTGTGGATTTTTTTCCCTGTTTGGAGAAAATGGACACATTTTTTCCTTTGTGTCCTTTCTTGCTCTATTACCTGAGTTTTAAAGACTCTGTTCCACTGCTTGCATTGGGTAGTACCCAACATTGAAGCACAGCATTTTTCTCTGCAGACAAAAATTATGAGAGGTGCCACAGACAGCTACCATTGGACAGGGAGGCATGTGACATGAAATCTTTCAGAGTTTCAAGATTGATTTTTACCTCTCAGTTTTTGATATTTACAAATATATGTCTATAAAGTGTTGGCTATTTTTACCCTCCAGTTAATCAGGCAAATACAATTAACTATGCACAATATTACAACTGATGAGACTATACTGAATTGTATTTGGTTAATTTTTTCTCATTTTTTTTTTAAAAAGTCCATCCAAACAAGGAAAATATTAAAATAGGGAAAACACAGGAAAGCTTGTTGTTTCACGGAGGGGCTAAATCATTAGAAAACAGAGTCTAAATACATATTCTTTAGAGTAGCTACAGAATCTCTATTTGAATCAACTCCCCAAAATGATGCAATAGCTAAACCAAAACCAGGAGAGCTGAAATAAAGATGTGTAGAGCATGCCCCACATTTTCTAATACTGAACTGCAAAATAGGATCATTGCAAACCTAATGCAAATTTCTAAAGAACCAAGTTGTTTGTTTGCATTTTCCTCAGTCTCCTTACAGGATGGAGAAAACCTGGTTCCTGCAGTCTTCCTGTGAGGTATGTTGTCTTTAACAGGAAAAAAAAACCAAAACAAACAAAAACAGTGTCACCCCATGTACAGTAAGGGTTTTTGTCATTTGTGTTTTTTTTTGCTTTCTACTACATCTGAGGACCTGACGCTTTTCCCCATTGGCATTCATTTCAGCAAAGTCTGTCTGAACTCTGAAAATTCAAGTAGCAGGTGAGGGTTCAATAGTTTGGCCATAAACACACTCAAAACATTAAAACATCAGTAACATTAACTGACCTTGCCAAGGAATTTAGCAGCTATTTTTCACTAATGAGAAAAGTTTTGAGTTACTTCACTGGAGAATCAGTGACCCTCTTCAGTACTGCAGAAAGCAAAAAAGCTGTGCAGAAGCATCTAAATGACTGTTAACTGTAAACGTGCTATAAGATGCTGTCAGCATTAAAAATACTGTACGATTACAAACAATTTACCAAATCAACTAACACAGACATTATTTATCTGTCTTGAATAAATGGCAATATTATTATACCAAAAATGATTCCTGCAAATGATGATTTCCAATGACATACACTGCAATTAAATATATTTATCTACCCATGCATATCATTATGCATTTCTGAAGCTCAGACCTTATTCTTTTCCTTTCTGTACTTTAAATCACATACCTGCAGATGACTATGAAGTGAATTAATTATTGTACAAGGCTGTTCTAACACAGTAAGTTTTTAATTAAAACCACACAAACAGATGAGAAAATGGATATATCTTTTCATGACATGGAAAGAGGTTTGTGAAGGGTTTTGTATAGCAGCACAGTGTTTGTTACAATAAGGTATCTTGTACAGTTAAAGACTGGCAGATTTTTATATCAAAAACAAAACAGATAACTCTGAAGGATCTCTTCCCTTCTCTTTTATTTCACTGCTTACATTTTTACACACAAATGTGGATGATTAAAAATAATAATCTGCACTCATCAGGTTTTCTTTCATCTCTATCGAAATTACTCCAGATATTTTCTACCATATTCTATTCTTTTTACCCAAATTTTGCAAAGAAAGCAGAAATTAGCTCTGCTTGATGAACACTGGAATAAAATCAGTAAGGCAATGAGAAAGGAAACTACACAGTGATCATTTATGGCAAATGGAACTTGCACTAGAGTTACTTTTCATATACATACAAACAAGAATTATTTTGTTTGTAGATTCACTTACTATTTCTGTCCACTTACTAATGTACATTGAAGCTACAAAAGAATGTCAACGTTAAAAAAAATGTATCACTAGCAGCTACTTAGTTTAAATGAGTTGGCACTTAGAGCTTACAAACTTCAGTGGTTTAAAATAACTCCTAGGAAATCACTGAGAAAACAAAATGTTAGTTATTATGTTCTCCATCTCATTGCTCTTCCCGGAAAGTAAGGTCAGCTCAAGAAAGGTCAGGGAAAAATCATTAATATCCTCAGAATTATACACAGTGTATTTCTGCCAATATAATAACTGTAGTCTAATGGGAATGCCTTGGTTGTATTTTTATGAAGTTTGCAAACAGAAGGCTATTGTACCTTTCACCATTGTTCAGCAAGGGAAGAAAATGGCAGAGAAGTCCTTGAGCATGTCTGTGTCTGATCAATGTCATTTAATTGCCTTAAGGACAAAAAATGTGCAATGAACAGTATCAATGAAAACAAAATATACCATCATTTGCTATAGATTTTGGAATTTTTTATTTGGTTTTATTTTGTTTAGTTTTACATTGTTCTTTAGCGCTTTCTGTGTTTGAGGCAGTTTTACATCCTCTTCTCTTTGAGCTATAAATAAAATAAATAAATATTAATAAAAAATATATTATTTTCTTAGAAGCTTCAAGATTTGTTATCTACAGCTACTGAGGGTGGTAATAACCTCTTTCACTTTGATTGAACAGTTAAAATATTTGAGTTATCAAACTATTTATAGCAATCACCTTTAGAAAGTGGTTGCACAGTATGTTTCTCTTCTGACATTTATCTCCCCTCAGAACAAAAACACCATTTGAAACAGTACATCTGTCCCTTATTTCTCTTTCTTTCATGCTTGCACAGATATGACAGTTCATTCAAAAGAAGCATATAAATAATTGATTAAAATTAATTGAGAAATATAAATCAACATTAATTACACAATATGTAGCAAGAGATCTCATTGTGAAACAATTTATCCATAACTGCACCGACCACTTTCTGTGACTTAAGGGGATAGTTTGTTGGTGTTGATTTTGTTTTCTGTTTTTTACCCAGGACAATTAATTTATAAATGCAAAACTAGAATCAAAGTAGGTTTGTTTTTTTTCCCCCCCCAAATACCTGTGTATCAAATTCTATCTTACTGCAACACACGAGAAATACAACTAAGGGCTTAATCTTTCAATTTATTAAAAGTTATATAATTTCACTCCTGTGATATGATAAACCACAAAATGAAAAGGACGATGATAATTTAAGACTTTAAACCACATCAACCTGTAGCTTCCAAGTTAACTTCTCATTAGTGCTTTCTGCTGATTAACAAAGAAAGAAACAATATAGAACAATAATAGGAGAAAAATTAAACACAAAAATAAAATGTCTAACAAAAAGCTGAAAACAAATCTAATAATACTCTGAACTAGGTGTGATTTTCAACTTGTTGAACCTTGAAATACACCGGATGAAAGTCAAGAATGTATTGGTAATTTTTGCATCTTGAAAACATGTAATGTTACACTTTAAGAGTGCGAATAATAGGTATGTGTCATGAAATTGAAATTCAAATATCAAATGTAGACATACGAAAAACAAAATGAGGTCAACCGCTGGAAAGCACTCCCTCCCACCCCCTTTCTATTATTCTGCTTATTTCAGTGTAAAGTTTCAAGACAGGGTCAAACTGTCAACTGAACAAATCAAACTCCTTATTTAGGTACTGAACAGGAACAGAATAGACAGGAATAATGACACTCCCAAAAGCTTCAAACCCCTTTCAATACTTTCTTTTAAGCCGAAGTCCTTAAGCAAAACTGACTCAGTTCACAGGAATGTTCCTAGCCATCCTTGTGAATGTTTTAAATAGTGTTGAAGCTTTAATTATGTAAGATAACTGTATCTACCAGGTCAAAGCTTTTTGACAAAGAAGAAGTAACATAGTAACTGGGTGTAAATTTTAATTCAATTTGCATGTCTAGCCTGGGGATTTAGTTCCATGGTTAGCAGTACCAATTAAAGCATATGCCAGCCTTAAATCCTTTATAAAATGAATAATAGTAACATATACCCACTAAACTTAATTTCTATTTTAGTCAAGGAAACCCATCTGCCTCATTCTGAGGAAGAGAGAGGAAGAATATCTGTAGCCTGTGAAATATGCACAGACAACATTGCTCAATGAATTCGTTATTTTAGTGCAAGGAACATTGCCTTCTCTACTGACAGGCCAAATAAACATTCCCATTGTGAACTTGGTTGAGAACAACTAGACTCCACAAGAGCACGAAGGTGAAGATCTATACCTACTAAAGTGTATTTTTCCATTGACATTTTTCTTAGGTGGTATCATTCCAGCTGATTTTCTACAGGGTTTGAGCATCTACATTCATATTCTTAAACTCCAAGCAGGCCTGCCTGAGAGAGAGCTGAGAAGACACTTTTGAGACTGATTTATTCCTTAGACTCATTGTTAACTTTGAAACCTGAAAGCAAGGATGTTTGGTTGTCTTTTTTTTTCTGGTGATCTGAACTCAGAATTAAGTCTAGAGCATTGTATCTCTAAGCTAACATTTTCTTAACATTTTAATCAGCTTTTAAAGACAAAAAAAATGTTTCAACGTTAAAAAAGACAATAGAGTCTTTTTCTATTTAAATAAAACACCAATTTCAGATTGACCAAGGCCTGTTTGTCTTAGCCCTGAATATTTAGTAAAAACAATTCCTAGAAAAAAAATTACTTCATAAATATGTCATTGATATTTCATAGATAGTAATTTTTATAGAGTACAAATGGG
This sequence comes from Cuculus canorus, assembly GCF_017976375.1. Taxonomy (NCBI): domain Eukaryota; kingdom Metazoa; phylum Chordata; class Aves; order Cuculiformes; family Cuculidae; genus Cuculus; species Cuculus canorus. The sequence continues at coordinate 86,388,046 of NC_071401.1, forward strand.
TAACAGTACTTGTTGTACTTTCATGAACAGTTAGGGAACACTCACATTATATGCTATTGTCATCAATTTAAAATACAAGTTAAGTGCCTACACTTCCTCTATATGCAAGAGGCTTTTAATGATTCTAACAAGTCATTATGGAATAAATATAAATTAGGTTACTACAATTTTTAAAAAAGTAGCTGATCATTTATGAAATCAGTTAAAGTTTAGATCTAAAATAGTCTGTGTACTGAGCTGAAGAAAGGGACCAAAACTAAAGACCTAATAATTCTTACGTATTTAAAAGAAAGCGAAGGTTAAAAACTGTTAAAGGAAAAGGAAAATATTTACAAGTGAATGTGTACTACTATATTTGAAAAATAACCATAAAGTTTAAGGTTTCTAATATGTTACTATTAATAGATTAATAAATAACATGGTAACTATAAATTGGTAGTATAAAGTTAAGTGTCAGCTTTCCAAGATATATCTTTCTCTGTCATAGGAAAGATCTGGTAGAATTTTCTTGGTGTCCTCCTTTTCATATATAGAAATTTGGCTAAGCTGTTTATTGTACAATGCATTTTTCCAAATTTCTTTAAAGAGAAGGATGTTTAGATACTTCTTTCACTCAATGTAAAGAATAGCTCTTACTTTCACTGCGTTTGCAATGGGAATAAGAATATAAGTCACTGTCTATCAGAAAAATAGGTAGAATCTACCAAATACTAAGAATTTTGGTGAGATAAACCATATAAGTATCCTTGTATACGTCATAATCTAAGTAACATTAAGGTGAAGTTAACTTAGTGTTCTGTAGCAAAAAGTTAAAATTATGACTTGTTGCTGTGAGTTTCTGCAAATGCTTTCTCTGTATGTGTAAGGTTTGCAACAGTGTTTCCCATTAGATTTTCATAGAGAAGCTGAAGAAGTATGGTCTGGATTAGCAGATAGTTAGTGCACTGAAAACCAGCTGTACCACTGGGCCCACAGGGTGGTGATTAGTGGTATGAAATCTAGTTGGACGCCAGTAACTAATGGCGTTCCCTAAGGGGCACTATTGTGTTCTATCTTATTTAATATCTTCCCTAAGGATCTGAATGATGGGACAGAGTGTAGACACCTCAAGTTTGCAAATGACGTATAGCTGGGAGGAGTGGTTGACACATTAAGAGAGGTCCATGACCAGGAAAAGAGGCAATACACACAAACTGAAACATCAGGAAACACTTTTTGATTGTAAAGGTGAGTGAGCCCTGGCACAGAATGCCCAAAGTGGTTGTGGAGTGTCCATCCCTGGAGATACGCAAAAGCTGCCTGGGCATGACCCTGGGCTGCACCCTGTAAGTCACATTGCCTGAGAAAGGTTATTGGGCCAGATAAGCTCCAGAGGTTCCTACTAACCTCAACCATTCCGCAGTCCTGTAAAGCTATATTACCAGTTCCAAACACTCTAAAAGCCAAATTGGAAATAAATGAAGACACAGAATGTTCTGGGAACAAAGCAGCTATACTGAAAATAATACATGGAAATAATCCTGGCACACTGATGTAAACCTTTGACTGCTCCATAAGTGGTGAGAAAAGCTTTAAATCTGCAGTAATTGAAGATTGCAAAGTGTATCTGTAAACTGAGGTAGCATTAATAAGTCTTGTTCTGCTTGGACCTACTGTTCTCTTCAAACCTTTCTGAATGATAAAATGCTCCAAACTTCAGTCTCTTTTTTGTAATATAGCATGGTATTCCCTATTTCCTTAGGCAAAGTTCAACATGATTGATAGGCCCACTAAACTTTGAAAAGCAAAAGGATTGGGTATGAATGGATCACTCTTAGTGAGTGTAACAATTAAGTAGATGCCAAAACTAAAAAAAAAGTATCTCAAAAACCTTTCATATACTACCTGCACGGTGGTTCTAGATTCAATTTGTAGCAATATCACTGATTAAAATACCAAGGCTAATTTACATATCAACACATACTTAGAAAGCTAGATGAAAAAAATCTGAAATTATATAATGTCACTATTGGATAGAATCATAGAATCATAGAATAGTTTGGGTTGGAAGGGGCCTTAAAGATCGTCTAGTTCTGCCCATCATCATGGGCAGGGACATCCCACTAAATCAGGCTGCCCAAGGCCCCATTCAACCTGGCCCTGAACAACCCCAGGGATAGGGCATCCACAACTTCACTGGGCAACCTTTTCCGGTGCCTCACCACTCTCGTAGTGAAGAAATGTCTTCCTAAATCTGCCCCTCTCCCGTTTGTATCCATTCCCCCGGTCCTATCCCCACAAGCCTTTATGAATAGCCTCTCTCCAGCTTTCCTGTAGACCCCCTCCAGGTACTGGAAGGTCGCTATAAGATATCCTCGGAGCCTTCTCTTCTCCAGGCTGAACAAGCCCAACTCTCTCAGCCGGTCCTCATAGGGAAGGTGCTCCAGCCCTCCGATCATCTTTGTAGCCCCCCTCTGGACCTGTTCCAACAGCTCTATATCATTCTTATGTTGAGGATTCCAGAACTGGACACAGTATCCCAGATGAGGTCTCACAAGAGAGGAACAGAGGGACAGAATCACCTCCCTTGATCTGCTGGCCACGCTTCTTTTGATGCAGCCCAGGAGCCGGTTGGCCTTCTGGGCTGCGAGCGCACACTGCCAGCTCATTCGAGCTTCTCATGACGGGCACCCCCAAGTCCTTCTCTGCAGGGTGGCTCTCAATCACGTCATCCCTGATCGTGTACTGAAAATGGGGATTGCCCCAACCCAAGTGCAGGACCTTACACTTGGCCTTGTTGAACTTCATGAGGTTCTCAATACTCATGACTATATTGAAATAATGCTTAAAAATAGCAGGGGGGGGGGGGGGACAAACCACAAACCAAACCCAAAACCCAGTACATTCAATTTAATGGAATTCAGATTTAAAACCTCCCCTCTTCTATAAATGAATTTTCTTGTTTATGGAAATGATACATATAACATTATCATGTTGCTTTTTCCTCTTCAGTAGTATAAATGTTAGCTGAAGAAATATCTTCAATATTGCCATCAATTTTTCTGCTACAGCAAAAATAATATTTTTTTTGTACTGTTGGTGGTTTTGTTACAAATGTGAAGTTGATTCACATGCTGAGATACTGGAACAATGTAATCTGAAAGCATGTTAAGGCTAAAGGCTCTTATTTATTGTAACAAAAGCAAAAATATTCAGAAATGTTTATGTTTGTGTGTCATTATCTCCCCAATATTTTCTTATTTCTTTGTTGAGATATGAAGTGTCAGGAAACACACAGCTGAGAGAAGCAATTTCTTCCTAGCTTGCCTGTACCCTGTATTGTCATTCCTGATTTGAGTTTTCCGCAGCCTCTCATGACATGTTTTAAAAAGCAAAGAAGAAAAACTCCTTGAAGTAGGAAATTCAGACTGTCTTAATTAAAATGAAAGGTAATTTTTAAAAATTATTATTTCGTATTATGGTTGTGACTGAAATCCTCTTCTGCTAGTTTTAGTTTCTCATTTAGTTTATTCTTCCACATGGAAGATTTCACATGTCTGGCCAGAGAGTTTACAGAACCTCAGACTGCATATACTCATTTGCATACAAAAAAGTGAAGTAATACTGTATATTAAATGATCCGTATATTTACTGCATGGAAAATTTGCACAAAAGTCTTATTTTCTTAATAATTACAAACCTTTGACTAAATTGCTATATACATTCATTAATGGTGGCCTGTTACAAATACTTCAATAGAGTTTTACGTTAGAAAATTAAGAAGTCAAATGGAGAAGTGCATTCAATGCACATTAGTTTTCATGTTTCAGGATGATATACGGGGGGTTTCTTAGTTAATAATGAAATAAAGATTTCCCTTTTTCTTATAGTCATAAATATTTTAGCCTTTTTCATGACAACTTTGAAAGGAAAACTGAAGGCGGCATTACACCAAAGGAGTCGGTTTCTTGGGGAACAGTAATGTCACAAACTTTATACTCCTATAACAAGTTGGATCCCAAAGAGATTCATGATATCAACAATTTAAAACTAATTTATCTGTAAAACATAGTAATAATCTAATAATATGCATATTCAAAAGTACAGTAAATGGAGCTGCTATTTGCCATATAAGGACTACTTATAAGTTCGGGTTTTTAAGGATAAAATTATTTGTTTGGCTCTTAAAATTTTTTAGCTAAAGGAAGTGTTGAGGAAAATTTTGTAGCCTGTTTAGGGATCCGTTGATGAGGACGACAGAATCAACACAAGGAGTCTCTTCGGTAATATTGACACTTTTTATAAGCAACTTTATTTTTTAAAGTGCCTAATAATATTACTTTAGCTTTTTTAAATTTACATTTTAATAATACTAAAAAAATCATGTTTATAATTATTTCCTCTCTCCACCCTCCTGCCCTGAGTGTTTTCAGTAATTGATTCCTGCATCTCTAATTAAGTTTTCCAATATCTAGGAACACATAGTCATTTCTGGGCAATCTGAAGAGTTTCAGTTCAAGGAGTCAAACATCTTTTTTCTGTTGTTGTTTTTTAAATGTAGTATTATTTGTACCCCTACAGAAAACATTTTTTTTTTCTCCCAAAGGATAGCAGCCTTTTTGAGTAAGCAGTTATTGAAGTTTTTACAAAAGGGTTTCACGGAAATTAATATCTTGTAGTACAGCAGCCGTGGTGTTCCATCAAATCCTGTCACATACTTGCCTTATAAAAAATGTTGGGACAACATCTGTCACAAATGATGCAAGAACCTCTCAGTATGCCTTTTGTTAGTAAAAGTAACAAGGTCCTTGATTTAGTATTCAGCTTTCAATTGTAGTCAATCTATATGACAACAATTTACATTTCAAGTGTACTGCTGTTGGCATGTAACCAAATTTTGGCAGCTAGTTCTTTGATATACAGAAAAACACACATAGCCAGCAGCTCCAACTTTATAGTCTTATGAAAATCACCTATTCTAATTTTGTAAGATTTGCAGATTGATTTAAATGGCATAAAGCTATCCTAGCCAAGGGGAACTCTGATGAAAAAGTGCAAAAAACTATACAAATACAGAGTGGTCTGTTATGAATACCAAAGAGACAGTGGAAATATTAGGTATCATGCAATTTAAAAAAAAAAAATCCACAAAACAAAAAAAATCAAAACTAGGATAGATATGAAGAAGCTTTGAAATAATCAGAGTTCAGTTATTAACTAGTTTAACAGCATTATAATATTCATGCAAAAATTTCCAAGTCTTAGACAGAAAAATTTTGCTGAATTTAAAACTGTTGTTCAAAGCTAGAGAAGGCATCATCACTGCCGCTTTTTACCGATGAAATAATTCTTCAAATTGCTGCAAGAACCTTCTGTTCTTTCATCAGAAATGTTAAAATATCTTGCCTCATACTACTTTGTGAAACACATACAAAGCTTACTTTTCAGGTCAAATAAACCTCTATTGCTCTTCCAGCTATTTTAGTTTGACCTTAGGAAAAATTGCCTTCAGAAACCTAAATGTCATCTGACCACTGATCTATTGTTGAAGGAAATCTCAGTAATGTAAATCTCTACCTTCATATCTCCATCACTATGGTCCCTGATACAAGCAAAGAGAGCAGTCTGATATTTCAGTAACAAGCTTCATATAAACAACAAGACTAAAGAATTTTCTAGCTAGAGTAGAAGAGGTTTTCATTTGCCATCTTTTCCTCTTTTTAGTATTCTGTATTTTATGAAACAAGTCTGTCTTTCTTTCATTGTCGCATGCCCTCTGACTAGAGCAGAAATGTTAGAAGCAATTACAAGCTTCGTTGCTTATTCTTTGTGGCCTCTACTCTGCTTGTGATCTGTGATCACACTTGCTCACAGTCTTGGTTTGGCTGTTTTTCTATAGAGCAGACCTAACTCCATGGCAGCTCCAGTCACCACAGCAATATTACGACAGATGTCAATTGCCATTACATTTATTGATAGGATATGTCCACAATGGCACTGAGCACTGCTCCTTTCAGAAGGAACATTCATCTTGCTTTGCTCTTTCAAAAGACAAGTCAACAGAGAACAGCAAGCACAAGTCAAGATGACTCTGTGCAGAAAACCTATAACTTTCTATTATTCTAGCAAATTAAAGAGATTTTCACATAATGTACTTGCCAATAGGTCTAATTACTGTATAAAAGGAAACAGAGAAGAGAGATTACTGCTATTTGCAAGCATATGCTATCAATATAGTCAAATATGATAGTAATTCAGGTTATTGTAACAATAAAGAGTGGAGGTAGAGTGGTTTTAAAGCATGGAAAAAATGTGTGATATAAAGCTAGAAATTAAGGGAGAAAAACTGGAAAAGAGCATAAATTACCACTGCATTGTGGATACTTTTTGCTAGGAACTCTAATGAGAATCCTTTTTCCCATATCTTCCAGAATGAACTCATTCAAATTCTTGATGCTGTAGATTTGTGTTTTTAAAATGATGCAATTGTATTGTTGCCACATTTCTTGAAAATTACTAACACTGGATTCTGCAGTGTGTGCTGAATTTAGTTCTAGAGAAAAATAAACATTAATTCCTCCCTGAGCCGTGTTACATGAGCCATGCAAAAAAGACCTACTATAACTATAACTTAGTTCTGTCCTCTCATCTGGTATAGGTTATCAATAATTGTCTGAGGAATTCTACAGTATGCTATCATTTACATTTCATGGAATTTAATCAAAATGAATCCGGCATATACTGCTGCTACTAACTATTAATCAAGAAATTAAATGAAAGAGAACAAGTTGCAAAGCCTGCTCCTCAGAAGAAATTACCAGATTTTTTTCCCCAAATGGAGTAGGTGAATGTGGTCCTTTGAAAGACTGATGACAGGATTAATCTTATTTACATCATAAATCTTGACAGCTGCACTTTCATCAGCTTGTTATAGAACAGAAAAAGTAGACCTCGATTCCATATTGTCTTTAATAACAGCAAAGCAGCCAACTCCTGTTTTCACTTTCTGATTTATATTTCATCACAGGTATGTGTATAATAAAAATTTTCACTAGTACCCCAGAGTGAGTTTTATTTAATCAACTGAGCCCAGAAAACACAAAGTAAAACTCCACATTTCTTTTTTTTATTACAAATCTTTTCAAAGAATAACCTTCTGCGAGACCCCTGAAATAGAATGTTAAATATAAGGTTGTAACCTCCTTTCTTTTGATTTAAAGAGGGGTTTTGTGGCTTAGGTGTATTTTGCAAGTATTTTTCACCTGTTAGATAATCCAGAAACAAATCCTCACATCAAGATATGCTTTAAAGATCAATATAGAAATTCTGAGAATCATAGAGTTTTGCGTTTATAAACTTGCTTATTATGTTTTTATTCGTACAGCTCTGAAGGCATAGTGTCAGCTTTTTATCTAGACTCTTTTCATTACTTCTCCCTGTTGGTGCTGCAGCACATGCTGTGAATGACCTCCAGAGATTCCTGAAGCTATATGCAGAGAGAAAATTGAATCTGAAAGCTTTATTAGACAAGTTTGTCTTCAGCTTGCGTCTGATGTCAGCTGTATTGAAAAATAGAACTGCTTGTGAAACTAGGTCCTGACCTTGAAAAATCTCCAATCAAACAGTAACAGATTCAGTTTTGTGCCATATTGCTATTTGTTAGATGTGGCACGTGTTAGAAGCTAAAAAGCTTCTTAATGAAAATCAGATGGAATAATCAAGCAACTGCTTTCCTGAACACAATCAGGAAACTAGATATATAGCGATGTACACATAACAGGACCAAGTCAGGCTGGCATCTGTGAACTTCTTTAAGACACATGTGGAGTACAATCACTCAAGATCAAGAAAATTAAAATTATTCCTATCAACCATTATTTATTCCTTCATCCAAAAGCGACCAAGAAAAGGTAAAACCAACAACCTATTCCTTTACTATTCCACTCTAAATGAGAGTGAGCAACCTTTGTTAAGCCAGCTGACTTAAGGAAAATCCTACTGTTATTGTTCCCCACTGATTCAAGAACTCAAGGTATTCTCCATGATATTTCTTTATATTGTTCCTTGTTCATTTTTTCTCTTGCATTTTGTTTCAGTAAAACTTATCATAAGGTCAAACTGAATTATAACTAATACTAAAACCAGACATTCCTCTTAGATTCTACATGAACAAATATAAAATACTATACAATTCTGGACATGGCCATTGCTAGAAATAATATTCCTCTCTATTACAACTCTCATGCTAGCAGTTGGTTTTATTGGTGTCCTAAAACAAATGCTAACTAAAATGGACTACTAGCAGCAGCGTTGACTTCTAATTCTGTGTAGATCTACTTGTTACAACAGATGCACGGTGTGTATTTTAGCTGTTCAGCTCCATGGGGAATGGTTCTGTAAAATTAAATATCTACCATATCCCACACAGAAGCATCTTAATAGCTGATAGCACAGTTCTTTTAAATGGTGAATGCTACGCACAATGTATTTCTAAATATCAACACGTTTGTGTTAGTATTGAAAACACTGTAGGCACATGCATTCCTAGATTGTTCAGTCTTCCCCAAGGAATTTAGCATTCTTGGTCTCAATTATACTATGCCAGCTGTTTTAAACAATGTATACACTCTAATATCTCATTTGTACATTTGCTTTCAATTTATCCTCTGTATACAAATATTGTTATCTTTTCAGGTGCACATAATGAAATGCACAAATATTTTTAAGATTAGCATTTGGAAATTCTGAGAAACACAGTTCTGAACTACAGCCTATGTATTCACTCAAGCACTGTGAATAATTTATAAACAATGACTGCTTCAGAGCACATTAGGTATGAAAAACTACAGGAAAAGAAAAGAGTATCTATTGTGCATTTTTGCCTACAGCCAGTTGTTGTCATTTTGTTTTTTACATTTCTGTCACTGCCTTTTGAATATCTCTTTAAAACAAATGGTTTGCTTGTTTTTAAAGAGGCAGTGGGACATTACGTGATCCAGCTCTGAAATCCATGGAATGAATATATTTCCACAGTTATAGTTTCAAAACCAAAGAATCCTTCATCCCCACTGAAAATATTAAACCAAATATTGTATCAGAGATTTAACACAGCAATCTTCATAATACAGGATGCTGCTATGCCCAATCTGTACATCTCCACCTCAGAACTAACCCATACAGAATAATAGATCACTCAACTATGCATTTAAAATGAAAATAGAAGAAAATTCCAGGTGCATAAAATACAGACAGTAGCACTACAGAAACACTTTCAGCTGCTGAAGTCAATGGATTTTAGTTTTCAGCCTTATCTTATTTCATCAAGGTACGTTACATGCATGCTTTTGTTTGCCGAGATACTGCAGCTCACAATTTTCATAATACAACTTGATTCTAATGGACTCAGTTTGTTACATCACTCCTCTTCCATTCTCCTTTATTCATTCTATAATAAATCCTGAAACGCCTTCTTCCCCTGTACATGGGAGCCCAGGCTGTTTTGTGCCTGCAGTCTCTGGCTCCTGCTCCCAAACCAAATTATACTAAAAGCACAGAACAGCTTTGATTGCATGCATTTGAAGAAAGATACCTAAATCTGATTACTAGTATTATCAGTTCTGGTGATACAATATGAGATTTCTTTAAATTCTTGGCATTAAATATACAATAACTAATCATACGTATAAAGCCTTTCTCTCAAATGCATCTCTAACTCTGATACAATTTGTTAAACAAAACCAATTCTTTTTTTTCTTTATCTTTTTTAAAAAACTGCTACAAACAGTCCTCCAAAATAAGACATAACTTGTGAAGTTTAAAGGGACAAATTTGGCTTAATTTTGGAAGTAATTTCATCACTGTAATTGATACTAACTCTCACCTACATTTTTCTTCATTTCACAGTTAGACATTTTTCTGTTTTACTTAAGTAGGCGTTTCAGATAAAAAGACAAAAAAAAAATTCAGGGAAAAAAAATGAAATTGATTGTACACAAAGTATCATTGACTGAATTACTTAACCGAACTGAAATTTTACCAACGCAATGTACCACTCACAGTTTTATCAGTTGTACATGCAAAATGTAAAATTGGTTGACAAAGTATTTTCAGCTGTATTCATTGACAGTTATTTTTAAAGTTTCACTAATTTCAATGATAGCATGATTGAAAATAAATACATATGCTTTTTTAAAAAAAAGTATTTTCAAGTATAGCTCTAAGTGCAAGGGGTCAAAATTCCCTAATGTCTGGATTGAATGAGGGCAAATTATAGAAAATGTCTTCCTCAGGACACAAGTCAGGAATACCTCTACCCAACAAAGTACTCACATTGGTTTACAAAGCACTATATAACTTTACCTAACTTATTAAGTATATACAGTGGTAGCACTTCAGTAAAAAAAATCTAATATTAATATTAATGATACGATCATAATCTGTCCCTCCTGTAAAGCACATTCCAAAACTGCATTTCTCTCTGCATAAAATGTTTTCAAACTGCTGGCTAAGCAGTGCACCAAGGTATTTGGAGAGAGACATTCACACAATTTCATGTTATCATGTCAAGTACAGATAGCAAGTGTGACTTCCTTCCTGAATCATCTTGTCTCGGAAGTCAATCTTTGCTAAGGTTTAAGATGTACCCTTCAGCTAAGTACATTTTCCGAGCTCGAAAAGTAGTTCTTGTTCATTATGCCTGAGGGCACACTGGACTGGTGGGATATTAAGGACTTTTTTTTAGTGCTTCGTCTGCCAAAGAAACTATAATACACAGACCTAAAAATAATTATAAACAGGGTCCTTCACCTCTGTCACAGCAACCAGGTGGAATATTTAGTAAGACCCTCTGGCTGAGATCTTGTAGCCAGACTAGACCAAATGATACCTGACAGGGCAGTAGAGGTTAGCCAACTACATCTTCATTCCCTGGTCTCAAACACAGATGTCAACATTATTAAATTCGGATGTTCACAAAAGTCCCTATGGAATAAGGAAATGAATAATTGTCAACAGGAGACACTGCCACTGCTGCAGAGTCCTTCCAAAATGATTTTGTGCATCTTTCTTTAAAAATGACCTTTAATGAGATTGTTTAGATTTGGAAAGTCTTTGTTAAATATAGCTCTCCCAGAGCCAGTCTGAGTTCGTACGCACATCAATGCATAGTTCAATAAGAATCAGCAGCACAGAACAAGCAAGTCCATAAAAACGTCTGCATCCTTAAGTAGTTAAAATAACTGCAAATCGTATAGTATAGCATAACAAAAATGATACCATTCAATCTCTCCACCCAACCCTTTTTTTTTTTTTTAAACTTTAAATACTTTGGTAACTTTCTATCTTTGCAGAAACCTGTTGTCTCAGTCTGGAAAAGAGAAGGCGCAGGGGAGTTATATCTACATATATAAATATCTGGTTGGTGGATTAAAGAGGACAGAGCCAGGCTCTCTTCACTGATGCCCAGAGACAGGGTGAGAGGCACAATGCATAAACTGAAATAATGGAAACTCTATTTAAACAGAAGAAGAAACTTTTTTGACCGTCAGAATGGTTCAAAACTGTAACAGGTTGCTCAGAGAGGTTACGGAATCTCCATCCTTGGAGATACTCAAAACCTGACTGGAGGTGACCCTGAGCAACCTGCACTAATTGCCTGTGCTTTGAGCAAGTGGTACAGATGTCTCCTAGGTCCCTTCTGAGCACTACAGTTCTATGGTGATACATCTATAATTATGTGATCGCAGCACACTGACTCAAATAAAGAAAAATTATGAATTAGTGTTACAAGCACAGGTTCAAATTTTACGTGCTCTTGGCAACAGAAGGGAAATCAATCTTACTTCCTGCTTAATCCTTTCTAGAACACCAATGCTTTCATTTTCTGTGTGTATAATTCCACTTGATAAGTCTCAGAAGTGTTAATGGTCAGAACCTACATCTTGAATTAAGGTAAATAAGTAATTTTGCAATCTGTCAGCTAAAGATGAGTTAATGCAGGAATCTGTTGCACTTCTATTCTGTGTTCTCTCTCTTGTTCCATTAGTACCATTTTTTTTGTAACAGCAAATACACAACACTCCCTCCACCCCAGAATCTGACATAACCTGCTGACATGCAAAACTGAAACAAGAAGTTCAGTGACCCAGCACAGCAAAAAATGATTTCACATCTCCTCCAGTTTCCCCGTGTCACTGGATGAATTTCTATAGCATGCCTTAGAACAAAATCCTGCAGGCTAAGGATACTGCTGTACTACACAGTTTAAAAAATACTAGTGGTATTTAACCCTTTTTAGAAAATTTAAATGATTACCACAGGAACCATGTGACTAAAACTAAATGACAGTTCCTATTTCGTAAGATTCAGCATGTCATAAAGCAAGAATCCTGCTATTGATACAACCCTGACAGAAGTTGAACTGTCTTGTGGTACTGAATATTCTGGGTTTTGTTTAAATGGTGCAACTATTACCTTTTCCGTAAAAATATTTTTCTCCTTTGCTGTCCTAGAGAGTCACTAGAAGTTAGTGAATTTTGCAATTTCATCTTTTCTTGTATCCTACCCGTTAAAATATGTCAAAAGCAAGGGGAATCAACACACCACAAGTAATACAATCCTAGGTGACTACTGTAGATGTATAATAGCCACAGTTATGGGCAATCTGTTGTGGTGGGGGGTGCGGAACTTCCTTCTGCTCCCACGTGTGTTGAACAGCTCTATAAATTGTACACGTGAGTAACATTCTTCATTGAGCAACTGAGAGAGTTCAACATCAGGTAAAGAATCCTAGAGACTTTAGAAACTCAGATTTAATCCAGTGCTTCCACTATGTATTTCTTTTCCAGTTATGCTTAATCACTACATTTCAAAGGAAAGCAGTAGGAAATAAAATATTTATCAAGGAGATAAAAATGAGTTTGTAATTCTTGTAGGGAACCAGCAGGTGCAGAGATATGAGAAACATTTAATATAAATATTGTCCAAATAGTTCAAATTAAATGGAAATCAAGTCTTTTGTTGTGGATTCATGAAATCAAGACACCCAGAAATGTATGTCACAGACTTAAGTTTAACTGCAGTGTTATTCTTACCACACTGTTATACAACCTTTCCTATGAATATACAAGTTTTTTCTTGAAATGGTCTCAGTTCATTGCCCTATCATAAAAAGCAAGTCCAGAATTTCATTCCGTGACCAATTTACATCCACTTTAACTGTATCTTTATTATATTCTAATTTAAATAATTCTTCTCCCTTCACAGTATTTCCTCCATTAATATATGTAGAATGTCAAGATCTCATTTCTTCTCTTCATAGAGTAAAGGAACAAGACTTTGAAACAGTAATAATTTGAAAAACATGCTGTAATCTTTTCATGAAATCTATAATTTAATTTGTCTTCTGGGACACATTATACAAAATAGAAAGAAAACGATAAAAAAACCAAGTTGAATACCACACTACATAGCTCCCATTAACAAGCTAAAGCTGACATTTGTAAGGATGCAGAATGAATTTAGACAATTTCCAGCCATTTTCATTTTAACGTGTGATTTGTAATTAATTTCCAAAGATGTATATACTGAAGGACTTACAGACACCTGAAGGGACAAGGCCAAATGCTCCTAATGGTGGCTTTTCCTTTAGTTGTTGAAGTAAGAGGTGTATTGCCTTCCAGTCAGCATCCAAGGCTTCTAATTTTTTCTAGAATGGAATATAAAAACATATAAAATTTACAACACATAAATTAATATAAAATAAATTAATTTATTTTCCTCCACCTGATCAACCACGTGAACTGAAAAACAGCCAAAAGAACAGAAACAGCAATTAATTTTCAACAAATGGGAGAAAGCAATAAGTGCAATCCTTCCCAGTTGGGCTGCAAAAGAACTTCATGATAGAAGAGCAGGATCCTGAAGGCATCTTTCCTCCTCAAAGTTTAGTTACTGAAGCTCCGGACCAAGATAGAACCAGCACAGCTGCCTGACCCTGGCAAAAGACTGAGTCCTGGACCAGCCTCAGCCCATTTTCATCCCCATGGCCCTGTCTAGCTATGTAGGGCTGTGTTAGACTGGTTCCCCACATCCCATCCTCCACCCAGAAGCTGATCCCTGGCATGCTCTGCTTCTTGTCTGAGGGTGGTGGGAGGTGCTGTGGCTGGTTAGGGTCTGTCCTGCAGCCCAGCAGGGAGGTGCTGCAGCCCCCTGCTCCCTTTTTGATGGGCCTTTACACATGGGGCGCATAGGATGATTTCTTCTTTGACATACTGTAGAGAAGTGGGGGTTCTTATCACCACAAACCTGAGATGCTAAATTTTAAATTAAAATGCAAAGACAAATTGTGTATTAAAAGAACCCTTATCAATAAAACCTCCACAATTTTTAATATCAAATGCGGAACATGTTCTTCCACCTATTAAAAAGGGGAAAAAAAACCCCCAAAAACCAAAAAAGTAAAAAGAAAGTCTTAGGAATCTTCAGGGAGTCACAGACTTCAGTGTGTGGGCGTGCAGTCCTGACCAATAATGGCTAAACTGTTACTTTTAAACAAAATCTAAGTGAAAATCTGGAGTGTGAATTATATTAGTCCTCAGATAACCCTGACAGGCGTTTAGATTTGAAATGTTTCTGCCCCTCTTTCTTCCTTGCTCTAAGGACTGTAAAGAAGAATGAAGCCTTGCTAATTCCATGCTGCATCACTGAACTCTTAGAAAGGAAGACTGTGTGTCTCTTTTAAGGCACTCCCTGATTTTCTGCTGCAAAAACCAGCACCATGTACCACCACCACTCGAATGTTTTCAGTATTTCTGTTGTCCAGTCCATAATTAGATATATAGTCTAAATCACAATCTAGCCATGATGGAAACGGGATGCCTATTAAGAAAGGTGCTTTAACAACATAGAGTGTAAGACGACGGAGGTCGAGAGGGATAGGAAACAATACTCGTTAAATTGCAGTGTGTAAACACATGTGCAAACACAGAGAACAAGGTAGCACAATTTTATTACTCTGAGGTGTCATGGGAGCATTTCGAGAACTTGCCTAAAGCTTTGCCATAAATAGTCTACAGCTGCAAAGTTCTTTTGTTATCTATTACCAATACAGGCCAGAATATTACCTGGTATAAACTCTGGACAGCTTTTGTGTAAATGCTTTTTGATAGGGCAAGAGAGAAAGGACACAATTCTGCATTAGGGAATAAAACAACTTTTAATCTTTAAGAGCAGCTTAAAAACTGCATTAAAAATAAAATCAAAAGTCAAGAATACCAGAGATTGCTCTTGATAATAGGCTATGCGGAGCAAGCAGAAAAGGCAATCAGGAATGTATGAGAAATGCAACTTGTCATATGACAACTTACAGTCGTACATATGTTTTATTTCTGTGTGGATTATGGACAGACAGAAACATACACTTTGGAAGCAGTTTATGGCAGATTTTAAAGTTCCTTTTCTTTTCCTGCTTTTGTAGCCCAAGAACCCACTTCCAGAGCCTAAAATGCAAAAAAACTGTTCCAGTATCTCTTAATTTAATAGTAACAGAGTGTAGTGAGACCTTAAAAATAAAAGCCGGAGAGATTACACTACCAAAGTCTGGCTCCATTTTACAATATATTCACAGTAATTTACGAAGATGGTATGGATGTGATAAATATAATATTCATGTGGACGTGGATCAGGGATTTCTTTCCAGCAACGACAAAATATGAAACGTGCCCAACACAGACACTAGGCAGGGTTGCCTGAGGGAACACCTATGCCACTAATAAGAGTGTAACTAGTTCCAGAACTATAATCAGAATTATAGTTTGGTTCGATTTTGCATCTGCCATAAATTAGCATATGTGCGTTAAAATGTTAAATTCTTTAGGCATAAAAATTTTGCTGTAGTTGCAACTCTAGAGCTTTGGTGACGAGTAAGAACATCAAAATATGTTGCATTGAGGAACACTTTTATTGATTCATTGATTTCCTTTAAATGTCAGCACCATTGAAATTTAGGTGAGGTTAACATTCATAAATTACCTAATCTCATAGACAGCACTGAAACTAGATAGGAGTATTTAGAGAGAGAAGTGGTGTAGTATTTTAGATGCAAGACTGAAGGCAATGAAAATTGGATCCTTGCTGCTTAGTCTTCCACCCAGCATGGGAAAGGACACTCTGAGTACTGTGGCAAGGGGACTATAGCTTTCCCACTGCCGCAGAAATCCTTTCCTGAACAAACTGTTCTGTTTAAATGCTGTTAATCATAAGATTGGGGCTTATGTCGTGTCTATTGCCACTGTCACTAGCAGTAAACTCTCCCTCCCCTACCTGCAAAAGCATTACAGAAATGCATTTCAAAAGCACGAAATCCATTTTATAAAAATGAATAGGTCTGATTATTAAAGTGCTAGTGCTTAAAGGATCACACATCTCATCCCATTCTTGACTCCTGAATCAGCATATACTAGGATTTCATTTGTCAACAAAAATATTTTTACAGTCCTGCACTGCAAATTTCCAATATCAGCGCTTTTAGTATGCTTGGTGAAGGTATGAAAATATACATTTCAGTGATATAACAATGAGGTAAGATTAAGTTTGTGTCAATATAAATCAACGGGATTTAATCTATTTCAAAACACTGTAATGAGAATGTATTATAAAGGCTGCAAAGATAAACAGCTAAACAATAGGAAATGCCAGAATAACTTCAAATATGATCATTAATTCAGATACAATGCACATAATTGCACCAATATCTTTAATTCACTGATTCATACTATTTTCCAACACAGGAGAGGCTTCAGTGTGAATGAATCTGCAGGACCTCTACTTCAGGTATTGAAAACAATGGGAAGACTCGTGGTGAATTAAGGAAATCAGAAAGAAGAAAAAGATGTTAAAACAAAGGTGCTCCAGGGAACTAGATAATCTACTAAGCTATTGAGCAATGCTATACAAGTAATTAATGATTTTAAAGGTCATGTAATTTTATGTTTTCTTCTGTGCCACAAACTAAACAAGCAGTATGAGCCTATGTATCGAACTGCTGCTCACCGTGTGTTATCCATACCCTCTACTGAATTAGGCGGGGTTCAGTCTAAACCAACGCCACTACAGAAGTTTTAATTCAAGAATTTTATTAAATTTTGAGTGTCTAACTTCGCAATCTTTCTAATATCGTTTAAAAACACTTTAATACGAGTACAAATTATTTCTGCTTCCACAAAACCATTTTTGTACAGAAAATGATTTTGACATTTGCTGAGAAGTCTATGTTAGAACATACAAATAGTAGACGGTGCTGGATGTTACTCATGAAGAATGATGACAGAAGACCAACTCAGTATAAACGGGTGGAAGCTTAAGGAAACCTACATCACCAAGAAAACAATTCAACAGTCCTGACAACATATATTCACTGTTTTATGACTTATTGTACAAGACAGGCAGTGAACCAGAAATCAACTTCAAAGGTCATTCAATTAACTGAACTACAGAATAGAATGAAAAAAGTAAAATATAATTAAACGGGGACTAGAAATGAAATACTCACTACTCCACAAGTAGGTACTAATTTCCTCACAGACACATTTTATAACATCAGTGTCAAAACTATGACCCAAGTAACATCATAATCTTTATTTAAAGAGTTACCTTGTAGAAATTGGCAGTTTAGAGTGTCTTTGGCATGAACACTTAAAAGACATATACACAGAGTGTACTTTTATGTCAGAAGCTTGGCCCAAACAGAATCATTTCACACCATTCATAATTTTGTCAGTATTACATAAACCAAATACTATTTATTTTCCTTGAAAATACCAGCATTCAGTCTACAATTCTTTATATGTAATTACAAATACCAAGAAAGCCAAAATATCCAGGTTTCTATTGTTTCAAGTGCTTTACTTGTTAAAATGTGGAGTAAGATAGCACCTAATACTGTAGCTGCAGTCTTATGAAATGAGTAGAGTTATTGCACAGTGATTTTTGTTGCATCATCCATTTAGCGTGCAGATAAGATATTTCAGTTCCCAAAAAAATAGTGCTGTATTAGTCAGGGAAAAAGCCCGAAAAACTCTGATTCTGCCCACTCATTAGCAAGTTCCAATTAAGTCACCTTTAGGTCACCTCTCTTAGTGTTTTATCACTGTGTAGGGGAACTGATCATTAATAAAAAGCCTAGATACCAAAGAAAAAATTAAGTCTTAAGTATTTCTGTTCAGGAAAGCCAAAAAAGAAACCACATCGTTGTCAAATATGCATCAATTTCTAAAGTGCAGGTAAGTGGATTTGTATGCTCCTGTGAAAGAAAATCTACTGGTGGGACTTCAAGTAACTTAAAAGAAATGTTTTAAAAGCAGGAAAAAAATGCTCCAAGTATAATGACCAAATAGAGATAGAAAAACAAGAAGCTCAGTGTAAAGGTCACCCACAGACATCCTAATTAACCGTTTTCTGTAAAACGAGGTTATTGAGTGCTATAGGTGAGGAAAAGCTCCAAAACCAAAGTTTACAATCAAGCCCAGTCAGAAGAAATTGCAATAGATATTTAGAGTAATCAATAACCCACTATTACAGTTTCGGGGAACTCTCATTAATCATCATGGAGAGCTATAAAGATGTTCAGAGGGCTGAAACACCTCTGCAATGAGAACAAGTTGAGAGAGTTGGGATTGTCCTGCCTGGAGAAGAGAAGGCTCTGAGGAGACCTTATAGTGGCCTTCCGGTACCTGAAGGTGGACTACATAAAGCTGGGCAGTGACTTTTTACATGGGCATGTAGTGATAGGACAAGGCAGAATGGCTTTAAATGGAAGGGGGAAAATTTAGGCTAGACCTTAGGAAGAAATTCTTCACAGTGTGAGTGCTATGGCACAGGAACAGGTTGCCAAGGGAATCTGTAGATGTCCCCTCCCTGGAAGTGTTCAAGACCAGATTGGGTGGGGCATTGAGCAGCCTGGTGGTGTGGAAGGTTGGAACATCGCAGGATGTTAAACTAGATTTAAGTCCCTTCCAACCCAACCCATTCTATGATTCTATGTTCACACTTTACTAGCAGTTATAAAAACAGAAACCAGATCAAGCTCTGGTTGACATAGTAGTGACCTTACTAGCTTGATCCTACAGTCCAGAAGTAGCTGAACCACACATGGGAAGCTACTTGCTGAATATCTTCTGCTTCAGGATTCTACAGGATAGTAAATGAAACTCTAGTCTCAATGAAGTTGTATAGTCTTTAGGAAACTGAGTGTGAAATATCCCCTTCAAACTGATTCCTGTGCTGGGGCAAAGGATACTACAGTACATTTTTCTAAAAGAGAAGTGTTGGGAGGTGTTAGCCTTCTTAACAATGTATCTTCTGCTCTAAAACAGCATCAAGTCAGTCATTCTATGTGAATTTTGGCAGAGAAGCTGAGAGGGAAAGTTCTATACTGCCATGTCTTCTTTCCTTCACAAAAAACATGTTCGTTTTCTTAATCAATAAAATTTCTGAAAGTGAAGTTCAAAATAAGGGAGTTTAAAATCATGTTATATGATGCCATTGATTAAGCACCAACAATCACATTTGCTTTCAATGTGGATTACACTTGAGTAGCTAGAATGACCTTAATGTCAAAAACAACATTCCCATAACAATATGTAAAACATCTCTAGTTGGAAACATTACTTTTTCTCTGGCTATGCCGTCACAGAACAGAACAAATGCCATTTACTAAGTTCTTTCATTGATTTTAAACAGAGCACATCAAGGACAAGTGTACAACAGGGGAAGCGTAACCCATTACACAGTAATGGATATGCTAAAGGTTGCTTCATTACCTTTACTGGATGAGTGGCTGGTTTTTCTTTATATAAATGACACCCTTTAGACAAAACCTCTTCCACATTCGGCTCTTTAGCCTGCACTGCTGCTTCAGTTTCCTGAAAAATAAAAACACATGCAGTGTAGATTAGCCGTAGCATAAGCAATAAGACTGAAAAGTCCTAAAGCTCCATGGGAGGCTGTAAAACACCAACAGATTAGTTTCTGCCCAG
This sequence comes from Cuculus canorus, assembly GCF_017976375.1. NCBI lineage: Eukaryota > Metazoa > Chordata > Aves > Cuculiformes > Cuculidae > Cuculus > Cuculus canorus. Next base: position 86,408,058 of record NC_071401.1, read on the forward strand.
GACTGGGTTTGAGAAAACTTATGGATAGTAGTAACTAAGAACAAAGAGTGTCATCAGAGAAAACACAAGCAAAGAGAGATAGAAAAGAGTAATGCTAGGAAAATAAGCAGCAGTATGTCCCTTCATCCCCAAGGTTTCAAAAAATGATTACAAAGCTAATTCATACTAGGAAAGATAGGCATGAGAAACCTCATTTAGGCAGCTCTGTCCTTTTTTTCTGTTTTACATGACCAGCAGATTAAAAGTGCACTAGTTAACATTTTGTTAATACAGTACATAGCATTACAACCATATCATGAGATAGAAAAATTACACCGAATTGAGGAAAATTAAACATATTAATACAAAACTACTGTTACTAGTAGGAAATTAGTATTTATTTAGTAAAGCATTTATACGAATGAATTAAAAACAAAAGCATAGTAGCAATAACAGTTCCTATAGGTACAGGGAGGAACCTACCACTAGCAATGACATCCTACTGAATTAGCCACAGCATATCCTCTAGCAGATTTCTTTTTTAATCTGAAAAGACGCAATTCATATGCTAACATAAAGCAACTCCAAGAAACCCTTCCCAACGTACAGGAGCTTCATTTCATCAGGCACTGACCAAATAAATAATGGCTGAAACACTGCAAGTAGAAAGTCAAAAGCAAAAAAAAAAAATCACTGAAAAGTGTAAAAGAAAAAAAACTACACCTGGATTCCAAGATTCATACTGTCTTCATTTGTCAAGTAATACAAGGGGAAATAAAAACAAAAAGAAAAAAAAGGAGAGAGAATGATATAAATAAAAATCCCAGAATTATCTGCCATATCAAAATTAACTGGTTGATTTGTTATTGTTTTCCTCTCTCTGCTCATCTCCCACTTATTTTATGGCTTGATTATCTTGTCCCAACCAATACTGCAGACTATCCATTGATTCTCCAATTTGGCTTTTCTATCCACAGTCTCAGCTATCATTAGTGTGGCAGCAGACAAGATTGAGCTCCAGGCCTGTCACTATCTGATCTGACACATCATTTCATTGGTGGAAATCTGCTGTTCTTTGCTCTGCAGTACACTTGTCGAAATTTATGTCATTTTAAGTCACAGAAAGGGGCCATTTTACTTTTGTGTTTCATTCATAGGAAACACATCTATCGCGGTCCATGAAATTTTACTTGGAAAACATTATGGAAAATCCTTAGAAAGTATTCATAAATTCACTATCATTACCCATTTATCTTTTCAATTATTGTTTATCAGTAGCAAATGAAGTGACTTAAAGCTTGTCTTGTTTCTTAGAATATTTGAAACATGTTTGCTTTCAATAGCTTTTTATTATGCATTTCAACATTAATGAGACATAAGTTTCATAGAAAGTGAGCACTGACAAGCGATACAAAGAAAAACTGGGATATTGAGGGGGTGGGAGTTTATTAACCCGTTTATCAAGCCTTGTTAAAGTCCTATTTTCTCTCTGTTTCAATACTAGGTTAGCTTTCTACTTCCCTTCTCACCATACAAATGAAAAAACAAATTCTCAAGGACTGTTAAAAAACAAAGTAAATTTCTGCCTATCTTGATGAAAAATAGGCATTTTAATATTTTTTTGGTGTTTGGCTGTTATGTGGGTTTTTTTAACTAAGCCATCTGCAGGCTTTTTGCTCATATTTCATGTTGTGTCATTCTATGCCTCAAATACTTATGTTACTTTATAACAGCACTGGGTATGACAAAAAAATCTGTTGCGGAAAAAACACATTACAGCTCCCTGCAGAGTCCAAGAACATCAAGATCACTATGGGTGCGCCTACGCTGCAGGTTTAACCTGTAGCGTGAATGTGCCTTTGAAGTGGATCTTCTCAAGCTTCCCCCCTCACTGGGCTTTGGTTCTGCTTGTGGGCTGCACTGGGAGTACCCAAACTGGTTTCTTGCAGGCAGTAACCAGCATGGAAGAATGCTCCAGTAGGGCACCTAAGACGGTCCCAGACCCTGAGGGTACCCCTAGCCCTGCTTGCCACCTGCCCACAGCCCAAGACCCCGTGTCAGCCTGCTGAGGCCATTGAGCTCCTGACACAGCGATGCTGAAGCAGGGCTGGTCTCCAGCTCCCTACAGCTGGATATTAACAGATCTTTTATTTGTTAGAGCAGCAACTGCTTTTTGATCGTCACAAAATAATTCCAATATAATCTAAAAACATCACAAAATTACTTTCAATAAGTGCATACTTGACATTAAATAGCTGCAGTAGCTTTGAGCGAGCTCTTTGCCCAGATGCCTGCCTGATGGGATAGAGCCTTGATGAATTCTGCCCAGTGAGCAAGTTTCCAGCAATTTCAAATCCATTTGCTAGGTGACACCTTATTAAAATGGGTCAACAAGCAAGAAAGTAGTTTCAGGATACTGCTCCATTATTCAGTTCCCAAAGAGAACAAAAAACTGACGACCATAACACAGCTTCTAATGGCTCACTCACAACAAAAGAGACCAAAGTTATTATCTAGCCTGTGCAGGACCCAGGAGTATAGCATACTCCCAGGGGACGGTCTGATATCTGCTCTTGATCACACAGGCCAGGCTACTACTAAAGCTAATAAGAGTTGTCTGTGTTCATATCCATCAGTTTTCAGATAATAGCAAAGCCATAACTTTTTAAAAATCCTGATTCAAGATCATCAACTCCTGTGCACGCTCGCTTTGCTGGCTGTTGGAGGACGCCTGTATGGCAGATGCAGCACCGTCTCCGGGAGACAGAGCTGACTCTACTGGAACTGCACAATTTATGAACTGCCTGTGTAAGGAATTGTACTGCTACTTCTGGGCTGGGTGATGAATATGCTAATTAAACTTTTCACACATATGGCAAATTAAAATACATCAAAATTGGAAACTGCCGTTTCTCAAACATATATAAACAACAAGAATCAAACAGAGGCCAGCTTTCTTCCATGACATACCATCTATGAATTTTCAGTGGTGTTAAAATGGTGCATCCGAACTGATGAAAGCCTACTGCTGAATAAGTCACGTTAACTTCTGCATTTCCAACAACATGTCAGTCTAACCTCTGTACAAATGTACAGGCTGAAAAAGTGGCAGGGACTTGTCTATAGGCCCATCTGGACTATGAAAATCTGTTAATATAGCTTAGAACTTAGAAAATTCATACTCCAATATATTGACTAAACCTCTGGCATGTATGCCAATGGAAGAGAAAGTTTGATGGTTTGGCATATGTTATTCCAAGAGATAGGACCTATCCTAGCAGACACATACAGGCTGTTTGACATATGCTGCACATACACTAGGAGGCCCAGACAACTGTCTATAAAATTATCTGTAGCATTTCAGATTGTGCTTTTGCCTATATTTAGAATCATAAGCACTGATTTACCTTCTCTGGTAACGCTGGTAAAAGTTTTGGGATTGATTTCCCCATGAGATTATGTCCATAGGACATTTTCTGCAGGGACAATAGAAGAAACTCAGGGTGATTAAACCTGTGCTTCTATGGTGAAGATAAATGCAAAAATCAAAACTTAATTACAACCTTCAAATAAAAAAAAAATAAATTTGAAATTAATTTAGCAAGTTGTTTTAAAAGTCATGATCACTCTATCAAGATGGTACATTAAATGAAGATTAAAGAAGATAATTTATTCACAGGAAAACAGAAGCAGTAAACAATTTCTCTTTACTTTACTGATCAAGACAAGGCAGTCATATTTAACAAGCCAATACACTAAACCTAAACTGTAAAATAATCTGGAGGCCTTTAATTTCAAAAATAGTTTCTCAAAATAATCAGATATAGACCCCCACATATATTACACGTGATAACAGAAAATTACAATTAATCATGCCTTTTTTTTCTTTTAGATGAAGGAGAGTGTAACTTCTAATAAGAATACTCTGAAGTGGGTTTTTTTTATTAATGCACACAGGAAGGTCCAGCAAGGCTTACTGAAATAGTCACACCTATCTTCTAGGTTACTATTCCCAGATATTTTAGGAAAAAAGCTATACATAAACAGTGAGGTTCCAAGTGCCTCATTTTTTCCTCACAAGTAAAGAAAGGAAAGTGGATAGAAAATCTGAATATATCCTTATCTTCAAGAATTCTGGCTCTAACTAAATGACTTCATTTTTCCTTCTGACTCAGCTCTGCACATTGCCATTTATGGAGCAGGTTAACATGGTGTAGCAGGTTTGCTACACCACCGCAAAGAAGAATGCTCAGAGAAGACTTATTTACAAGACATTCAGCTATACCACAATGAGTATCAGATTTTGATGGTAGGTACCATCGATGGCACTCCTTCTATTAAATTTAGATACTTACACACTATTATTAGACTACTCCATGACACGCTATTAACAGTTCTGTGGCCGTATTGTGGGACCTAATGCACAGGGGGAAAATCACAGTTGCCAGTATTTAAACTTCCTGAATAAAGACTTTAGTACATTTTGATAAAATTCAAGCAGAGACAAGCTTGTACCCCTGTTCTTTTCTACATAACACATGAAAAGGTTTGATAAATTCCTCATAAGTTTGATAAAATTATTTTTCTCTATATAGAAAGAAAGAAGCCTGCAAACATTTAAGTTACAGAATTTAACTCCACCTTCCTGTCTTTAAAGCACTGTTCTTTTAAATATGTGAGAGTTGAAGTAAGATCCAAAGGCAGTGTTAGAAGCTATCTTAATGTGGGATAAAGAATAACTTGAGATTCATCTGACTTTTTAAAGTAAACTGTGCAAAAGACAGTCATCTAATTTTAATGAGAGACTGGAAAGTTGAATCAACTATAGCTCTTGACCTATGTGAACAGTTTTGAAGACACTTCAGAGAAGAAACAATTATTTCACAGAAAAGAACACCACACAAAGGACCTCTTCCTTCTAAAACTGCAACAATTCAATTTTAGAGTTCATAACTACTTTCTAAAACTATGATTGCAGCCTTTGTGCAGTTTGTAAAATAAGCAGACATCCTGTCTATTAAGATCTACTGGTATTTTTGATCATTCAACTCCCTGCAGTATCTCTTTTTCCTGGAAAAGGGAAGGAAAGAAAATAAAAGGAAGTCCTTCACAATGAAATATAACTAAGAAAGTCCCAAAAATTAAGCCATGCAAACAAAGTGCCTGAAACAGCAATTCTCACCACTTTGCAGAGTGAAAGGATTTTTTTCACAAAATACATATTGCTGTTGGCTATCAGAAATTTGTGAGCTTCCTCTGTACATCTAGAGGAGAAGAAATATAGCAATTTTTTTGCCCCACATAGAGACATCAGTATCTATCCATTGCAGCTCACTGTCATGAAAAGGAAATTTCCTGAAGATACTTGAGATAGATGAAATTGTTAGCTGTAAACACATGACCTAAAGGTATAGCATATGTAAAGAATTTGGCTATGGTGGTAATATACTGAAAAGGCATAGTTAATTATCCAGTTGGACTATGAAAAGGCTCAGGAAGAAGAGTTCTTTGAGACTGGACATGATTCAGAATATTTTATTTTGAGGCTGGACAGGACACAGGATGAAACAGCTGCTCCTGTTCCACCTACACTGCAGGTCCTACCTTAGTTCCAGTGCATAATACAAAAGAGATAATAACAAAACCAGGAGAACTGACACAGAAGAGGGAAATCTGGCATAGAAACATAATAAGAAGTTCTTATGAGAAAATAAGGGAAGTCCCAATAATTTTACAATCTCTCTGTACGTTATGTGCCCTTTTAGATGCTGAAGGACAGTAGCTTGAAAGGAAAAAAAGTTACTTAGGTTGATATGGTAGCAGATATGGACTACCACCAGAAGCATCTTAACTGGCAAGTGAAATTTGTTGATAATTACAGAAGTATTGAGTCATAAAATTCTTTATTTCCTCTTGGAAACAGGAAAGAGAGAAGCCAGAATTTATTCTTGCTCGTTGCACAAATAATGAGTTATTCAATAAACCGAATTAAAAATCATTTAACTGGGAAGGGAGGCATTTTTTTATTTATTTGTTGTACCCTCTCATTCCTGATTGCCTATTCTTCTCTGTCTTACATTAAGGCATATATGCAAATTTTCTTCTTCTTTTCAAGCTTAGTCAATAAAGTTTTATTTTCAGAGGAGTTTCTGGCTACAAAATGAAATATGGAAAAAAATCAAAATCAATTACTGTTCTAACATCAGTTTGTTGATTGTACTGTTTTCAGATATGTCTGTCTTCTGGTATTATTCTTTGATATACCATTGAAAAGGAATATTCATGAAGATATATTTCTGCAGTTTTTCTTACAGTAGTTACAGTGGCATATATTACTGGAATAATGTTAAAGACTGTTCCAGTATGTTGCTCCAGCAGCAGAAGCAGGGGAAGATTTCAGTAAATGGAATTTACATTCTAACAGTTTGGAAAATATGCAGTTTGCTCATTTCCGATTGCCGGGTTTGTAACAGCAAATGGCTAAGTTACATCTACCAGTTATATCTACCTCGGTGGTGGCACTTTTCTATTTTTTAAATTTCCATGAGCAAGTACGTTATTAGAAGTTTATCTTTTTAAAATCTCACCCATTCATTTCACTTTGGACGAAAGAAAAAATAGTTACAAAGTAAGGAATGAATTTTCTCTAGTGAGAAAATGCTACTGAATAGTGCCCAAACATAAACAATAGCCACAGCACAGATTTACAGGGATGTACTGGGTATGACTGGGGTGAATTTAATTTTCTTCACAGCAGCCTGTATCTCACTATGTTTTGCATTTATGATGAAAAGAATGTTGATAACACAGGGATGTTTTAGTTATTGGTGAGCAGCACTCGCACAGAATCAGTGCTGCCTCCGTTTCCTCACGCTGATGCAGCAGCAAGAAGGCTGGAGGTGCACAAGAAGCTGGTAGAGGATACAGCAGGGACAACTAAATGCCAGCTGAACAAAGGGGCATTCCATTCTATATGATGTCATGCTCAGTAATAAATGCTGGGGAAGAAGGGATGGGGGACATTTGGAGTTAAGGAGTTTGTCTTCCCAAGTAACCATTATGGGTGACAGAGCTCTGGCGATGGCTGAACACCTGCCTACTGATGAGAAGTTGTCAATGAATTCCTTGTTCTACTCTGCTTGTGTGAACAGTTTTGCTTTACCTATTAAGTTGACTTTATCTCAATCCAAGAGTTTTCTCACTTTCGCTCTTCTGATTCCTCTCCTTCATCCCACTGCAGAGGAGTAAGTGAGTGGCTGCATGGGGCTGAGCTGCCCACCAGGGTTAACCTACAATATTGCTTTAGAAAGAATTTCCACACACCAATAATCATTTTTCACTGCAGAATTTGTCATATTTGACAGGCTGACTCTCTTTACAAGAGTATCTCACAAGAGTTAAGCTTTACAGCACTATGCCCACTATCTCTAAGTTATATTTACTTCAAAATTTAGCACAGTATCTGCAACAGGGTTGAGTATTTTTCATATTATCATTAACCTCAGGGTGGGAAGAAACTAAGATTCTCTTAGGTATATGTTTTTATTTTTACTCAAAAAAACAACCAAAAACCAAATAAATTTTTACTCAATCAAATTAATATTGATCAAGTCAAACTTCTTCAAATATCCATCAGGTACTAAAAATTCATATAGTTGCCAGTATACCAAACATTGAGAAGATATAGATTCTCTGCCTCTAATACTTACTACATAGCAACCAATTCAAAACAAAGTAAACCAAAGTTAATATGATCTTGTACAGATATAGACAGTCATTTGTAAGGGCTCTTCTTCAGATTCCAGTACTTTAAATTGTATGTAATGACTAGAGTAACATATATAATCTTACAAAAGAGGAGTTACTGTTTAATAAATAACACATATTATCAAGACGAAGTACATCCAAGAGTTTTCAAGAATTGTGTTTTGAAGAGAAAAAAGGTTTTGTGTTGAGAAAAGAACATATGAAAAAGAACACAAATGGTGAGAATGTTAGGAAACTGTTTTCTGAATAGAGGAGGAAATAGCCTATCTCCGAAAACTTGTCTACATCAAAGCAAGCTATAATTTTGATATTCACTTCACTAAAGCCTTGGTAAACTATGCCTGTCATTTCTGTAAATATCCTCCTATGCTTATTTGCTCATTTATACTAACCACACTTTTCTCTTGGTTTCTGAACAGTACCCAATGTGTTAGTACTAGTACAAGGAGCAAGATGAAAGGCAAAGCTGAAGTACAAACTCACTAACTTCCAAGCAACTCCCTCACATTTCTAAAAAGCTTATGTTTTCAAGAATGAAATCACATCCTAATTTACTAGTCATGCATTGTTTCCAAGAAAAAAAAGTACCATACATTAAACACTTTATCATCTTTCAAAAATCTTCCCTCTCCTGAGACACCAGGACACATGTGTTTTGCAATCCATCCTTAAGGCTACAAAGTCTGTTACAGATTAAACAATTTACGAGGATTTCTCACTGGGAAAGTTTTGTCACATTTTTACAATCAATGTGCAGCTATGATAATTTAATATTATTGCACTTGGAGTAGACATTTTTAGATGAGGTTTGGATACAAACTGTTTAAAATTTAAATGCTCAAAGCTCACAGAAAACAATGAGCAGGTTGCTCCTCAATATTCCATAAAAAGATTTCTGGAAAGAGAAGTAATTGATTTATGCATAGAATATCAACCTCTAGGTTCTATAAGCTGGTTAAATTGGCATTTGCTGCAGATCTTAATAATGCATTGAAAATATGAGTAACTTATTTGATCAAATAATATTTCATCATGTTTTCACAGTCAGCTTTTGCTAAATCAGACACAGGTATCATAATACAGCAAGATAAATCTCTAGGGTACCTATTACTTGTGTGCCCATATGGACGAACTATACTACCTCGTATTGTGTATAAAAACTATTCATTTCAAAAGATATTAGCAAAACAAAAAGGTAAAAGAATCAATAAAGAGTTAAAATCTGACTTACCTGGCCTAGCTTGTCAAGCAGACACTGACAAATGAAGGCTGATGGAAGGAAAAACACACAATGCCAGTCGGCACTTTCTTTCTGTCATGTGGGTGAATTTTCTTTTATTTGTCTACAATTAGGTTTGCTACTCTGCAGCCATGCTCTTCTCTTCTGTTCTAACTCAAAGTTGTCAAGTAAATAATGAATTGATTGACAAGAGCTGACAGCTTTCCTATTTTCATTCAAAACTTCAAGCACAAAACCCAAATACAATTTATTTTTAAGAGTTATTTAATTCTTTAAGGATATCCTATTTTTATCTGCCAAAAATGAACAAAATATGCTCTTTTAAATATATGGCAAACGACCACCATAGGCAGTAAATAGGTATAAATACTACACCCACAGATGGTTCAAAGCTTCTTTTGCAGTATAGGAAAAAAATAAGGTTGGAAAAAAATAACCTTGGAATAGAGGACTCAATTACAGAGGGGTACAGGAGGGGTGAGCGATAACACAGAATGTAAGAAGGGAAAAGAGGGGGAAGCTGAGTAAGTGAGGAGAAAGGACCAGTGAGATTGCAAGAGGATTTAGAGGTAAGATGGCTGGAAAGCATAAAGTGCTTTTTAATATTATCTAGAGAAGATTTGGAAGGGTCAGCAAGATATCAGTGAGCTAGAAGGTGGAACAAGAACTTCTTGACATGTTTTGTCAACATGTTCTCTATCCAGAGCATCACTTCCCTTAAAATGCAGGGATTCACATTTCTGTGCATCCGCTCTGTGTCATTGTCATCTATAGACACCTACATTTGTCACAATCCCTCTGGAAAAGTGTCCTCCAGGTAAAATGACAGTGCTGAGACAAAGACCTAGAGAAATTCCCAGGAAGTGCAGATTTAACCTCTTCCTATGCTCGGAGGAGGTATGACGACTCACAAGACTTTTTGGAGGTAAGAGGTGGATGAACATGCACTTCTACCTCCATCCTCTCATCCTTTCTCCATCCCCTCATATCCTCAACCTCCCCATATCCTTCCTTCCATCTTGTACATCCTGAGCTCCCCTGAAGTTAAGGAGCACCATCAGCAGACATTTCTAAGACATATAGGACAAGGTTGTCCTGTTCAGAATGGAATAGAGCATCTCCAGTTCCTTCTTTAACATCAGAGGAATTTATATAAAATTCAGGCCATTTGATCACAAAGAGTAAATCATTGTAATGACAAAGAATATGCGGAAGTAAAGTATTAAATGCAAATAAAGCCCACATAAATTTATACAATGGTAACACATACATTATTAAAATAAAACTAAAATATGCAAATTGACAAAAGTAAACACTGTTAGCAAAATGTATCTGTTTATTACACTACGCAGCATGTTCAACCAGAAAAACACAGAGGAATATGGAACGCAGTTGAGTGAACATCTGTATTTGCATTTACTAATAAGTATTTTTCTATGCATCTTTTACATTTGTTGTCATTGTTTAAAACAAAAAGAAAAAAGACAAAGGAGAAGACACGCTATTTTATACAGACTTTGAACCAAACTAGTTAATGGAATCTTTGACTACCTTAAGATTAATACTGCAATCAAAATCTATGTGCAGATTTTGAGACTGTAACAGGTAACTCAGAAGGTGAAACAGCACTTAAAATGAATAATTTAGCAAAACCTGAGCTCTGGAACTACAATCACTTGTATGCCTAACAGATAGTGTTAGCCACAGTACAGAACACATCTTCGTGTTGAAAAACTCAATAGGTTAAATTCAAACAAAAAGATACCATCAAAAGGGATTTTTACCAGACACTCACTGTCTGTCTGGCCTATTGCTATCAAGGTCTTGCACAGCTAGCCAGCAACTTTCCAGAGATCCAGAGCAGTCAAAAGGCATCTGTTCTGAAGCTCTCTACTATCTTAAGATTCTCGCCTCTGGTTAGAGGTTTGTTTTCATAGGATTATGCAGAAAAGATAATAAATCTCAGAATAATACACCTATATGCACTGAATGGAAAAGCAGGCAAATTCGAAAAGAAAGTAATTGAAAATTAAATGTCAGCCTTTTGCCCAACATTGAGTTCTACTTATATAAATGATGGTTGTAATGGCATATTAATTCCTTGGGTGAACAGGTAATTCTATTTTGAAATTACATGTACTTGCTCTTTGGATAAACATTTAAATAAAAGGTTAAAATACTTCTGGGTTTTTGAGTTTCTTTTTCAAAATACTGCAAGCTACGTGTTTTAGTATTGTCTTTTAAAAAATGGCTTCATTCAGTCGACATAATGAAACTCATGAGAAATATTTTCAAACTGAAATGCACTTGGGAGGAGATAGCCTGGGATTATTTTTTTATAATCCAGCATTCAACAATTTCCATAGGAGTCTGAGAAAAGACAGCTGGGATACTCAATGTTTTCCTGACTATTTTTATGCAATATGAGCTGGTTACTTTTCGTATTCTTTTGCCAAAGTGCTTCTGTTACACTGAAATTACTGTACAGGAATCAGAACTAACATGCACTTTATTAAATCATTTCAAAGATTATTTTGTTGGGTGTTTAAATACAGAAGTTACACATGCACATTTACTTCAAATTTTCATTAAAAGTGCTAACTTGTATTTTGTAGTTACTAGGCAGTAAACATATTTTCATTTTTAGGTTCCATTCATAAGCAATTTTTCCAGTGTTTCTGAACAACTGCTTAGATGTATGTACTGGTGGCAATTACCTGACACATTGCAGCTTGAATTTTCACTCTACGGTCACACATTGCAAGGCCACACCTCAATTACATAGCTGCAGATACCTTAATGGTAAATAAATCAGAAGAACTTAGCAGTCACAACATACTACACTGTTGCTTTCGACATTAGATGCAAAATTTTCCCTACCAATACTGGTTTGATTTTGTTATTTACCACACTTTTTTTTCCATTTCTACATGAATTCAAGTGAATGCTTAGGAAAGAGACTGCTTATGAGGAATTTATGTATAAGAAAAAGAAACAAGGATTAAAAGAGAAAAATTCATGTAATGAAATATATGCTTATAGATTTATTTTTGCTTTTCTTTTCTATGTCTTTCTGACATCAGTTTGACACTACTCAGACTGTGTTAAAACTGATACAATTTCATAGTTTATAATATACAGTGAGTTAGTGCTAATCTATGATGAGTTAAAGGTATTTTCAATTATGAACAAGGCCACTGAGTTAAATAATAATCCTTGAAAAGGACTTCAGTAGACTGATATTTGTTATATGCAATGCTTTTTAATTGTTTACTTGGAGTCTGTTGTAAATAAGGGTGACTCATCATACATGAAGCATAAACAATGCAAATCTGAGTACTTTTTCCCTAAAGACAATTAAAAAAACCATTATTAAAATGATCTTTGATTCTATGCCAAAGATAGAGTCTATGTCATAGATAGCACTGTTTCTTTGTAAAATTATGATTTTTTACCTGTTTAAATTCTGTAAAACTGGCATATTTTCTTCAGTTAATCTTAGCAATGCTATCTGATTCTACAAAACCCAAAAGTGCCAGAATATTTATTAAGATCAGAAAGTTTACTTTAATTTTTCTTGTATTCTTTGTGTTCTGCACTATTAGTCAACATAGAGTCAAAGGACATAAGCTGTTGGTAAGATTTGAATACTTTCAAGGGACTGTTTTGTCCACTAGAAAGTTACTGTTGAATTCATTCTGCAGTATTTTCTTTGAAGTAGGGATTCACTAAATTCCACTGTGTCTCAGAAACATGGAATGTTTTCTACTTACAAATATTTACTATTTCTATTAGTAATAAAAGCTATCGAAAGTACCAGCTATGTGTTTTCTTGGTGAACTAAGGTGGTTTTCTCTGGATGAGAAAAGAAACAGTGCTGTCTATGACATAGAATCTATCTTTGGCATAGAATCAATGATTGTTTCAATTATGGGTTTTCTAATTGTCTTCAGAGAAAGGTAATCTTATTATGCTAATCAAGCAGGACTGAAAGAATCTGTAAACTTAGATTTTTCAGAAGAGTTGGATGCTTGACTTTATAAAAATGCCCATAGATTTCAAACACTAAATACCAAAGCAAATAAACTGCAGTAAAAGCTAAAAAATAGCGGCAACTATAAACTATCTGCACTTAGCCTTTGTAAGCCTTTCTTATCTCTCCCTTACAAGACAATATACTTTCCATTCTTTACGTCTGGGTTTCTAAAAATTACTTGAGCTAATGATTTCTTTTTGATTATGTCACTACACAATAAAACAGTATGTGTGTATTCACACATGTACATATTGTATTTAGGTGGTTGGGGTCTTGACTGTAAAAAAACCTTTAGCTCCTGCCTAAAGTATTTTTCTAAAGCCATAGCAATCTACAAATGTTGCATCAACTACATTTAAAAACTGCAATCTGACTGCAACAGATGGCAGAATGTTAATTTTATTTTAGTCACAGTTGTGTTAGATTGCGATATAAAAGCTTTTACTTCCATTTTATCTTATCTCATCATTTTCATTTTTATATATTTAAGAAAGCTCTATGGCTGAAATCTGACTTATGAAACTTCTTAAAGTCTTATAAGGTTCGTCCTGTAAGAAAAAGGTCTGGGAATGTTTAATCAAAATTCTTGATGAATTGGGTACTATCACACATAGAATTGGAATTAAACAGGACTATCAGGAAAGCTGAATATCTAAAGTAAAAGAAAATTAAAAGAAATCAAGAAAAAAAAATTGGTTAGAATTCCTAAGGTATTTCCTTAAGGTTCCAACCAACTAGTGAAGCATCGCTCACTACCCTCCTTTTCAGGATTCTCCTTATTCTTGCAGATGAAGTAAACCAATCTCAGCAGAACAGTCAGTAGAAGGAAATAAATATCCCTGCTTATATAACTTCCTTCATCCGTAATTCTGGAGCTCCACAGATTATTAATGCTCTAGGCAAAGCTCTTTCAAATTGTAAAGTATAGGTCTATAACCACATGTTCAGAATATTCCTGAAAGGTTTGAGTATTTTAAATTTGGATGGTTGGATCAGAACAAATACATTTCAAATTGCTTGTGTATGTCCTTAAATATTCCATTAAGGAGACAATGCAGAAGTGACAATACCTTCCATTATAGCAACATTTGCCACCTACTTAGACTCTGATTAGCCGCTTAGCCAAAATAAGGTGGTGATTAAAGATAACCACATTATTAGTAGGGCCACAAAAATAATTGCTTTGACCACAGCAATAATTGCTTTTTGAACTAATACTAATCAGATACCCTATATTTGCTTTCTTGTCTGAATTAGAACAACAGTACTGACGGTGAATGGACAGAGTTTAGGAGAAAACTTAATTACTGTCGATTAATGCAGTATTGGAGCTCTCTCTAGTACAGTAAACAAAAGAGTAACAAAAAGATGAAGCTAAAGAAACTCAGATGAGGAAAATGGACAGGTTTTTAACTCAACTGTTAAAGTAATGGATGACAATGGATGATTGTCCATGCCCGGAAATTAGAAAACAGTCTTGGTTTGTTTGGGTTTGAGGGAGGTGTGTGCAGTTCAAACAGGAAATAATTGAGAAAACTGTAAGGATTATTCTATAAAACAGGTCTGACCGGATGATCAGAGTAGCATCTTTTGACTTTATATTGAACCAACTATACTAATTCCATACACATTTCTGACAAGACAACAAATAGTTTTCTGTTCGAAGTCTGCTGCAGGGTTGCCATATATCATCCGACAGCTTTAAGTGTTTCTATATAACAGATCTTTCATATAAAGTTTTAATATTCCAGAAGTATATGAGGGTTTGGTTTATGGAATCTTGTTTATATTAATATTTATGACAAAAATAATATCTAGCAGAATGTTTGTCGATGACATCTAGATTAAAGAGGAAAGTGGAGACCGTTCTATTAGAAGTTGCCTCCCAGTAACTGCTGCACTGCTTGCTCTGCTGTTAATTTACTGTCTGCTGCTGTTAGACACATATCCCTTCCCCCACGTTTCTCGCCCAAAGAACTGCCAAAGTGCCATGGAAATATATCTCAAAATTCTATGAAACTACCACAGGAAGAAGGCTACCCTCGGAGACGCCAACAAGCAAGGCATAAGTGGAGCTAGTGCTGTTTGGATTGGGATCCACACAGATCTGAAAAAGTTAAACAAAACTTCCTTACATCAAAATTTGCTCATTGAGAAAGAATCTCAATCTCAGAATCCCTGTTATCCTGCAGGACCCCAGCTCTGTATTGAGAGGACTGTATTATCAGCTGGAAAGCAGCGATCACTTTCTAGAATTAAGGTTTAAGTATATGACTGAGGACTGTGGCAATACAACCAGCAAAACCATTAGATTTGAATGCTCAGGAATTACAAAATGCGTATCTTTAGCTGTGGATCTTTATTGACAAAGAACGAACAAACTGCTAAGATAAATAAAGTCATTCATCCTAAACTGAAACTAAGATCAGGAAAATGCTGAATTTTGACATGTCTACACTGAAGATGTCTCCTGACATGGCTCTATCCAATGGCTATGGCTATAACACTAACAACCTAGACATCAGTGCTGGCAGAAGCTCTACTGTAAACAAAGCTAAGTTAACAATTTTATTTTTTTTCTGTCTGATAATGTAGATAATTTATGTACTATTTTCTACCATTTTGTAAAATTTAAAATTCGTTATGATTTCATATGACTAAGTTTGTGAAGTATGAATGCTATATCATACAAAATACATATCAGAATGAGAATAACTCCAGGTCAAAGAGTAAATGCACAAATAAGTCATACCATTCACTTGGAAAGCTAGAAAAGTCCATAGAGTTGTAAAAGACACTGTATGAAATATATTCCAGATACACGAGAGAGTGTACATTGAAGGTACACTGCAAAACCTGAAGTGTTCCAGTGTTTACAGGTAGCAGTAGGGTGAAGAAATTCTTATAGATGTATATTTCAGGCTTTTCCCATGCACATACATAAGTATTTCACAGGAGTAGTCTGTATTATGCTAATATTAAGAAGGGAGATTATGTCAATGTGGTAAAGAAAAAATTCAATGCTTAAGAAGAACTAAGACCTATACTAATAATTTAAATTGATAGCTTGCAAATATGCATCACAATATTGATTTATTTGGACAGGGTTTTTAATTTTTTTATAAAAAAACCTTTGACAGCTTATAGAAGAAAATTGTAATTAAGGATTAACAACATGAGTAAACCAAATACTGCTACAGATGTTTTTTTAATCCTGTGAATAAAGAATACTTTCTCTACTCTTATTTATTAAGTAAGAAATGATTGAGTTATTAAAGCCTACTTAAGATTTTGGAAACCACCATTAAAAATTATGGTGTCCAGCTGAAGGCCTGGGTTCCAGTTGCAGCACTACAGTCTCTAAATTATGATCAAGAAGCTTAAGTGAGTCTAGTCTTTTTGACTCAGATGCTATATTCACAATTATGATTGTCATTTTTAAACCTCTTCTTCATACCTTCCTGGTTTTTATAACATCCAAAAGGATTCCTTATAAATTTTCTCATCCTTTCTCATCTCTTTTCTAAGAATATTAACAATAACATTTTCATTCTACTTGGGTGATCATCTGAGTCATGATTATTTCTGAAAAAGGAGTTATTAAGGTATATTAAAAGATATTTCAGAGTCCTCTGGATATTGGTGAAGCAATTAAAATGGCATTAGAACAAATGCTGAATATTTATACACTATTTGGGAACACCAGTGCAAAAGACATCTCTTCCATAGGTAATCATGCAGATATCCTTACTTTTTTAAAAGGTAACATTAGCTATACAAGATAGTAATTTTAAAATACACATAAATACAGTCATTTCAACAACGATTTGAGAGCATGTACGCACAGGCTTGACCCAACGTAGGAGAGTATCTTACTATCAGTTTGAACTATGGGTTTGAAGTTGAATGTAAAATTTAATATTGTCACAAACAGGCTGCTTTTCTAAATTATATCTACTCTTTTTGCTGTGTGTTTCATCATGATTAATAGTATCAAAACTGTTGCTATACTTCTTAACCTTAAAAAAGTTAAAAGAATCACATTTGCATTCAGAGATATTAAATAGACAGTCTTTAATGCTAAAGATTCTCTCCTTGAAGAAAATTACAGTCCAGGTACAACATTAGACAACATTTTAAAATGTTAATCCTATGTCTTTTAAAGGTAATCCAGAGATAACATGCAGATAAAAGCTAACATGCTTCATATACTTACAGCCATCACTATCATATCAAACAACTACCTGTTTCATTTACAATCAGAACTGGTCAAGCTTTAGATCTAAGTGGTCTAAATTTATCCATGAAAGAAATATGGTAGGATATTTCACAGAAAGAAAGCTTATTTGCCTGTCTTTGGAGATCTTCATCGTTCCCTCATGTCTCTAGACATACATGATTCATCCTAACACTTCAGGACTACAGCTGTTTTTTTCTGTTCTTTCAACAATTTTTCAGAAATATTCCTGTCACGTCACCATAAGAGGACTGAAAGAGCCAAGCAGAACATTTCTTTGATAACGTGTATGAAAAGCAAAGCTCTTATAATTTGCAGCAATTTAATCCTGCTTTTATTTTATAGAAACTTTAAGAGTGGAATCAGTCTAGAAATAAAGGAAACAGAATGGAAAAACTATAAGGAAAAACTGGATCAATCATATAAAAATGTTTGTTAAAATACAGGAAATTAGAATGGATACTTCTCTTGAAAGCAAAATTCCATCATTCATTCAGCATATATACAGACATTTACAAATAGCTATACTAATTTTATCTTTTTTAAAAGGGAATAGATGTCATTGCTGAACTCATTCTGTCAATTATAGGACTGCAACAGGACTCGAGATTCGCTATTTTATATAATGTGATTGTATAGCATAAAAGGTGTTTCAGCGTAAGAAACAGTTCTTTAAAGAAACTCAGTTAAAGTGAATTTAAGAAACATGCTCAGTAAAAGCACACATCTTCAGAAGTCGGTACTATTTCATTTCATGTAAGGCAAGAAAATTTTGAAATATTTACAGATTTTTCTTTTTCACTGAAAATTGCATCATCAACTTAATAAAAAACTCAGTGTCTTCTTTTTAATGATTATCTAGCTGAAAAGGATGCTCAGTTACTATAAACTGAAGAAATGTCATGGATTTCAATAAGCTATTGTATTTTAAATATTTCCCTAATTCACGTGCAGATAAGCTCATATATGCATAGACATAAAATGCGAGGCCAAAATATGTGAGTCTCATCCAGCAGCCCCGTTGATTCTAATCAACATTTTTTATCTTAATTTCTCTGGCCCTACCCACTCACACACTGACCTTTTGTTAATACTGAAATTCATTTCGAGGAGCAGATTATAAATATTTTGCTCACAGTTACTAGATAATCAGCTTTAACAATTACTAGAGTGCTACCTGTGATGTATCGACTTTTGGGGCTAGTGTTTCATGTACCTGATATGGCAAAAATAATAGATCATATTTCACCTTGGAACCATTGGTTCTAAATTGCCCCATCACTAGAAACTATTTAATGGAAAATAAATTCATGAAACTTTGAACTTCTGAGAACTTGCTTACTTCTGTCTCAAAGCTATATTGTTAATACAAAATATACAGCTGATGGTGCAACTGACTTTTTGACCACTAAATAGATGATTCTTTTTTAAAAACAGAATAAACTTTACCTTAATATCAAAAGCTCCTGGCTGACCCACTTTGTTATAAAGCTCCAGCTGGTTCTTGACTGGTGTTACCCACAGTATCACCTGATTTAGTTGTTGATCAAGCTCAATAAAATCTTTTAGCAGAATCTCTATTTGTTTTTGCTTCTCTGGAAGATCTTTGGATACCTGAAGAAAAAAAAAAAAAAAAAAGAAAAATAACAGAAGCCATTTCTTTTTGGTGGAAAAAAAAAAAGTGGCATAAAACAATTTGATTCTACACACATTCTACACCTACATGAAACCACTCCCCTTGCCGCTAAAAATCCCACACCAAGATCTGGTTTTGTTTGTTTGTTAATTCACTGTTTTAATGCTGGTATATTAAAAAACACTATTATCTCAGTATAAAGGTCTGTTTTAAAGGTCAATTTTTAACAAGGAAAGTGAAAATATGATAACCATTTGAATGATCTCTAAGTTTTCTTGACCTCTTGAGTCTAGATATTTATAAGCATGAGTTGTCTCACAAAATGTGTAGAGTTGCCAGTCAAGTCCAAAATACACACGAAATATATATATAGTGAAGAAAAATAATATCATCAATTCTGGTTGGGCCACTTGGTTCTCCAATTTGAATTCAAAATAGTCAGATTTTTAACTAAGCACATTTTTAACAATATTGGAAATTAAGAATCGGTGAATGGGATGGTTCAAATTCAACAGCATTGAAACACTTGGAGCAAATATAGGAACAGTTTGGAAATAAATAAACCAAAACAAAGCTCCATGCTGTCCTGCCCAGATTATTTTCTATCACTTTGAGGTGTCACTATGCTACACAACAGGCAACATCATAAACATATTCTAGGGGAGAAACCACCTATAATTTAAAAAAAAAAATTCACAGCAGTAAATATAAGGCCTTTCTTATCCTTGATGAAGGATAAGAAAAAATTGCAGTTAATTATTAAAATCAGCCAAGAAGTATGGTTCATTTTTCACATAAAGAAACATGAGATTTTCCAATATGCATTGTTTTTAAGTATGTTTTTACCAGTGACTCTCTTAAAAGTAGCAAAAACTGAGGTTTCTGATACACAAAATATAAATTACCTGTAAAGTTAAACAGCATTAATAGAAGCACTGTTATCACATTGCTCAGCTACAGAAGTATTAATGTTGTAATGTACATGCCTTTAGAAATATACCCTGTATATTATTTATTAGACCATACTTAAAGGATATTTGTAATACAAGAAGTTGAATATGTTGAATTATTTCCTATAGCCATCCCGTAACATTCTATTTAATAAAAACTGACCCATGAGTCAAATTGTTTTTGCTGTCTTCTTAGTCTTGTTAAATACAATAAACTCTGCTTTTCCAAAATGGCCCCAGATATTAAAGAAAACAAATAAAAATTCATTCATTTCCCTTATGTGTTAACTCAATATCTATGCAGACCTTGGCCTAATTTCACAGAAGATTAGTTTCATCTTTCTTACAATTTTTGAATGTTAATCTCCAATGTTTAGTAGATTTAATACTAATGTAAACAAGTTCCACAGAAAACTGTTAAAAGCAAATAGGTAATCATAAGCAGATAAAAATCCAAGCTGACTTCTGAAGATCTAAAATTTAAATTAATCTGCTCCCAAACAACATTAATCAAGCATATTATGTCTATCAAAAGACAGAGAAAGAAAAATTCATATAGTTTGGGGAGAAGGGGGAAGGAGTAAACTATTATATACTAAAGTATATTCAATCCAGAAAAACAGAAGATGAAAGATTACGTATTGGTGACAGACTGTACTTCAACCTACTGTTTCCCAAAATACTCACACAAGAAAACAAATCCCACCTACAGTAAGAGGTAAATTATAAGTACACACAGCCGCTTCTTACAAGTTGGCTCCTGTGCTAAAATTATAGCACAAATGTGATTATAATATTTTAATATATAAATGAAAAAGGAAACTAGGTCAAGACAAATCAGTTCATTATAGACAGAAATTTAATGTCATCTACTTTTACCAGTGAGATAAAAAAACCAGCACATAAATAAATAAAGTAGTTTCCTGAAAATCAGAAGGTTAGAGTTACAACTAAGCATGGATAAATTTTAGCAAGGCATATCTTGTAAGATCCAGGTAATGTTTTATATGCCATTGTGTGGAAAATAGATTTTTTGTAAACTCTGGAATCAAATTATCAAGCTGGCTAATCAAACTAGAACATGATGAGTTTAATGTATTAACAAGTCTGCCTATCAAACCATGGTATTATTGCAAACTGTCTCTTGGGGGACAACTTGATTCCTGAGGTAACTCTGCAGCTCACTAGAAGTATAATTTGAGAAAATCTCTATGAAGTAACTAGTATGATGACTGGATGTCCAGTTTTATGCCTTTTCGTAGCAGAGGACACAAGGTGAATCCAGAATCCAGATCTTCAGAATCTTCCCTACCTTTTTACTTACAGTCTTCCACATTTGTTATTCACCACTCCACAAGTTACACCCCCTTGATAGGATTCCAGTGCTGGTGGGACCTAAAGACTTGATGCCTCTGGGCTCTTTCCATGCATTCTTGGCTGCTTCCAGGTGTAAGTGAACAACGACTTCTGTCCCACTCCAATTCTCCATTCTACATTTACACTTTTGGCATCCTTTCCCACCCATCTTGCTTTTATTCATTTTTCATCTCAGGGTTGCCACCTGGTGTCCGCCCAATTTCATCCCCTTTAATATCTTACATCTTTCCCTCCTATCTAAGGAAGACCCCTAGGTTTTATCAGAGGAGGGGTATGTTCTTTTCTAACAGAAAAGACCAATAGAAACAGTGACCATAAGGCAACAGCAGCAGAATTGTGAAAACAGGGCAAACATGAGATGCTTTCCCCGAGATCTGCCTAAGACTGAACAGAGGCCTAATTAAAGAGTGTTACAGGCTGGGAGAAAGAAGATGAAAAAAAAAAAAAAAAAAAAAAAAACAAAAACAAAAAATAGTATGAAAGACAACTACATCTTAAACTGGAACACCCTTCTGAAAATCTAACTTAGTCCTTTACAAACAAATTAAATAATTAAATGTTTTCAGCTTTGCCTTACTTGGCAGGAGTTCAACATTGAAAACACACCTTGGGTTGCAACCAAAGAGAAAAAATAAATTTGCAAGTGCAAAGGACAACGAAAGTATGGATTATTCCTTCAAAGAAAAATTTCTGATTTCAATATCAAAGGACTATATAAGTTCAACGATATGTGTCAAAACACTAATCTCAAAACACGCGATGCATCTAAAATTTTCTACTTTAGTTCAAGTGTTAATTAAGTTAGTTAATTGGAAGCTTAGTAACAGAATAATAGACAAGATTTAAGCTCTAAATTGGGAAACAGTAGAAGATCCTAATTTTACAAATTGACACTGGTCTTCACAATACTGAATTTTATTCTCATCATAAACTATCAGACCATTTCCCGCTTATTGAATTTTATGTACTCCAATTTTGGGGTTTTTTTCATTACAATAATAAAAAACTCACCAACCAATTACCAGCATAGAAATGATAACAACAGCTCTCAAAACATAAGAATACTCTGTGGAATTTGAATAACTACATATTTTCAAAGTCTTTATCTAAATATTTTCATTTCTTCTCCTTATGAATTCTAAAACTACTAGTGCTGCTTGTTTCTGTTCCATCTGAATCTCATGTCTTGGATGAACTTCCTCCACTAGAAGCCTAAAAGATACACTCAGTCTGATTACTTTGGTGCAAAAATATACATATGCTCAGCTTGGCAGCATATATCTCCTTGGTCATTTCATGTGTTCCCGTTTTCCACTGCTATTTCCTACTTTAGCTTTAGAGAGTTATTTTTCAGTGTATACACATGTACCATGGAATTAAATAGCTGAGCAGATGAAAAGGAATACCAGTTCATATGATAACAATAAGTATAAAGGGAGAAAAAAGTTAAAAAGTATAAAGTATGTCACCTGATGCAAAATTGTATTCTGTGTCTCTATTTTCTCTAATTCCTTATGAATATCCAGAAAGAAGACAATTAAAGCAATATCTATTAAAATAAGTTGTGGAGTTATGGTTCAATCTCATAACTCAGGAACAATGCTCAAAATGTAAAAGTTCATATCCCTTAGGTAAAGACTGTAAGCAAGAAAGAAAGAACAATGAGGAATCGTTTTTCACAGGTCAGAAATGTTATTGCAAATGAATGAACCTGACAAATTGTATTATTAGTAAAACATCACTATCATTATCAGCATCTGCCACCTGTTAAAAGTCAGGAAAGCCACCAAAACTACTTGCATACACTATATTTCAAGTGACCGAAGCCTAATTTTGACTATTTCCCTTCTCTCTCACAAGTCAATGTCACAGTCATTTCCTATTTACCCAAGATGACCAAAGAGAAGTTAATGCTATTACCCAGCTGCTTGGGAATATAGATGAGAAGATGCATCTTCCTAACACGTCATTTGTCAAAACAGAGTATGGAGAATTTTTCTAATGGTGAGTGGAGAGAAAAGAAATCTTAAATCCCAGCATTTTAGCAGCAGTGGAAATTTGGTTTTTTTCCTCAACACGAGATAAGATACTCCATTCTCTTGCTAGCTGTCTCATCAACCTCTCAATAACAGAGCAGCACTTATAAAAGGATCTTATTTTCATTAATCTGACAGCAGATTAAAATTTAGCATTCTTCATACACATAATATGATAAATTATAATAATCTGCAATGAATATGAACAAAAGTATGTTGTGGGGTATCTGTGATGACTGCTAAAATGTTTTTCTTGTATTCCCCACTTAAGAGTCCCTCTGATATACAAAGCACTTTATAAAAGCCAGTTTCTAATGTAGGATAACTGCTAGTGTCAAGTTTGAAAAAAAACATCACAATTGTTTGTATACAGAAAAGCAAAGAATGTACAGCTTTCTGTATGTATTGCTTTCCTTACTAAATGTAAAACAAGCGGCAGCTTCTGCTTTAATATTCTTTCTGCAAAAATGTAAATATTAGGAAAAAACATGAGAAGTGACTACACAGCAATCAGTTTACAGCATAACTGGACTGAAAACGGGTTTTTATGCTGTCCAAGCAAGGACTTAATAAAGGAATAACTAAAGTCATAATATCTATTAAACACAAGCTTCAATCTACACTTACTGATAAATCACAACTGAAACCTCGATCACTGTAGTAAGATGGCTGCATAAAACAGCAGTTCTTACAGGCACTGTTCAGAAAGTTTTATCTGCTTTTATCACTGTACCCAGACCATGTACAAAAGAATGATTTAAAATGGAAACGGGGGAAGTTAATTTTCATGCATCATTTCTTCATGAAAAACAATCAGTGTAAGAAAGAGTTTCATGTAAGATCAGTGTAGGATGTCATTTAGTTAATTAACTGAGCTACTTTCATTAACAAACTCAATATTGACTTTAAAACAAAATCTATGCAACTTCTTTAAAACAAAGAATATTTATGAGCCATAGTGTCTCTGACAAAGTTTGACTACAGATGGTGTTATTACAGGAAGGTGAGAGCAGGCTACTAAAAATACATATACCAAGAACTAGCGTTTCATGTTTCACAGAGCCAGAGAATGTCAGGGTTTGGAAGGGACCTCTGGTGATCATCTAGACCAACCTCCCTGATAAAGCAGATTCACCTAGAGCAGGTTGCACAGGAATGCATCCAAGCAGGTTTTGAGTATCTCCAGAGATGGAGACTCCACAACCTCTGACACGCATGATTTCCCCTTGGTGAATACATGCTGATGACTCCTAAAAACCTTCTTTTCTTCCAGATGCCTGGAGATGACATCAGGGATGGGCTATTCCATCTTGTTTCTAGGGATTGAGGTGAGGCTGACTGGCCTGTAGTTTCCTGGGTGCTCCTTCTTGCCCTTTTTGAAGACTGAATTGACATTGGTTCTCCTCCAGTCCTCAGGCACCACTCCTATTCTCCATGACCCTTCAAAGATGATGGAGAATGGCTTAGCAATAATGTCTGCCATGTCCCTCAGCACGTATGGGTGCATCCATTTGGGGCCCACAGATTTGTGTGTGTTCAATTTGCCTAAATGATCTCTATCTAATCTGATCTTCCTAGATCAAGCCACCGTCTTCCTTTCTCCAGACTTTCTCTTCTACATTCAGAGTCTGTGACTCTTGAGGGCTGGTATTTGCAGTAAAGACTGAAGCAAAGGCAGCATTCAGTAACTCTGCCTTCTCTGTATCTTCTGGCACAAGGACATACACCTTATTCAGCAGTGGGCCCACATTTTCCCTAGTCTTCCTTTTGCTGTTGATGTACTTAAAGAAGCTTTTCTTGTCCTTGATGTCCCTTGCCACATTTAATTCCAAGTGGGCTTTATCCTTCCTTATTGCATCCCTGCATACTCTTACAAAGTACCTATATTCCTGTCAAGTGACTAGTGCCTGTCTCTACATTCTGTAAATGTCCTTCTTCCACTTAAATTTCTCCAGAAGATTGCTCGTCTCATGCCTCTGTTGCTTGATTTCTTCTTTCCTTACAAGCCTCCCAAGACTTGACTTTAACATGTGATTTTGGGCTTTTTTTTTTTTTTAACTTCTTAACAGTGTATTTGTAATATTCCCAAGTTTCATTTTTATTACAAAAATCTTTTTTATTTTCTATTGATGCAGAAGACTAAAGCTGTTCCCAAATCCAATGCACCAAACAATTTTCTGCTTCATCTCTCTGTCTAGCTTTTAAAAAAGTAAACAAACATATCCCCGCCTCAATGATTTGTTTGGGGTTTTTTTCCTGCATGGTAATATAATTGTATGTATCACAGTCTTCTGAATATCTGTATGCTTTTTATATTCAGTATCTATAACTAATTGTCATTCATTCTCCTCTCTACCGTCTCAGTGATTCTCCTTTGTCAAGGGCATTTTTGAGCACAAGACCCTCCACCTTAAATCTCTGCTAAATAATCTAGTCCTCAATTTTCTTTTCTTTCTCTTTATTTCTTACTCAGTTCCAGAAATATAAAAGCAGTCATAAAGGGATGATTCCTGCAGTGACTCTTAATGAAGGATCTGCTGACAGGAAAGGGATTTCTAAATAGAAGTGCAATGCCCTAATTGTTCTTTCTCTGGTTTACAACAGATAATCCTGTGTCTTTCCCTCAGGCTACATACAGTCCATGAGGCAGGCAAACTCCAGCATGTACGCTACAGTACTATTAGCCTGTCTGAATGGTTACCTTGAGCCTGTCGGTCAAAGTTTTCTTCCTATAGAAAGCACAGCCTGACATACATTTTGGAAGGAGAAGAGAAAATGTCAGGCCATAGTACTACAGCAGTTCTTAACGTAAAATAAAGTTCAGTATCATAACAGAAACATTATAGATAACGATGATGATGAATTTTTGAAAAGGCATTGCCAAACTCTGAGAAAAGTAGACAAAAAAAGGCATGGCAAGAGGAAGGGAAAGGGAAGGGGAAGTTTAACTTTATTTCAGAGTATTCTATTTGTGGGAATTTTAATTATTTAGGCATGCCACCATACACACAGGCCAATATAATTAAATTATAAACTTTATCTTGTAAACAGCAAATAATATATCATAAGAGTTTTAGGTTCCTACAGTCTTCCTTAATATAAATGCACAAAATACCTGACACACAATGACAACCTGTCTTGGAACTCAAGGTTAAGAAAGCCCAGGCCATTGTCATTCATTACTGTATGACATTATGTGATCCATTGTACATTGTATGTCAAATCTCTCTGAGAGACACAGCTGTTGCAGTATAGAAAAATGTGTAAGAATTTGCCTAAAATGCCTTATTTGGAATTTGGTAATTCAGCAAAAACAATATTACCTCAATATAGCTGTCAGCACAAATGTCTTGACAACTAGTCCTTTTTGTACTCAAAGCACTTGGCATAACTTCTTCAGTATATGATGAATACATTCCAGATTCATAAGGCAACCAAGAATATAAAGGAATTCAAAGATGGTTGGTAAGATAAGATGATATATATTGTATATATACTTACATACATATATTTAATCTGATTTTATGATCTCATTGGCTAGTAAAGACTTTTTACTTCTGCATGACAGTATTTCATAAACATTTTTAGTTCTTTGCTTAAAGTTTAATGTGCAGCAAACAGAGCAGTAAAGTGGCCTAATGAACACTCATCTGAAGTCTTTATGATTAATATAAAAATAAATAATTTGTTTTCTTTCTGAGTATTCAGTAGATCATAAAATTATTTGTGTTGTCATAAATTCTAGTTCATCCTCACTTTTTAAGCAAGTACAAACCACATTTGAATTTACTATAAATTAACTATGTTATCTTTACTAGTTGGGAGTGGCCATAGAAGAATATTGTTACTTCATCTATGTACAGACATATTAATTTAAAAAAAAACCAAAACAACAAAAAGCCAGGAAAATATTATGGCCTAGAGCAAATGCTAAGGGGTCCTGAGCGAAATAGCTGAGAAGCCTGCTCAGCTTCAACAGTCTCCTGGCTCATCAGGACAAACTTGCCAATTAGGAATGGTGTCTAGCATCATATTGATGGCTGTAAATGAGTGAGGTGAATCAGCGCTGACCTAAGTGGCCTGACCTGACCTCAATCTCCACTGAGGTCAGAAGTAAAAAAAAACTTTTGAGAATACATTACAGATCCCATTATGCATACTTACAAAAACAACCACCATACCGCTTTCTGGTATTCTGAGGTGGTTATTAATGAAGGAAAATGGAGTTAGACACTACAGCAATGAGGAGTGATACGAGAGGTAAACTAAATTCTTGGAAGAGAAAAAGAGATAATATAGCATCCTAGTCAGGTTTCCAGGTCCAGTAGTCATGGGCTTACTTTCACCAGAATATTTAAGGTGTCCCCTTAATCAAAACATTTGAAAAAGCCAAGTATCTTAACTGTTCGATATACCTGACAATTTTTGTTTACGGAGTATTGTAATGGAAAAGAAGAGCAAGAATAACAGCAATAGAACACTGGACCTTTCAGGGCTAAATCACAACATATAATTGCCTGGAAAGAAATCCCAATTCTTTTGACATTGTAGTGAAAAATGCATTTTCCAATATGTTATCCAACCACCAAGTTAAATGCTTTGTGACATCAATGCTACAAAATAATCAGAGAAAAGAAAGAACTTCATAAAGTGAGAAAATGCACACAGTTACCCCACCTTCTCTACAGGCCCATGATTAATGTCAATGTATGGATAGAAATATAACTGTTCATTAATTCCTTTTATTTTTAATAGCTGTTAAATATAATAATGCATCAGAAATACTCATAACTAGTAACATATTTATTCATTATTTTATAGGAGTTATTATTTCTTCTGAGAAAGCTAGGGCAGCTTTTTTCCATTTGATAAAATGAGTAAAATGTCTTAGGATTTCTAGTTGAAAGACAAATTTAGAAATGGAGATTTAAATTTCATATTTAGAGCAATAACATCCAAGAGACTTTTCTACGAAATAATCAAATTTTTTACTTTTCAAAAGTAGAAATCTGTTTAATGTTGATAACCCAAGATAATTTAGACATTTGTAGGGAGATGTTGTTATGAAAGAAGAAAAAGATATGCAGCCAGAGTTTGTGTCACAGAAAAAAATAAAGATTTGATAAATAGGACTGTTATAAATTTTCTTATCTAGTATAAGTTTTGCACAAGGCTGTTAGCTACTCGTTAGTACCATGTTACTACAAGTTGCTACCCCTTACTAAAAGTATCACAACTCCACAAACATCCCAACTGATATCCGTAGATGCTCTGTGGGTTTAGTTTTAAGAAAATGAAAAATGTTCCTCACTATTGTTTTAGATGGAAAGCTGTTATTTAAGTACATTGGGATTCAACTTGATAGATGCTGTAGCACATACAACATTATTCAGAATCATCTTATTAGTAACACACATTGTGGAAACATCAAAGAATGTGAGAACCGTTCCTTTCCTCTTCATCCAGCTTAGCCTGGAGAAGAAGAGGCTGAGGGGAGACCTTATTACTCTCTACAACTACCTAAAAGGAGGTTGTGGAGAGGAGGGAGCTGGCCTCTTCTCCCAAGTGTCAGGGGACAGGACAAGAGGGAATGGCCTGAAGCTCCACCAGGGGAGGTTCAGGTTGGATAGCAGAAAAAAATTCTTCACAGAAAGAGTCATCGGGCACTGGCAGAGGCTGCCCAGGGAGGTGGTTGAGTCACCTTCCCTGGAGGTGTTTAAGGAATGGGTGGATGAAGTGCTGAGGGACATGGTTTAGGGAGTGTTAGGAATGGTTGGACTCGATGATCCAGTGGGTCCTTTCCAACCTGGTGATTCTGTGATCCCACCAAATACATGTTTAGTCTTGTCAAACATTGCAAGTCTCTTGTGCTCCTCCTTTTTGTGAAAAACCCTTGAGAATCTGTTGCCCCTCTTTCATGGGAAATGGGAGAGATTACAGACAGAGCAATCATACAACTTGTCCTCTTACCTTATAAGTATGTCTGAGTAAGAACTAACACAATAAGTAAGGAATGTCTGATGCCACAGAATTTGCTTTTGGGGTGACTATGAGGAATAAAAAACATATTATTTTGATATATACTGTAAGAAACTCATTTAAAAAAATATGCCCGGTTTTCTTGTAAGCGGTTCCTTTCCTGTAAGCTTTTACGTGTTGATGAGCAACATAGCCTGAAATCCACAAATAACATCATGATAAATTTCCAACTTATTTATATTTAACTTTCATTAAATTTATTATGTTTGCTGTCATTTATTGTTAAGCCTAAAACACACCTGGAAAACCAAGAATAAAGTAAAACAAATAAATTTAGAATCTAATATGTATAAAGGAGAAAGACTCCAATGTGTTGTGAATATACTCAAAAACATGTCTCAAAGGAAAAGAAAAATAAATATTCACTAGTAAGTCACAAGAGCCCTTGATATTGTGTAATTATTGCCCATTTGCTGCAAAAACATTTTGAATATCAAAACTTTTTCCTTGAAGGGACTTCAGAATGTCTAAACCTTTCAAATGAGAGTAAACATGATATACTGTAGTAGGAGAACATTTATTAATACTTAATAGGACAAAGAAAATTGGTGGAGTCATTAATAAAAAGAAAAATCATATAACTCTCTGCAGGACTCCTGAAATAATGTAAAATAGCATTCCTAACCACTTTTACAATGCTTTGAACCTTCAGAATGTTTTAATATCTCTAAACAATTTAATTTTACAATATTCCTGTGGGATTGGAAGTTTTGCATAGGAAAATAGAGCAGCTGGAAGATTAAGCAAAGTTCCTGGTGTTTCCAGTCTGGAGGAAGTGACAAGATCAAAACGGTCTCTGTAAATTACACAAATACACACCTATCAAGAATTTACAGTGCTAAAAACTATCTTTCTGATGCTCTGCTACTGCATCTACTTGTTCATAATGCTTTATCAGGGGCACACATAAATTTCTGTTTAATATTTACTTTTGTGCTCAGAAACAAGGAAAATTGGAAGTTTTTATGTTAATAAATTAAAAATAGACCAATGCAATAATATGTGCAAAGCACATACCTGTAGGAGGAGCAGAAAACAGGACTATCTTCATATTATGCAAGCTTGGCTGCTAAAGTTGAAAGGACGAGCTAAAAAGGGAAAAAGTCTTCTCCTGAAAATGTTTCGGGCTACATCTGACCTGCTTGATGCAGAAGTGGCTCTCAATGCCCAGAGGTGAGCGCATGCCCTGACCACATCATAGAATCATAGAATGCCTAGGTTAGAAGGGACCCACTGGGTCATCGAGTCCAACCATTCCTAACACTCCCTAAACCATACCCCTCAGCATCTCGTCCACCCGTCCCTTAAACACCTCCAGAGAAGGTGACTCAACCACCTCCCAGCCTATTCCAGTGCCCAATGACCCTTTCCGCACACTACAATGATACCAAAATGTGTGGAAGTGGGCTGTCCTCTGTATTTCCACAGGCAGGAAACCTAGGCTTGGGCCATACTGTAGCTGTAGTATGCACTTCTGACGCCCCTAAAATGGGGGAACCAGGACCACCTGGTATGCGGCAGCACAAAGGTGCCACTTTCCACAGAAGAAACACACAAAATTCGTAGTATGCAACTAAAGAAGGATATATACAAAGGACAGCTAAAGTTAACATCCATTTGTTTGAGATTAATTAATTGCATAAGCAAAATTCTTTCCTCAATCCACTCGTTGTTTCTGTTATTTGAAGAAAAAAGTGGAACTAAACAATGATGAGCCTTCCCAACTCACTACTGTCCGTGAAAGTCACTGGTTTGAATACAGGCCAGATGAATTGGTCTGCTAAGAATACACTACCTAGACAGCAGGGCTGACCACCATCAACTGTGATTAAAATATTGTAATACTATTTTATTCAGACAGATTGTAATTTTTTTCTTTGTTCTTAGAATAAAACTTTAAATTATGTATTTACAAACATTTTCTCTTTTGATGGACTTGAAAACTGTAGGTATTCCACTTCTATCCCTTTATATTGCAAGACAACTCTTTAACTTCCACTAAAGTCTGGGAATTTCTTATGCCCCTACTAAGTAAAAGATTCTTCAGTCTTCTGTGCTTTAAATTGTCCTTCAATACGGCAGAATTTCCCCACTCAACTCCTTGACAGAGGACGCTATGTGCTTGAAGTTATATGACTATATGCTTTCTGGCATAATTTTTACATTTGATAGAATTTCTAGATCCTTCTTCTATTAATCTGCATGGATACCATTTGAGATCATGTATATTTTTATCTTACCACCTTTTCTTCATTACTATAATCTTCTCCAGGCATCACCAGATGTATAAATGGACATGGTCAGAGGGTGTACGGACCTTTTTTTTGCCTCCAGTCATCCCCTGGTATGCTCTTGTGCAAAATGAAATAAAGCAGGTACTCCCTTCTTTAAATTTGATATCTTTCGGATGTAGCATGAATTTACTTCATCTCTTTGAACTCAGTATTATGCAAACTGACTTCAGAAATCCATACAAAACTGCTCTAGAAACAGATTCTTACAGTCATTTATCTGCATTTTTGCAAGTGAGATCAAACATGGTCTTCCTAACCAACTTCAATCTAAAATAACGTATGATTGGATATCAACATATTCTTCACAAGAAGGAACCCATAACATTGTAAGAACACTGTTATTATCAATAGCATTTGAACCAATAGCAAAGAAAATTCTGATTATGTTTTAAGGGATTTTCAGCTTGGTAGTTTTCACTACCTGACTTTCTATTTAATCTGGCTTTTACATTAAAATTTTGTATAATAACAAGGCTCCCTGGAGGATTAATATCTAGTATCCCAGTTTTCTGCATCAAAAACTACATTCTGTTATGACTGATGCTTATATACAGAAGAATCTTCACTGTTACTTGGTTATTCTTATTTGTTTTATCATCTATGGACAGGATGATGTACTAAGTCCTGGAAAGGAAAGTAAGTGAGGATTGGATCTGCTTAGGGTTTCTTTCAATTTTGTAAATTACCTTTGCTTCAAAGTTTTAGTACCTGCAGCAACTGTGTTGCTTTCACTAAATACTTTGAATGACAAAAGCGAGCTAAAGTTGAAATATTTTTGCCCACAATCACTAAAAAATTACGCATGCAATACAAAATTATTTTTCCTTTAAGAACAAAGCAAATTGAAAAAACACGTTTTTCTCTCAGTAATAATACTCCAGAAACAGGAAAAATTACGTATTTTTCAATTACTTCTGCACCTAAGAACTGCATTAAATCTTATTTTAATTTTACTCTTATAGAAGAATAGACATCTTTTAAAAAATATATTTTAAACAGAAAAAAAAGAAGCAATTACATAAAATCTCTGGATATTTTTTAAAAATTATAAAATTCAGTTCTTGTAAAGTAACTGTTATAAAAAAAAAAAAAAAACCAGTAAGTATAACACAATAGCAACATTCACCTCATTTGAATCTCATTTATATATCTGTGTTGGGGATCAAAACCAGCACAGGTCTGTTTAGATATTTAGATTCTTTTCAAATGTGGCACAAGATTTTAAAGTCTTTCAGCCCTAATATTCCAGATTTCAAGAACACTGCATCCAAATCTAAATCTTAAATCATATTAGGAAGGAACTATTAGTCTAAGCCTGATCTGTTAACACCTCTAGTTTATAGACAATAAATAACCAAATCTTTCAGTGTAAGTTAAACCAATTCATTTTCTTCCATCTACTGTGAAAACCTATACTTAGTCTTGATTGTAGACATTCATGAAGCTTATTGAAATGCACCTTTGAAATCACATACACTGACAAAAATAAGAAAAAAATAGACACTTCCTTATGTTTTACAATAGTCTAAAGTCCTTTCTGATTACAATCATTAGGTTGACTTACAGTATAGCATGTAAAGTGGAACAAAATCTAACATCTGAAGCTGCTAAAATGGCTAAAAATTGCCTCTGATCACTGACTAGGCTGTAGGCCCCAATTCCCATTGTGCTCTGTCTTCTAACACATGCAATCTGTTGTTTTCAAAATACCTACGTATTTCAATAGCTTTAAATCAATACAGCTAGAAAACCTTCAGTAAGTGTAGCCTGAAAAAAAAAAAAAACAAACAAAAAACAAACTAGGAAAAAACTCAAAGAGGTTATTTTACTTGCTTGGAAGGTGACGATAACTCAGACATTCATACTAGTCCACAAATGCTTGGTTCTATACTTTTCTACCTTATTTTCACAAGCTTTAAGAGAATTTTACTTTAGGAAAAAAGAGTACAGGGGTACAGGGGAAAAGCACGGCATTGTCAATATTCTTTGAGATGATAAGACCAATTTTTATGGTCTTGGGACGGAGGGGAAATGCAACACAAATAAAAAAAAACCCAAAAACCAAAAAAAACTGCTTTCACTTATCTATGGAATTCTTGGTTGAACTGCACAGCCAGTATCTCTTTCCAGAACCTGCAAAAAAGTGTGCTGTAATTTAATGTATTTATATTTCTTACTAATTGAATTAAAGGTTTTGTCATCCTTGTTCTGTGTGCTTCGTTTGAACCAACAGCACATTACCATTCTCTTAAATGATATAAAATGCAATCTGATTGAAGATTTCTGGTTGTATTTAAAGAGATATGTACATGTATGTATAACACATGCCAAGTTTAGGCTACAAGTCTGTTTAGGCTACAAGGTTGTTTGAATGTCTCATCATCACTGTCTTTAAGAATGTCTTAACTGGTGTAAGGACTTGAGTGTTTTTCCTGTTTGAATATCAAGCTGGCAAAAGGGATGCATCAAAATCGTTATAGATCCTCATGCACAGAAGAGGTATGTATTTAAAAATCTTACATCATCCTGTGTTTAGTAGCAATAGCTATTTTACCATAACGCTGGACAACATTACTGACTTAGGACTCAAAGATCTTTTCATTGTCCTCTCAGAAATGCAAAGATTCAGTGACAAAAAATTATTATGTCTTCCCAGACAGAAACATTACTAAGGTGGGCAATTGTTGACAGTACGGTTCTGTTCCCTAGTAAACCAGAACAGGAAGCATCTCCTCATGTATGTCTGGGTAGCAGGAGTCTTTAGTTGTCTTTGCAAAAATGTGGATGCCTCAGGATGCTCAACCGTAAGGAGCAGAAAGTAATAGATAAGTACCAAATGGTGAGACTATAGGATAGTCTATGTAGGATAGACCACACTCAGGTCTATCCTACACGAGTTACTGATGGAAATATCACAGGTCTGTTATTTAGTAAGGCTATCACTTAGTTAAACAACCCTCCTCATTACATAGTTAACTAGTAACCAAAAGAACCCACTAAAAAGTACAAAGATAGAGATTTATCATACATTACCTTACTATCAGTATGTCATTTTTTATAATCTACACCTTCACATTATTTGCTACTTAAACTGAAAATAAGGGTCAACACCAAACAGTTGACATTCAAATTAAGTTTTAGACTAACAAAACTTCCAGATAAATATTAGTTTCTAACAATACTCAACAACACTGGAAAGCTAAAGGTGTAAAAATTTTAATATAATTTGGCCTAAAATGTAATTCTAAAAGGAGGGTCATCAGCATTATTTTACTCCTGTGTTATACATCTTAATTCCTGTGTGCTTAGCATGGCTGGGAAACAGCAATTTATCTTTATGCTGCTGGTGATTTTGCCTTTTTTAATCTTAATTAGTGGTGGCTGTTAGAAACACACCAATAAAAAGGAATGATATCTGTATACGTACTTGTTTCTTAGAACTTGTGACATTCTCATGTTTGTTCAATTAAAGACAAAGAAGGACAACTTCATTTTGCTGTATGTGAGGCCATTTGTCAGTACAGCTGATGATAACACGAATGTAGAATACAGCTAATTAGCAAGCTATGAGAACTGTCACAGGATATCTAGCATAGCATAATACTTTGTTACATTTACGGTAATCAGGTCACTTAGTAATTGAAATCAAATTCAGAAAAAGATCCATTTTTTGATCTCCAAAACGCTGAGTATATTACTCCAAGTTAAAATTGAAAGCACAGAAATCCAACTGTAGCATTCATTCTCCAAAATCTTTTCCCTTCCATCCCACAAATAATGGAGAATCAATTGTGGTAATTCCAACTGTGAACTCAGTTTGAGTTGCATTGACATGCTAGAAATTTGATGTCATCACAGGTAATCCATGTCTAATTACTACTCAAGGCAAGTTACAATGCATGAAGCATAACCTTGTTATGACTTTGTCTTTCTGCGCTTCCTAGGCCCATCTGTTTTTCTCTACACTTGATCAACCAAGCTAAGAAGACCTATACTTTTCCTGATGGTACAGAATATGTTCACAAATTATACCCATGTCACTCCAGTCCTCCACTCCTATTTTTTTTTTGTCCATATAGCACAACAAATTGATTTGCTGTGGCAGTAAACAGTGAAATAGTCTCTTCAATGTCTAGTAATTAGTTCTAATACTAGCAGACAAATTAAAAGGCAGCAAAACAAAATGTCTCCATCAGGCACTTATAATAACCTTCATAATACATACAGTAGATGTTATGAAGACTAAGGTGGATAAATGAGGAGAATACTGATTTTGGCATCCAGCTTACTTTCAGATAATCTAGCTCATCCCTCTTGGCTGACATCAGACCAAGAATAATATTAAAAGAGTAATAAACTCCTTCCAGCAAACCTCTGATTCCATGGTTCACTGGTCTCAGACCTAATCTATCAATCCATTTACTGCACGGTAAAAGGTAAGAAACCCATTATAGATCTGTTGCATGCCCTGGCAGGTGGTATATGACAAGAACTGAGTTCATAACAAACTCCAGAGCCTAGTATCCCTTTTGTACGCTTTGAAGCACTAGGTGGTTAGCTATCACAGCAGAAGATACTTTCACCTTTGAAAATAAACAATTCTTGATGCTAAGGCATAAAAATGGTTAGAAAACACTTCATTTTTTATAATACTAAGACTTCACAAAAATAGTTTTATTTTCAGTTTTACAAGAAATACTGGCTTTGGAGAGGGTACAGTAAGTAAAACCAGGCTAGAATTTAAAAGTCATGCTTTCAAATGTGGGCTTTAATCTTCATTTTCTGCTTAAACTATGTCTGAGGTAGCAGCCTATTGGAATCGCTATTCAATACCATTGTCTAAAGAAATGTCATTTTAAAACTATTGCTATCCAAATGAAGAAAAACTCTTCATAACTATTTCTCAAGGTCATCATCATGTGATATAAACACCAAAAGCAAAGACAATACCGAAGCACAGGCAAAAAAAAAGGTTCTTTTATGTGACTGCAATTCCTTTCATACTCAATTTCTTTTCTCTGCTTATTTCCATTGCTGTAGGGTAGCAGTTTCTGTAAAGAAGGTCTGAACATGACTTATTTCAAATATGTCACCTGAAGGCTGAGACTTGCAGGTGTTGTCCCCCATTCCCCTGCTTGGCAGATCAAGGCAAAAACAAAAAATTGTCATAACCTTAAGAGATATTTGGCTACATTCTCACCTGGTGTAAATTGTCACAGCTTCCCTGGAAGAAACAGAATTACTCTAGCGTATGCCAAATAAGGACCTACCTTACAATATTTATGTAAATGTAGTGTACATTTCATATTTTGAAAATATCATCTTGCGATATGAGATAATCAGAAATGGTAGATAGTTACACGTTCATTTCTACCAGAGATGCCAGATGTGCTTTGAGGAACACAAAAAATATATCCTCATGAAAACAACTAAGAACCATCCTCAAGTGGCCAGCAGAAGTTCACCTGATACAAAAGTGCCAGAGCTGTGAGCTTTGACGCACAGTAAAAACCTGTGGGCTGTTTTCAGTGACTACAGATCTATAAGCGAAGAAAGGCAATGTCCCTCTGCTGGGCTTGCAGACTTTCTTACCAAGATCTTAAATTTTATTACAGACTTTAGAGTTTCAGAGGAGAAAGAAAAAAAAAACCAAAAACATTAATTGAGGCTTCCTACGCCAACTGTGAGTAAAAGAAAAATATCTGAATGAAAAATATATTTTTCCCTTTAGTTTCATTGGAAAAATTCAAGGACTCAAAATGAGCTTATAGTTTATTTATTTTTTCAATATCTGTCAAAAGCACACACTTTTTCACAGTTTTTCACTGAGAAACTTCAGAGAAAGGGAACATGTTATGGATTTGATGATTTACATGTCCAACTTGGAGTTCATGAATGTGATTAATATTTATTATCGACTTTTACCTGTGCTGTTAGCTAGTATTTTGAACTTTGCCAGACTGCTTCCGTTAGGAAGAAACTAATAAGAATCCTATATCAAAGAAGTTCCTGTTTATTTCCCAGATCTGTGCTCAAAATTGAACTGTGTTCACAGAAATGGTAACAAACCCCACCCCCCAGCCAGGATGTAGTAGTATTGACCAGAAAGTTTAGCTTGTATTTTTCAGAAGGTACTCTTGGAGAAGACCACCTCAGCTTTCCTTCTGCAGAGCTAAACACAATGACTCTTTTCCCCCTGGCATCCTGCTGTCTTTAACAAATACATACCACAGGTTAATTTCCCAGATTTTGATTTTGCCATCAGTGTCAATGGAAATCCTTCAGCTGACTGACCTTTCCTGACCAGGCTAATTCTTACCTCAGGTGAAGATCCTCCGGACAACGCTTTCTACCATTTCTGCTACATGAGAAGCAGTAGTTACATGAGAGTACTCAAATTACTACCTCTCTTTGCCCAATTTGTCATTCATTGTCACCAGTTTTCAACACAAAAATATGCTACTTCAACAATAAAATACACTAAAATCCTCCCTTACTTCTCTCCACGAGTATGGAGAACACGGAAAGCAAAAAGTGTGGTACTTGGCTACACAGAGGCCAGAACTCAAAGCTCAAGGCTGGAAGAAGCATGGTGGAAGATGAAATAGTGGCTGCAGCTTCCACCTCAGGGCTAGGGAAAGGAGAGAATCAGCCAGTCTTTCCATAATAGACATTTGCTACTGCCTCTCACACACCTGAGCCACAACAGCTGGAATATTTGCTGTATGTTCAGAACAATCAGGCTGCAAAAATGATACTCTGAATTCCACCCTTAAGCAGCAAACCTGTAATTTAGGGAGTACATTTGGATGTAACATCATTATTTCAGTCACTAATGGTCTTGGTTTGCTGTCATTGTTTCTCACAGCAGTGTTTTGTACACGTTTTTCTTCCTCCAGTTCATTATGTGTACCCATGTCTCTTCATAGAGAAAAAGAATACATACCAGAAAATATACAATGCAAATATTTGCTACAGATTAAATTTTTTTTACCACTGTTACATCACCATTATGTCTAACCTTTAACAAGCGATGGTTAGCCTCCTTCAGCGTCCTCTCAAGCTTATGTTTTTTGTCTGGGTTCAGTGATGCACTTCCAAGTGCTATTCCTCCAGTTTCATTTAATCGTTTCAGTATTCCCTTGTGTGGCGGCAGCTCTTCAACTCTTAACTAGAACAGACAAATACGGCGGTTAAGATGAACTGTGGTAGAATTTTCATCTCTCTTATCTTCACTCTTATCGATTTGTGTACCAGCTGCAGGAATAAACTCAATTCAAGACAAAATAACCATTGCATTCTGAACATAGAAGGCTATGCCCCCCCGCCTCAAAAGAGACACTATTAGTGGATAAGCATAGAGTCCTAAACACCAAAACATAGGGTTTCTGAAAATATTAATCATTGTTACATGAAATATTCTACTTTGGGACACTCAAAAATGCATATATATTAATTTTAATAATATTTTGATATGGTAAAAAGAATGCACATTGGAGAAGGGTTTTGACATATTCCATTCTATGAGCAGTCACACAGATAGCATGTAGTGAAAAGACCTCCCATCTAACCTCATAATTAAGAACGTTCATGTGTGTTCATAAAAAAACCCACAGGTAAAGCCAAAGCATATAAGGCATCATCTAAATCTACCACTTCTCCATCACGTATGCAGTTACTGCAAACTGATACTGTCAAAGTTACTTGATATATCAGATAAGGATAATTTTACTAAAAGGCAAAAGTTCTTCAAATTTGTATTAACATAAGCATGTAAGTACGAAATGACCTACACGGCAAGCCAAAGCATTATTCATTTGCTGCATTAGTGTGTATTCTCATGTGTAGCTCCAACAGAACAAGGTGGACTATAAAAACAAGATACGAATAAGAGATTCTAACACCTTTAATTTCGGATTATGTATCCCTTGGAAATACTACAACTGGGAAATATCTGTGGATAAATGAGGAGTGAGAGTCTTTGCTATTGTAAATTATCAATTCAGACTTTAAACCCATAATCGTGTCTGCAAATTACAAGATACACCTAACACCCTCTTATAAATATTTCTTTGCCTTTGTTCTGATATACTCAATAATGGATGCAAAAACCTCACAAATTTTCTGTCCAACTCACTAACATCTCATGCTGAACAGTCAGAGGGACAAACTCAGCACATAGATAAGTCTTCATTTCTTCAAATGCTACTTATCCTATCTTTGTTTATTTAAAAGAAACTTGATGTTAGATATTTACTAAAAAGTCTTCTAGCTTCTGTTCAGATTTTGTTGGAAGAAGGGTAGAACAAACTCTGACAAGTTTCTTTCAGATTATTTAATGCTTTATTCCATCACTTTCTGAATTTGTTCAACTGGGATTGGCATAAAGCATAGCTAGTCCAAAACCTCAAGAGAAAACAGGAAACCTTTAGGCAGGTATTCTATAAGTAATAAGCATTTTCCAACTACAGTTTAATTAATCATTGTGCAAGTTTTTAAAAATAGTCATTCTATTGCACACATTTCAGAAACTAAATTGAGTAACTTCTATTAGATATATTAGCAGTATCACACTCTAAAAGGTCCAACATATTCATGAAAATATTCCAGCTTTTTAAAAAGAAAAAACATTTAATATTCTGTTGGTTTTTTTAAAAGGATTTAAAAAGAAACAAACACACATAGATTTTTAGTCTAGAAAAATGTTGCAGTGAGACTTTAACCAGTTGACATTTATATTTATAACTGAGAAGTTATAAAAGGTTAACAAGACACCTGTAGAGAAATGTTTTATGGATAAGACATGTTCTGAATTATGAAATGAGGATGAATGTGTCCCTGCCCATGGCAGAGGAGTTGTAACTAGATTATCTTTAAGGTCCCTTCCAATTCAAGCTATTCTATGACGAAAAATATAATGATTAATTACTTACTGACATATAAGTAAGTATAGGTATTTTCCTTTCGGTACATTTTCCATTACTTTTCTAAATTTAGTATGATTAATATGTATTTGTACCTGGGTTTTGAAATCCACTGCTTTGCTTTATCTAAAAAATTTAAATGAATGCCGTGTTTGATGACAGAAACCTTCTCTGAATATAGCATTTATTTTTCCTCAGCGTAAAACTGATATAGTAAGAAAACATTAAGAATAAAATTCACCATACCTTTACTTTGTTAAGGCAGTCTCTTAACTGGTCTTCATTCCCTGGATCAAGGGGAATACAAACAATGCTGTCTGCTTCCTCTAACCATAAAGTCAACTTGTCCAAGTCCTCTTGAAATCCTGATAAAATATTTTTTTCTTCCTCTAGCCTGTAATAAAAACATGAAATTAATGCTTCTATACATTTATTTTTATATGAGAGAGCTTATTGATACTAAAAGAAAGACAAGGAAAAACAAATTCTTATAATTTTATTAATTATTTTTAAAAGTGTATCATAAATATTTTCATATCAAAATTATGAGATTATCACCTTTTTAACATGGCATTAAATGTATTTAAAAAAAACCTCAAGTCATAATTT
Organism: Cuculus canorus; assembly: GCF_017976375.1. Taxonomy (NCBI): domain Eukaryota; kingdom Metazoa; phylum Chordata; class Aves; order Cuculiformes; family Cuculidae; genus Cuculus; species Cuculus canorus. The sequence goes on from NC_071401.1 coordinate 86,449,182, forward strand.
GCAATATCACTAAATTCAGCTTCTTGATTACATATGCCAAGGAGTGAACAAGCACACCAGAACAAGAACTGTTAATAATTCAGATCAGATTTTTGTGTGAAATAACAGCAGGGAAGAAATATTTCCATTAAATTTACAAGACCCAAACTCTTTTTGAAAGCATCTCCAACTATTATGCTAAAGTAGCAACTTCAATGATACATACAGTGAATCTTGAATAAGAAAAACCTTATGAACAGTATTATGTATTGATGTTTCCAACTTATTATGGATATATAGCTCATTTTCAAGGGTGAAAGGGACAGCTCTCCATGGGCAACCGTCTGCGAGAGAGTAGTAGCTCTCTACAGGGACAACTCTACAAGCACTGGCTTGGGGGTTGTACTCTTTTTGTGGAGGAATGTTATTTTTTAAATGGAGGCATTTACAGGCACAGTGCCCCACCACCCCATTATCCTTCTCAGCCTCAGGCAACTGGGAGTGCAGGGAACCAGCAGCCCCTGCCACCACATAGAGGCTGCATAGAGTATCCCACAGAGACCTGCCTGCAGAGAGTTGTCTTCAACCCCTTTCAAAAGTTTTTTCTCTAGAATATAGTTTAGAGATGTTCTATGTTCACTTCTAAAATATGAAGCATTATCTCTCTGTTTACCTTCAAGCTTAACGGCTTTGTAGAATTTATTTAAGCATGTAGTACTGACAACAGTGAGTGTGATATTTAAAATTCTCCATCTACAATTAACCTGTAGATATTTTACTTGCTTAGTCAATGCATTTAGATAAGAAAGAGCAGTAAGTTCTTCTTGAAATATTGGTTTGAATTATAAATATTCTTAATACATTTTCACAAAATGGATTTGCAGTGATTATGAGTGAAAAATACATATTTACAGAAAAGCAAGTGCAAAATTTATTATTAAATATTATGAAATCCAATAATAAATTATGTGTTCAGTCATAATAAATATACAAAGTTCTTGTAAAGAAGATCAGTAAAAGGCAGTACAGATTAAAATAGAGGATGCATTGGTCCTAGCTCAGCTGATATATCCATAGATTGCTATTTTCTCAAGTATTTCAGATGGATTGCAGCTGGAATTTTAGGTAATCAATAAATTTAAATCTACCCTCATACAGGACAGATTTTTGCCAGCTACTGTTCAACAACGAGATAATGAGGAGTCACATTCCCTAAGACTACAACAATATGGGTATATAGGGTTTAGTCATTTCTTCTGAGAAACTGAAAAAGACTATGGAAACAAGGAGGAGAAAACAAAGTGTGTCTTGATAGAAAAAGAAAGGAGAATCCTGCTGTACCAGCCAACAGTCATTCATTTTGAACACAGTGAAAGGCAAAAGACTATAGATTTAAACAACAGTATTACAACATAAAAAAATATAGTTTTGAATAAACATTCTGTGCTTTAATAGAATCATTTAGGTTACTTCTAGAGACGGTGACTCAACCACTTCCCTGGGTAGCCTGTTCCAATGTTTGACAATCCTCTCAGGGAAGAAATTTTTCCTAATATCCAATCTAATCCTCCCCTGGCACAACCTAAGCCGTTTCCTCTTGTCCTGTGACATTACTCAGACGAAAAGATAGATATCCCCCTCTCTACAACCTCCTTTCAGGTAGTTGTAGACAGTGAGTAGGTCTCCCATGAGCCTCCTTTTCTCCAGACTAAACAACCCCAGTTCCCTCAGCCACTCCTCATACGACTTGCTCTCTAGACCCTTCACCAGCTTCATTGCTCTTCTTTGGACATGCACAATGTGCTTCTTACACTGAGGGACCCATAACTGAAAACCATGTTTGAGGTGTGGCTTCACTAGAGTTGAGTATGGGCACAATCACTTCCCTACTCTTGCAGGCCAAACTTTTTATGCTTCAAGCCAGGATGCTCTTTGCCTTTTTGGCCACCTGGGCACACTGCTGGCTCATATTCAGCTCACTGTCGACCAGCACCTTCAGCTCCTTTTCCAGGCATTTTCCAGCCACTCTTCCCTCAAGCCTGTAGCATTGCACCAGGTTACGTACTGGGTTGTTGTACTCCAAGTGCAAAACCTGACACTTAGCCTTGGTGAAGCTCACACAATCAGACTCAGCCCATCAATCCAGCCTGTCCAGATCGCTCTCTGAAGCCTTCCTTCCTTCAAGCAGATCAACACTCCCTCCCAAATTGGTGTCATCTGTAAGCTTACTGAGGGTTGCCTGGATTCCCTTGTCCAGATAAAAATACTAAACAGAACTGGGTCCAATACCAAGCACCAGAGAACATCACTTGTGACCAGCCAGCAACTGGATTTAACTTTTTTTGGCCCAGTCATCCAGCCAGTTTATTACCTGTCCAAGAGTACACCCATCCAAGCCATGAGCAGCCATTTTTTCCAGAAGAATGCTGTGGGAAACAGTGTCAATGGCTTTACTAAAGTCTAAGCAGAAAACATCCACAGGCTTTCACTCATCTACTAAGTGGGTCATCTTGTCATAGAAAGAGACCGGGTTAGTCAAGCCATACCTGCCATTCATAAACCCATGTTGACTGGGCCTGATCACCTAGTTGCCTTTTACCTGATGTGTGATGGTACTCAAGCTGATCTCCTCTATAACTTTCTCCAGCACTGAAGTCAAAACAAAAAGCCTGTAGTTCCTTGAACCCTTCTTGGACTCTCATCATGATATCTCTTTCATTGGCCTTCCCCCTGATTCTTACTTATAAACAATTGATCCTTCACCACCACCATCACAGAATCATAGAATACTTTGGGTCAGAAGGGAACTTAAAGGTCATCTTGTTCAAACCTGTCTGCCATGGGCAGGGACACCTCCCAGTAGATCATGCTGCCCAAGGCCCCATCCAACCTGGCCTTGAACACCTCCAGGGATGGGACATCCGCAACTTCCCTGGGCAACCTGTGCCAGTGCCTCACCACTCTCACTGTGAAGAAATTCTTCCTAATGTCTAGTCTAAATCTGCCCCTCTCTAGTTTATACTCATTGCCCTTTGTCCTATCAATACAAGCCTTTGTAAACAGTCCCTCCCCAGCTTTCTTGTAGGTCCCCTTCAGGTACTGGAAGGTCGCTGTAAGATCTCCTTGGAGCCTTCTCTTCTCCAGGCTGAACAAGCCCAACTCTCTCAGCCTGTCCTTGTATGGAAGGTGCTCCAACCCTCCAGTCATATTTGTAGCCCTCCTCTGAAACCGTTCCAACAGTTCCATATCCTTCTTATGTTGAGGATTCCAGAACTGGACATTATACTCCAGACAATTTCTCACAAGAGAGGAATAGAGGGGCAGAATCACCTCCCTCGACCTGCTGGCCACACTTCTTTTTATCCAGCTCAGGATACAGTTGGCCTTCTGGGCTGTGAGTGCACACTGCTGGCTCATGTCAAGCTTCTCATCAATCGGCACCCCCAAGTCCTACTCTACAGGGCTGCTCTCAATCACATCTTCCCCCATCCTGTATTGAAATTGGGGATTGCCCCAACCCAGGTGTAGGACCTTGCACTTGGCCTTGTTGAAACTCATAAGGTTCTCACAGGCCCACTTCTCCAGCCTCTCCAGGTCCCTGTGGATGACATCCCTTCCTTCCGGTGTGGCAATTACACCACTCAGCTTGGTGTCATCCACAAACTTGCTGAGGGTGCACTCGCTCTCACTGTCAATATAATTGATAAAGATATTAAACAGCACTGGTTCCAGTACGGACCCCTGAGGGACACCACTTGTCATGGATCTCCATCTGGACTTTGAGCCATTGACCACTACTCTCTGAATATGACCATCGAACCATTTTCTTATCCACCGTACCATCCATCCATCAAATCCGTATCTCTCCAATTTAGAGAGAAGGATGTTGTGGGGGACAGTGTCAAAGGCTTTACAGAAGTCCAGATAGAACACATCTCTTGGTTTACCCATGTCCACTGCTGTGGCTAGCCCACCACAGAAAGCCACTAAGTTGGTCAAACAGGATTTGCCCCTGGTGAAACCATGCTGGCTGCCATTAATCACCTCCATGTCCTCCATGTGATTTAGCATAGCTTCTAGGAGGATCTGTTCCATGATCTTCCCAGGCACAGAGGTGAGGCTGATAGGTCAGTGGTCGTCTTTTCTAACCTTTTTAAAAATGGGCACAATGCTACCCTTCTTCCAGTCACCAGGGGCTTCTGCTGATTGCCATGACTTTTCAAATATCATGACCCATCACCACTGTCGAGCTCTATCACCACCTCTCCTTCTTTGCCTGCCCCTCCTGAAGAGCTTAATGCCATCTGTTGTAGCTCTCCATTTGTGTGAGTCGTCCCACCATGTTTCCAAGACTGCAACTGCATCACAGTTTTCCTGCCATTTCCAACTCCTTCTGTTTGTTGCCCATGCTGTGTCCATTGGTGTAGATAGGCTATTGATTCTGCCACCTTTTCCTGGGGGGAGAAACCCTAATTCCTTTGTCACTGTTCTCAGGTGCTTCTGTGGCCATTGTCTGGTGTCCCCTTCAGCTCTTGTCAGCCACTGTTGTCAGGGCTGCAGTCTCTGAGTGGGTGTGGGCACAGCTGTAAAAATAAAGTTTAAGCCAAGGAATGGAGCTTGGGAGATGACATACTTTTCCCCTCTTCCCATCATACTTTGAAACCTGACTGGAAAGCCAGCTGCCCACCTGGGGCCACTTTAATACTGTCATTAACTACCTTTCACACACTTTGGGGAGGCGGTGGCGGGGATTCTTATTCAGTACATTGTACTTCACAAAAAGCTAACTCATGGAGGTATATTCCACAATTCTACTGCAAGTGAAACTGAATTAAAAGGGACTCCACAGCCCAGAGAAACACAGAAATAAAATTTTCACAACCAAACATGACTTCGAACCCAGATTTCCAAGGCTCAGGACAGGTTCTTGTGCACAATTAAATCACGGAGATACATAAAGAGGCTAAATAAAACTGGCCTGGTGAAAAAGTCCAAGAGGTTTTAAAAAAATTCAGAAAGTAATAACTGGTAAATACCAAACCATTTATCACTTTGAACCACCATCACACACGTATGAGTCTGAAGATTATGGACAGGGCAGAAGTTATTTCACAACAGAATAAATTGTCCCTCAGGAGCTGCAACAACTTGACATAAGTTAACACAGCATGGACAGCCGGCTACCACCTTGTGGGATCAGTATCAGTGGGATCATCGGCTTTTTCCAGCTGGAGAAAGACACAGAGATACTGTGCTTTTCCTCTTTTTTTCAAGCTGTATATCCCCCTGATTTAAGCTATTTGGATAAAACCTTTCCTCCTCCTTCTCCTTCCTTCCCAGACCTTCATATAAATTAAACAAGTGTAGGTTTTTGCAAGAGACAAATTAACCAACAAAGATGTACATTTCTTTATACTGCCAGAGAAAAAACTTACACTGACATGAGCGGACTTTAGAAACCAACACACATTATGTCTTGTTTTCCTGCAAAAAATTCTTGATGCTTTTTAGATCTAGACCTATTTCTAGATGCTTTCAGAAGCCAACACTGCAATTTTTAAACATACTGTTGCCTTCAAGAATAGCTCCTTTTCATGATTTCACATGCTGTAGATCTAGAAGAGAAAATATCTACTTCAAAATTAAATCTGTGACAGTTTTTTTTAAAAGAAAAAAACCAAAGAAGCAGCTATAATAAAATGTTGATTGGTCATTTAATTGTATTGATTTGTTTGTTTTATATTGCAATTTATTAAAAAGAATAATTATCTGAATAATTAGCTGAGTTTAACCAACACTAATATTTGGTCACCGCCTTTTGGCCAGTGGTGGCTGATTTTTTTGCCAAAGGTAACATTCATTTGCACTGGGGAGAAAAGAAGCAAAAAAAGCCCCTAGAAGGAGATTCTTATCATTTCAGCAATCAGCCAGATTTATTGTCTGCTGAATTGAGTTAAGCTACCAAAAGGTCAAAGAAGAGGACCAATGTCTGTATGATTTCATGTTCCAGAATATGAAAATCACACCTAATCATAGACTTAAAATTTGGGGTGATCTATAGGAAAGGTAGTTATTGTGATTTTTTTAGAAATAGGAACTCAATGTTACTAAATAGCATGAACTGTTCAGTTAAGAAATTCGCTGAAGAACGAGAATAGTTAAAACTAAATCCATCAGCAAAGTTGAAGCAATCATTGTTATGCAGTGTTATTTTTATGTTTCAAAAGTGCTTCAGAGCTGAAAAATATTGCATCAGAGGCCTTTATCAAAGTTGATGATTTCTGTAGATGACATAGGCAGTAGGAACATGACACAGTCCCAACATGTTTTGTATAGTTAGACAAGCATTATTAAAAAAAAAGAGCTAACATCTTTTCTACTGGATGTCCAATAACAACTTTAAAAATGACTCATCATCTTACCAAAGACAAAGTGAGCCTTTAATACACAAAAGTCAATATTCATAACTATACTTAGAGCATAAAAATACCATTGTAAAAAAAAAATTAAGACATTAACTGAAATGCTAGGCAAATTTCTGCTGCTCTAAACAGGCTCTGAATAACAGTTCTAGATGAAGTTCCTGCTTTAGATCCAGAATGGAGTTCTAAATCAGCACAGATTTATTTGCTTTCGTTCTTAACATAGTATATTCTAATATTTACTATACATGAGCTCTTTTTAAGCTCATAAACAAATTAGTCAGCAGTAACTGCCTAAAGATTAAACGAACACAAGCCAATGGTGCCAAGTTGTTCTTTAGTGGAAAAAGAAAGAGAAGATACTACTATAAAAACAACAAAACCCACCAAAACTATTTACATGTGTATATGTGTGCATACACACACACAAACACACATAGACAAACATAAGTACAGGTATACACACACACTCGCACATATACTTACATTTATACAAATAATTATATAATAAAAATGAACACCATAAATAGTAAAAGAAGCCAATTAACAGCCATGCTTTCCTGGTTTTGTCTTTAATTTTCTTATGGAAACCTTTATGATTGTTCAGGAACTGTTATTTGACTAGGATTTCGGGAAATGCAAGCTATATCAAGGAAAAGTCCTGATGAGGCTGGACTCCGATATTTCTTCTACGTATGTACTACAGCTCTTGATGACTTATTAAGTGCTGTTATGCAGCCAGAAATTCTGGAATGTTCCCAATGCATACCCATTTTCTTTTTATAGGATATGCAGAGAAGAACCAACATTACGGTATTACATTTATTACAGTGTCCTTCACTGAAATGTACATATATATTGAAGATGTCAAATGCTCTTCTCAAGCCAAAATAGGTTATATAAAACCAGCTGCTCAAAACTCTTAGATATTGTGAAACTGAGGCAGATGTTAATCTGTGCTGAGATCTCTGGGGCTGCAAGTACTAAAAAAAAAAAAAAAAGAACTAAAAATAGCTCCCTGTAATCTTAAAAGCAGAAGCACAACTTCAAATCTTTCCCAGGCAGTGTCACTCTCTGCCATAATTACATGGAAGCCTGGGAATCAGTCATCCATCGCTATACCATGAACCACACTGTAAAACCTCTGTTCTTCAACCTGATCAAATTCCCCAAAACCTAAGTTCTCAAAAAACAGCTTTACTTTTTCTTTTCACATCACTTTTACTCATTTATAAAGCACACAGCTCAGTAGAGGCATTATTTGATGGCACTCTAAGGACAAACCTGAGAAAGATACAACTTAAAAATATGTTAATTTTGGCACTGAAAAAAGGCATAGCATTAAACTGAATGCACCTGAGAGTAAAATTATTGATCTGTATAGTATTTTGAATGAGAAATCGAAAAGATTTCCTGTCTCCTAGCAGAGATAGGAATTGGCAAGATTCCTTTTTAATCTTAAGTACGCTGTCAGCTTTATCACCCTTATGAATTCAACTGCAGCTCTTAAAACATTTAAAACATTTCCCAGTCATGAAAGAAAAATTTTTACTTTGATGACTAATTTAAATGTTGTTCAGTAGGACTGGGTTTTATTATCAGAACAACGTGGGATGTTATCAACCTAAGATTTTCCAGGAATTCTTTCAGAAAAGCTTACTTTTTGTGTACGTTTGTGTGTATACACATGCAGAAGAGTTTCAGAATTCAGACCAAAAAAGTAATGTTCCATAAAGATCTACTTCTTTATCCTAGTCAGAAACAGTATGCAGTATAGTAATTAAAAGGTCTATTGCAATTAGCAGGAGCTGCAGGTGCACTTTATTATTTACTTTACAGTTTGTTCTTGGCCTGCTAGAACATTACTTCTATTACAAATAACATTCTACATGACAAATCTCATATTATGCAAGCCACTAAAATAAAGCACTCTCTATATTAGCTGAACCAGTTAATCAAATAAAAAGTTTCAACTTGGTGACTGATTGCACCTTTTGAACAAGCTGATTTCTATCATCATAATTATATCTGGAACAGCTGATACATGTAATTTCTAGCTGTTTAAATTAATGGTGACAATGACAAATTAACAGTCAATTGTTATCAAGGGAATATAGGCTTCCAAATCTGAGCCTAAACAAACTGGAATGAAGTGCATAAGCCACCAGTTGAATCCAACATGATCAGAGCAGCTCTTGAGAAAGCATTTGAGAGTACCTCTTGCTGGACAAGCAGGACACTGAGCAATAAGATGGCATTTTAGCAGTAGATCCTCCAGAGCCAAGCAGATCCATCTCCAGCACAGGTCTGCAGGCTGCTATATACTAGTGCTTTAGCCTTCCAAAACAGCCCAAGTTCCCAATAAGCTTTAAAACTTCTCTGATGGAGGCAGCAGAGAAAGATTTCACATGAACTTCTGGTCTTTTATGTGACCGCTATTCTCCGGTACATTACTTTGCATTTTGCATATCAAAACACAGCAGCATTCTTTTTCTATTTCTAAATTCATATGGCCTCTTTGTCAACTACCCTGACTGCAGCTGTTTATATGCATTTTATATGCATTATACTTCTGGAAGTGAATGTATTAATATTTGGTATTTAATACTAAGTATTAAGTTACATTAATTAAAAGAATTATTTCTCCTAATAGCATTTTGTACGTATGGTATTCCATACATTAGGGATTAATTTTCCTAACAGTATTAAACAGAATTAATAGCAAGTTCTTATGGTAGTCCACAGAATGCCCTGGATAGACATTTTTTTTTCACTATCATTAATCCTTAATTATAACAGTTAACTATTACATAAACATTTATGGTTCATTTGAAGTAAGCTTATATTTTCATTTACAGTTTCTAGAAAACATATGAATGCATATTGCAGCTTATGTATTTTCTCCATAGTCAGTAATGTGATATCAATACCACAGCAACCCATAAACAGTTTGTGAAACACATCAGATGTTTACAGTTTGCAACTGCACACGTGTGATGTTGGCCTTATTTGGGAGGTATCAGCTAGAGATAGAAAATATACTGTCCCGGGAGAAAGGCAGATCTGCATTTGTGACTCATATTCCCACTTGCACGTCCAACAATGTTTTGGTGCCTTTTTATTTTTTTGACATTCAGCTGCTGCTTTTGTATTTATCGTATTTCTAAGATTAGGAATTAATGTATTTAGTAGCTGTTACTGAAAATTTAAGAAAATTTAAGAAAAAAAAACCAGCAACTTGACAATCTAGAGAAAATATTTACTAAAAGAGAATTAATTTTCTTTCTTTCTCTAAAGAATATGCAAATATGCTTCACTTTGGTAAGGAACCTTTCAAATAATTGAAATGCAAAATATCACAGAAACTTTAGAAAAGTCATACATAAATTCTAATCAGTAAGAAGTTTAGCTACACTGCTTGTAAACACAATGCAAATTTATACCAGAGTGATTCTTTTCTAGAGACTTATTGTAAGAAATCTGAACAGTCAAAGAAAGAGAAGTCAGAAAATTCAATATGTAACTCATTTTTTATTAGAAAGAAAAAATATACTTTTTGACTTAACTGTCATGAAATCTCTTCATCCTAAACCAGCTTTTAAATTACACTGAGAAGCTAACCATAGCCTTCAGTATACTGGGTATTCAGGTGAAGGAAACCAATCTCTTGTAGCTAGTGTTTTATGGCAAAAAAACCCATACTTAAACGAAGGTAAAGTATGAAAAAAATATTAAGAAGTATATTTACTTTAGAGCCATTTTTATGGCTCTAAAGTAAATATACTTCTTAATATTTTTTTCTTCAGATCTTCAGTAGAGATCTGAACAGTTTGAGATCTTTTCTTCAGTAGAGATCTGAACAGTTTGCAGGTTTAAGCTCACTAAAAGCGCAAACATATTTGCAGCTAAAATAATGAAAAATTCTCTTCCATTCAACAGAACCCAATTTAACAGATGTCAAATAGTGATGAATAAAAAAAAAAAAGGAAACACAAAAAAAAAAAAAAAAACAACAAACCAAAACACCACCAAGTTGATCACTCTAGAACAGTGAGGGAATCTAATTCCTGGGCATCTGTTCTCAACAATCACACAGGAATTTTTAAGAAAGATGGAAAATACAAAGACCAGACAGCATCACAGTAACAAATCTATCGACAACCTCATTTATAAGGAGGCTTGATAGGGTGAAGGCTCTGTGAGATGTTGCTTCTCCTCCTGATATATATAAATCGACTAGCTCTGCATGGCCCTGCGGCAGGAGTGACGGCACAGCACCACGCTGCAACTGCAGCCCCGGGGCTTGCCACCAGCCAGGGACTTGAGTGTACCCAACTGCCCTAACGGCAAGTCAGTGCCTCTGTAAGCCATCCAAGCCTCTAGTGTCCCAGTGGTGTGACTCGGCAGACACGCTCAACATAACCTGGCCTGATGCGTCTCATGGGATAAAAAGAGAGATATCTGATGGTGTAGTTTAGAAGATTTTGCATTCAAAACAACTGCTGGACTACGAAAAGGAAAAGAAAGACAGGTTTATTCTCCTCCTTTTTTGCCTGAGGTTAGTAGCAGCTATTCAAGGGGCCATTGCAACTCACCCTAGCCTCCAAAGTCTCCCTTCCAGTGTGAGTAATTCTGTTCCAGAGTTCAAACTCAAACTGCTCCAAAACATGGCACTTGCAGCAAAATGCTAACAAAAACTCAATTAAATTTCCAATTTGCTAACTATCAGTGTATCAGACTTTCAATCAAGTTTCACTTTATTCAAGTGCCTAGTCTATTCCAAAGTTTGCAGTAAGATAAAATGACTGGATGTGCTAAAATTACATTTGCACCTAATTCTTAGCCTGATGGATTAAACCGCAAGATACAGAAGCATTAAACACTGAACTCAAACTTTTACAGCTTTGAAACTCTTTGATAAAGGCAAATGAAAGATAACATCCTATGCAAAAATTAAGCATAACCTCTTGATCTGCAGTACCAAAGAAAGGAGATTCAAAGACAATTTTAAGCCTGTGCTTTGCCTGGCATCGGCATTTGACCTTTTAAAACTTAAAAAACACTTTCTTTTTACTGAAAAGGAATACAGGTTTCTCAAATTGTTTTGAGATTCGTTTTTTCTAGTTTGCTTTTAATTAATTTGTCCTCCTGAGACTTTTCTCCAGACTGAAGTTCCCCAGCTGCTTAGTCTCCCATCACAACACAGTCACTCCTAACCCTGGCTCATTTTATTTGCCTTCCTCAGTCTATACTTTCTGTGAGTCCACCGTACCCTTTGACATGCAGGGAGCAGAACTGCACACAGTGTACAACATGGGCGTGTCACAATGTTTGATGGCAGCAAAACAATACTGGTTTTGTTCTCAATGCCCTTATTGATACTGCCCAAACTTTTACGGCTTCTTCGGCTGCCTCTCCACAGTGAGCCTGCAAACACTGTCAGTGATAATGCCCGGACTACTTCCTTCAGCTGTAACTGCCATTTGCAAGCTTGGCATCATGTAAGCATAGTATGACCTGTTTCTCTGAAAGATTCATTACCTCACATTTTTCTGTGATACAGATCATCTGCCACTTGTTGGCCATCCACTCAGTTTTGGAGTGTCCTGAATATTAACTCAGCATTCAACTATCTGAGAGAGCTTAATGTCACGGGCATTCTTAGAAATGTCAACATAGACTTCTGTTTCCAACTAAATTCTCACATTCATGCACCTTAGAGGAATATGTTGGTTTCTGTTACTTTCTTCCATTATCTCTGCCCCTAACCTCCAGCTGATCAACATGTTTGAATTTGGCTTGCAAAATATGTCCAAAATGGCCTATGTCCCATCTGTAAACTGTGTGGATTATCAAAATCAAGTTATTTCACCTTAGTAAGCAATAGCATCTAAAATTTCCTTGCCATTTAAATAACGCTTAGCAACATTATACTTGAATTCATTGTGGGATTTCATGTGTGGAAATCATTCAGTTGCTAATTTTTTACCACTTCCTTTATCTTGAGATTTGCTGAGGCAAAAATTTTAATGGAAAACAAAATTTCCATTGATCACTACTCCTCTATTTGAGCTACTGAAAACCAGTTTTCAAAGCAGAGCACTATGTATTGACTACAAAGAATAAAAAATAAAATGTTTTTAGAAAAATCAGAATCAGATTTCTTTTCTGATTTGTAGAATATTCTAAATGTTAATATCTATTTTATTTTTATTTGACATTATTAAATGGAAATGTATTCTACCCAGTCTGCTCTCTTTTCAACATCATGTTTTTTCCATCACGGTTTTTAAATGTGGTTCTCTCTTCTCATTCTCTAAATTGACTCAAACAAAAAAATCCTCCTCATAATCATAGAATTATTTTGACTGTAAACATCTTAGGAAAAATAGAGAAATATTAAAGGACTATTAAAACTTAAGTTATCCAAGATATAAGCATACTGGCTCAGGAGTCTGGAAAATAATCAATTCTGAAAAAGAGGAGTAAAAATATTTTAATTTACTCAAGTCTATTATAATTTACGTTATACTGAAATAAGTTTGCCATTCTGCAGCTGCATAGTGCAAACACATGCAATGGACATTTCCATGACTATACTAGCTCTTTCAGACTGCTGGCAGTGACCTCTTGGACAGCAAAGAAAACAATGCAGAGCACGACACTGAAGAGAAAGGTATACAGACTGAGACAGTGGCACAGCTCATAAAATACTGAAGGTATCAGATATCTGGCATGGTACCAGTTCCAAGACTAGGTTCAAATTAAGGTACATACTTCTTGACAGGACTTAGCTAAGCACCATTTTACTGCAATTGCTAGCGGCAGTCAAGTGAATTCAACTGTTTCTATTCAATACTGGTCTCGTGAGAATGACTCCTGTAGAAACGTACACTGAGACACACATACAGGTGAGAGTCTGTGTGAGCAAGAGGTGATACCATACTGTAGAAGCCAAGTAGAGGTTACTTCCTTCAACTTTTTTTGTTTGCTCTGTCCTTTGTTCTTAATGAAAAATTAAGTCACTTTGGGTGATGTGAGTTTAAAGTCCCCAAAACAGAGAAATTAACTGTTTTCCAAACCAAACTATGACAACTAACTAATGAACAACTGAAAGATGCCAAAGCATAAGAGATGAAAATCCTATGACACCAAGGCTATATGAAGACTGTTCAGCAGATAAGCGTATAGTATCTTCATGCCTAGGATAACCGATAACTGAGACCTAGCTGGAACGCACCACATATTCCTGTCATCCAGGTTTCTTTCCTTTGAAAAGCCAGTCTGTGAGAGTGAAAAGATGAGTGAGAAGAAAGAATAAGCATGTACTGGGAGGCGGCACCTATACCAAGAGTAGGAATTGTTTCCAAACTGTAGAAGCAAAAAGCATCCTCTGGCTCTGACTCAGCCAGGAAGACTGGGTAATGAATAGAAGTGCAAACTACTCCACCTTGATGCACAGTCTCACTACAGTACATCAAGAGCATCCATGTCAGTTTAACACAATGCTATCTGTATCATTTCTACATTAATGCATTTATTCATGCTGAGTTCACCAATCTAGGTGTCTGCAATCCTTACCCTCAAAATTACACAAGCTGTCACTGCAGAGGAAAACAAACCAATTAGTCAACAAACCAAGCAGACCAAAAGGAGAAATATAGAATGTGCCAAGAAATTCCATATACTGCTAACATCACCTTGAACAAAAACAGTATTCAGATACACATTTCTATTGATAAATTAAAGAAAGCACAACACCAATCCTTACTAGAATTTACTTCATATTCTCTGTCTCTTTCGTGTTGCTGCCACATCTCACGGGGCTATTAAAATGATGTGGTATTGTTTCGTAAATGTTAGTACCTACATAATAAGTTAAGACTTGGAAAAACAGATGGGTTTCTATTGTCAAAAAACCCCAACATTTAATGTGATAAAGACCGAGGACTCCCCTGTTTAACAAGCAGTATTACCATCAACACCTGGAAATAATTAAACTAAATAGAATTTTCATGTTTTAATGCACAGACTTAAACAGCCCTGTAAGACGCTGTAGCTTCTGACAGCCATAGGTTACTTGTTGCATTTCATTTTAATATGTTCCAAGTGGAACCTTAATCATGATTAAACTCAACTAAAACCTTTCAGGATGCATCCATACCCCCTAGCAAACATTTTGACAGGTTTTGCTCCCAAATGCTCTAAATTAAAAAACAAATGGCACATGACACATCAGAAGTTACAAAACTATTGTACACTAATAGTTCTTCTAGTACAACTCCAGCTGTCATTAACTGGCTTTATACAGAATATTCTGGGTTTCAAAAGAAGCACATGTGAAGAAAGCTCTACCAGTGACTACATTTTAAAGCAGAATGTCAAATCAATTTAGGCCTAGCATCTAGTAAAACCTAATATAAAAAGCAACAAAAATATTTAGTTTCTTTTCAACTGAAAAGTCTTATTTTAAAGAAATCAAAACATTTCTCTATTATCTGTAACTGAAATGCTCTGGCTTCCTGTGACTGCATGAGAAAAACAAATTGATCCAAAAGTGATCATAAATAACATTAAATTAACCAATCTATTCTTCTTATCCGACCTATGAAAGACAGACGTTAATGGCATTAATGATGAGAAGTAAATTAGGTTAGGATTAACTATATCAATTAGCTAAAGGATTATTAGTACTATAGAGATATATTTTAATGACGCACTATCAAATAGAAAGATGTTAAATCAACTGTAAATTCTGTAAGTGAAGCTCCAATCTCCTCTATTTTAAATCAAGCAATAATGTATGCTTGTTTGGGCTTTTTAAGCATTAGGAGTGGAATTATAAAATTTGGAGGTATTTGGTACCATGTGTTAGCTATGTCCAACAACATCTTTGTATTTCTACATCAGAGCACAAAATAGTTGCTCTGAGCTAAGTTTTGAAAACAGAAAGAAAAACCTTACATGCAGATGGCAGATCAGCCACAACAGAAGGTTAAAATAAAAATTTATAATTGCCCACAGTTTGGAAGCATCCCATCCCGACATTACGGAAACCTTAAAGGTCTGGCTTGAGGATGGTATAACCTCAGTGAAGAAAGCAATGGCTTACTGTGGCATGAGTTTCAGAATACATTGGAAAGGAAGCTTGGCAACTGCGTGTTTTCAGGCTCCAATTTGGTGATGCAGCATTGCCCCACAGAACATCAGGCTTACCTCAGGCTCCCTGCAATGCCAAAAACCAAACTACCATCTAAGCACTTCCTAGGGCAGGACTTTTAGGGGACTGTGGCCTTTCTGCCTGCCCAGATACTGACTGAGTCTGGGGAGCAAGGAAGAGTGAGAAAGAAGCAAGCAGACACGGAACATTGTATGCAGACCACTGTTCCCTGCAGATGAGTGACAGCTGTTAGTCTCCCTGCTTTTCCAGTCATGCCTTCTGTTGTCCCAGAGCAGTACCTCAGATGCTAGCCTGCCTTCAGGAAGGAGGAAATGCGGCTTTTGTTCTGGGACCCTCTCTGGCTGTGCATCAGAGCATTGTGCCTCCTCCCAATCTATTCTTCTACAGAAGCAAGGTACTGCAACTCCCTTCCTATTTGACCCAGTTCTGCCTTCCAGAAGGCCACCAAAGTGTTGTTTCCCCATCACTTATCTCCTCTTGCACCTTCCCAAGTCAAGTTTGGGACAGCATCTCTCATTGCTCCCTCAGTAGGAGTGTTTTCCTCCTTTGACTGCAGGCTCGTGGTAACCTGGGGCCACATGCTCCCAGTCACACAGAGCTGCGCAGCCAGCTCACCCCATCCCTGTAACCCTGCTCCTCAAGCCCTCTGTGCTGCCAAGTCTCCAAAGCCAAACTGAAGGGAGTGGTGGTCACTGAGAGGAGTAGATAGGAGAGAAGAATTAAACAAATTATCGTGGATTTGGAATTTATTTATTGATAATTCATTATGAATATGAAAACTCCAGAAGCTGAGCTCTTCTTTGAACGTTTAATCCAGAAACAAATCTAAAGTAATCAAATCAATTTCACAAGTTTTTTTTTCTCTCTTTTAACCTACCTCTTTTTTTTCTCTACCAGCTGTCTGCAGATCTCCTGCCACCGGGTGTTCAAACTTTCCAGTTGTTCCTTCAGCACTTTAGCATCTGTTGTTGATGACTGCTCAATAATCTCTTCACCAGTTACATTCAATGTTTTGACAACAGTTTGCTGCCGCCCAATTCCATCCTGGAGCTCCTGCAAAATACCCACCACATACACATATTCATAATAATGTCAACCATGAAATAAAATGCTTCATCACATATTGGCCAGCTGGAAAGAGGTGAAATATTTTGCTCTCCTCTGAATTCCAAATGAAAAATCCAAAGGCGAGTAGACAGAAAGACATCTCATGGTTTTGTAACGTGTACCTTTCAAAACATCCCTGTAGCCGTTTTTCTCCCCTCCTGTACTCTTGTCTGCTAGGGATAATTACAGTAATATTCTGCAGATCAATTAGTAAGGAAAAATTGTGAACAAATTTACTTCTAAACCCTCAAAGGTACAGACAATGTTTATTTAATAGCCTATGAAGCATTGTAAAATTCAAAGCATACAGTGTTTGAAGTTCTTACTAGCTAAAAACACAAATAAGCAATTTTGAGAATAAAAGACCGTTAGAAGCAGTTCTCCTTATTCCATTAAAGAATACCTTTGTCTCCAGTAGTGAGAAACCTGATAATTCATTTCTGCATGGGTTTTGGTTGTTTGGGTTTATTTTTCTTTTTTTTCGGGGGGGGGAGCAGTCCTGTTTTCTTGGCAGGGTTGCCAGGAGGTACCCTTCCAAGCAAAAGCATTACTTACATTGTGTCCACTTACACAACCAAATGTAAAAAACTACCAAAAATAACCAAAATGGACCAGTTTTCAAGTTTTAATAAATATATTAGTATACTTTTTCTACAGTTTTTATCTTTAAATGACTATCATACCTGTAGCCACCTTACTTTACATTTAAAAGCTACACAGTTCTGAATCTGTAGCTTATATTTTAACAATGTATGCCTGCTTAAGGAAGATTATATTTATAAATAAGGAAATAAATTTGTATTTTTAATCACCAGTAGAGTATGAATAATTTTTTCCTTGAATTCCTCAAAATGTATAAGCAGGGAAGTGTAAAATCATTTTCAACAGTTTACTGCTAAAATAAGCACAAACTGAAATAACTTCAACAATCTACACTGTGGAATTCATATTTACGATAGGTTTCACTATCTCTGGAAGCATGTCCGAATTTTATCTACATACAAGAGCTTCCAAGTTAAATACTGAATCTATCTTTTCTGGAATAAATCAAATATTTTAGCACACTATACTCTGGATTGACATTATATGCTTGTTTTCTTTTTCTAAACATATAATATAAATTACAGAGCAAGTTAGTAAATCTTCATAGAAATGTTAAATTAAATTATTAAAATAGCCCATCAACTGGTTAAAATTGGCAGGATTACAACCTTCTAGGAAAGTAACAGATGGACATAACTCCTTACACATATATATCTTTTGTCCATTAGATATTGAGACATGCATTTATGAGCCACAAACTTAACCACACTGGAAAGTAACTTGTTTTAACATGACCACACCTCCGCTGCCAGCTACTAATTCACTGAACTGCGTAAAGTCAGTTGCATGACCTATCCCAGCTTCTGCCCAAACTTGACATGGAGAGTTTGAACATCAACAGCAGTACAATCTGGGTCATAGAGGTCCATGACAGCTAGCCGTGGTGGCATTCATTCACAGCCCTGGACAGGAATCATAGCTAAAGCAGAGCTATGATTGTTTGCACTGTTGAGAAAATTATTCCTGTCTTGGGTATCTCTCAGTAAAAAACATCACTCCGTTTTTTTCAAAACATTTTTCACAACCCATGCTTTCAGAATGAAAGAGTAGCTGTGATGAGCACAATGTTGCAGCAATCAGAGTACGGTTATATTGTGCTTTGACAGGATCAGAAAACTTTTTCTGCTGGATCTTAGCAAGCTACAACAGCCCAGTCATGTCATGTCAAGCACTTTGCTGGCCCAGAGTGTCCCAGCACACTTCACTTTGCCTGTAGAATGTGTAAGATTTCAAGACAGCATTGCAGCATAAACTGCAAATTTTTCTAAGACTCAGAAAAACCTCATAAAAGCCTCTTACTTTGACACATCAGATTTTCTTGTCTTTCCATGATGCATGTTAATACAACAACACAATAACTTTTAGCTATTATTTTCAGGCTCATGATTCACCACCAGGATAAAATAGCAATAATGAGCAAGTAGTTTGCCTAAATGCAAGTATTCCGTATTATTTTGAGGCTGAAAAGTCTTTCCAGCACACACCTCAATTTTTGTAATGCCCAGCTTAACATGAATATCTAGGTTTCATATGCATTCACTGTATTTCACATTTATTTTGCTGCTAGAGCCTTTGCATTATCGCAGTAGAGAACATTCACAGGTAAATCACAACAATAAGATTTATAGTCTAAGGAAAATATATCACAATAAGTGGCTTATTTCCAGCAAGGTACCTGAAACAACTGTGCTATTGCATGCACCTATATGAACTTAAGCTCCATGCCACTTAATAAAAATAACTCAGAACACAACTTCTACTTATACACAGCAGGACTGTTCATTTGGAATAGGAAATCAGGGAAAGGTGAACAAAGAGGGGAAATTCTTCTCCGTGAACTCCAACATTTTTAGAGTTAAAATTTGTAGAAATTTTTCTACATTACAGAAATTTATTAGTATACTGACTGATGATTAAAGTAAAATGCTAATTAAAAGTCTCTTTAAATACTCTTAGTGAGACCTTTTCCAGCTTTCATAGACTCTTACTTTCTCTCCCCCAACATACAGACAAAAAAATAATACAGCAGCTATTACGTGATTTCCACACTTATTTCAATTCACACAAAATTAACCAAGGTAGTTTTCTGGTTTATTCTGTGGCATATTATGCAACAGGCCTTACTCACAAAATTAAAAAAAGAAAATAAGGCAGTGGCAGGGGTGGTCTTTCAAATCATGATTCCTAATGCCGGAATGGGAACCTCGCACAGGATGCGTAGGAAAGAGAAGTGTGAACTTACACCAGAATATGAGAGAAAGCTTCTTGCCATCTGGATTTCAGATCACCATAAAGAACTTAATTTGAGGTTATTTTTTTTCCCCAAGTGCTCTATGCATTTGACACTCTTCACATGGTTAAGCTGAAACACATGTGCTGACAAAGTTTGTCTAGGTTCCACAGCCTAAGATAAAAGAGTTTATTCCTGATACCAGGTACCACACAAATCACATCAACCCAATAAGACATTCAGCTTTTTTTAAAAAAGGATACTGACATTGAATCCGCTTCCTGTAGTTTCACTTGGCATTTCACCCCTTCATACAAAAATGGCAAAGCAAAAGGGCACATTGCCCTTTGGATTCCCAGCTTACTTGGAGGGTCATCTGAGATACATATACTTGCAATTATGCAGTTTCTAATCATTTTATGAACAGAGTAAGCAAACAAACTTAATTGAAAAGGAGACATTCATATAATATTAAAAATAATGCAGAGTGTCTACAAAGATGCAACAATATAAATGAGAGAATTGTGAAAAGATTTAGTGGAAAACCCAAAACAAATCTGCTAGCAGTTGGTTACTAGATGAAATTTATCCTTTAAGAGTATGCACCTCTGTTCGAGATTCTATTAGAAATGAGGAAGAAATTAATTTTCCAGGCAGTTAAATCACATTGATTTAATCTGGAGACACATTACTGGCACTTTGTTAGGATTAAAACAATCAACAAAAAGGTATATGTTGTTTTCTAGCTGCTTTGTTATAAGCAGCTATTTAATCTTCATTATTATGTTTGTTATTGCGCTATTATTATGAATAACAGGATTTCAGGGAAGCTAATGGATACAGAAGAAGCAAGAACCCAGTAAAAGACTGAGGCAATGTTTGTTAAAGAGTTGACAAGAATTTAAAGCAAAGCGTTTTCTTCTTAACATAAATTATAGGAATTATTACGGTTTTAATATTATTATCAACTCTGTGAAAAGAGCAGCATCTGAAAGACTTGACAGTAGGCTCAGAGCAGATTCTATCTATCAAGCAGAACAGGGTGCATTTTGTCAGCTGTACTGGGTTTGTGCATCAACTGAGCAAGAGAAACCAAAGGATAACAGAATTGCTGCTGACCTATTTTCGGAGTAAACAATAAATATTGTAAAATTATTAAAAAAAAATTTGCTTGATTTGGTATGTAAACTACTTGGTTGGAGAGCCTTAGGAAAATATTATTCCATCCTGCTTTATATATTATTTATTTAATTTATTTTTTTATGTTTAATTAGAAAAAAAAAAGGCAAGCGTTGCCCTGGATGTGTTGCTGACTGTCCATGACTGTTATCGTGTACAAGGAAACATGAGTACAGTGCAACTCCACAATTGTACCTTCTAACAAACTAAATGGAGATACGCAATTTTTCATACTCTGCTATAAGCTTTTAATCAGAAGATCTACACATAAGTAGATAAGGACTATGGCCTGATTTGATAATGTTTAAATTGCAGTTTGATATTTACGACATTCTAATGTTTTACCTGCTCTGCAAAGCTAAAACTGAACAAAGTCAACAATACGAAAAATTGTGTCCTCTATCTTCAACCTCTTACCAGCTATCACAAATCAAACTACTCACATAACAGCTCTCAGTATATTAAAAATAAAAACATGGCCTAGTTTCTTCAAACATCTATTCTTAAGTTTTCAAGGACATCAATAATACTGATAGAATTACTTCAATATCAGGCTTTTTTTTTGTTGTTGTTTACCCAAATAAGTTATTTTATTCCCACTCAATGTGAACACCATTCTTCATTTTTCTGCCATATTTAAATCTATTGATTTTTCTTAAATTGCAAGCAGATAGTTATTAGTAGTGTACTACTCATGTTTTTTCTTACAGAAATATTCATACTCTTACATAAGCCAAGTTATCTCCTATATATGCCCTGTGCTTCAAAACCCTAGAAAAATTCTGTTTGCTTTCCTATGGAATCTACACCTTGAAAGTACCACCTCTAGTCTGTAACTCAGCAGCACTGGAATAAACACAAGTGCCTCAACATCCCGTTTTCTTTTCAATCCTGTTATTTAAGCTGTAATATATTACTGCTTTCTTCTGAAATTACTAGATTGTCATTTGTCAGTGCCTCTGGCTATGAAAAAAATACTTATTACATAAAAGTATCCGACTGGAAACATGGAACAAGCTATATATATTGACTCCCTGGTGATGGTCATTTATAGACTCCCTTTAAGACAAACTACTGCAGGTATCACCCCTTCCTAGCATTTGGGAGCCTATTTATATAACCCTTAGTCTCTGAATTTTCATCCACATCTTTTACACTTAATTTTATAGCAAAATAGTATATACATTCTTTTCAATCAAAAATCTGTACATAGTTGTCCTCCATCACTAATATAAAAAAATGTTTTTTGACAGGCACAAGAAATGTTTTTGATACTTTCTTATTCTGTGGAAATGATGCCAAATCATTCACTAGATAAGATAAAAAAAAAACCAAAACAAAACTAAAAAAACCAAAACCAAACAACCAGAACTAAACTAATACGATTCTGTCATGCCTGCTTATAAGAAAAGTTAACGGCAAAAAGATTTCTACTGGTCGTCAATCTACCCCGGCTGGACTGTAACTGTAGCAGGTCATAAAGGAATAAATGTATTCTGGGCAATACTCAGCTTGTAAATTGGCTTCCCAGTTGTGGGGAATTACTGCTATAACAAAGAGGATGAGTTGTGTATACTTCTAACTTCTTACACACAGGCAGGTTCAAATGTAAAGGCAGTAAAATGGTATTAGGTACCATATACAGGTATTAGGTACATATACCTTTTACTCAATAATTTACCTGTTCTACACTATCACTTTACAGCCTTGCATTACAACACTATCAAGACAAATCACATGCACAAGTTCAGGGAAATAATGTAGGTAAAACTCACGTATTGCAAGAAATTTCACCTAGGTTAAATCCAGAACAAAACAAGCCAAGCCAGCAGAAATACTGATTTTTCAAAGAGAGGAGGAAAATGTCTGATTATAGCAACAAAATTATTTCCCTGCCATGCATTTCAAGTATGATACACATGAAGTTAACCATCTTGACAGTAAGAGAGACTCAAAGTTCCCTACCAAACCAGTTACCAAAGGATTTTGTCAGCCAGAAATGTCCACTTTGGGCTTCTCCTTCTGCCACCGTTAAGGCAGCATTTGCCACAAGCCTCTGAGCAACATGAACCAGTGGCAGAATGTCAGTGTTAAGGGACAGATAAACCAGCCATTTTGTAGGCAGATATCCTGCCGCTGCCTTTCCTATCCCCATCACCTGTGGATTCCTATAGCTGTTGTTTCAGCTCTTTTAGTTCTGTTGGAGAAGAGGATTTCCATTCCAACTGAGTTATATTAATTTAATGAGACTGGCTTTACTCCCTACGATAACCTCTGGGGTGATTCTCTACCCCTACTATGCTCCATTTTCTTCAGTGTTAAATAGACTTTGCCTGTGCATCCATCGTCTTCCTTCTTTGGAGCATAATTATAGCATTTGGGGTATGATCTTTTATTAATTCAAAAGCTTTCTTAAGCATGCCAGTGTTGTTACTCAAGGGGTATCAGATTTACATATTCCCATAATTTCATTTCTGATTGCTAAATTCATCAGCTTGCTTCAAAGTAGTTGATATTATAAACATAATAAGACTTTCAGGAACTGATGTTCATTGCATATTTAACGCTAACATTTTTCTCAGCACAGCACCACATTTTCAACATACAAATCAATGTGTTTATTAGAAAATTTACTTTCAGTGGAAAACATGCATCTTGGCATCCTGATCTTTTAGATGAACAGAAGCAGGCTGAGTTTTAAATGTCAAGGCTTAAAAATAATATTTTTTTTGCAACAAAGTAATACATTATGTACTTTATCAACAAGAAATTAGTCTATTACAATCAAATCAGCTGTGATAACTTTTATAGGCACTTGGTACTCTCTGCTGGACAACAATTAACTTCAGTTTGGTTCTCTTTAACCAGAGTCAATATCAAAATAGCTGTATCAAATCTGAGAGAAATATGTGTTGAGGACAGAGGAATTCAAAGCTGATGATGGAAAGACAGGAAATTAAAAAAAAAACCTGTTCTGAACAGTAATTCAGGAAACATTACTTCTCTTTCTGATGATGTCTCACTACTCTATAGACATGCTATAAATCAAACAAAAAGTTCTTGTTTACGCTTTTTCTCTTTTTCTGAGATATTTAATAAGGTTATGGTGGTTTACTGCAGATTTGACCAAACATACATATGAAACAGAAGGGTAAATTTGTAAGTTGTTCAACATGTTTGGCTTCCTTGGCTCCTGGCTTCTGAGGGAACTCGGTAATACTCTAAACAAGGTCCCAGCAAAGTGGCTTTTGGGCAAAAGAAAACCCCTGTACTATCAAGTAACATTACATAGGGAAGACACATATCAAACTAAGTAAAAATCTGAATCACTTTATAAGGATAAGGTATAACGTTTGCTACATTCCAAGGTTCTAAAACTTTAAGCATAGTAATGAGTAAAGTTTTTCATGTTTAGAAAAGACAGGGCAGAATTAAACCATTGCCATTTACAGCTCATTATTATGACATCCAATCACTACCCAATGTATCATCAGAGAATGAAGGCAACATACCAATGTTATATTAATACTGGATTACATTAACACTAGATTATTTTAGTAAAGCATGAATACTGTTTGTGAAAGTGTTATAGTAACAGAAAGATATTATCACTATCTTCTAGTTTTATCTGCAGGGTGCTAGACAAATGAAAACCATTTCGTTTTACCAAAAAAATCCTGGGTATATAGGGAATTCTGTGGAGTTTCCTTGTATTTGTATTTTTTTTCCACAAATTTCTACACTTAAATTTCTATGCCTATTTCGTTTTGCTTTAAATAACTACTTCATTTTCAAATAAATAAGTCATTTTTTAAGTAACAATATGATTTTAGATGGCATAAATTGTGATGGTTTATAATCATTATATGAATAAAACCGTATTACATCCCATCAAAGAACTGGTACAGGTAGAAAATTTCAATTAAACTCTTCAAAGAATTGCAAGTGAAAACTTTAGTTCCTACAGAAAAGGAGTTCTGTCTTCTAGTACATAAGAGTCTCTCCCAAAATGAATTTAAAAATGAGACCACATATACAAATTATTTTGTCTACTTATTTTGTATCTATACTAAAAAGAGTGCAATAAGAGTAAACATGCAAAAATGTCACCAGAAATAATGCTATACAAGAGATCTGCTTAAAATTCTACTAGAACCGATTAAGTTATTTACCTCTTACAGGCAGAGAAAATGGTTATCAGTTGCAAAAGAACTTATTCTGTTTGAAAGTTAATACATTGATTTCTAACTGAAGGGTGAAAGATCTACAGAATTTCTCAAAGTCAATCAATGATTCACTAAAATCACAATTAAGAAGCTAGATAAAACTAGATATTGCTAATAATTTAAGAAATCACTAGGAAGCAGGAGAAACAACTTAAGTCAGGTGTTATTAGCAGCCTTCAATACTGATTTTGTCACTTAAAAAAAAACCAGAATAGATTAAACTGTAATTGGCACATTCCACAAATATTTTGGGCAGAATGAAGTGTTTACAGTTTTCTACGTAATTCTCACCAAACCCTAATTGCACATAACGCTGCTTCATGGTCATTTTTAACACGAATAAAGTATTTTTCTTCTATCCATCATGACTCTTCATATCTAATACACAGTATACATCATACAGTTTGTGCAGATGGCTGGTCATGAAATATCAACTTCAATATAAAATAGCAAAATATTTGTTTAGATATAAAATTCACTTCTCTTACTTCTGTTTTTCTGCAGAATCACTAGCAGCTACAGGATTGAGTACGTGAGCCCTAGAAAATCTACCCCAATAAACAATTTTTCTGGGCATGGAAAAAAAAAAAAAATATGGGATTCAGTTTGATAGTTCTTAATGAGTTCAGAGAGGTCTATGAGGGAATAATCCTAATATCTCCCTATTTAAACACTCAATGTATGCATGTCAACAACTGCACATTTCTCCCATATGTGAAAAGTTATTGTTTTGCTCTCTTGCAAGATTTGAAGGATAAGGAATAGATCTTATCTCTATACTAAAACTTAAGAACCCCTCCTTCACCGTTCAGGTCCTCAGGAAGACTTCTACCATGACCTGCCAGGAGCTGCCCTATGCACAAAACAACTGCCAGTGTGAGACACCTCACAACATTTTGAAATGCACTATCTATGCAACTGCCCTTCTACCCTGCAGACTATCTCGTCTACACTAAAATGCCATAGGGAAGGAAAGTTAAAACAAACAAACAAACAACCCCCCCAACCAAAACAAAAACCAGATTGTTCTCTAAGAATGGACCTAATGCAGCTTTTTTCTCTCCTTGTCCTCTACATTTCCCAATCACACAACAGCTCTAGCTCTTCCATCTCTCTCGCTAAGCAAGGCAGAGTAAGTACATGATAGTCTGCAGACCAAAATTCATTCACTTATCTTGTGGGCTGCTACAGAAGGAAAAATAAAACTTTTGACCTCTGCTGATCTCTCAGTCTCTCAGTGCCAGCACTGAATCATGTCCTACCCAGCAACTGATATCCTAAGACTTGTAGGAACTTAATTATTTGGGAATCTCCACCTCTGCCTCAAATTTCATTAAAAACGAACAACGAATTAAAAAAATCATTACAGACCGTGCCACAAAAGACAGATAAGATTGAAGACAGACAATGAAAACTCATAAGCTTCATTTACACGTGAACACAGGCTGAAAAATCCTTCCAAGTCCTCCTAGTTCAGCAGTTCTAGAAAAAGCGGAAAAAGCTTACAGCAGAAATCCAACCCTTGCTCTGTGCTCAGGGAGTCCAGAGGCACTCATTTGTGCATGAAGCTTGTACTTTTGGGAGGCAAACAGAAAAACAGCTAACTTATGATTCACATACCACCTTGTTGTGGCTTGTCTGCTCTCCCCTCTCCAGGAGAGTTAAGGAAAGGTGGGTTTTGTACAGAAATCTCCTACTTTGACTCTGCCAGGAGTTATAGTCTCAAAATAAAACATTGTTATGCAGCTGTCATCTAAAACTGCTTAAACCATCATAATTATTTAATCTGTGGTTCTCATTCATATAGATATCCCTGAATGACATTAAAATGTTTTCTTTTAATTAATCACTGTATGAGAAAATAACATGAAAAATAATATCTCTCTGCATAAAGACAGATGGGAAGCCAGGATGAATATCAGCCGGTCAAAACATTTCATGAGATTGTACAAACTAACACATCAACTCAAATGCATTGTCCCAGGCAGTGACCAGGCAGATAAGAAAACAAAAGGTATAATTAAAAACAAAAGTCAATCTACTGCTACTGCTAAAAACATACAACAAGATTTTCTTTGATAACACTTGGGAATATCCCAACCATATACTCGGTTCTGTGAGAGCTAGCCTTGAAGCATCTCAGCTGTTTCACTTTGCCTGATAGATATGCTCTAAATCTTGATTAGTTTCCAATTAAGGATGCTGCTAATTGTCAAACTCCGCTCTCCTTAATATGAAAGTGTCTTATGAACATAATGTCAAGCCTCAGATAGGAAGAAAGCTGCAGAGGTCTGGCGAGGAAAAAACAGTTACCTGCAAATGAAGGTGACGTGTCTAAATTCACTGAGGTCCTTCCTACACGTTTTCTTTTATGTGAAAATGGACTTTCACAAGACAGAATAAAAGATATGATTTAGCCACAGCTTTCAGACAAATTGAGACCTCAACTTTTCCTTATTCTAGGCCCCCTGTTTTCTGAGGACATAGAACATAAGTGTATGACATGAAGTACAAGTGATGAGAAAAAGCAGTATTTTGGGTTTTTGGTTTTTTTTCCTTAACATTCCAAGTTCCCAATACCAGTCAAAAGTAACAAGTTGTTCCACAGAAAATCTGCAAAACATTAAGTTTTTCTAGTGGTGAATCAAGAAGATATGTATTTGTCTGGGTAAATAACCACACAGGAATGATGGCAGAAGGCCGCTTCCCAAAAGTGTTGTCAGTGATAACATGCATAACGCAATGGGATTTTAAATGAGAACACAGCTTTTGCAAATAATGTACACTCTTCAAGATACTCTAGAGACACTAGACAACACAATTCCTTTAGACAGAGATCGTGCTTAAAATACTGTTTTTCTCAGCTTGTATGATCTCCAACTAGAAAGCTGTCAGACAAAAAGAAAGTGTTTCAAGTGAAGTGTTTTGAATCCTAAGAGAAGAGCATGATAAGAAACAGATCTCCAAGTATAAAATAGTATTTCAGAAAGCTATCCTAGACCAAGGACAGAGTTCTTGCCATTTTCTTGCTTGAAATTGCTTATTATAAATTGCTTCTACAACTTGTAAGAGAAAAGGGAACTTTTACTCACAGAAATATGCATTCTGTTGTAAATCCTCCACATAGACCCCGGAGATGGAGTGAAAATAAAAATTAAATTCTGCCCAACCTACCCCCAAATTGCTGTAAATGTAGTGCAATTCAGAGTTTTAAGGGTAACATAGAGAGATGAGCTGGTTTTTTCCTATTTAATTAAGTATTGGGGATTGAATAATTTGAATAATTCTGAATCAGTGAGAGTTTACCTGGTAGCAGAGGAAAACAAGTTATCTTTAGTTTAGCTGAACATCGAAAAAATAGATTGAATTACAAAATCATACCCTTATCTTTCCTGTCTTTGTATATTAGCCTCTATTTTACATCTCATTTCCACTGCTCTATCTTTATTTTATCTGTTAGGCAGCATGGCAGGATCTTGCCGGGAAAGGTAAGGACAATATATTCATGAGACATAAACGCACTACGGTACAGTCACACCCCTTTCACAGACTTTCTTGGTCCTTACCCTTGCCAAGATTTGAGATCTCTCTTTTTGACAGGACTTCAGCTAAGCTAAAGCCAGCATATAAATAAATCAGGCTTTAAAGGTAACCCACTCTTTCCATTGATCTCAGAGAAAATTCTAGATATAGCAAGGAACAAAAAAATTGGGACACAGATGAAAAGCAGACGTCTTTCACGCTTATGACTCATAGTGTCAACACATACGCAATCTTGTTTTCTTCTTTGGCAGAGTGGTTAGAGTAAGTATATTTGTGCTGCTTTCTCATTTGCATTACTAGTTTGTACTAAATGTGTTAATGTGTTGTGTAGAATAGTATACAGTTTTGAAGTTTAGACTACCTTTTAGAGAAATTTACCATTGATCATTTAGAAACAGATGCACTCCCTTAAAAACAAAACAAAAAAAAAAAAACACCAACCCCACAAATGCAACTGTCAACAGAATTGCCTGACTCAAGTCACTGCTATGCTTAGTTTTTTGCTGAAGACCAAGGGAAAAGTTTATAAATTTATGTTGATGCATATTAAAGAAAACAGAACAACAAATTTAGGACTTTTTTTCCTTCAGTTTTATTTTCTCTGACCTATTTTCAAAAGCTTATTTCCAACACTGACTATATTTTCAATATTCTCTACTGCTAAAAAAGATGACATAGAAGTATATTAGTTTAACAAAAGTTCTACTCATGCATGCAGTGCATGAACTTTGAAAAAGTCACCTCGATTTTGTATTGATGTAACAAAGCATTTATACCAAAATGG
Organism: Cuculus canorus; assembly: GCF_017976375.1. Lineage (NCBI taxonomy): Eukaryota > Metazoa > Chordata > Aves > Cuculiformes > Cuculidae > Cuculus > Cuculus canorus. The sequence continues at coordinate 86,478,436 of NC_071401.1, forward strand.
TGCTTCTGTATCTGGACACAGAAGAATGATAGTGTGTTACTTTTATTAATACATCTTTCCTAAAGCTTTAAAATTTATTTTCTTCTGAAATCTATACATCTCAGTCTTGTGTTGTTGAAGTGGGGTAATCAAAAGCATAAACCAGCCTATTTTTTAGCATTGTTGGCATCTTCTGGTTACCTTTATTTCAGTTTTAACCTCTGAATCTTGCTGTTTAAGTGTTTGACATTCTGCTCCTTTTCCAACTATTTCAATATACAGTTAGCCACATTTCTTAAGAAAAAAACCCAGGTACATATTTTTAAGCCTTTTTAAAAAATCTCTGAGACCTTTTCTTATCTTCTCCTACTAAATGCATCTATTAATTTCTGCCTTTATAACTATCATCTCTCCAAGGCATTCCTGTTCATTTTCCTAGCACTTACTAGATAGCCAGCATAAAGCTGTTTTCAGAAAAGTAGCCTTATAAGTATAAAAAATAATTTTAAAAATAACACCAGCTAGCATCAATTGTCTTTCAAAGAACCATAGTCTCTTAGGCAATTATAATTCTGCTCACAGGTGTTTAAAGAAGGGGAATGCTTAAACACACAAGCAATCCCTCTATCCCTTGATTGCACTAGAACCTTTACTGCAGGAAAAAATAAAGACTTAGTTATGGTAGAAGCGTCTCAAAAAATAAGAGCTAAACTTAGACGCGTGGCATATCACCCCCATATTCAGTCTCATGGGGATTCTGACTGACTGGCAGACCTGTTATTCCACTTATCTTCTGTTTCTCTCTTCCGACCTAACACACAATTCCTCCCCTGCCCCCTTAATCATGAAAGAAAACTATATCACAACTTTGCTAGTGATTACGAGAGGATGAACCTAATCAAAATACATAAGCTTCTGTCAAATTTCAGAACTTTTTGGATGTTTGAAAAATATCCGATCGACTTCCTAGAGTTATCTTGCTTGTCTTTGCACTCCCTATTTTTGGGTGAAATAACATCTATATGAAAAACTACGGCTACTCAAGAGAACCTGTGATGGACTGAATAGCCAGCATTGCACACTGCTTTGCACCATGGCTGATCTATTATGCTCAACATAAAGGCATGACTGAAGTAATGTGGTAGCTATGGCTTGGAACTCCTGGAAGCTAGAGAGATTTTTTCATAAAATCTGAGCAACAATCATAGTAAAAAGTAGCATAGAATAGAGAACAGCGGGGAGGGGAAAAAACAATTAATAGTAGGCTTTAGAGTGTGGCTACTTCAAAAGAAAGGCTAATTTAAAGGGAAAAAAGAAGATAACATAACCTTTTATTCACGAAAGCCGGTCAGGAGGACTTGGTTATACTACAGTAATTGCAATCTGTATTAATCAAAGATGTGGTTCAAGCCTGTCCAGCTGAATCTACTAAGTAGTTGTAACAGTCACAGAACAGTGCAGGCGCAAACAATTTTTAACTGCAAACAAACTGGCTCAGGTACAAACTGTAAACTACTCAAAGCTGCCCAAAAACCCTCCATCACACTAGCATTGCTGTGTGGGTGGTTCTGTGAGAGACTCAACAGGAAGAGAATGTACTTCTTCAGAAAGGAAACTCTGCACTTGCGCTTTTTTTTTTTTCCCCCAACATTAAGACTCATTTAGGATTTGTTCTGTCTTTAGACAGAAAAGAAAGGAAGAAAAGTTAAAATGTTCTCCCATATCTAAGCTGTCCCTCCTTTCCAAGATGAGCTCGTCTGGAAAATTTTCAGCCTGGTTTTTATTTTTATGTGCTTATACAGGAGAAGTACAGCATCATCAATTCTTATTAAAAATAAAATGTTTGCTTGGGGTTTTGCAGTAAAAATTCAACCAATTCATCATAATTTCGTATGTCCTGACAGCATCACAAACCTGATGCACTGTGAAGTCTCACATCTAATGGGTAAATCAAGTTTCACTAAGAACAGAAGCACCAAGATTTTATTGTAAAGGGAGCTGTTTTCAGATCGGCTACGTGATTAAGGTAGTTTTTATAAACTTTATGTAAAAAGCAGATATATTACTATTTGGGAATCAAGCTAACTTTAAAAAGAGGCTTCTTAAGGAAACTTGACTGCCAGGACAGAAATGAAAGTGATTATCAAATTTCTCTTTGTCTCTAAGGTGGTTTTGAGATGAGCTGCTACACAATTCTGATGCTTCCAAATTCAATTCTTTGTCACGTTCAGCCTTTGCCAAATAAACATTCAAAGGTTCCAAAAAAGAACATCCCAAATCTTTAATCATTACAAAAAACACAACACCTTGACCTTGTATTTTAAAATTAAATGGAGTGACATTATAGAAATTAGATTGGTTCTTCCTCATTTCCATAACACCCTTTAAAAAGCCTTGCCTAGATTGGAGTATATGTCCTGTTTCTTTATCTTTCTTGATGACCCCTCATGCCTGCAAGTCAGCTCATTTTTCCCTGCTGGACTGCGCCCTACTGCTGCACGCGCTCTAAAATTTCCATTAAAATCTAGGGCATCATCATTCATTCTTATCTGCAGCAGGCTGCCGAACAGTGCAACACCAGCAACTGCATGCGAACTAGTCTCAAAGGACAGTATAGTTACGTACATCACCATCTAGTATGGAAAAAAATTCTACCTGCATAATGTGTTATCACATACAGTACACTGGGAATCTTAGAAACACCGGGTCTGGTGTGGGATGTTAATAATTCTCTTGCAACAGCAAGTCTTACTTAAACAGCCATTTGCCAGTAGGCAATTAGCTTCTCAAAGAACATTTTTATTAAGTTCACTTCAAATGAAATGATCTGTCTCATCAGCTATTGAATATTTGCTGGTTAAAGCATTATTATTTTAAATTAGCATATTACGAGTACCTGAGGGTGTTTATACTTTTCTATGTGTTTAACCTTCAGGTTTGTAACTCCCTCTTCTTCAGGCTGATTGTTAAGCAGTTCTTATACGCAAAGTACATGGACACCTTTTGAAAGTGTTTAAGCTATCTGTGCTCATTCTTGTTTCTTTACCTTTTCTGCTTTGCAAGGAGAACTCATGCATATGTATGCATACAGATGTGTATGTATGCACACTTAAGAGTACACATAATTATATACCATTCTAATTCATATACTTTTATAAACACACATTCGATAATACTGAAGATGAACTTCAGTCTTGCAATGTCATTTTTCTGCGCCTCAGATGTGATAACTGTCGCATTCTCCCCTTTTTCTACAGCGTGACAACCTTTTTCTGTATCCTGAGACCAAAACATCACACGCTTTGAAGTCAGAGAACAATAATTCAAGTTTACATTACATGGAATGGATATCCTGTGTGTACTTATGTAGAGAATAGAAGGGTGATTTGAATACAGATGTCTTTGAGATGGACTCTCTATAGCAGTGGCTGAACTGACCTATCGGCTAACATCTCTGTGGCTCAGTAGACAGCTTTGCTATTTTCCAGGCAAGAGAAGAATATAGAACATCTAACCACAGTCACATCAGGATTAGACAGTTCTGTACCTGAGGATTTGCCACAAGCACCTACTGCTACAAAAGAACTCAGCATCTACGAGGAATCTAAGACTAGATAGCTGACTGAAGAGATTCAGTTTGGTCATTCGTTTTAATTGATGTGTGTGTTTGTTGCTACAGCCTTTCTATGTTCCATTCAGTGGCCACCATCATCTGAATCTTTCTGGTGTGCAACACAAGTATTTGTACTCATACACTCTTCTCTTGGGATGGTACAAACACATCAATATTTTCATTGCTGTGTAGGATGAAGTATATGCCAGGGAGGTGCCCATTTCTTCCACTGAATGTATACATTGACTGGGAACAGAATAACCCATTAGTAGCTTCTTATTTAATAAGAGCTCAGCTGAGGAAGGTGTTTGGGGTTTTTTAGTCTCCTTCAGACATATTTGCAATGACATTTAGCAAATGAAGCAATAAAGCATGATCAGTTCTGATATGTCCTCAAAAAGACAGATGCACTGGAGAGCTGATGTCTATCCTTCATCTACTAACAACAAAATACAGTTAATACTAATTATGGTTAGTGTCTGTCCTGAATCCAGATATAGCATATTTGTGGTGACTAGACAATCTTTATGGCTGGTTTGTGTTAATTTTTTCATAGCTGTCTCACAGTTAGGACCTTTCATAATGAACTATAACTAACGAGGTTGGACATATGCAAGGCAGCATCAAAAGTGTTCTTTCTGTTGAATAAATGATCAATTGCAAACCAAGATTTCATGGACTGGCATAAAAATAGGCAGATCACAGACTATGTGATTTTTGCCCACTGAGCAAGCTAACAGCACTTCTAAAGAGAAGAAAGGTCATTCAACTTAAAGTCTTCAGTGAGAGAAAGACAACATGTTAACTTACTGAGGCAGTTAGGGAAAAAAAAAAGTCCTCTAATGACTGAAACTTAACTTTGACAGAATTCATGCAGAAATATTCCCATTTAACTAGGTTTGTGCCCACAGCATCTTGGTTTGCAAATATAAGATACTCAGGCTTCCCACGTTAAGTGTCTTTCCCTACTGGTTCCACAATGCACATGCCTTTAGAAGCACATATGGGTCAGACAGTTTCCATATGACAAGAAGATAGTAATTGGCTTTGTATTTTTGCATATAGGTTACATGTGCAAGTCAGCAAGTTTAAAAGATGAAAAACAGTGCAGCATATACACATGGTTTCATCTTGCAATCAAGAACAAAGTAGTTTTGCAAGTTTCAAACTTTTTCTTGGAGATGACTTCAAAAGGCATCATTGGGAAGGATGAAAGGCACCTTGATTTTTATGTTGAGACTTACCCTGTTGTTATAATTTCAACCCCACCCCCTGCTTTTTCTGCTCAGAAGGATGCTATATTCTCTAAGGAAAATAATTGTTTTTTAAGAAGCCTAGAAATAAATACTTGGTTGTACTGGATACGTGCATTGTTATGTAGCCAAAAATAGCATAAGGAAACAAACTATCTTTAAGTAACATTTAGAAAATATAGTATTTGTCATTTGTTTTATTCTGATATTATAAGATCATACATTACTAGTTAAAGTCAGCAGAATTACACCCAAGAACAATGGTTTCTCTGCGTAAAAAAAAAAGGAAATCTCCTATCCCAAAATAATTCTATAGGATTTATGATAAATTTCAGTATAGCTTATTTGGGTGTAATCTGAAATCTGAATAATATAGCTGGAAGATCAGGTAACACAAATGAAACAGGAGGGCAACACACACTATTGACAGTGATATATCTGATCATCTTTTTCAGAACTATACTAAACATCCAATTGAACACATCGAAAATGCCATGAGGGCAAGACAGGACTCATCCACGAGCTCAAAGAAGTACAACTGTAAGAGGAAAGAGAAAGTACTAATACTATTGCTAAGAAAACTTCGGTTCTTACAATACTGAGGTTGAAACAGCCAGTAGCATCAATGAGCCTAAAAAAAAAGGCATTTGAAAAAATGAAAATAGAATAAAACCTCTAAATTCTCACAAAATATACCCACTATTATAAATAATTGATTCTGTTCCACTGTGTGTCTTCTGTCTGGAATATGTGCATAGCTTATGTTAGTATTTCCTTGGGACTATAATTGTCTCTTTCAATATCTGCTGAACACCAAGCATGTTTTTCATGGTATATAGTTTTAAAATACCACACAAAACCCAAAATATTATCACTTTTTAGACGGTTAGAGAGAAATACATTTTGAAATAGCAGAAGATATATTATTTATAACAAACTTTAAATATTTAAAGCTTCGGGTGAGAGCAGGACCGTTGAATCAGGGACTGAAGTGGCTGAGTTTGATTTGAATCCTCAGTAGGCAAAGCTTTGTACTTTACATAGATTTAAACACTTGTTAGATTGGAGATTTAATGCTCTTTTGCATCCGTAGACCCATCATGATGTTGCTATTACCTTCCAGTAATTACTCAGAATTAATATGATTGGCATAATTTTAAGAATTCCACAGGACACTTTTAATCCTTAGTGAAATCTAGATGTTAATTAATTCAAAAGAAATTAAGTAGTCATCTCAAATGTTCAACTCTTTATGAAGTAATATCCGAACTGATGTTGAAATTCACTTTAAGTAATTAATCTTCTATTCCTGCCTCTGTCTCTGTCAACACTAAATCATTTTTAAGATTCTTTGGTGACAAATCAATAATAGCTTGCAAAAAACATATGCTAGGACACGACTGTACTTTATAATTAAGCCCAGAAGAAACAGGTCTTTTTGTTCCCAAAAGGCTGTGCTCCTTAAATTAAGTTAGCTTACAAACCAATCTGGTTAAATAAATGCAAAAAATGTGCTTTTTTTTTTCCTGATTCTTTTTTAATTTTTCCAGTTAACTGGTATTCTTATTCCAGAATAAGAAGAATGTCTATGGGGCTACAAGTTCTTTTTAATAAAACTGCTTAAAAAGACATCTTCCATTTTATTATTTCTACTTCCGGTGTTGATAGGAAAACAAAATGCTTTTTTCCACAATATATTTATTCTTAAGTTATTAAATTCACTTAAGTACAGTAATGCAACATATGCAGCTTCTCAATAGAGAAATATACCACTGAAAAGATGTTCAAAGAATGTCACTTGTTAACAATACATGTTGCCTATATGAACCTATTCTAAATAATCACTGTCACATTTTCATGTTTCTTAAAGAAATGAGATATATGCAATTTTCGTCTTCTTTCCAGACACCTCCTCATCATCACTTTGCACCAGTAAGTTTTGGATGCACTGGCCCATTTCAACCAGGTTAGGAGAAAAAAAAACAAAAAAAGAAGAGGTCCAAAAGTCAATTAAATTCCTACATATTACATAAAAAATTGTTGTTATACTACTAGAGGACAGCTTAAATCAATGCTTTCCCATTTTCCCATGCTGCAAGTTGTAGCATGAAATCAATAATTTTATATGTTATGATACCAGCAGCTAGTCAGTCAAACTTATTCCACTTGCAAGCAATGATAGTATATGCTTTATCTTGGCTGTTCCATAATCAGGATACAAGGGCTAAATCTAGGGGTTCTTTGAGAGGAGAGATCTTGCAGGAAAGAAATTGCAGGGAATTTCAGCTCATAGGTGGGTTTTCTGCTGTATTACTTGTGCCTCTCGTGACCTCCTTACTCATGCTTCAAATACATTTTTTCTCAATGATGTTTGATTTTTTTCTTAATCTGTAAGATGTCTTTAGAATGCATCATTTCCATAAAAATATAATTGCTTGGAAAATCAATAATAGTGTTTTGAAGATAACTGGAAAACATTATATTTATATAAACAATTCCTTGATAAGGAAAATAATTAAGAAAAAAATTATAATATTCTTTTTTCATATGTGGTTGCAAGCAGAAAGAAGCATAACAAACATGTTCACCATAATCATAGCTGTGGGACCTATAGTACTCTGAACCTTTCTGCCAAATAAATAAATATGTGAGATCCATATTGATAGCCAAGTTTACTCAGTAAAAACAGAAATGGAAACCTGAAGCTGTAAGATGACTGTAGGAGGATTTTTTAATCTTTAATTTTATTTTGGTTGATTGGATATCATGGAGTTTGTTCAAGATAAGACAATGTTTTTCTCCCACTTCTAAAATATATTCCATGCAATTTCAATTCTGAATTGGAACAAATAAATTATTATGACTAGAGGTTGTGATATATCAGGAAATAAAAACTTAAGCAGTATTTGAGTTTATAATTTTTTTCTTGAATAAAATGGAATGCACGTGAGGACATTACTAATCACAGCGATCAATCTTCATGCAGTAAAAGATACCACCTATCCCGTTCACCATGTGGCAGCAGGAATCAACACAGCCAAAAGGGCATCAGAAGTCTAGAGGCAGTTAGGGATGGACATAGCCTGCTTTATACTACCGCTGAAGAATACTTCAGAGTTAATTTAGGCTGCAGTTTCTCATATATTTTGACTGTGCTAGATACAAGATTTTTGTACTAATTCCTTAACAAACCTGTATTACAAGTCAGTCCTATAAGTCTGCATGCAAATACCCTCTTCCCATCCCTTCACCCCGTAGAAAGAATGCTCCATGTCTAGCTGTACAGAGCAAGCTTGTCATGTACATATGCATAAGAAGGAAAACAGGAGAATGATGTTTTCCGAAACAAATCAGAGACACAAACTAGCGGCAGTACTGCAACACATCACAAGACCCTTTTAAATCCCCACCGCATCTTCCCTGGGACAGCAGCAAAGGGAGTCCAACAGGGCAAGTCTCTTAGTGGCAATAGGCTGCTGCTGGGAAGCAGGTGTCCCCGATGGGTACCTGAGGGGATATGCCCTACTTTAGCACATCTGAGATCCAGCCAGTGTTACGAGGGATGTGGAGTCCATGAGGTAATCTTTGCAGAACTTTTCTTCTTCTCTGGCTTTTCCCTAATACTTGGGAGGAGGAAGCAGCATTTGGGAAGGCAATCAGGCAAGCAAAGACCCCTCAGCTCAACTGAAGCACTTCAGTCACAGAATCACAGAATTGTTTAGATTGGAAAAGGCCTTTAAGATAATTGAGTCCAACCTTAAACCTCACATGCCAAGTTCACCACTAAATCATATCCCTAGGCAGTCAAAATTATTTGATACTGTAGGTAAGCAAAACCTTAAAGGGAGCCCTCTGAAAGCTTTCAAAAGGTTCAGGTACGTATTCTGCATGTCATTTTGCACAACACATACACACGAATTAGCTTCACCTAATGATTACCAGTGGTTTGTATCCAGATCAGGTATTTCCACATTCAAGCAGGAAATGAATACAAGTAGTTCTAAACATCAGATTTTGAGTTCATTCTCAAAAACTTATGCATAGTACTTTTAAGATGGAAATTCAGCAAAAATGAACATGTCATACAAATTATATACCTTGACACTCTGATACTAGCACGTAAAATTGATATGCAAGTAGATTTTGAAGTTGATTTAATTTAATCCTAAAGCCAGGATGCCTATGTTGAAAGTCCAAAATTGTGTTTGAAAATAGAATTGAGTGATTGGACTACATTTTTCTTTATTTTTTTCTTTAATTTTTATGCCAATTCTGTAATACATACCTTTTTAGATCAGCTTAAGAAATGTTTTCCTTACACTTCCTTGAAAGTAAGAGATGAAAGAACACTTCTGTTTGGTAAACGGAGACTTACAAAGTCACTGAAAGGTATGGAGTACAATCCTTCCATCTAACTTCTTACAGAAATCCTATCATTAAAATATAGTAAGCTATTTGTTAGAAATAAAAGCCTAAAAACCTGCCAGACTAAAAAAATAAAATAAACCGCCACAATACTTCTTAGAAAGCTTTGAACTTGAACTGTTAAAATATTGATCAAAACAAACAAACAAAAAAAATTCAACACCCCAAAAAGTTACCTAATGTGGGTAACGTTAGGAAATCTCAAAATTCAGGTGATATATTTCATTACTAAAGAATAAAATTTGGTCAAGCTAGAGACTACGTTAAATATTTGGGAGGGCTGGGAATAGTTAGATAATTAAACTGCTAATAAACACTGAAGAAAATCTATCTCCCTTATTTGTTATTCGTTTGAGTTTATTCTCTTTAATTTCCTTCTTTTTAGTCCCCTGTTAGAACTCATTTAAGAAGGAAATGTTTTGGTGCTTTTTCTAAGAAATGGAGGGGGCGGAAAAGAATAAACCAGCCCTCAGGGAAGGAGAAAGAAGAAAGTGAGCCTCATTCAGCTGCTTTAATGTCTGCGTTAAGAGACAATAAAGAGACGTTTTCAAAAAGTGTAGTGATTCTAGACCTTCTTGGATAGAATTACAATAAAGCTAATGGTTCTCTCAACTGAACACCAGAGATAATCTCTCTCCTTAAAATGAGAACCCATCCCAGTTTTTCTTGCCACTCTTTCCAGAAACATAGTAGAGCAAGTGTGTAAAACGTACTCTTCAAAATAATTGCCATGCCATACAACAGCACCTAGGTATAGCTGTGTGTGCCAATGTTAATAGTTTATCCTCTTTTTCGGTTTTTTATATGGTCTTGTTTATGTATAACAGTTGTTTAATATCTTAAATGACCCTCTCGACTGCATTTTTAAGGTATTCTATGCGCTTTGATCTGATTTTTTTAAAAAAAACAGTGAAACTTAATCAGAGAGACTCCTCCTAAATCCTTAGAGAACGAGTAGAGCCACATGCAAATGATACTATATCAGACAGTGTCTGTAGCAAGAACTTAACACTTTAATGCCTGCACCTGCTGCACTAGGCAGAGCGCTGCCAGCAGGTGGAGGTGATCCTTCCCCTCTGCTCAGCCCTGGTGATCTGCGATGCTGGGTCTTATGTCTTAAGCTTTCAGTAGTTCTTTCCCTTTTATTTGGCACCCTCTTAATACTGTTATTAACTATAAGCTAAAACGTCCCTTAGGAATAACACTATGTTATTTGTTATCTGTTATCGAGGAATTTATTTTTACTAAGTGAAAACAGACTGTTTATAATTTCCCATGGCACAAAAGAATTCTCCTTTCTTTATCATGTACGCTGTAAGGCCATCGGTGACCTTACCAGGGCTCTGATCTCTCCTTCAAATATATATCGATTCAAAGATGTCAGCTCAGTAAAATTCACCAATTTAAGAAATGTAGCTTTTTACATAACAGAATATGATAATACTATCGAGAAGTTCCTATCCTAAACAGTTATTTCATAAAAGAATTCAGAACAAGGTCTGTTATCAAATGTAGGCACTCAACACTGTTCAAGATCATTAAAAAAAAGAATAAAGCAAGCCAGCAAGAAGACCATTACCACATTCCGACATATTACTTTCACTGAACATTACTATGGACAGTTACTGAAGGTATATGTTGGTGATCTGACTTTAGAAATAAATGGATCTATTTCATTTGTTGCCCTGAATCCTTGAATCAGGACATCCATTGGATAAAGTTTCAGAAAACAAGTCTACAGAAATGAAAGTGTGGGTTCCCGAACTCAGAGCTACAGGACATCCAGTTATGTTTCTTCCCCAGCAGGAGGAGATAACCTGACAGTATGATTTTCCAGCAATGTTTTCATCAACGGCAAAAAATGAGAAATTTTTCTTCTTCAGCTGAGGTCATACAAACAACTCAGTTCTCTGTCTGCCTCCCTTTTCATCAGGGGAGAATAAACAAACCACGGTTACACCTTACTGAGCCCAGATAGACAATGTGGTTTCTCACACCACGATACCCCTCAGGCCATCGGAACACTAACAATCACAATTTCAGAAAGCAAACAAGAAACGAGCCAACCCAAAACTCTACCAGAGACTTGGAGTCTCTACTTTAGCAGAAACAAGTCATAAATTTCACACTCCACAGGAAAAAAAAAAAAATTACTGCTTTATGCCAGGCTGACAGCAGCAATACTGTTTTCTTGCTTTTCCAGGACAAAGAAGTTTAATTCACCTCACAGCAAGCAACTATGGTACAAAGTGTCCATTGAGGGGATTTAGAATTAAATAGCAATGATTATTTTGGTATTCTTTGACAAAGAGCAGACTGCAACAGCCTGAAAGTGCTGTCGTAGGTGAAAGCTCACGTACATCACTCCCCCAAAAAACTATGATAGTCTAGTAAGATATAACCATAAAACTACCTGCATCAAACTGTTGAATCAGTAGAATCTGAAAATTTAATACATAGCCACTCTTTTGCCACAAAGGCAAAGAGTTAATCTTTGGCGCATTATCTGTCCTCACTTCTGCTGTGAAAAAGGATTTTTTTAATGCCACTAGAAAGCACTTGAGGATTCTCCTGGAGATATAAACTCAAAAATCCTTTGAAGAAGTGTGAACCAGAGTCACTTGCTACTTCTCTTATTTCGATAAACAACACTTTACAAGGATAATACATTACCTTTAGGTCTTCCTAACAATGATTTATTTCAGCACGTAATTTAATTGTCACAAATTGGCAAAGTAAAAAAAAAAATTCTCAAGAAAAACCAAATGCAGGTTTGGTGGTAAAACACAAAACCAGATGTCATTTAATTCAGTAAAATCCAGTTAAATCATTAGATAGTGAATACTGAAATTAAAATTAATGAATTCCCACGTGAACCGTCCAAAAGTACTGTGAACGTAGCCTTTATGGTGTCCAAAAAAGATGGCATCATGATGTTTTACAAATAAAAGAAACTGATGGTACTGCATTACTTCATCAGACAAATGCCCTTGGAAGAGATTCTGAAACTATTTGGGCTTTCTACCGCAATCACAGGTTAAGAGTTACAGCTGCCACAACACTGCACAATAAACAGTGCTGACCAGAGAATGACAAAAGGATGGGAAACAAACATAATAGGTCTGAATCACACATGCAAAGCCAACAAGCATCATCTGCATGTTTCAGCAGACCATTTCAAACTTAATCTGAGTTTTTGCTTAATTAATTACTGCACTGAAAAAAAACACTCCTCTTATTACTACAAGTATACTTCAAAAGCTGTAGCTAGAGACAGTTTTTAATAAACGGGAAAAAAAACATATCTTGTTACAAATTAACTATTCAACTATAACCTGGAGAACATCAGTTGCCAAAAGTGCAGTTATGGCAAAAATCTCAGTTTATGAAAAAGCTGTAAGACTGCCAATAATATTAAGGACTAAACTATCCTGTTGACCTTAATTATGACTGTGAACTAAATTAGACCAAAAAAGGGCAATTCAGTTATTAATTGCCAATTTATTAATTACTTTTTTTTATTAAAACAAAGCTGCCCTTTAACCTTTTAGTTTAATCTTGCTATAAAACCAACATGGATAACTACTAGGCTAAGCTACTTTTATCCTTCCATAGGGGATGGGTAGCTTTATCCCTCCACAAGGCAAAATGCTCTGTTTGTATATAATATTTGCCAAGCCAAAGAGACACTTAAGCATAATCTGTTGTGTTGAAAAAAGCCACAGAAGAATACTGAACATAGGTACATTTTTGGTATTTAATTTTGAATTTTAATGAATTAGAAGATGAAAAATTAAAACGTGAGCATTGTTCTGCAAACTTAAAACACATGACATTTGGAAAAGGGATCCTGTGATTTTCTCAGAACTCTCCAGTCTTTTCCTCCTCTCTGAAACAAATAGTATCGGATTAATAAGATTTTATATTTTACTTTTAATTAAATTCTATTATCCAAAGATGAAACTATTTTCACAAGCAGCTGTGCTACTCAGCTTGCTAAATAATTGAGTTTAGCTTTGCTGCCTCTTCTCAGCCTCTAGCACATCTGCTGTACTAACAGAAGGGAGATCCAAGGACAGAGGCGAAATAAGAAATCTTTTAACAATGAACCACAAAATGTAAGAATGAAGGTAATGAAAAACAGTACACTTATTGTCAATATCCAGCAAACAGTTCTGAAAAACAGCATTTGCAAAACCTGGTTGGTTAGAAAAGAAGACATTGCTCATAAGCGGTGATCCTGAATGATTGGCTCTGTACCTTGTATTTAATTGTTCTCCCTCCACAGGTAACATTGTTGGTTAGCCTTGAATCAGTAATCCTTCTCACATATAATACATAAATTCAGAGCATTCAAAACAATTTGAAAGAGTTTTAGAAAATGTTTTGAAAACATAGTAACACAGTTGTAGCCAATTTTCAGATTTGCTGATACATCTGCCCACATGAAACACATTAAAGTACCTGAAAACAAAAATTTAAACAGCTCATCTCTAGCTTTCTTCAGCAAAAGTGTGCATCTTCCAAGAGCAACTACTTCCTGTGGCAACGTATTTTCTACCAATAATATGACATGCACCAGTCATGCTTCTTTTATTCTGAACTTAATAGTGCATTAAACTTATTGGGAGAGCAAAATGTTTGCTTTACAAATGTATTAAACAAATGTTAGTGCATGGAACAGAGAGTTAGTTACTGTGGACTTGATAAATGCAATTTAAATAGCATTTTCTCAAGATTTTTAGACAAATCCACTTGTTGTTAAGAAGATATTTAAAGGAATTCCATCCAGATATTAAATCAAATATTATTTTTACATAACAGCAGGGCTTAAGGTAGTACAAAATTACATTCTTGGTCAGAATATGATCCCAAAATGTCAACTAGTGAGCTGAAAGAGGCATAAATATTTAAATAAGGTGCATAACCCTTTACCTACCACAAGATTGCAACTTCTATTTATGCTCAACTCAACTGTATTTTCAATTTTAGAATGACCTAATTTTACAACTAGCAAATCCCATCAAATCATCTGATTTAAAAAAAAAAAACAAAAACAAACAAACAAACAAAAAAACCCCCAACACCAGAAAAAAGCCCACACTGGTTTTATGTGAGAGACAATTTATAAGGAGTAGGTCCATGGAAGAAAATTGCAGTTTGGGGGAACCGACCTACATGCCTTTAGAACAGGTATCCATTTTGTAACCCAGTGCGCAAGATGTTAAGGCTTTCTTCCCAGAAATTTGACTTCATGATTTTTGTAGATTCCCTTGGCTGAATGACTAATTATCCACTTAGTTCAGCGAGCTTTAGGTAAGCAGATCTGCCTGCTCATTTGAAGTTCACTGCAGAAATTTGACCTTAGTTGCAATAAATTCTGGAACTCTTTCCTGTATTCGTTGTAGCCCAGCTACAAACAAGCATTTAAAAGTAACTGAAAAACTCCCCCACATTTTACAATTTAAACATCTACAGCAAAAATAATTGATTCATCCTAGGTGTGATTATCTGTCTTTGCCTCAGACATCTACACATACATCACACACACTGTAGTCTTGAAAAACACTCAGCTTGTTCCCAGTTAAACTACCGGTTACAGCTAGGTTTCTTATCTTCTCCTATAGACAGGAGCGTTTTTCCAATGGAAATTTGTAAGAACATCTCCTAATTTTTCTGCATCAGAAAAATTAAAAATACCCACAACAACTAAACAGCACAATGAAACACAAACTTAATGCAATAGTTTCTAACTGCAAAATATATATATTTTTTGTGTAAGTTCAGATGCATATAAGCATCACATATATGTCTGAACAATTAAATTGTTGTTAGCACATCACAAACCTTTCGCTGTCATTATCACTGTGTGCCTACAGTGGTTATCTTTTGCATCTGAATGTAATTATATAACACCATCTAGCTTGCAGGAAATTGAAAATGGATGATAAGTCTTACAAGTGTTAACCCTACAACAATTCCTCTAATATCATTCTCACAACCCTACAGGGACTACTTCTTCATTATGTGTGTGGGGGGGAAAGTCTTCTTAAAATGAGCTTGGTGTGCCTCTTTTCTACACCATAATTAAAGAACGTAACATTCTGTAATTTTATAGTAACATTTACAAGAAGACAAGCAGATTTTATTCACCATTCTGTGTAACTAAGTTTTACAATTTTGATATCATGCAAAACTTTAAAATGCTAATAATGCACAGGAGCCTTAAGTTTAACACACTTTCTCTATAGCACCACCTTAATTAGCTTTGAAGTAGGCTTGAAGTAGTTTTCAAGTAAAAATAATATGTATCTCAAAACAATTTTTTGGTAAAACGCATAAAGAATGGTGATAACTCAACACTTTAAAAATTAAAATTAGATTTTGTTTTTGAAAAATAACATTTACACCAAATAAGAATTGATTGCAAGATGTTCTATTACATGAGCTATGTAGGCAGTTAAACTACAGCAACAGTTTCCAAATTCAGCTTTAGATATCTAAATCTAAATCATAGCCCACAGCTCTATAGTAAATGAAGAAAAGTAGATGGCACCTACAGGCAACTCATCTATCTAAGCTGTCTTGGATATTTTGGATATAATAAAATGGGCTTGAGTAAGCCTGTATCTCTGCACAGTTAGGACAGGTCCATCCCAACTGCAAAAAACACATTGTGAAATTGAAAGAGCAATGTGTTACAAGAAAGCTCAAAAAAGTTCTTGAATTCTTCTATCTTCATTGATAACATAGGGACCTTCTAGAAAGTTCCTTAATGTCGTACAGGAAAAAGACAACCTAACAAGTTATTCTCTCTGCAAGGGAATTACGCCACTGTAGGAAAAAAAATTACTTTAGAAAGTGATTTAGTTAAATCAATGTAAGCTCCTCTGTAGATAATGACGGTTTATGTTTACTTTATCTAAATTGTTCTATGCCACTCTTCCCCAAACTAAGAATGTCTACACAAGAGGGCTGATCTAATTTATCTAAGTTAATAAAATTGTCTTGCGTTCACAGGTTTCCTGGACTCCATTGTCACTGGCAACGTGATGAAGAAACAGCAACACTAAAGAAAAAGCATGTGCTCTACAAACAAGTTATTGCAGCAACTAAATGGCATGATGTTGCTCTCCTTGATAGCTATAAACAGACCTTCATAGTCAGACAACCAGAGACCTCCTTAAAATTTAACATCATGCTAAAATGGCCCTAAATGGGAAGATCATGTAAATACAAGAAAGTTTTCTAGCACCTGGATAGGCCCATCCTGGGGAGGCAAACACCCCAGTGTTGGGCAGTACATTGTCAGGGGAGGGATTGCATGGGAACAGGAAGATCCAGCACTGGCAGGACTTGACTGTTTTTTACTGTACATACTTAGGAGTAGAAAATACAAAAATTAAAGGTTCAGGAAGAAGGAAACCTTGAAAGAGACTCTTTTAGGCACAGCAGTCACCAGGAAGGTAGAGATTATAGTCATGGCAAGACTGTTAATGTTCTATTTGCAGACAGAATCAAAACTGCAATCACCAAATAAATGGTGTTTGTTAGCAACAGCATGATAATCTGCTGGTAAATGGAAGAGTTATAATTGTGGAATAAGTTATCTGTAGTGCAATTTTATTTGTAAGGCCTTAGTTTTCCTTATTAAATCGGTGATATGTTAATATCTGAACACACGTACAATCAATTAATTCTAGAGAATTGGACTAATCTTGTAATCTCTTCTATGCTTCTCTTCTCTTCAACTCTTGTCTGGAGTAGCATAAATAAATTATATGTTAGCACTTTTTTCAATTACCTGGTTTTACCAGGATCTTACTTTCTGCAATATTTATTACAGGTAAATTAGTACAGTAGTAGTTTTCAGCTTGTAATCTTTCCTAAATTGCATTTTCCAAGAGGCTACTGGATGTGGGATGAAATCCATTAGAAGACTATAACAATTTCTGAAATAGTAATGTTTTACTTTAAAGCTATTTATTAAGAACTTGTTCTACTTTTGGGGGGGGGGGGTGTTTACAATAAGATTCTGTCAAAACTTATGCAAAATTATAAGGAGAACCAGATTATGCTTGCACAAAAGGATGTCACAGCCTAGCAACACAGCACTGGTCACATCACAATAGCCACTCTGCTCCAACTTTCAAGTTTGTTTTGACTCAATCTACTATGAGTGAACTTTAGAAAGTGGCAGATGTCAAGAGAGTAATTGGAAGGCAGGTTGAACAGAAGCATTAAAACCAAAATGATGCTGGCAAAACACCTCATCTTTCCCCTGAATGTTGATGGTTCTTTTACCAAAGAAAAAAAAAAAAACAACAACCCAGAATTTCTTCCCAGATAGTTAGCTAATTGGTATTTGTTGGTATAGTCTATAAGACCCACAGAAATCAAAGCATAAAGTAAACAGTACTTGAAAAGATGAAAACTTTTTATTATAGCTAAATGGAGGTGAAGCAGAACCTGAAGTTTTCTTTCAGTTAGATTGTACTTACATGTTTGTGTGTTACTTCTGAAGAGTGGAACAACAGCCACTTGAATATGCCCCCAGTGGAGACACAGTATTCAATCATCTACTTTGGCAGTTACATCTTTCTCATGCCCTGATTTATGTACAGACGCAGCAGCAGGACAGATCCTGGTAGGTGCTTATTAAAAATACAAAATGCACTTGCAGACTTCCAATACAGCTTTATTCCTTATTGAAGGAATTATTCCTTTCTGAAGTGGCATGCTTTCTGTTGTCTACTTCAGAACTTTTCCTCTGTGCTGCGGCATGATTATTTAATCTTTATTTACATAAAATCTTTCAACAGCTGCAGTGAAGCATATTCTTCATACCTTAGAGTCTTTGAAGTTTTGTTCCTAATATTTGTGCCAGAAAGATGCAGCTTATGGCTATCAAAGTGGGATGTAAAATAAAAAATACTCCAGAAACAGATCATTCAGATGTTTAAGTACCTTGCTTGGACTTAAGAGTTTTTTACCACACATAGCATTGCTAGCACATTTCCCCTTGTACTCAAGTCCTTCCATGCTCAATCAATTTTCCGGCTTTTGCACTTCAAAAGGTTAAGAAATGCCATGGAAGGACAGTATGATGTTATACCTTTTGTTGATAACACACTGTTCAGTTCCCCACCACTAACTCTGAAACAAGGTTAAGGCAGCAGAGGAGAAGGGCTGGCAGAGGGACTCCCCATCCTCCCCACCCTTTCATGTTCCCAGCCACTTACATTGCTAGAGGGCAGCCTGAAATTAGGCTGCCAGGAGCAGAAATTCAAGTACAGTAAACTTAGATACAATGTTGCTTCATTCTACCACAGTCACTTACCACTGGAAGTAGTTCCTATACTTAACACCTCATGTTTTCATTAATTACTCCTTTATATTCAACTAGTACATCACCAGTTGAGGAAAAAATGCTTCTCATTTAAAGAGTGATACAAAAGTATATTCTCCAGGCAGTATTTCCTTTGTTATTTTAGCAGTGTAAATTGAACTTAAGAAGCATACAATCATGCCTTTATTGTTAGATTTTTATCACTGGTAATTATGTCAAACTAGATGAACAACAATAAGGAGTAAAGAAGTCATCTCTCAAAACCTGAAAGTTAGCTGCCAATGCTAAAGATTAGAGAAAAGAATTACCTTGGAAGTTACTTGTCCTCAGCCATAGCACACTACTGTGCAACAGCAAAAATAAAGCTCACTATTTCACTGGTAAAGATTATCCCCATGAAAGATAAACTCAAAGGACTAGGTTACTAATCCTGCCTCTGACATTTAACAGTTCTGTTGTATCAAACAAACATGGTTTCAGTTTCTTTGTAAAGCGGAAATGCTAATACTTGTCTCCTTTCCCCAGTGGCATTGTAAGCATAAATGTATTGCCATAATGGTCTTAGAAAATGAAAAGATGCAAGCATTTTTACTGATGTTTTACGTCCCAGTCCACTAGAATATATTAAAAATAATTTCACAATTGTCATGTGCGATATCTATCTATACATATGTCTCAATTTACCACTTCTTCCTACAAATACCAAAGAGGACAGAACAGCTCAGCAAGTATATTCTCTAGTCAACACTCTTTGCGCGCAAAGAATAAAATCAGTTACTGAATATGATCAAAATAATTTTAGCTAACTACAGCTGATCCAGTTTGCCTTGCTGTTACACAGTTGCAAAAATGACAAAATGATTTGGGGATTTGATTTTCAATCAAATAGATTATAACTACTGTAATAACCAGATAGAAAAAGTAGTATTAATAAATAATAGCTTAAAATAAGAAATGATCTTTCCAGTGAGTTTTTTTCTTTTCCTTTTTCTACAAAGGAGGAAACCAATTCAGTGTCAGAGAGAAAAATTATCCAGATTAAACAATGACTATCAAAAGAACAACTTGAATTCAATTACAAGCAGCTTGAGAGGATTCTTTATATTTAAACTGAAGTTGGGAATTACGCAGGCCAGATTTAGGGCAATGAGGGCGTATCTATACTAAAGAGTATGAAGAGCTCCGCAACTATGTAACATAACAAAAAAAAGAGCTAAAGAAAGGGAAGGAATAAGGGATTAGAGAAACATGTTCCTAACCCTAGTCTAATGCCAGCTTTCTCTTTGCTTACCTTTAGGAAGACATATATTTGATATATTCCATAAATATTCATGGTGAGTAACTCCAAGTTTCATTTTGCACATGCTGGAAGATATCTTCTGGTCCTCTGTGAAGTCACTATACAAGTTTTCTCCTGTGGTATCCAGTGAACATACTGGATAATTCCCAAATAATTTTTTTCACTTTTCTTTAAAAAAAGTGCCCTCATTTTCCTCTGTGCATGGTTCTTTAGTATATAATAAACAAACAAAGGAACATGACAGAAATTAATGCCTGCAGTGCAAGGCATGAAATACAAAAATAGTTGCTTGGCAACCAGCATGAGAAATGAGAGTTCATGTCTGTTCAAACAGCCAAGTGAGTGGTACAAGTACCATTTGTGACTGCTGTGAAAGGGATGGTTAGGGAGAAGATGGATGAGGGGGGTTTTGTTTAAATTTGGCTCTGTAGTTTTTCCTAATTTCTGTAGTTTCTTCACAATATGCAAGTCTTGGTCTGCAATAAATGTGTATTTTAGATTGCTTTCCTTCCATGTCCTTATAGTACTGCCTTTAATCAGTAAGCCAAACTTTAAATTAAAAAGCTATGCTTTTTCATAACACTTGAAAACATCTAAAGAAGTGTAAATGAATAGTGATTTCAATTCGTACTTTCCTTCTTAAGGTTTATTGAACTGGACATTTGCAACTACTTTCCTAACTGACAATGGCTACATCTATAAAAATTCTGGCAGCTTGGGACAATGCATCATCCTGTTGTAACAGTAAATATATTAATGAAGAAATGCTGACTTTTCAGTAATAATAGGCTTGCAATTGTTCATACACCCAAATGATACCAGACACTAACTTTTTGGAAGAACAGAAAAAATATACACAGTCCTCTTCACAATATCTGGGGGTTTTCAGTAACTTTATTTATATATACCAATATTGTAGAGATGTACCACATTTGGCGCAGCAAATCCTTGCACTCCATATTCATGGACATAGTTTTGAGGAATTATCATTTTATGCTTTCTTTGTTCTTATACTTCTTTTTAAGCTGCTGTTGGATGTTAGACTAGTCTGATCATATGGTCATTCTTATGTTCAAATCAGCAATGGCACAAGTGTAAAAGACATTAGACCAAGCCACATTCAATATGAACATTCTTTTCATCACAAACATGAGAGCGTGTTACAGGAGTATCATAGAATCATAGAATAGTTATAATGGGTTGGAAGGGACCTTAAAGATCATCTAATTCCAACTCCCCTGCCATGGGCAGGGACACCTCCCACTAGATCAGGCTGCCCAATGCCCCATCCAGCCTGGCCTTGAACACCTCCAGGGATGGGGCAGCCACAACCTCCATATATCTAACCTGCCTGTTGTATTATATCTAACCTGCCCACTGTATTATATCTAACCTGCCCACTGTATTATATACAGTATTGTTTCTCCAAATCCATTTACTCAGTAACACTTGCAACTATATCATGTTCTACAGAACACCATGCATTAATACTGACAAATAGATGTCTGTTAGTGTGATCAGCGGTACACTGCATTGATTCACTTCCTTTCTGTACACTAACTTATCACTATAATTTATCTGTTATCTCTTGCATTGCCAATAGAACTAGTCATTCATCACATTATTTTAACCCTATGAGTAACAGCAGCAATAGGAAAATCAAAATAAACTTATCTCTAGCTGATGCAATAAACAATACTTTAGGAAACCTTGGTGCCAGTTCTAAGTAAAACAAAATTGTTGAAGCAGTTGCTATACCATATCTAAAAATCCCCTTTTTTTGTTGCTGACCAGGACAGTCTTCCAACTGATATAGCATTACCAAATTTGGACAGACAAGGAAGAGGATAAATATCATCAGCAGGGGAAGTATTTTAATTCCTAGTGAGCACTAACAGAAAAACCAATCAAGCAGAGAACAAACTAAAACCAACAAAAAACCAACCACAACCAAACCACAGTACACTGCTACTTGTCATTTGTGTAGGTTTCAAACCACTAATAAAGATAAAAGGGATTAAAGAATGTATTTTTACTCTGTACCAAAAATTCACCGTAGTGCAGTCTTCAGCAAGCTACGGTCTCCTTTTGAAGGCTGAGACATCTAACTTGCAAATTTCATCAGAATGTGTGGGATCAAGGAAGGGGAATTAACACTGGTATATTCTTCCTCCTGCCCATGCAGAATTCTGAAGAGTTGTTTCTCTTATCAGTTACTAAAGTAATGCACTACAGCTGGTTATTCCTCTAATTTCCATTGTTCTGTATTCTGATTTACTAGTAAAAGTTATTTCAGATTTAATATATTTGTTACTATATTTTAATTGCTCCTTCATGCTGTCTTGAATACAATGATAAAAAATTCAAATGAATTTCAGCTGCTGGTTTCTGAAAAAAATTATACAAGGAGAGAAAATTTAAAGAGTCTCTTAAATTAATAACAGCAATGGTCTCAGTGGCTAAAAATTCCCAGGGAAAACCACCCTTCTTTTTTTGTGTATCACAAACCTATTTTATAGTTAGGAGAAGTGTAACACTCTTGTGTAATGAACAAGTAAAGGACTGATGGATTCCCGCTTCATTTGTTTTTCAGTCTATGCAAACATTTGGTAATCATAGATAATAGTCTTCCTAAGTCTTTCTTGACTACCTTGGAAAGCAAGTTTTTCAGTTTCATTCAGTTGCTTCCACTGAGTTCACACAAATGCTGCTTTTAGAGCTACCACAGTTGATGTATCAAAGAAGGCTAATGAGATTGAAATTTAAACAGTGTGTAGGCACACACCTTGAACGTGACTTCCCAAAGAGAACAATGACCAAAGGTATCAACATGTTTTGAGCCACAATAGAGAGTTCTCTTTGTTTAGCTGTTCCTGAAATTCATGTCAACACCTTCATTACCAGAAATATATGCTAATTACGTTATTGATCTTATCCTTGGCAAAGGGATCAGAGTTTAAGCTTGTTCTATTTTTAAATTCTTGGGAAACATTCTGCAGAATGACAGGAAAAAAAAAGTATATACGTTATGAGGTCTTAGTATTAATTAGCTAATCCACCTACACTAAAATAAAACCCTACTAAGATTTTTTTTTTTTTAAATGAAAAGTTTGCTAGGCCAAATTGTAATCTTATTAACATTTATTTCACACTATAAAAATGCAGAATGCAAGAGCTTAGATGGCTGGAGGCTTATTTTATATTTATGAGCTATCGGGATCGGTTTTAGCAACATGAGAGTAGAACAACAGTAAGCCATTAGAGATGTGTCATCAATAGGTAATACTGTCAATGTTACTTAGAATGAAATCTGTTGTCTTAGAAATGAGAACCTCTGGTGGTTATTCCACAGGTGCTGGACAATACAGCTATGAAGGAACAGGCTCTAGACAATCATTACTTTCCTCAAATTTTGAAAAAAAACTTCCTTGTAAATGCAAGATGATATTGAGACACCAGTAACCTTTAATAGTTTAGGCAAAATTCAGTTTCTGAGCATCACAGAAGATAAACTTCCAGCAGTCTCCATGAGATAATAGGCTTAATCATAAACACTATTCAGCTTCTAAGACTTAGTGTTTGTCCTGATAGAAACTTAAAGCAAGCCATTTTACTTATGCAATCAGTTGAAAAGTAACGCATTTCAAAGGAAATAAAACCCGAATGTAAAAATGACCAGACCTCTTTTGTCTCTAAACTTGCACCAACAGCAGCAACATAAAAATATACCTGGCAGTTACTATACAAATATGTATCAATCATTTTGTATGAACATCATCCCAGTAAGATCAGCAATCAAATTATAAAGAAGTTATCACGGAAACCACTTAGCCTAACTGAGGCAACCACCACACAATGATGGTGTCTACATCAAGTGTACAGGTACTCAGACAGAATAAGTGATCTTGCTTCCCCAAAGCCAAGTATGGCATTCAAAGCCAAGAAACAGGATGGACTCAGTCCAGCAACACAGCAAGCATACTAGTGATACGGTATCGTCACCGGGGTAAGACCCTGGGTCTCCCCATAAAACTTACGGGTTCAGTACCCACTGGGCTAAATGAAGGCAAAACAAAATCTAAAAGTAATTTACTCCTCAGAAGGCCTATACAAATAAGATTGGCATTCTCCCAGGGTGGTGGGCATACCACTGCCAATGCCTCCTCTTGCAGGGTGGTGTTTATAATTTATTGTGTGGGCTTCCATGGTGCTTCTTCTAAAAAAGTTCTGGAACTGAGTTTTGGGGGGCTTAGGGGAGGTCTAGGGCCCGAGGTATCATTCTCCCCTGCTTTCTTTACCTGCAAGACTGCAGCATGACCTCTCTGGGCAGCAAGTACAGCTGGAATGTTTGCAAGAGTGAGATAAGCTGTTGAAGGACATTGCCTCTGCAGCAGTCTCAACAGTGGTTTAAGGCAGAAAACCAAGTGGTTTAAGATAGCCAAAAAGAATCAGTCTCTTACAGGTATGGATAACCCTGCTTACAGGAATCACATGCAGCATTTCCAAGAATGTAAGTTAGCAAGTCCAAATTTGGACCTAGCAGACTACTGGTTTTAACTCTCATCTTTCTACAGTTACTGTGTTCTTTTTAAAAAAGACATAAAAATACAAATAAAAGGTTATTCAGAATGAAATAACAAGCAAGAGAATCTTTGACAACAAACTGTACAGTTACAGGTAAGCATGAACAATATTGGTCCAAGAAAACAAGCAAGCAATGAACAGTTTCGTTCTCCAGTTCTCATGGGATTGTTATGCACAGCTAATTAGGATGACATTGTTCTAATGGCTTACACTATAGCAAGATAATACATTATACACAACTTCTTCTGTAAGCCAGGTATAATGTTCAGTTTCAAACAATGTTTACATAACATTACATATGCAGCTAGGAGATTTTAAGCTATACCTATGTTAGTCTAGACAAACCAATCCAATAAACCAGGATCCTAAAAGGACCTAAAGAAAGCGTAGAAATTCAGCTGCCATTATCCTAAATACATTCTTTTGTCCAGAGACAACTATTTGAAGCTTATTTGGCAAAAAAAAAAAATATCTTGTTATTGGAAAATAAGTGACTAGCAGCATGTTCTGTTAAACTTCTTCAGTCTCCTATCCCCAAATATATCATCTCCTTCAAGAAAAGCACTAAAGGATGCAGCTGAAAATTGGGGTTTTAAGCTTAAGCTGGCAGTTCTGGTAATATTAGATTTACACTTTTCTAAATCTTTCCTCCAGGAAACAGCAAGAAGAGGAGTAAATCCCTGTTCTACCTATGAGAAAGAATCAGTTCTGGGTCCTGGAAAAGTGGTTAATGAAATTCAGTAGGTCTCTTTCCAGTGACCATGGATGAGAACTGTGTTCAAAGAATTGCATGCTAATTAGAAGAACTAACTTCTAATTGCACTTTAAAATTGCTCAGGCTGCAGTTCTAGTGTGAATGCATAATCATGGTTATGCATTCCTATGTTTACGCTAGAAATTAATAAAATACAGGGAAGATATGAGAAACGAAGTATTTTGATGCATAGCATAATGACTTTAAAGTTAAAACTTTTCAAAGACAATTATTATAAGTATATATTATAGGGAATACTTTATATAAAGTGTATAGAATGCATTACTACATACAGTTTAGTCTGATGACAATCATCTATGATCTTTGCAGTCCTGCTATTTTTGCCAAAGCTGTTTAACTGCTTCTAAGTAGAAAATAATTCTTTTTGAAAATGAATGTATAAACTTTCACTAATGGGGCAATATAGGATAAAGAAAAGCTTGAAGGAGTCAGAACAGTTCCGAATTTTTCCTGAGGATAAAATGTCATAAGGTAAATAATCTATTAGACAATTTCCCATGTAGTTCATGGGAAAGAGATCTCCAATAGTACCTAATTCAAAAAAAGCTTTGGTCTAACCATAGTTTTGATTATAAATAGATAATAAATAAATAAATGGTATAAATAATATTAGAACTGGTATTGCACTCCAATTAAACATTTCAATCAGAAAGATTAAGTGCGGCACTGAAATTTTCACCACTGAATTTTATTCTGCTTTTAGCTAATATACAGCAACATGGTTTTGCTGCCAATAATCAAGGAGATTTTATCACAGATGACATCTGTGAATCTTCAATGTTGAAATTGCAAGGCATATACATTGCTTTCTATAATTCAAAGAGTAAAAGACTGATCTGTCCTTCAAAACACTGAAATCCTACATCTAATGAGGATTAAGTGTTTCTCTCCTCCTCCTCCTGCAACTCTGCTGTGTAGGATGCAATCATGCTTGACTCCAGCAGAGAGGGGGATGAGCTCCAGCCAGCAGCTGGGATTGGGACTGCAGGTTTGTTTGGGAGAAATTCTGTTCTTAACATGGCACCAAGTCACAGAGTCAGGCTGCACCAACAGGGACAGCGGAAGTCCCTTCAGTTTTCTGATGTGCTGCACGCCAGGAAGCAGCAGCTGGAAAAAGGAGCAAGAACCCAAACAACTGTGAATAGCTTTGTGGTACTGCCGGGCAGCACCACACAAGGCACATGGTACTCCCTACCTTAACCAGGGTGAAGCCCAGTGAGCCTGTGCCACTTCTCCTGGCAAAAGAAATCTCATCGAACAGCTTTTATAAGAACAAAACAGCTAGCTATTTTTTTGTAGCTACTAATACAGGCTACGGGTTCACCGAAGTGAAAATTTTGTCTATTAGAAATAGGTTGGGTTTTCACAATTTACAGGCATTTGAATAAGTGTAGTTTGATTTAAATACCTTCCCCCATTCCCTGCCCCTAAGTACTATAATGTTTGTTCAGAGGTAGAAAGTTGAACACTGAGTCAGGAGAATTTTTACCTAATTGTGACGTACAGAAAAAAGAGAGAGATGTTATGCCACCTGTGCAAAGCATAGCTACTTAACTGATTTAATAAGTTGTGATTAAATATATTAAGTAGAAATAACTACTCTATTTTAGTAAGATAACACTTGCAAAATACACATTCCTCCTATTTGTTTATAAGCAGATGATTGACACAATTCCCAGGCAATAGAATTTCTCAATAATTACATCCACCCCAAGCACTAAAACATTCAAACAACTGAATGAAAGAGAAAAGCTCCTGTACCTGTGTTCCCACTAAAACTTGTTGGCTTTGTTTTAAATAGCTTCTGGAATTAAATGTTAATCCCCACAGATAAATTAGTAACTTTTATTTCTAATCAGCTTAAATACTTTAAAAGTAGCTTCTGGCTTTGTACATAAATAACAAAAAAAGCAGCAATATCCTTTAAAAGATAGGATGGGAGGGAAGCAGTACAAACAACTACATTATTACTTTTTTAATGGCAGATTGCATTCAAAGGAAAAATGTAATTTCACATATGGGAAAATGAAATGGTAAGTTAAACATGCTTCTATTCTTTGTAGGAAAGGCACCTGTGATAAAAATGACAGGTTAATATATTTCCTAGTACATTTATTCATGTGCTTATTTTGCAAGGAATACAGACAACTGTCAAAATTTTTATACAGTTCAGTAGATAGTAACTTTTGCTAACTGTTAGTGAATTCCAGATGAAAAGAGAAAAAATGTGAAAAGAATAAAACAAATGTGCATTGACTCTTTAAACACATATACTTCACTGTACAATAATCAAATAATAAAAATACAACTTTTTAATACAGAATAACCAGCTAATAGTTTGAATAATTTTAGAAATAAGAATCACACTTCTAAATGTTTTGGAAGTAAGATCTATTAAGGTAGCAAAATCCAAACTTAAATATTACTTACAGGTAAATTCTAAAACGTGTTCTCTTATATATTTGCTGGTATACCTATATATGAAAGTAAGGCACATGTATGTATTTATAAATGTAAATACATAAATACATACACAGCCTATGTAAATATGCTGTGTTGCAGAAGGGTATTGAAGTATTTTGACTGATTTCAGCATGCGTTTAAAAAAAGCAATTATACTGAATTAAAGATGTTTGGTAAGAAATGATGTTATCTGGAAAAAAAATCAAAACACTACTGCCTATAGCAACTATAACTAACAGTATTTTATAAACAGTAACATTCTTATTGTGGAAAGTGTAGACTAAACAATTTGTTAAAAAACCCTGCACAAGTAAGATAAACATTTTTTTAAAGGCTATAACAAATTGATATTCTGCAGAACAGGATATAGATTATTGTTTTAAAATACTAAAATACAGACACAGACCCCTCGATTTTGGGGTCAGAATTGTAGCCAAATAAGTGATTCACACTTGAACTAAGCTAGGAGTAGAATGACCACTTTTTCAGTCTCAGATGTTTTCTGTATGTTTCTAATATTCATTTGTCATACTGATAGATTGTAGTAGGATGAAAAATAAGTCATTGAAGAGCGAGCAGCAGGAAGTTTAAACTACTAAATCAGAAACAGACAATTTTCTTTTACCACTGACTTAGAGAGAGTAAGGCCTCCATGAAATGAAGATTCAGGTTCACAAAAAGTCACTTATAGTCTCATAAATTAACCATGCAGGAAACAAAACATGCTGAAGAGGTAATGCTAAATCTGTCACTAGTTGTAGAAAAGTGATTATCTTCACACACAACCAAAATAAAGCAAACTGCCTGAAGTCCACTGGAGGAATTCTGATTTCTATCAGATTGCCCATGCCTTGTTTCGTATTCTATGTGTATTTCATTTTATGAATACAAATCTTTGCCCATTTAGTTACTGTAATACTTGAAGTCTTTATAGGCTTTAACATAGGAATGTCAATCAATGCTACAGCAAATTTTCTGGACATTTTAATTATTCTCATGTGTCCACAGAATGACTTGAATGGAGAATAAGGATGAAAAAAAAAATTGGTTAATTACAAATGCAAAAGTTGCAAGAGTAAGTCCTATAAGAATACTTGAGATATTACCAGAATATGTCTACACACCTATAGGAGACAGAGGAGGACCATGTCATCACACTTGCTCACCTCCCATCTGCATTAAAGGTTACATTTAAGCTAATAAATTTTGCATATCACCAGAGCTCATTAGTTAGCGCTTGACCACACAACATATCATAATGAAACCATAACATCAGTAAAGCTGCTCCTGAATAAAGTTTTAATGTTCAAATATTTATTAGCTTTGTATTTGCACTACTACATGCCAGAGAGAGCACTTAAGTCTGCCTGAATAAAAACTCTTTTAGGAAAAAAATAATTGCCAAATACTTTTCTGTTATATTTTTTCACTGCATGCAACGTCAAAGAATTTTGATTATGCATGACCACTGAACAGCTTTGGGGGGAAAAAAATTAAATCCTTAAACATTTTTCTGGAAAAAAAATCAAATTTTATCCCAATAAAGATCATAATGTTCTGTCTGTATCCAAATCTGAGGCAAAACTCCTGTGACTCCAATGAAGGTAAAAAAGCATTTGTATATTTAAGAACTTACCCTTCACTCAGAAAAATTAATGTCTTCTATATCATAACCACAAGATATTGAGTTGAATAGGTGTTATAATGGCTTGGATTGGTACAATCTTTGCATAGTAAAAAAATGGCTGAATGGCTGGGCCCAAAGAGTCATGGAGTCAAATGGAGTTAAACCAGGTCCAGCTGGTCACAAATGGTGTTCCCCAAGGTTCAGCATTGGGGCCAGTTCTGTTTAATATCTTTTTCCATGATCTGGATGAGAGGATACAGTGTGCCCTCAGTAACTTTGCAGATGACACCAAGTTAGGCAGGAGTGTTTATCTGCCCTAGATATGGAAAACTCTAAAGAGGGATCTGGGCAGGCGGGACAAGTGGTCCCAGGCCAGTTGTATGAGGTTTAAGGTTACGTTTTGGGTCCTGCACTTGGGTCGCAACAACCCCATGTGGAGCTACAGGTTGGGAAAGTGTGACTAGAAAGCTGTCTGACAGAGAAGGACCTGGGGGTGTTGGTTGACAGCCAACTGAACATGTACCAGCAGTTGGCCAAGAAAGCCAACAGCATCCTGGATGGTGTCAGAAAGAAAGTCTTGGCCAACAAGACTAGGGGAGTGATTCTCCCCCAGTACTTGGCACTGTTGAGGCCACACCATGAATGTTGTGTTCAGTTTTGGGCTCCTCACTACAAGACATTGAGGTGCTGGAGTGTATCCAAATAAGGGCAATAAAGCTGGTGCAGGGTCTGGAGAACAAGTGTTAGGAGAAGCAGATAGGGGAACTGTTTAGTCTGGAGAGGGGGGTTGAGAGAAGACATTGTTCTTTGCAACTACCTGAAGGGAGGTTGCAATGAGGTATATGCCCATCTCTTCTTTCAAGTAGCAAACAGTAGGAAATGGCCTCAAGTTGCACCAGGGGAAGATCAGATTGTATTTTAGGAATAATTTCTTCACTGAAAAGATTGTCAAGCATTGCAACAGGCTGCCCAGAGAAGTGTTTGAGTCACTGGAGATACTGAAAAGACATGTAGATGTGGTTCATATGGACATGGTTTAGTGGTGGAGTTGGAAACGTTAGGGTTGTGGTTGGGCTCATTGATCTTAAAAGTCTTTTCCAACCTAAATAATTCCATGAATTCACAAAATGTTTATTCAAAACTTACTTTTATAATATAATACTTGTGTTTAAATCTATAGTCTTTTACTTTTCACTGTATTCAAAACTAAGAAAATAATATTAAGCACCTGTTTCACAGACTAGTTTATTAGTCTTTTTTTTAAGGGGATATTTTCTATTGAAAGTATCACTTCGTAAAGGAGACCTATCACTAAGTACAATTATTTTTTAAAAATTGAAAGTACATTTTGCAGTTAATGGAAAGAATTACATTACTTCCCATTTGATTAAGAATATTGATATGGCTAGTGCAATTATTCTACCTGAATATCACTACATCTGAACTATAGAGAAAGCTTGTGGAAGAACTTTTTCAACAGCTGAAATTTGAGCTGCGGTTAGAAAAAGAATTGTAGAATGCCTAGCTAGCCATAAACACCGGCCATCTCCAGGCATTAATTCCTTTTTGGCGATCAAATAATTCATGAGATTAGTTTTCAGGGGAGAAGTATTAATTTTCAGAAAAAAATATACCTATCTATTTTCTTTTTACTTTCATACAGGAATTCTGAAGGCTCATGACTTCAAAATTGTCTTTGAAATACAGGAGAGTTTTATCTAGTCTTTTAAATAAAAACTGCTCTCTCTGACTATAGGAGTGGGTCTTCATTGCAAGATTTACAATTAAACAGTCTCCCCACCACTTTGGGTTTGTTTTTAAATAGTTCAGACATTAAGCATTGACATGATCCTTCAGCGACTGTTCTTGTAGTATTTCAGTTCAAAGAGTTTAGACTACTATTTAGAATATGCACATGTGATCTTTCTCATTGCATGACCCTTTCTTCAAGTATGCTTGTACCATCCTTATTTTTAAGGCACAAGTCAAGTTATCATCACGGGATGAAAGGTAAAGGTCCTAATATCTTCATTTTCTACTGGTTGTAGAAATAAGGAATTGCCAATAACCACAACAAATACATACAAGAAAATCTGTAGCAGAAGAAGTGTACAAATTGGTGAATATTGGTATGACCTTCAAGCACTGTAGTCTACACTGTGGTTAACCAGAATTAGGCTTGCTTTCAAAACAGTGGGGATTAGGGCAGTGGAATGCACAAAATAAGACAGTGTCATTTATTTACAATGTATCCAAACTGTGTGGTCTTGCAAATTCTGCTCTAGCAGGATTTACATAAGCAAAATGACTGAAAGAGAGTCTCATGGGCAAAGTGCTCTACTTTTCAGGAAACAGCATGAAGGAGAGAAGGTCGAGGAAAGAAGAGTGATGTGACGGTTATGTGCCATTACATAGACATGCTGATTACCAGCCCTTATCAGAAACATAAGAGGTGCTGCGGAAAAACATTCTTGCCTATGAACTACTTCACAGCCTAGAACAGACAAGTCACTTAGACATACTTTCAGTTCTATTCCATGCCTACTCAAAAATCCCTGGCACTTATACCTAAAAGAACATTTGCTAGCTTCGCACTACAAAAATTCCTGTTTCCTAAGTTTTTTTATCAGAAATAAGCTCAATTATCATGATCTGGGAGCGGAAATGACCTTCATGATCTTCAATCTTAGATATTGTGATAGAGTACTTCCTTAGAGTATCAAAGGATAATACACAAACAAGCTTTCCCCAAACTCTTGCCTATCCTAAGCATTTATGTTAATGTAATTCCTTACCTTGCTGCTCCCAAACTCTGTGCACCTCCCTTTCTTCTAAAACACACATTCTTTCTCTTTTTTTATCTTCCCCACACCCACACACGGACAACGTGGCAAGATAATAGAGATTTCAGGAGGTATATTTTAAAAGGAAGAGGGTTAAATTGGTGGAAAGGCAAAAATTAAAATTTTGATAAAGTATAATTCTCTTTCCTGTAACTTTTTAAAGATTATTTAGTTGACAAAAAGAGATAGCATTTCTACTGAGGTATAAACAGCCCCCACTCCCAGCCCCATTCACATCCAGCATTTTATGCTACATTAGCCCTACAAAACATCTAACAGATGCTTTTCTTTTGTATTACATTTACACATTTTTTTGTAGTTATTCCCTTGAGTCTGTCTACTGTAATCTTCATCACATCTTTAGTTTTTGTTTTACAAGTATTAAAAGGTTCTGAAAGAGATTCCCAAATCATGAGATTGAGGGAACAGCCAAAGGTCAAGTTTTATACTTTTCTCACAAGTCCAGCAAATAAAGAGAGAACACGACACATACTTTTAATAATGCCACTCTTTCAAAAGTGCATCAACAACAGGAAGGTGTCTATGAAAGTTTCAAATGAATTGTGACATTTTCAGTATGTAAATGTCAGAAAATAGAAAAGAAATCAAAGAAGTCCAATTTTCAGCCAATTGATACTTTCTTAAAAAAAATTAATCCATTTTGATGAAACCAGAAGACTGTTTTAATATTAATGCACTCATTCTTTTATCAAAAACATCTTCTTCAATGTAAAAACAATTATCCCTACTTTAGATAAGTCAATCATCAACCAGAATAAAATAACACCTCTGTGAAAACATTAAAAAAATTCAAATACCAGACATATCTCTGAAACCTAGTCTGTGAATCTGTTAATTCTTTCCCTTTGACCATTTTTAAGAAAATTCAGTTTGGGGGAGGACTCTCTTATGTACCTCCAAGAGGGTGAGTCTTCATTCAACATTTCCAGTTAAACTACCAAGGACTGTAGAAGAGTTAGTAAAACCAGGTAGCAATGCTATCAAGTCTATAATATTCTAGGTGACTTCAAATAATCTCATTCCAGTTTTATTTGTTTTTTAAATAATACATCCTTGTAATACCTTAATTTTCCTGTTTATATCACATTACTTTTTCTGTTGACAGAGAGTTTAAAACTAAACCATTGATGTTTTAAACATGATGCCTATTCAGAACAGCAAGACATACGGTAAAGCAGAAGAAAGCAGTGCTAAAATAGTAGAATATTAATATTCCATTATATTTTATAATCATCTATTAACTCTGTGCCAGCTTATTGAATGTTCACAAATGGAACATCAAGGCAAACTCTAAACTGCATTTTTAAGAATAAATTTGGGTTTATACCCAAAGTCTGGGAATATAATATATGCACCATATTTTTCTAAATTACTGTTTCCAGAACAGCCAACTTGTAGTGGATTACCCTAGAACTATTTTGCAATGAGATGACTTAATATGTTTTAGCAAAAGATGCTGAAAATAATGATTCTAAAGCTTTGCTTCCCTCTTATGCTATTAGCTGCAGAGTTTTGACAGTAGTGGATCCCTTCACATGTGACTGCACTAGATATACACCGATGTCAAAAGCAGCTGCAGCTTAAGTTTATGTCCATTATTTTTTCCTGAGTTATCCACTCTACCCTTTTAATCCTGTGCGATAAAGTTGGCAGGAGCAAAGTTGTGCCCACAACACTGACGCTTACATTAACAGTCTCGCTTATTTGAACAAATCAGTTGAATTAACCACCTTGAATTATTAAGTCATAAGCATCTTCTGTCACACTGTGATAAGCAAAGGAATGAGATGGACAGCTGAAGGAACTTTTGTCACAATGTTTACACACTCGCCTCTCACAGCACGTTTGGAGCTCTATGCTACCTGCTGTATGAGAAAATGAATCGTTGATAAAAAGGCTATGTGACATGGGATGTAGGAATTGTGTGAACTCCGAGTGCCTAATAGTCAAATTAATTCCACACGTGTATTCGGCTTACACTCTGGTTTTCTTCATCATAAGGCCATTATGCTAGGCACACTAGTCAATGCAATTGGAGAAACACACTTTTATTGCAACCCACATAAACACAAGCAGCACTCACATAAACACCAATAGCACAGTCAGCCTGATTCCATTAAGGGATCAGGACAGGAGGCTACTGGCAGTCACAAAGATCCCTGGCAACTGGCCCTGGACTTGAGGTCTTTGCAGGAGTTGGTCCCACCCCGCATCAGCAATTCCTACAGTTACTACCTCCAGACCTATGGCTTCCTGTGACCCATGGCCTTTTCTCCAGCAGCTGGATGCCAAGCTCTCATCCTACTTGTTGAACAGTCTTGTTTCAGGGTCACTGGTGGTCTCACACATGCACGCATAAACAGGACAGCATACTCACACAGATTTTAATCACGAGCAAAGTTTGAAACTAAGATAGAACAGACTGCAGTGCTAAGGTACAAGGTCCAACCAGACAAGCATACCAACCATCAGCTTACCTAAATACAACCTACCCTTTCTATGCCCTCTTCTCTCCATTTTCATATGCTTGCTCCTCACTGTCGTTTCTGCCCTTGCTTCCTCCCAAGTCAACCACTTGCACCTAATTACATTTTCTCACTAATCCCACATTTGCTACAATATTCCCAAAATCAGTATTTCTAATATCGTTACTCAGGTCATCTCAGCCTTACATGTTACCAATGATATAGCCACCACCTACCACTCTTCACAGTTGTACATGACGTTTGGCTGCCTTTCACAACCTCTAACACCCTGTGAAACTCAGCCACTCTTCATGGTGCTATCTTTAAGTCTTGTCATCTTCTGACCCTGTTCTTCCATAGGTCCAGTGATTTCTCACGTCATGTCTTGTAGTTTCTCACCATCTGTTCAGAGCTAAACCTCAGGCCAGAACCTAAGCATCTGTATGCACACCATAACACTATATTCTGGTGTCTCATCATTTACAGAAAGCCTCTGAAAAAATCAGAGAAAGTGCCCAAGAGCTACTAAATTGCCTTTGCAGTTTGCCCAAAATAGATGCTGACAATAGTTATCATTTCCCTTCTGCTGCTGATGTTGGAAACAACACCTGGCATCATGCCAAAAACTCGCTTGAATATCATTTCTAATAATGACATTCAAAACTCTGAGCAAGACACTGAACCAATCCCAAACTGTTTCCACCACCCTAAATACCGAAAAAATATTGCCTTAAAAACTAGGCGTTTATTCTCTTCTTCCTCAATTTTGAGCTATCAAATCAAAACATGAACTACTGTTTATAGACATTCATGGGAGAGAAGAATCTCAAAAGAAAAAAATAGAAAAAACTGAAATTCTTATTCATCCATTCAAATACATTTGCTCACAGGTGAATTGATTCTCCAAATAAATTTATTCACATGAGGATCTTTAAAAAAAAAAAAAACCAAAAACAAACCTACTGAAAGATTCAGCAGTGAAGAAGAATGTTTTCCTAAGAACACAAACACACTGTCTCAGTTCTTTTTTTTTTTGCACATCAAGTCTCAGTGGTCCTACGACCCTCAAGAGTACTAGATGAGAATGAAATTTAGCAGCCTAAACTACCTCTCCTCACACTTGCTGCTGCTATTAATGTTAATTTCCTCATTCAGGCTGGATTATAATGCCCAGATGAAAGATTCGTATTGCCAAAGAATAACTAGCAGTGAGGGGCTGCCTGAGGAAAAGACACAGTTGCACATCATGTAGTGTAACTTTTTCCTTCATGACTGAGGAGCTAGAAAAAAGGCAAGGAGATTGGAAGGAAAAGAAGGAAAGTAGCACAAATTTTCCCTTGTTCATGTCCGCTTATTTTTCATTTCAGGAATGAATATGGTAGTCCAAGTGCAAGACTTAATCTTATCAATTTCGGTGAAAATTACAGTAAGGTTAATTCAAATATAACACTGAATATACTGTGAAAGCTAATAACTCCATTATTGAACCATAAACAAAGTTACTCTTAGTGATTCCCTTAAAAGGCTGTGTTTTCCTTTCTAATGCCTTTCTTATGAGAAATTTAAAAGCAATAAACGTTTGGCTGTTCAGTAAATACTTAAACGCCTCGAATAAAATACAATAGAATAGTTCAGCTAGAAGGAACCTACAACAATTATCTAGTCCAAGTGCTAGTTTTAAAGATGTAAAGAATAATGACTGTTACTGATAAAAGGCTATTGTAATTTGTAATTTCACTATCTGTCAGCATTTATAATTACAGCCTCAGCACAAATCAAGTCTATCTCTAAATACGTTTTTTAGTTCTATTTTATGTTGTACTCATACTTTCAATTTTTTAGTCACTTATAGTGTCTGTTCTACTTCTTTACTTAAGTTTTCCTGAAGTCACTGTAGTACATGAGAAAGTGTTATCCAAAACACCCATTACTTTAACTGATCGAACAGCAACAGGAAAAAAAAACCCAACCAAACCAAAAAAAGGTAAGACAACTGAACAGTATTGATACCAAGTCAGTCTTTTACTTCTCCATTAGTATTACCAATGGCATTGTCAATTAATAGTAACAAAAATATTGTACAAACTCCAGTACTACTGTTAGGAAAAGCCTCCAGCAGCTGAACATAAATGTAAGGAGAAAGAACAGACATTTTGCTGAAGCTGCACGGACTGTCACTGAAGTAACAAAAGCTAGACTATAAATCATCAGTTCCTCACTCACAGTACACTAGCATGCTTTGTGCAAACGCTACTAACACCTGGCTGCTAAATCCCTACCGGCTTACATCTGCCATTTCAAAACAGCCTGGAAGCATTAGAACACACTCTGCACGTTACCACACCACTATCCAACGATTCATTCCACTCTATCATTTAGGGCTGGAATTTAATCAGGAAGTGAATGATTTTTATCTATTTACCAGCACCTTTGAACATCCATTGTTTTGTTTGGTACTGGAACAGCAAAAGGGGGAGATTGTTTTGTTTAAAAGTAAGAACAGAATTGCTGTGTGAAGAAAGTTAATATACCATTTTATTAAATAAGCAAACAAAGAAAAAACGAAGGAAAAATATTGTCTCCCAATTAAAGAATTTACATGTAACGTGTTTAAAAAAAACAGGTAAACCAGAATGTTCTCTACTGGGCTTGGGTTTCTTCTTGCTCTGTTGTTACATCTAACATCATCTAATCTCTACTGAATGTAACTATCTGTCTACACCCTCACTACTTTTCGCTGAACTGGTGTAAGCTCCTTTTGAGAGATTAACCATGCTAAATCTTACTAAAGTAATGAGCTAATTCATGAGAGACAACAGATCACACAAAAGTCTATTCCTCTCCAAATAATCCATTTCCAAGCACATTAAAACACTATTTTTCAAATTTACACAAGTATAGCAATACCAAACTAACAGAGTAAGGTTTGCTTTGGATTTACAGATAAAATTAAGCTAGAAGAGTCTATATGGATAGTTTCAGTTTCTTCAAACAAGATAACATCTTGTCATGGAATAAGAAATAGTAGTAAATAGATAATGAAATGGTGTCTGGCAATATTCTTATATTTTTACAAACTAAGATTTTTAACATATGTCTGGCTTCAACAGCATTACAGTCTATATTGCTAATAATTTAAAGATGACCTGAACAAAAAATTAAGATTCAGCTTTAAATACATCTTTGAATACAGCAAAATAAACAGCATCTCTCATGACATATACTAGTGAATTAATGGACTCAGTATCTTTTTTGGCAACAGTTACAGAATCAGCACAAGATGTGGCACCTTGATCTTTCTAGGCAGCCCATTTAGACAATCTTATGTGATTAGTATCCACATCTGCCATCATCACAGAAGCATCAGCTAGCTCTTACTCTAAACCTCCAAAATTATTCTCATGGAGGATTTCCCTGAAGAAGTCATACATGCTCTTTAAGTTTACTTTTGCATGTTACAGTTGTCAGGTAACAATGCAAAACTCTGCATTTGATTTACATTTTTAATGCTTAATTCTGCTAACAAAGAATAGAAAGCTGCATAGCTGTGTTGGGAGCGCAGCTATGCAGCAGATTCTGTGACTAAGCAACAAAAGGATACTTGATTATAATTGTTCTCTTTTGTTTCATAGACTGTAATTATGGCAAAAGGATCTGAAACTTCATGCTTTTAAAAAAACCCCAAAAAACAAATCCCCTAACTTTTAAATACCAAAATATATTGGGCGGGGAGAGCAGGAAGGGCATCATCTTGTCTAGTGAGGGGAAAGTGTTCATTAGTGTTGAATTTTTCAAGTAGAATAAAGTAAGTAATTTTAAATCAGAATCTTTTTTTTTGCAAACTTTGCCAGATTGCCATAATCTCTTAATAAACACTATTTGCTAAAACATTGTAATCCATTGCTTCTCTACTGTATCATAAATACTGCCTAGATATTTCAGTACTGAAATTACAGTGTCACACATGTGCATCCCTAAACTTTGAGCAGTATTCTTATTTCTTCAGCTCTTCCCATATTTTTATTTTTTTATAGCTTTGATAAGGTAGCCACTACTCTATTCCCAAGCCTCACACAACCAAAACAAGGAAACTTTCAAGAGGACAGTTCTTATCTGGCATTGTTAATACTAATCCTAAATATCTAATCCTTTAGACATCTATGGAGTCTGAAATGTCTCTATAAGGGTGAAACACTGAGAAATCAATGATTTTGGTTGCTCTTTAAAAGACCATCATCTACAAAGCTTAAGAGCATTTAGAACCATATCAACTGTACAAACATATTGCAGTTCTAGGTTGGTGGAATAAGGAGAGGAAATTACTTTTTCTATGCAATAATGTAGTCATTTGAACTACAACTGTTCTGCAACAAATGTTAATCCCAACATACCTGTCTTAAAGGGAAAGTTTATGAGCTTTTCTCTATTTATGCTACATAGCTGTTTGGGGGGTTTTAAGGTGGAATAATTGTGATTCCCCTCTCCCTTTTTCTTCTGCAATCCCTGTTAAACATGGTAAACCTGTCCCTTCCTTGGTTTTTTACAACTCTAACTTTGGTTTGTGAATCTCCTGAGCAAAGCAGTAATATAGTGAACTGAAAAAGCACATTATGCCCTTCAGTAGACATATAAAAAGTGACTGAGCTGGAATGTTCTAAGAAGAATTTATATTCATTTCTACTTTCCTTGTCTCAAAACCAAGTAGTCATTTTTAAGTATGTCCATAACATATCAGTATGCTTTTTCTCCCTGAACCGATTCCTATTTTATTGTATTTTAACTTTTTTTTTTGTGACCTATTACACATCATAGCCTTGAAAGTTGGCAGAATCTTACCTTTCTAAAAGGTGTCCTACCCTTACACAGGTGTACCTAAATGACATGTCAGTATTTTACCTTAGAGTAAAATCTCTTTGGGTTTTGTATTTCTCAAAGGTAGACTACAGCAGATCCTATATAATCACTGAGCACATATATTAAAACATATATCTATTTTTAAAGGCACTGTTGAGTGAAGAGTGTGAAATTTCTCCCTCCAGCCTCAAAAAAATCTGCCTACAGATTATTAACGTTCCTTTAAATTTAAGAAAAAAAAAGTCAACACATCAAACATCAAGAAGAAAGATTGTCAGAGCTCCACCAGAAAGTACAGTAAAATCCACTTGAAGGAAACTGAAAGCTTTAGATATATTTTCCACTCAAACAGCAGCATCAGTTTAAGCCATAAGCACAGTCCCATCATTTGCTACTGTGTCCCTGCCTCAGATACCCCTTTCACCAGCTCTGTTGACAGCATGACTTTGGCAACACTTGTCAGCTGTCTCAGATAGATGTCTGGCTGCTAAGCTCAAACCACCCAGAGGGGCAGTTTGAATTGCTAAACTTTACACCACATTTGTTGAGGCCTGCACTTCAATTCTAATTCAACATCACCTGTGTGCGCACACCGATACCTTTAATGGACACAGATGTTTCTTAAATAATTGCATTTCTAAGTTCTTTAATTATTTAAAGAAAACAACTAATTTAAATTTAATATACTACTCTCTTGACCGTAACACAAACTCCATTTATTGGCTGTGTTCATTTGTGGAACATATGCTTAAATTAATTAGTAATGATCAATTAGGATGGAAAACAAATACACTCAAGTGCTCTTTACAGAAGAAAAAGTAACAAAACACCTCTTTAAATCTCCCCAATGTTAGATTTGGGCAAAGAGCCAGAAAACATACAAAAAAATATTTCACTCCTATGCAAGCCAGTTTTGCTTTAAATCTGCATTTTTCCACGTTAAAAAAAGAGCTGCTGGCATAATACCAATACACATTGCTCTTAATTAAAGATCTATATTAAGCTATTTAATATTCTATCTCTTCTTTGTGGACAAAACCCAAGAAATTTAATTGGAAGTACTGACAGATTCACACTATAAATTTCATATTCCTTTTCTAAGGTATTTTGTCTATTTTTAACATTTTGAGAAAATTTGCGATACAAATCAGTCCAGCATGAAAGGATTAAATAGACAACCAATTCCCAGCACTTGTTATCTCTTAGATCACACTATGTTTATCCAGTGCCACCCATCAAATGAGACTAGTAACAGTAGTTCGGTAAGCACACCGCTGTGTAGTTGAGTCTTTAATTGTTCAACAGCCCTTTCCTGCCTTAAGAAAAATATATTAATGGGAATGGCAGTTGATCAAATGAAACTTTTTCTGTGAGGCAGCTATGGAAGAGTTCTTCAAATGGAAATAAAATATTTTATTGTAAATCACAACTCCATTCTAACAGATACTACATTTCACAGTGGTTTTCTCTTTCTGGAAAAAATTGTTTGATTTTCATTCAAAGAAGTCACTTGAGTCAAACAAACAAAATCCCCTGCATTCAAATAGGGAAAAATGATCGTTTGAGCCAGTCAAGTTATATGTTGAATCTTGCAGGCAGAGGATCTCTGAGGTTTTTCATACAACAGATGAAAATGGGAGAGGAAATAATAAATTCAAAGAAAACTATACTTTTGCACAAAAGCTGTGATATAAAAGTGAACCTATGGCCTATAACACATAGTCTTTATTCTGAATAAAGAAGTCATACAGAGGCTGTTGTTTTATGAGCACCCAGTTGCATAAGGAATGTGGAGGAACACTCATTCAACAAAGGAAATTGTGTTTCTTAAACAGTACCAACATCCATATTGCTACATTTGAACTACTACTAAAAATCTAAACCCCCAAAATTGTCTATACTAATGGCTAAATTAGTTCATGTTTTCATGACAACTCAATGCCAGAGCTATCTTTAAAAATTTGGAGAACCTGGGCACAGAGTTAGTTGAAAGCTTCTTCAATACCAGGGAGATGAACTGCTAAACAATAAGCACCAGAGACTGCATGGTGCACAAATCTAAATAAGGTATTTACGTTTAGCATATCTTTCATTTATAAGAATCCAACAGCTATTCTCCTACAAAAAAATTACTCAAAACCCGTTTCAGATAGCCATTAAAATACAGAAATACTGTATTTTGCAGGAGAAAGCTGTCCTCTCTCAGATCGAAGAACCATTTCACTGATTCTGGATCTTTAAGGTTTTGACCCTCAGTCCTGTAGCCCAAACTTCCAGGATGAGATTACTGACAAAAGAACCAAATATAAAGCTGTAGAGATGCAAACAATGCATATATTTTTTTCAGCCTTTTTCCCTGCCTGTGAATTATTTGTATAAATCTTTAAAAAAATATATAGTTCAAGTCTGTTGTATAAACACACAAATGGACCACAATTCAGCTGTTCCCCTATATGAAAATCCCTTTGACATTCATGGTCAGAGAAGTTTTATGATATAGATTCCATACTTCAATCAAAATAAACAAATAAAACCAAAACAACAGACAAAAAAAAAAATAAAAAAAGAACAAACGACAAGCTGTTATATACAGAAAGGAAAAAAGGTGAAAGGAAGCTCAAGATTTCCCTCTAAAAAACTCAAAAAGCCCCACAACTCATCCCTTGGCACCTCATTATAAAAGCACACAGTGACAGCAAGTATGACGCAATCATATAAGATTTCATAATAATAGATAAAAGTTAATGGTGAAGTATTTAATTCGTATCTTGGAATGAACTACTTAGCCTACCTTGACCAAACATTAAAGAAAATTGTTTGTATTAATAGGAGATAGTTCCTTAAAATGCACAAACTAGAACTGAAGCTGTAGAGCAGACAGCTTCCCACTCCCTCCTTCTTTCTACAGTCTTAACTTCGAAATGGCAAATGTAAAATGCCCAGAGAATGCAGAAGTGTTCCCTTTCCTCCAAGATGTGGAAGATCACTTCCTCTGGGACACAGGTACACAATACGAGAACTGGATCTCCTGTATTCCTGTAATTCGGTATTCATCTACACTTTGCCTGCCCATTCCCACTTCCACTCCCTATCTTCAAATCTTTTTGTCATTTTATGATAGCAGTACCAGGTACTTCCAGAGATTAATGACTTGCTAGAGCTAATGGCCTACAGCAGTACCACAGGTTATCAGCTTCTCCCAGCTGCTCTTTAATCTCCAGACAATAGCCAGCACCTTCATCGTTATTGGATAATTAGCATTTATGAAAGCCATGGATACACACTGAGAAGATTAATACCGCCTCAAGCTTGTATGCCAGAAATCCTTACTTAAGAAAAAGAAGGTATTCTACATGAATCATATCTGCATTGTTAAATGAAAGAATATTTCCCCACCTACTCA
Source organism: Cuculus canorus (assembly GCF_017976375.1). Taxonomy (NCBI): domain Eukaryota; kingdom Metazoa; phylum Chordata; class Aves; order Cuculiformes; family Cuculidae; genus Cuculus; species Cuculus canorus. The sequence goes on from NC_071401.1 coordinate 86,521,390, forward strand.
AAGGCATAAGAACCAGTTACAGACTAATGATCTGTAAATTTTTATGAAAGATTACATTATTGCAGATTTCAGAGATTAAGAAATAAGTCCATCTTCCCCCATCCTATCTTCATTATTTCTTTCTACCTGTTCCCAGCCTGTGTCTTACCTCTCTACCCAAGATATTATGTGTCTCTTGGCCAATAACTTATCCATCAATATTGGCCTTAAAAATGAGACAAATAATTTTCATATTTATTGCTTAAAACGAGGAGATATAACCTCAAAAAACTTCAGAAAAATCTGCTACACGAAACTACTTGTTTGAGATGTGACAGTTGTCTCCATATGTTACATATATAATATTCACAGTCTAGTGGTCTATAGGGCAATTGCCTATTTCTGGCATTCTACCAGGACTTATATAGATGTGTGTAGTCTGCTGTCTTCTACTTACTCATCTACTAACGGAAAAGAAATACGTTTTACATTCTGTGCATCCAAATTAACAGCATCTTGGCCCCGTGGTTTCATCACACTCCCAGCCTACTAAGCTTTCCAACAATATCATGCATTGGAAAACAAAATGGTATGATTCATTGGATCTAAATAGATTAAGAAAAAGGATGTGGAAATAAATATTTACCTTACCAATGTAAATATTGATTAACATGTTGTAAAGCATGCTAACCACACTTTAATTCCATGTTCACAGACTCAACTGTAAATCCAATATCTCAACACTTTCCTTCTTTAAACCTCTTTCAAAAACTGCAAGTTTAACTTGCTTCTTTTTCCTCTAACAGCCATTGTCACACTGATATATTAATATTTATTTCTTTAACACAAGGGTACAGATCTAATTTATTTCGCTATGTAGCCTATGATTACTTCTTTACCTGTGATTTTTACCTGAGGTTCTGTAGGCTTGCATCTCTTGCCATGGCAATCCAACTACAACAAAAAGTCTTAGTTTTTGCCAACAGAGGGAAAGGGGCAACTTCATCCAATCAACATAAACAAGACTAACTTTGCTTCAAACTAAACGCTTTAGATCATAGATACTCCTAGGGGCCAGGATCAAAGAGCAACTCCTTGACTAAACTCTCAGTTATTCCATTGGAAAGTTTTTAATTTTATGAGCTAGGAATCAGGCTCTCCTATGATCGTCATCATCTACAGCAAGTTTAACACACAGGGCCAGAGGTACTCTGCAAACTTTAAACAGCTCTCATTCCCTGTTGCCACCTGTATTCCAGCATTTAAAAATGAAGAAAGAAAACAGAATTTTCTGTGGAAGGCTGTTTAGTATATTGAGCTAGAAAATACCATTCAGTTATTTGGTCAAAAATAGTAAGCTGAACGTATTTTCTGAGAACTTTTCAACTCATGCCACATAAAATTTAAAAGAAGGATAAAAAGAAAATTTGGTATGACTGATTTTGTGGCACAATATTAAAATATTAGGAAGTACTACTCGTAATATATTTAATTCAAGTATGTTATATACTGAATAGTTTCAAAACTGCAATTTAAGTTACTTAATTCTGCATTTATCTCTGAATGTTAAAATTCTTTGCACTTACTGGAATTTACTTAGAAGTGCTCTTAACATAAGAATATACAATCATACAGATGGTCATATAGGTTCACACAAAGAGTTTATATAGCTCAGTGTTCAGCTTCTATATGTGACTACAAGCATACGTTGAGTAAAGACGAAGTTAGGAGAATAGATAATTCCTAGTTAATGTCTTCATAGCACGTAACTACATTTCCCATGTTCAATTTGTTTTTCACACTTAGTGATTACCAACGTATGTCTTCTCCAAGTGTTTGTCCAGTATCCTGTTTAACCCACATAAACTTGCATCTTCTGTGGCCAGAGAAGCATTCACAATGTGTTATTTACTCACGTTGGAAGTAATAAAATAAGAACAACAACAAAAAAATCCTCACACTAGCAGGAAAAGAATGGATCTATTTAAATAAAGAACTACAAGGGGCTGCAAAAGCTTTTACTATTAGAGACCATTAGTATTCAAACTGAAGGACAAGAATTCTCATAATTTAATTGCCCCACATTCATTACTATTTCCAAAGGCAGTAAAATGCTAATTTTGCATTTATCTCATCTTCTTAATTTCTTTGTTCAGAGATTAAGATCCAAAAGACCTTTCCTGAATTAGTAAAATATGTCTCATCTATAATTCAGCAATGGACTGGTTTCCACTGAGATTGGAAATAGGAGTCAGAATGAAGAAAATAGTGAAAAAATTGCTGCCAACCCAAATGGATATGCAAACATAAATATTATCAGAGCCTTGCTTGGGACAGGAATTACAGCAAAAGTCCAGCGTATTTCAGGGTTTCAGATTAATGTGCCAGATCTGAGTAGAAATCACCATTCCACTCCCAAGTTCTGGTAATGAAGTTATTGACAAAGTCATCAAATCTCCTAATTTGCATAAAATGAAGAGTCTTCTATATTCTTTATTTGGCAATTTCAATAGCATTCTTTTATCCATTCAAAACATAGCAGAGACCATGCCAATTTATGTATAACACTGACTGCCAGTAACAGTCAGATAAATATCTTCCTTCAGACTACAATAGGGACTAAATCTAGGAATTCTCACCAGATTTCCCCTACACTATGTACAGTCAGTCACCTCATCTAACTCAGATGAAGAATGTCTTGAAGTTTCATTCCAAACTGCATAATGTTGACCAAGTCCTGAAGTTATATATGCTTTAAGTTCAGGGTTTGGGTTTTCTGTGGGGTTTTTTTTGTTAGCTTACTGTCACACAACTTTCACGTAAAATATCAGTTCTGTTAAGTGTGTTCATGCTAAACACATTTCGCCAAACAAAACACAGAGCAAATTAAAGGAATGAAGAAGCAACTTTTGACTAGAAGTAAGTAAGCTATGAGAAAGTCAGAAACTGAACATGTTTTTCCAGTATCACAAATTCTTCCTCCAATTTAAGAAAAAATGCATTCAATCAAGAAACTGGGGAGCTTTCTTTTCAGAACTTGTCTAACTAGAATAAGATTAAGAATAGGAATAAGAATAAGAATAAGAATAATGATCCATCAAAAGCTATCTTAGTGTGCAAACCAAGTGCTTTCAGTATTAGTGATAACAACTATAAAACTAGTCTCTCACACATGATGTTCTCCCTTTTCACAGATGTCTGATTTAAGCACATTTCTTACTAGAGTAGCTGACAGCAACAATTCTGCCTAAAGTAATACGTGAAAAGGTGCTACTGTCTGAAAGTTATCACTTGAAGTTGTTACAGAGCAACTCGCTTACTTCTTTTGTTCTGTATTCTGTATTATTTTTGTGTATTATATTTTTTTGAAACGAGACTGAATATTTACAAAGTTTTTGCCATTTGTCTACTCAACGGTTCAGCTTTGATTCACCTGCTTTTATCATTCAGCGAATGATATCATTCTATCATTCTATCATTCACCTGCTTCTATCATATGACTGCTAAGTTAATGCAGAGTTTTTGTCCATGTCCACTTGCTAAAAAAGTATTTGTACTGCTTCATAAGTAGAAGACAACTGGAAGAAACTACCTGCCAACAGTGACAGAATGATACTTCTGAAGGTGCAACCAGAAAGCACTATCATTCCCTTGTCTATCAGGACATGGCAGAGAAGTGCAATGCAGCTCTAGATAAGCACAGAATATTCTCTTTCAGTCCTACTTGCTTCTCTGATCTCACTTTCACTGGTGACTTAGAAACTTAATTGGAGACACATTCAAGTATTTGTGAAATATTAGGTGATGCTTGTCGCATACAGCTGTTTACAGATGTTATTCAGTTATTTCACATGAATACTAATATTACTGGACGTAAAGACTTCTTTAACCTGAGAGAAAGCATCTACTTACACTGGAATCATGCATTCTCGTGTACGTATGTCTATACACATATTGGAGTAATAAATACTGTATATACTCCAAAGTCAAGAATTCACACTAAGAAATAGCCTTACACAGGTGAATCTTATCAACAGACAATTAGGATTCAAAGTTAAAGTATAGAACGTAGTTCTTGAGATCACTTGTGACAAGGATGCTGAGACTGTGAGCAAAGGAGTTGGGACCATGACTTGACTTTTATACTTGATGAAAAACGGAAAAGATTTGATAGGCTTAACTTGTTTATCTCAGTATAATATAGTACTACATGTGTCTTAATATATAAGTTCTTAAACTAGACACAGCAATCAAAGCAAAGAGCAGCGGAAGAAAGTGTGCTTTGTAAGATAAATAAGAAAAATGCATCAGAGATGCTACACATTCTAGACTGAGGCTGTGTATTATAACCCGTGTAAAAGTACAGGAGCTGCTCTATCCTCTCAAACTGCCTGAGTGAGAAATTGTCAACAGGAAAACCAGCATTTTTATCCCTTAAAATAAACTTGAAAAAGTATGCCTTTTTCAACTCATCCTTTGTCCCAGCTGTTACACATTTCATACTTTTGACATCTATCCATACAGCAGGTATTTAAAAAATAAATTCTTAAAACCATTACTGAGTCTACTCTCTGAGCTACCTCATCTAAAACTAAAACATAAACATGAAATAATTGTAGAAAATACCACAAACTTAAGCAAAAAGAAAACAAAACAAAACCACACACAGAGCTTATTAGACTATCTAACCCTCTTCTCTAAGGGGAGACAGGTAAGATTAAGAACTTCTTCAGAGTAAATAAGAAGTACGATGTGCAATAATCATGTTTAATCTAATTTTTTAAAAGGTTTTGGATGCGAGCATGGTTTGGAAAGCTGGCAGGAGTCCCAGATTTTGCCTACGTTACCCCCTCCCCCACAAGCATTTCCCCTCAAACTGTCAAAATAACAAAATAATTAAGCTAGTTGTATAACTTTGACCACCCCTCTTCACCACCAGCATTTATGAATGCGGATTTAAGAGCCTTCTATAAAGGACTCTTGAGATATTTTTCTCTGTCTGAGAAAGGGAAAAACTGTTTTGCTTCATTCTACATAGAGTCCTAAAATCATTTAGTTTGGAAAAGACCTTTAAGATGATTGAGTCCAATTGTTAATATAAATACTATTTTTTGTTACATATACTATAATATTATTTAGGTGTAAGTATTATAATTATTTTTTTAAAAACTTAATCAAAGACCAAAAAAAATAGTTAAAAAGCACTCTTTAATTTTAAAACTTATCTATAGCAAAAATCTCTGTATGTACTTCAAGCCTGGGACAATTTACCACAAGGAAAATAGTTTTATGACAAAGGAGAAATACAAACCTTGACCTTCCAAGTACACTCTTCAGAGACTCCAAGCACTCAAATATCCCTAATGAAAACCTGATTCCCCACTACTACTTCACACATTCACATCCTGTGACTTAACATACTTGCAAAGTCGTAGTAGTCGTAGTAGTTCATCGCAAGAGTAACTCAATTGCAGACTAAGCTGGCACTGTTACACACACACACACCCCCACACCCCCACACCCCCACCCCCCTGTGTTGAAAATACATGGCTAAGATTGCAAAGTTAAGTACTCTAAGATTGGGAAATGACAGAATATACCCTCACACAAAACTTTTGCTTCAATGAGCAGAAAGGATGGAAGGTGTTCCCATTGTAAGAATGCACATGGTATTTTATTTCACCTTCAGATTTCAGAGGACAGCCTTTTCAGTGACACATTCCTTACATACCTTCAACATCCCAAGCCACCCTTTAAGTACAAAGGAGACAGAAACGTAGTGGTTCAAAACAGAGAATTGAGAGTGAAATTCAAGTCAGAAATTTCTCTTTTCTTGTAACAATTTTAAATGGCTGTCAGAGCATCCAGTAATGAAAGAACATTTGGTAAGGTCAAAATCCATACAGTACAAGTATAGTTGTGTGGAGTTTTGGACTTCTGCCAGTCAGATTCTGAAGAATCAAGTCAGGCACTGAAGAAATACAGGATCTCTTTGGCCTTGATGCTTCTCTAGAACAGTACTATTTTTGTCTTGTTTTTTCTCCTTCCAAAATCTCTTGTTTAAATATGAAAAGTTGCCCTCACTTTAACTTCTCTTCATGCAGATCTCTTACAAAGAAGTTGTATGTGGTTACTATTATAGGTGTGGATGAATCATAGAATCATTTAGGCTGGAAAAGACCTTTAAGATCATCAAGCCCATCCATGAATGAATACTCTACTGGATAAGTAGTACAGTAGCCCTAATCTCTCCAAAAATAACACCTCCTAGGTGTGTTTCACCCCAGATATAGGAGAAACGTTGTATCTAGTTTGTATCTGAGTTTGTCTGACAGATAATCCCACTGAGCTTCTATGAGAAGTACAGAGAGATGAGTCATATACTGTCTAATACCTGCTCATGTCAGAAGTCACAGTGAGGTCAAGGAAGTTTCCTTTCTGATTCAGATTAAGAAAGGGAAAGGACCTGAGAGGGGACAGACTTTTCTTCCTATTCTTTAAGTTTATTCCTGCACAACTTATTCTGATCGTGGTCCTTTCCTAGTTCTACCTAATTCCCCATCCCAGTTACAGTCTCTTCACAAACTGGAGACACTACCTTATTTCCATCCCACTCCATCATGCAACACGGTCTTCTCTCACTCCTCAAAATGCAGCATTACAATTCTCTTGACCCAGCCTGGATTCCTTTCTGATTTCTTTCACCTTTTCTTCCAAATCAAGTTTCTGCTTTTTCTTTACAGCCCACATTTCAAATTAATTCCCTTTCCTTTTAAAGGCATCCGATTTTTCTTGTCCCTTCCCCATTCAGTAAGCACTGATTTTCTCCAGTTATCTGACCTATCTCATCAAATCTCAGTCTCAACTTTCTTCTCTCTAAGGTCTCGGTATCAAGCAGTTTTAATATTTCCAACTCGCTCCTAGCCATCACTTCCTATTCTCACCTAACTTCCAGTCCCAACACCTGTCTATCACTGAACAGGCACTATCCAGTGTTAAGTCTTAATCCCCTTGGTGGTCAAAGTTTCATTGCCTCTCCCCACCAAGTTCTAAGACCATTCTCCTACTCATATTAGGTCCAATTTATCCTCTACAGTTTGGTACAGTCGTATTCATCTCACATGTAACATACCACATGTGAGACACAGCTGAAGGACAAAACTGGACCCAGCACAGCCTCAAACTGTAATTATATGTAAAATCCTGCGCAGCCTTGAAGTGCAATAAACTCATTTGGTTGGAAACTTCAGAGCATGCACTTGCAAAATTCAACCAAGCCTTTACCAAGGGCATAAAAACTCAGATTTTCAAAAACTTGGTCAAACTAGGATGTTTCATAATCCTGGGAAAATACAGCCATACATATTGTGCTTTTAAATTGACACATATCCTCTGCTCACCACAATGATGACAGCATTTTCCAAAGAAAAAGTCACCAATTTTCATTTTCTTTCCTCTCCCCATCTCTATGATTGAGAAAAACAAATGTATTTTCTCATACTGAGTAAGTGCTTAAGCAAATAACCTGAAAATCTCAAAATTACTCAGGCTCAGTTAGACCTTTGATGTAGAAAATGTCAGTCCAAAAGTTTATATCTAAACTCAGGTTTGTAAGAAGTTATTGTAAAGATAAATGATGAGAAAACATACTAATAAATTGGTTTACTTCACTACTTAGTACTGGTAGTACATTCTAGTAGAACAAGTGGATTACTTTAGCACAGTTTTGTCATTTGATTATGAAAACATTGACTCTGCTTCAGACTCCTTTCTTTATTCTTCCTAATTTTCAAGATATCTGTACTCTGCCCCACAATTAATGCCTTAACATTTAATCCATTATCATATCTTGATTTACAGAGAGCTGATATTTTGAAATTTATTTTTCTGACCAGTTAAGAAAAGCCCCCTTTTTTTTTCTAAGTCTATTACTCTTTCCTATTTTCTTGCACACACCTGGCCAAAATATATGACTGTGTCACAGAGAAGGTTAAAAATAGAGGTATCTCTTTCGGCAAAGGCAAGTCTCGGAAAAATAATGATCTGTACACCGAATTCAAATATTTTCTAATGACTCTTAACTCCTTTATTATGGATAGAGCTACAGCTTATCCATCCTTCCATCTGATGAGACAAATAAATGTGAAGAAGCTTACAAGCCTATTGCTGTCTACCATTGTTAAACACATTGTACATGTCAGCATGAGTTTTTGCTTTAGAAAAAGAGAAGGAAGTCTGATTTTTTTTTTTCATATCCTTTCCATAGATAGGTTGGGTTTTTATTATTCATGCTAGTATACTATCGATGCCTCTGCTGACTCGTAAAACATCTGGTCCACTGTTTAAAATTTCTATAGTGCAGCAATATCAATCCATGCTGATAATCAGAGGACCCTCAGTTAAAGTCCCTACAAGGCAATAAATGGTAAACAAGAAAACATACAAAAGGGCAACAAATGAATTCTTCCCTATCCCAATTCTCAAAAGCCATTAGAATTCTCTTTGTGTTAGTTTTCAAATTCAAAATTCCAATGAAAATTCATTGAATGTTCATAACAACATAAAACTTGAGACAATCAAGTGATATTGAGTAATAAACCATACTGAAGACAGTTGCCGCAGTGTTGGATGAGCTAGGTACATCCTAGGCCACATCTCACTGTTATCTGTTTGATCAAATTATACATTTCCTCAATAGCACAAATAATTTAAAATCCATTGTTACAAGAAGACCACTATGACTGGAAAATAAATTGTCAAAAAGCAATCGCATGAGACCTCATTGAAACCAGCCCTGACTTACTCAGGAGAAGTGCCCTATGTTTAAATATTATGCTAATTTTACAACAATCGTTTAAGCATCAATCTATTACCTCAGAAAAGTAGAAAGAAAACAAGTGGACTTCTGTATTCTCTCACTCCTTTTGATATGCAGCAATATCTTTTGAGGTTATAACAGCAAGTAAGAAGATCAATCATATAAATTATGCCAAATCATTAAACGAAAGAGTGGTATGACACATGCAAAGCCACTAACAGAGAAAGAAGACAAAAGACTTGGTTCTTGTGATAGATGAGAAGGGTAATTGGAAAAGGAGTAGAGTTGTAATGGACAGAAAACATTTGGGAATTTTAATTTTCCTAAACAATATACCAGATGTATAATCATAGAGTCATTGGGGTTGGAAAAGACATCCAGGATCAAGTTCAACTGTCAGCCCAACCCCACATTGCCTATCAAACCATGTCCCAAAGCGCCACATCTACACATTTTTTTAAAATCTCCAGGGGTGCCAACTCCACCACTTCCCTGGGCAGTTTCTTGCAATGCTTAGCCAAAAGAAGGCACATGTAGAGGACACATGACTCTCTGTAGCAAGATTGGGGAAATAAAACTCAACCTATAAGAGGGAAGATGCTTAGTGTAGGAAAAGCTGAAATCCCATATGGTATTGACATATTTTATCACAGTTTTCCATCAGTCTCAGAACTAAGCAACTAGACTATGACTTTGTCTGTTTGGCTCTGTCTTCAGATTAAATTAGCTTCATAAATATTGAAGTATTCAGATTAATAGACAATTATCTAGTGTAAAAAGCTCAAATAACTATGAAAAACAGAAAGTGTTTATTCTCCGCTATGTAGATAAATCTGTTTCAAGCTGTTTGCTTTTTCCATCATTTAAACTTCCTCTCTCTCATTTTTATGCAAGAACACTGCTAGTGTGACTCAGTGGTGCAGTTGTACGAAACCATATGCTCAGAAGACTGAGGGCTGCTTAAGCCTGTCAACAGCCAGACGTATCACTGCTGACATCTGCACCAGTTGTCAAACCAATGACTATGAATGTCACTGATCATTAGACTTATTTTCAGTCATCCAGCTATAGCAGCACGACCTGTATCTTTTTTCTGCTGCTGTGGGATACAAGGACCAATAGTCTGACTCACCTAATTTGAGAAATAGTAGAATCCGAATTATATCTTCAGTTGCTATGACAGCATTCCAGGCAGCACGTGAACCCATATCTACCAAGCCTGATAAGAGGACAGAGTCCAAGGTCTAAAAGATAATGAAGGTGCTTTTGTTTCACTTTCATACACATTTTGAAACAGGCAGAGGCCAAGCGGCATGAGCATATTAATAGCCACCCTTCATAAAATGTGCTTTCTCCTAGGGCTATTTCTCGTATATGCAAGGCGAAAAATGAGAAGTCAGGATGGAACAGACAACTGGAGAACTCAAGGCCAGCTCCCGGTCCTAGTGTTCATAGGAACTGTTGTGATCATACCTGGAAGCAGCAAGGGAAAGATTTCCTTGCCCTATTTCCTAACCGATCACATGGGAGCTACCAAAAAATCAGGTCAGAAGTCATGCACTAACAAGTATTACTTTCCAATCATAATATGAAATGTGATCTAAATTGTAAACCTGATACTATATCTTCTAGTTCTGCAAACACTGTCCAAAATTATTAAGAACACTGCAATATTGAGTGGGAGCACCTCTCCTTTTCCATGAACACCATATGTTGTATTTCAACTTTTCTTCTCAATGCTACCTCACTAACCTTGCAAGAGTTCACTTTTCCTAAAATAAAGCAAATGACATTTTGTTATTTATTCTAAAAATGTATTATAATATTTATCCTAGCACTTAACAGAAATTTCTCTTGCATAAATACCTATCTTATTTTGCATAGAAAATATATAAAACTATTTATATCGGCACAATTTATTAATTATAGATATATAACAATATCTACAGGTACAGTACCTTATTTGCAGAAAACTTTATGCTTAAATATCCCATTTTAACTGTCCCCTCCTAATGATAATACCAAGAGCAATACCAGCTAATCAGAGCAGATGACACTGCAAACTATTCTCCCAAAGGAAACAGATCTTCTATAAGAGCATTTCTGTTGTGGTCATCAGGCCACAGCTTAACAGTTTTTGGCACAATATTCTGCAGCGTGACCATTCATCCAATTACCACCAACACAGTGATATTAACCTACTCATAAAAGGCAAGTTAAGGGTCAATTGCCAATAGTAAAAAATACACAGATGAGGCATTGCAGACCTGATATCATCCACTCCTACTTATTTCAGCCGTCTGCATGACTTGACTTCCTGTTTGATTGGATAAAAACACAGAATGCAAAACTGGGTCAAATCACATCTGCATAGTACCTGTGATGAGTATGTTCAGCATCACTTATGGCGTGAGATCAGGTCTATCAGGCTTATTCCAGCAATGTGGTCTCCCAGCCTGACACACCACCACATGACACATGACTCCATAGACACACCACTTTTGCCTCAAGATTCTGAGCAGGACCTCCCTCAATACTTTACATTCCTGGAAGCATTTGATCTTCCCTAGGGTTCAACATCTATAATTGATACAGTAATTTTGGTCTACAGTTCAAATCTTTGGAGACTGTTAGGCAGACAGTAATACAGTACTTGCCAGAGAAATTGGAAGTGTTCACATACAAACACATGCATACACTTTTTCTTAGAAAGCACACAATAAGTTACAGGTCACTAGCAAAACATTAAAACCTGGTTTTGGGTGGGAGGGGAAGAGTGTGGGGCACACCATGTGATTGGAACAGAAAGAGCTCCAGAAAACTTAATTTCCATTCTTCTTCTGTAAGTCACGATTCAGGCTCAGTGCTTGCCATGCAGAAAACACACATTTTTAAAAATGAGCCTGAAATAAGCTTTTTCCTGTTCCTTGTTGTGTATTTTTATTACCTGCTCTTTAGTGTTTAAATGGGAAGGTGGCAAAGAATCACTGATAGCCGCAGTTAGTGCCACTTTTTATTTTCTCCTTGTATGCGAAAAAGGCCAACAGACCTTTCTTTTCAGTCTGCTTAGTCTGCTTAATTTCATAGAAAATTATAACCCATGCTAAATTTGACAAAATGAACACTGTTTATACAACCTAATGACATTCATAATGAATAAAGCTGTATTCTCCAAATCATGTTACAAGGATTTTTTTAATTTCTCTTTGAATAACAACACAACAAAAATATTAAAAAATATTATGGAAAAATCATATCAACTACATTTGTTACAGTGTAGTTTTCAACATTTATTTGCTCTCCAGCAAGCAATGTAACTTTAAATGCTATCCAAAATATTCATTATTTTTCTGAAATAGATCTGTGATAATCAGGTTTTAGCTTGAATTTAAGTGGTATTCATTTTCCCTTAAAGACTTCATATAAACTAGAACCAAAATTTTGATTAAACATTTTTGCTGTGCTTATATGGTAATGTCTTATCGCATACAATCTTATTAAATTAATTTGCTTCTTTCAATTAGATTTCCAAAGCTACAGACTAAGAAGACATCTTATTGCTGTTCCTGTACAATCATAAATCATGTGAACTGGTATTTAAGATTCTCATGCACTGCTCTTTCCAAATGCTACATCTCCAAAGAAAATTTTACAGCCATAATTGTCTTTAACTAACTGCACTGGCAAATTAAAACTTCAACAAAATTACTCTGCTACCTTGTCTAGTTATGTACCAGCTCAAACAACTGTTTTTATTTTGTAGTTGCAAGCTGCCTTTTTAAGTTATTTCTACTATTCGTCTGCCTCTTTATTTCAAAGTATTTTTTGGCAATTGCAAACCTATCAGATTGTAAGATGAACAGAACACTGGAATAAATAATAGCATAATCTATAGGTCTGCCAAGTTTCTTTATAATTTACAGTATTTGTTTTTTACTTTGTGAATTAGAAAATAAGAGGCTTTATGATTTATTAGCAAATAGGGAGAGATCTACTTCATTTTCAGCAAAAAACCCTATATTGATTGATCTATACTTATGCTTCAGATTTAAAAGTTAGTAACACCTTCCCTTCCAAAGGCTCTTGTTCTCTACTTTCTTAGTCTGCACTTTAGAAATTCCCTTTCCACTAAACATGCTGAGTTACCAACTTAGTCCTGTATTTTCAAAGACCATGCTTTTGCCAAGAGTGTAAAAGATGGAACAAGAAAAAAGGTAGCTATAATGGGGAAAAGTATGCTGTATAGAATAAAGTACAAATAAGCAAATAAATGGATACAATTAATCACGTTCATAAGCAGCATTCCAATTTAAAGTCTTTATTATTTCTAAGATGTGAGAACAGAGAAACTATGTCTTATATATTTATAAGCTAAGCTACTTTGTTCACCATTCAGTCATTCCGTAATTAGCTATTTTGTTCTCAAATACGTTTTGTGCTTAGTACTCTTTTCCTATTGAACTTGTAAACAAACTCCTACCAGATGATTCAAAATACCATAACCTTCTCCTAAACACATCACTAGAGTCAAAATAAAATTTTATCTTACGACTCGATTTTGCCAGTTACAGTTAGTAGCTCAAAAACATTAACATTCCCTTCATATCTATTAGCTAGGCTTTATTTTAAGGGTTATTCTGCTACCAAATACTAAGGGAGTGCCTTATCAACTACTTTATGAACATCCTTAGTTCAAAGTTCACTAAAAGGTGTCAGAAGCACACGTTATTAGGGGGAAAAAAATGTATTGTTGTATGATATCATTATCCAGCAAATTACTAACTGTAGTCAGGATTTTGTAAAATTATCGTGTAATGACCCAAAGTAATGTAAAAGAAACCAGGGAACATGTTTCAAAACCAGGCTGAAGTATTAGACATCTCAATGATGAAAATGAGCATTGCCCTACAATGTGTATTACTGTATCGTTCACAACTGAGTAATTATGGGTGTTTGAAAGTACATGCCTCAACATTGTCTTTCATTTATTTTGTCTTTATGCATCTTTTAAGGCACAAGATGTTAATTGGGGGAGTAATTCCTAAAGAAACATAACTGATAATTTTTTGTCTTATTTTCAATTTTCATTAGGTAAGAAAACAGTGTTTGCAGAAAGATGCTCCATAACTATAACTAATTTGCATTTGAACAGTATTAGAATGATTATCTTCTTGTTTGTTTGTTGCTCTACTCTCGAAAAGACTTCAGCTATAAATGTCAATTTTTTTAGGTTATAATTTACTACATTCCTGTATAATGCTTCAGATAGCATTATAAAAGCATTCTGTTAATCATATACTGTAGTCTGAAGTACAGATTTTGTGTTTGGTTGATGGAATGGAGCTGTACAACATTTTGGCTGGATGTCTGTAGGTGGTCTGATTTTTACCTTCATATATTGGAGAAAGAACAATTTAGCAGCCCAGTGCCTACATTTCCAAGCTTCACTCAGCCTCATTTCTCAAAATTTCTTTTCTCCTTTGGTTCCATATTCTTACTTTCATTACAAATGTTTTCCCAATTCTGTACCTCCTTGCACATGTTTCTGTTCTCTGAAGTAAGCTTCTACTGTTTTCTTTTTCTGCTATCAGCACATCGCAAAGGGTTATGATGCCTACAGTGAATCTGAAAGCTAAGTTTTTCCTCGGTTATGTGTTCTGGGGTTTTTTTTTGCTACATCACTAAACAGGGATGCTGAGGTTTTTTTTATCCATACCAGTCCCATGATTTATATACGTAAATAATCTTGAAATGTGGACATGTTCAAAAGTGGCATTCCTTTCGGTTTTTACTATTATTCCTTCTCTCATTTCTTGTACAATCATTAAACATGAGAGAGCAGAAAGCAGTGGGTATACTTAGATCTTGGTCTGTGCCACTACAGAGCACCACAGAGCCCATCTGAGGCTGGAAGGTACCTCTGGAGACCATGCAGCCCAGCTCCATGCTCCAAGCAGGTTGCTCAGGGATACGTACAGTCAATTTCTTAATATCTCCAGCTATGAAGACTCCACGATCCTTCAGGAAAACCTGGGCCAGATTTTGACCATATTCCCAGTAGTAAAACATTTCCTCTTACTTTTATGCATAGTTTCCTGTGTTTCAGTTGCTGCCCATCATCCTGTCACTGGGCACTACAGAGCAAAGTCTGTCCCTGTCATCTTTACCACCCCACACTCCTTCAAGTATTTATGCATATAGATAAGATCCCCTCGAGCCTCCTCCAGCATAAGCCATCTCTCAACCTCTTCTCATATGACAGATGCTCTGGTTCCTTAATCACATTCACAACCCTTTTCGAGACACACAGTACAGTGAGTCCCTGTCTCAGATGCTGTGGAGTTCAGCACTGCATGCAGCAACCCCTGGCCAGGTTGCATCTGTAACAAACAGTGAAAAAGCATCACCTCCCTCAGCCTGTTGGTGATGCCCTTTGATACCATCATAATCACCAGAAAAAGATTTCAAAACAGACAGAAAATCTCCTTCATTGCACTCCTCACATTTTATTTAATGGTTTTAAATATACCACATATGATTTAATTGATAGTTTTATGTTACCCTGAGATTTGTTACTGCATTGTGTTCCCCTCAATATCACTTTCAAACTGGAAAATTAAATACTATATTCGCTTAGTTCTAGAGTTTTATTCTGGTGTTTAGGAAGTAAGCATGATAATAATAATCATTAAATCACAGAAATAGAAAACTAGGGACATATGCAGACTGCATATTCTCCAATCCTGCAAGCAAATACAAGAATTTCATATCAAACTCTATTAAAAATATTCTGGATTAGTCAACATGTTTTCATTTTGCCCTTTTATTATTTTTCATTCAAATATAAAGCCAAGCAAAAATTAAGAGATATTTCAAAATAAGGAAGTATTTCTTTTTCTGAAAACGTTGAAACAAAACTAACATTTTTCTACATTTTTCAAAACAAAATTTACATGTTCATTAGTTAAGTCCTAACTGTGACTAAATGACACTTATGAAACAATAATTTACTATCTGTAGATTTAAAAGCAGCTGTTATCCTTGCATTTCCATTTATTTTTGGTAGAATTAAAGGCAAATAATTAAGAATCACTCTCATCTAGTAAAAATATGCAAAATTTCATGTGAACGAATATAAATGCAAGCAGGCAAGCAAACAATAACTTAGAATTTAGCTATTAACTTTGATTAAAACTGCTCTGTTTGACAGTTTATCATCCAGTCAGTTATCAGGAAAATTAATTACTTTCTGAAAATAATATTGGAGATCCTTTGATATAAAATATAAAAATTGACAGAATTATGTTATCTCCCTTCTGCAGTATTTATCACTGTAATTAATATCTATTTTTAAACCCATTCTTATCACTTCACAGATTTTGTCATTTCTCACAAAATTTGAAAGAATCGTAGGGTTTGGGGGCTTGTGACTCAAACCTGTTCTTTAAAAGCACCTCAGGCTGGAGAATATATACTTCAGTTATTAAAAGACAGTCAGAAAATGAATACCCTGTTCATTCTATCCAGCCATCTGAGCAAGAAATATAATGATCCACCACAGAGTATAAAGCTGCTTAACTCATTTAGAACCAAATTTTATTAGTTTAGCCCATGTGATATCAATCACTTCTATCAATCGCTCCCAACAGTGATATTTTTATAATAGAAACAACATGCTTTTAAAACTCAGGATCTATAAAAAATTTAAGAAATTATACAAACATAGTCTTGTCATATCCTTAAAGGTGTTATTCCCACATTTAAAGTGTGAAGGAATAATGCATAGATTGAAAAGAAGCCTAATTTTTACATGAGCTCTGAACATATCCTAGTTATAGTACAGATGGTTAGCATCTTTGTGGACACATCCAAGCACTCTACAGTTTTCTGAAGATTAAAAAGAGAAACCACCACCAGTAAAGAAACAAGCTTGTTCAGGTTTGCTACTATCTATCCAGTAATTGGACTAGATATTATAGCAACAACAACGAAAACCACAAGGCATTAAATTCAAGAAATTCTCACTCATTGGGAATGCAAATTGCTTTTTAATTTCCTGACCTTATAATGCAAGAAGATGAAGATTGTAAGTAATTACCATATCGTAATCTCATGGAATTAGATAGGTTAAATACTCAATTACAAACACCCTGCATGGCAAAAGACTAAAGAGGAAACATACCAAGTATTCTGAAAGTACGAAGCTGACATTTTAAACACAGGAAGAAAAAGAAAGATACAAAATTTTGTCTTACAAAGCTACTGCATAATTTTGAATTGTATGCATGTCAAGTAAAACAGCTTTGTGACATCAAATACCTGCCCATAGAAGTAACACTATTTTTACAAATTACAATTAGACATACACAAACAACACATATCTGCTTCATTTTAAAGATCTTTTCAAACAGCATTGTTTGGTATACACAAGCTATGTATATCTGATGGCAACATTTTTTTCTATGCTACTCCCTAAGACCACTACTTATGAGCGCCCTTGCAACAGGTCTGGTTAGGACAGAGTTGTAGCAGCCCCTACGTTGCCTTCGGATTTGTGACTAAAGCAGCATTGATAACACCAGTGCTTTGGCTACTGGTAAGCACCACAGGCAGGGAATCAACTCTTTTTTTCCACTCACTTTTCCCCTCAGTGAGTAGGCTGGGGCTGCACAAGGAGTAGAGTGGGGACACAACGGGGACAGCTGATCCCAACTGACCAAAGGGATATCTTAAGACCACATAAAGCGAAGAATTGGGCAGGGAGTGTTGGTCTGGGAAGCAGTCATTGCTCAGAGACTGGCTGGGCATCCATGCACTTGTGGGAGGTGGCAAGCAACTGCCTACCCATTACTTGTGTTCCCTCCTCCACCCTGTCATTCCTGTATTTAGATTGTCTCTGTATTGACCTACAAGTTTTCTTGCTTTTGCTCTTCCTGTACTATCCCTTGTCCCACAGAGTGGGAGCATTGAATGTGTGAGCGGCTGTGTAATGTTTAACTGCAGGCTGGAGTCAACTTACCACAAAAGACACCGCCCTTGTGCAATTCTTCCCTATTTTTCTAAATTAATCATTGTTTTGTAGTGTCTGAAACGTTGACTGACCATGGAATTTTACAGTACAACCTATGAAGTGACTGCAGTCCACAAGATGAGCTTTAGCTTAAGCACAAAGTCACGTGCATTTAAATTACCGAACAAGCAGAGATCACTGCAAGCATGAGCTAAAAATATACTAAAAAATTAAAAGGTAAGGCCAGAAAGCTAGTCCCTGTCCTTCCCATTCCCCATTTACTTAGGTCCTCCAGATTTTGTGTTCATGGCCTACTGTTTTAACAATGGACACCAATTAATATTCATTGAACAACCCAAACATATAAAGCCTTCTTCATATCCTGTCTATAGCCTGATAAGTTAGTAAAACTAAGATAAAATCAAAACAGAGAAGAAAGTAAGTTACTGGACTTACTTTCAAGGACTGTATCGTCTACACCGTTAACAGATCTCCAAATTGTCTTTCTTTCTACTAGTTTCTATGTAAAGGCATCACTATGCTTCTTTTAACTCTGACTAGAATGAATTAACTGAAGTTATGTGATACACTTCAACATTTTACAGAAGCAGAAGCATTCTAAGAGTTAAAATATTGTTGAATCATTTGTTTACTATAACAAGTGAGTTGAAGCTGTGGCTGTATTCACAACCACTTGAAATTTTTAACACAACAGAATTAACCTTAGAGTCTTATTCCATACTTACCTAACCTGATTCTATTTTAACCAAAAAGGGCCATCTTGCTGAGAAAGAATTTCAAAAATTCTAGTCAATTGTGAAGCCTAGCTAAATATTCCATGTTTTTTTGGCATACAGTTTAGTTTCTTAAGACTTCTAATAAGAAAGAAAAATTTGAAGTAGCTCTACGCATTGAAAGATAAGAAAGAAATTTTATATGGCTGCATTAATTATGCTGAAAGAGGTATATTCTGTTGACAAGATCAGGCACTTTCAAATTTGAGGGTTATTCCGGAGCTCTGTCTCAGCCTTTACGAAAATTTAGGAAACTGACTTGTAGCCTAAAAGGAAGTATCTCAAAGATCTGCCCTCTTGATTTTATACAGCATCTTTAATGCAACTGTTTCAGAAGACTTTGCAGCAGATACAGAAGAGTTAGAATAGAAAAGTAGATGAATGAGACAGACATCAATGTCATTTCTTAAACAGGTAAGAGACATTTCTTAGTGTTTTAAACATGAATTTCCCTAACTACTGAGTTTCTGATTATAATGTCATTATAATGAAAATAACAAACCCAATTCCATTTATGCTTCACAGATTTTATAGCTTCCTCTAATCAGAATTTTACCAAAGCTTCCTTTAGAATTACTTTTATAAGAGGCTTTGTTTTATAAATAAAATTAGATTTTGCTGCTTTTGACAGAAAGTGTAATAACTCTAGAAGAACATGAGCAAATTATTAAAAAACTGATGCTAACTTGAAAGCCCGACAAACACTTTTAATTTAGGAACTACTACATGACTCTAGTTGTTTTCCACATACATCTCAGAGTTTAACAAGCAAAAGAACCTCTCAAATATAATAAAAGTCCTTTATAAAACTACTAGTTAGGAGTTTGTTTGGGTTCCCATCTACTGTGGTGCAGATTTTCTGCTTATGAAACTTGATACCGTTCATTTATCATGAACACATTTACAAGACCGGCATCTTCAGAAAATCTGACTCTCTACATTTTAAAAAAAATGTTTCTTTCCCCAGTACTGTGTATAAACTACTTACATTTCTTGTAAATATTACTTTTTGGGGGCATCTGGGGGGAGGGGAGGCACAGAAGACCTATATATTTGCATGGAGTTCTTTCCATGCAGTAAACACACCAGTGGTTGAAAGTATTTTGTGCTGAAGGCATCAAGACTTGTAGACACTGGATCAGCCATGCCAGGATCGGGAAAGAAAAGATGACAACAGGTTGATGGTACATGAGAAAGCAGGAATTGGCTGATAACCAACAATTACATATTGTTTGCAGAAGACAGACAGTGACAAGTATCTCTGCTGCAAAAATTGACTATTGCACAGATGTCACAGGCTTTGGAGCTGTTTTGCCCCACTGGAAAATTGCAATTAATGAAGCTCCATAATTCCAGCCTTCCTGCTAGGAAAGCTTCACTCCTGCACTGCTGAGAAAGAAATCTTCAGGGGCTCACCACCTCCTCTACAGACCACAGTACCTGCACCTCAGGGCACAGCACCTTCATGGATCAGGCTGAGTTTTACTCAGACCTTGGGGAAAACAACAAAAGCACATTATTGGGTCTTTTGAGGTTTTAAGTCATTCACATTAAGTATTAGGTAAAGAATCCTATTGCCTGTAAAGTGACACAGCTACATCAATTTCAATCCTTTCACAGAGCAAATTTTAACTACCAATAGTGTTTCACTATTGATACACACTTAGCATACATATACTGTGTAAATCTAACAAACTGGAAAAAAATCTGATATTTATTTCTGTAGACTATGTTGACCTTTAAAACTATTTCTGAAATTTTCCCCCCTTCAAATTATAAAGCAGCCTACACTGGCATTTTCAGCCTCTATGGGTACACTTACATCTGGAAAAAAATAATAAATAAAAAATAATTGTACTGATATAACCATAGTGTCCAGGCACATAATTAACTCGAGGGGAATGAAATTTCTGCCAGGAAAGCAGGGAACGTGCAATATAAAGTTTTCAGTAATTTCAAATTTTCCTCAGTGAAAAGCCTCAAGTGTACATTGAATACATGTAAGTGGGTAGGACTCACAACATTATTCAACTTATTCATATCTTCAACTATTCAGTCTACATTCCTGAGACGAGAGCAGATAATCCACATTTCCTCCATTCAGATATCAAACACTCCCATTTCCTAATCTCTGTTTCTCCCTGTAACAAAACTTGCATTTGAAGATGCAAGATGACATATCTACTTCTTAATGCCCTTCATAAAGCACTTAATGTAGGATTCTTTATATTCTTATATCCAGATGAGGTTTTCATTCAAACTATTATTTTTTTTAAGTTAGTTAGAATTGCATTAAATAAACAGGCACCTACCTCCATATAATGTGGATACCAAATAGTGGAAGTGGTGATGAAGAGAAGCAGAGAAAGTAGCCTCTAGGTCTTCCTTTTTCATAAAGCGCTTGGATGGTAGAGGGATATATTAAGTACTATTTTTATGGATATATTTTCAAACCATAGAAAACGCAGTGTATATAACACAATTCCTACACAATTTTCTTCTCTTGATGAATCCTAACATCACCATTCCCTAGTTTCATTCTTACACAAAACAGAGACATTCACACCCTTCTTAACTGTTCACATCTAATCAAAAAAAAATCCCTGAT
Source organism: Cuculus canorus (assembly GCF_017976375.1). Taxonomy (NCBI): domain Eukaryota; kingdom Metazoa; phylum Chordata; class Aves; order Cuculiformes; family Cuculidae; genus Cuculus; species Cuculus canorus. The sequence goes on from NC_071401.1 coordinate 86,542,599, forward strand.
ATATTTTAGAAGACTAAAAAGTGTTGAAATATTTTTACCTCTTAGTTCCTAATAGTTCTGATAATATACCAACACCTGGAACTTTATAAAGGGCATCAAGTTTTATAATACAGCAAAGTCAGTAACTTCTCATGAAATACAAGTTCATAACTGACTGGTGATCAGTTAAACTTCTATTTTAAGCAGAAGGAAAACCATAGATAGATAGCCCTAGACATGAATTTATCTCTACTCTGATAAAAAAAAAACCAATTAGTTTATGATATGCATTAATAAAATGTTCTTTTCATGACAATTCTCTCGGAAGAAAACTGCAAGGCAACACTAGTGAACTTTTATGCCTCACTAGGCATCTGAGCAGATTTGTAAGTGGAATCAATGAGGAAAAAAAAAATCATTTATGTGATCGTCTGTCCACCCCAGTTGGCATTTTTCCCCCCTTTCCACTGCAGGAAGAGCAATTCTTCCTCTTAATAAGGGCAATGATGAGCTTCTTGCTTATAATTGCATTGAATTTAACATGATATTTTAAATTATACCATTAGAGGATAAAGCAATTTTAAAGTTCAATGCCATCTGAACCTAAATTTAACTGCCTATGAATTTCAAATCTCCAATAACAACATGAGTTACAGAGTTTTTGGGTTTTTTTAGTTACAAAATAATTCGTGACTCCTGCAGAAACAGCTGAAGATAAAGGCCCTTTATGAGTGTGATAGAACTGACTCAAAATATTACAGACCTCTGAGAAGGAAGTGAAAATTGTATTTAGAATTGAGGCCCTAGTGCAGAGCTCAAATAAACAGAAAAACAAGTTTTATAGCATATGCAAATATTCCACAAAGAAATCTTCCTAAATTATCCTGGGGGGTGGGGTGAAGGGGGGCAAGGGGTGTGTGTGAAGACAGACCTACATGTGCATATATTAATATATATTAAAAAGATAAACTCTGCACACATACATCCTCCCACTCACATTCTTACAGGAGAATGTATCATTTAGTCTCGTGACTACTACAGGAGAAGACTACTATTTAAATCCACTTTCTCCTATTTTTTAATCTTACATGAAGGCTGTTCTACCTGAGGGGTAATATCTGTCCTTCAAATTAATCTATTAAACTCACCTAATTAACATGAAATATGAAACATTTGTTACACCAAAGAGGTAGGCTGACTCTATAACTCAATGTTATATACTTGGGAGTCTCAAAAACTTAAGAGACTGCGGTGGTCCAATGTTGAGTGTCATGTCTCTGCTTGCTATTTAATAACAGTCTGATGGCAGCAGGGTGAGACTGTGGTCTGCTGTGTAGCTCAGTAAAGTCTGAAAGTGTCATTTACTTTGCTGTGGTGGTTTTGGGGGTTCTTTTTTGTCATACGCCTGTTGCTTGCTGTACAATACTTAGTCTGAAAAGTCTGTAGTATTTGTACAGCACTCAGACCAGCACTAACCTGGTTCACAAGCAGAGCAGCTTGTATAAGAACTGTGGAGTACAGAGTTACGTAGTAATAAATGTGACAGCCTATAAATGAAAATATGCTTTAAGGTCGCAGTAAGAGCAAAGACATGACTAGATAGTTAAATATTGATAATATACATTTTAATTATTCAGAAATATTCAGTATTATTTCTAAAGATTTTATAAATTTAGATTTGATCAAGAAATACATTTAAATTAAGCAGGTGAAAGGAAGAACAAACAGAGATTAAAAGAGAAGAAAGAAACTATTTGTAAGCCTGTTACTGGAAATACAAGGAAAATTAAGCTTATGAAACACATAAGCGTTCACCATCCAGCTTGAATATAAACGAACCCTTGGCTCTCCATTGCATGCAGTGCTCTTCTATTGCCCTTCCACATTACTCTATGCACTGCTTATTCAGTCTTCTGCTTTCACTGGATCCCTGTGAGCCGAAGATACTACAAATAACCTTTCTCAGTACAATCCATATATACCTATTGTTATAGTTCTATAGCCTTAAAGGAAATATAGTTCTATAGCTTTTCCTGAAGGTGTTTAAGGAACGGGTGGATGAAGTACTTGGGGACATGGTTTAAGGGAGTGTTAGGAATGGTTGGACTCGATGATCCAGTGGGTCCTTTCCAAACTGGTGATTCTATGATTCTGTAATTCTATGAAATTTTGAGTACCATTGTTGTGCTTTCTTAGTGTACACAGAGGTTTTCTTCTTTCTTTGATTACTGAGACAAATACCATAGTTGAAAGAAAGTAAAGAAAATCTTTAACTGCAACAGTTTATAACATATATAAAAAAAAGTCAGTACAATTTCTTTCTGAACTCAGCTAGTCATTGTACTTGCATGCTAATTGAATAGTTGTAAACTGAGAAGTCATTAGAAAGCATAAAATGAGTCCTGAGGCCAATTACAGAAAATATTCAATTATCCAATCAGAACAATTACAGCTTGGATGAAATTAATATTGGCTATTGTGCACAGGTACAAGAATACCCGTGCACAGGTACAAGCAAGATTGTATCTGCTAATAAACACTCCTACGGGCAGATCTCCCCTAAACATTAAATCCAGGTTCATGAGAACCAGACCACGCTATCACCATGGGATCCCCACCCACATTTACATCTGTACTGAGCTGAACACAGATCAGTATGTTGTGAGAGGACAACATGTATTCCCCCAGGCAAGAAGAGATCCAGCCTTAGAGCCCACTCTCTTAAAGCCCTGCTTCTGAGGGAAGTAAGGTCTAGAAAGGAGCATGACAGGAAGAACTACAACGACTCACATTAATAACTGGAGAAAAGTAATCTAATTCTGGCCACTTAAATGGAATTCAGAGAAAATATGAAGAAGTAGGAATGGCTATTCTTAAGAAACTTTGGTGTTTCAGCATTCACTTTTATGTTAGACCAGGACAAAATATTGAAATTCAGAAACAGTGAATCAACTTTCATAGTTTAATTAATGAAGTGAAAACTCTTTACATTAACAAGTAGTAACATGATTTTTCTTGTTTGTTTGGTAATTGAGACTAGTGGCATTTTTTGTTTTAGAAAAGAAAAATACAAATCAAAACACATGAGGATTAAATTGTATTTCCTTAGAGTGCCATGACTACTCGTGAGAGCTCTATATAAGATTCTTACCTTGTTCTCCTGTGAAGTAATTATATTCCATTCATGTTCCCTTTAGCTAATAGAGAAAAAAACTAATGTAACATAGATGAAATAAAAGCTAGTGGTCCCTCATCCCTCAAACCAAAGAAATCATTCCCAGCGAAGAATAAGGAGTTTACCTACACATCCAACTTAAAGGGAAAAAAGAACAGATGGTAACCTGAACTAGAATTTCAGGAAAATTGAAGTGTTCTGTAAGAAATGATTGATTCTCCAGAAGCCATATTTCCGGGGAAAATTCGCAACAGATCATTAAAAGTTTTAGAAGTTTGTCATTAAAAAAACCCACCACCCAGATGTAAGTGTATTTCTCAAGAGCCTTGTAATCTTAATCGTTCCAGTTAAGTCAGACAGATGGAGTACATAGTATTCCGCTCTGCAGCTCAAACTACTCATTTGTCTTCTTACCTGTTTCTATTTTGAGACTATTCAGGATATACATAATACTACAAGTCAGAAACCTCGTATTTCTCAAAAGCAAGGGAAAAAGAAAAAATACCCATCAAAACCCCACACAACTAAAGAGTAAACCATTTTTCTCTAAGGCATATATCTTTTGAATGCCTTCTAGCTGTTGAAGCCATACAGGCAATTAAAAACAGCCTTACAAAAACCTCTTTTCCTTACTACATCTTAAGGGTTAGATGCTGTGTTTTGTTTGAAGCAGAGCCTCAAGTCTTATACTTGCAGCCAGACATGACCTAGATCTCTGGGGCTAGCAAGAATTCTACCCATGTGTTGCCCAGGAACGCTACACTGGTGGTACAACCGGAAAGTGATACTACAGTTGGCATTACATGGACTATCAATATAAGGCGAGACATCAACCATGAGATAGCTTGTTTTACTTTTAAAATCCAGCCATATATTTATGTATGGATACAGAACTCAGAAGGCATTGAGGACACATAGGAAATCCTGTAAAACAGATTTTACCTGCAACTAATGCACACTGAGAAAGACACATTCTATTTAAGTGTGAAGTTACATAATCCTCAAATTGTATCAAATATAGGAAAGACAGCTGTTGGATTCACCAAATCACCTCTCAGGTTAACCTGTCACAAACCACATTCTCTGATACACAGTCCACATCTCCCCAAAGTATAAGTGGGAAACAGTGTTACAATGGTAAACTAAGATGACAAAAAAGTAAGAATTCAGAATTAACAGAATCTTGAGCAGATACAACTTCAATATAGATTTTGAATATGTAGTCACACCACTTAAGATGAAACTATTCAGTATTTAGCTTTTACCCACATCATTTAATGCGTGACCTCACATCTTATTTGCTGTGTACTACTGTAAACTAGGGAAGAATTTTCAGTTCCCTTCACAAGCTGTTTGGGGGCATGCTCCACACTAGTATCGGAGTGACTCCCAATTGTTTTCCACAGGCCTTCACTGACACAAGGATCTTTTATCATTCCCGTTACAGAGAAAGGGAATTAAGACAGATTGAGTATAAGGTTGAAGTACCTCCTAATTTTGGATACCTAACTTGAGATGGATTGGATGTGATTATTTACTAGTACTGTATGCCACTTCATATTTCCCAAATCAGATTTCTCATTAGTACATTTAGTTAGACTTAAAGGATTCAAGGACTGAGTTAAAGGCCACAAAGATTCTCTCTTCTCCCATCCTCTTACTTACCTCATCCTACTCTCACCAGCCAAGATTGCTAACACTTTCGCTGCCCTGCTATCATTGTCGTCCCTTGTGAGCTTTTCTTCCCTTAAGTTTCCTATGTCCCTTCTCCAGCCTGTTCCATTTACACCTTGTCACTAGCGGACTTGTGAATTCCCAAATCTGTCAGCACCTAATGTAATTCTCTTTCCTCTGTGTGACCTTTCATCAAAGCTACCTCAGTCGTTTTTCCTGCCATTATTTCCTGTCCATTATGAGTCTCATTTCTCCCTGCAGGACTGAGCCTAGCCTCTTCTCCTTTGCCCCAATCTCTCTTTAAATGTGTGCACTAACCAAAGTTTTCACTATTTTTTTCCTAGGTAATATAAGCTATTACAAAATATATTAAACGTAACAGACAAGAATTCACAATTACTATCTTCATTAGATTTGAGTGCAAGGAAACCGAATGATTATAACATGCTACCACATCGATATCAGTAGACTTCGAAGACTAACATCTTCATTAGATAATAAAAATAGTGTCTTGCTTAAAATATTTATGCTTTGCAAAGAATCAAATGAAAGCATACCTATAAATGCATCATCAGTATTTGTAACAGCCTTTACAAGTTTTATGGCAAATATATCTAAATGTGCAAATATTCTCATTTGTAAGCATATTGAGGCAATGAGGAGTTACACATTGTTTACCAGCTAGCAAAGAAGCAATAAAACAAAGATAAGCATACATTCAAACCAAATATTCCCACAGCTAAGTACAAACTGAGTTACAACAGTGTAATCAACTATTAGAGCAATCTTGCATCAAATATAAAGCCTGGAAAGCTGGATTTCTTTGCAAGTGTGTTTAAGTAACAAATTCTATTAGTCTAGGAGACACCCCAGGCAACTCTACCCCACATCCCTATTAAAAAATGAAGACACATGGCCTCAGATGACCCATGGCCTTGGATAAATCCCACGGTTTGATTAGCATCATTATAGTGAAATCCAGTAATTCAAGCCTAGCACTTAACAATGCTAAAAGTGTTTATTTCTTCTAATGGACTAACCTTAGGACTCAACCATGCTTTAAAAAACATATCCTGTAATTTAGACTACGGGAACAAAAGCACAAAGGGTGACACAGATTGGCATTTTATACACAACTGTTGCATTACTGCAATAACATAGATATATCCCCAAAGCTCTGACAGACTCCCTACACAACACTTCTTTTTCTTTATGAATAAAAGCTACTAATTTATATTAAACCTGTCTTTGATAGCCTACTCCTTCATATGATAGCATTATTTTATTTTATTTAGCCATATCAATAACAGAACTCTTACTAGAAAAACAGACAAACAAATAAAACCAAGCTATAGTTTACCACTAGGAAGTATAAAGTAAGGAACAAAAAGAAATCTTCACTCGTCATTACAGAATAGCTCAAAACTATTTCTGAAGGCTTGACAATAAGTTATCAGAGTCCTCACATCTAAGAAAAGTAGTCCTAAATCACTCTAAATCAGAAAAGCCTATTCTCATCTTTCCTCTCATACTCCTATATCAAGACCAAGCTCACCCTACACAGTTTTGGCATTAAGCAGTTGATTGAGCATTCAACCTGCCTTTAGATGATTGTTGCAGATGGCCTCCAAAAGGGGGGAGGAAAAAAAAAAACCAACAAAAAACCCCATCCAAAACCATAAAACCCCAACAATAAAGATCCAGAATCACAAGCATCTGATGCTACAGAAATTTTTTCACAATGGTCTGGCATAGAAAATATGCAATAGCATACAAAAATGCTGGAGAAAAATACGTCTCTGTGAAAACTGAGGGTTACATTCTGATCTTATTTACAACAATGAAAATGTCTACTAGACTGAGTAATAGCAAAACAGAAGTAGAAATGTTAACTTTTTTCTATGAAATTAAATACTCCTTTGAACCTATTCAAAGCAACCTATGCTCTTGACAAAAATCTTCTCTGTCTCAAGCAATCTTTATTCATCTTCCCCAATTTGTGACTTTTAAAAGAGATACATACATTAGGAACTAGGTATTTTGCATTAGTTAAAATCACACCTTAGAATAACTACTTTATACTAATTATCAGGATAAAGGTGACATAGTGAGCTCGGATTGTTAAATTGTTTAAACAGAACTACTAAAATGCTTTCCTTTCCATGCTCCTCACATCTGCATCATATGAGCAGATGCCTAATTTACTGGCACAATTAACTTTCTCCTGTGCTAGAGATACTTTCTTATGTTTAAATAACGAAGCATTCTGAAATATACAGCTTGAACAGACATTCTGTATTCAGCACTATAAAGAAATCAGGCCAATCCTTTCAGGATCCTCTAAGTAGGTTTAGTTTTGTATATTTTAAATTATTTGCTCTTATTGTTAATTACCAAAAATTTTCCCTTAATTGGGATAAGTGCTAAAAATCCAGCAAACCCAAACCATAGAATTTTAAACAAACATTCCCGTGTATTCATCTCCATTTTAAAACAAAAGGAACCCAATGTAGGCAACATAATATGCATTTTACTAAACATACTCTAATTCTTCATATGCAAATAGACAAGGTATTCACTAAGAACATGGAAATATCAGTTTGTTGTCCACTAAGGATGCTTAATACCATGTTATGAAGTGAGAGTTCTCATTTTCCAAACCTGTTAGGCTTTGTAATGTAAATGCACCAATGAAAGGAGAGTCTCGTGACTATAGACAACTCACACTACATGAGTGAAAATAGTTACTGCTGTTCTAACAAATGAATTTGGTAACTTCAGCACATTTTATATAAAGATAAATATAAGCAGCAGGTGAAGGTGTTCTCAGACAGCAGAACACATATCTTTACTATTTCAGTTTTACTAATTTGTCTGCATAATGCCTTGAATAGTCACGTGCAATGAGAAGATATAAGCAAGACTGCACGTCTGGTTGACAGCCAACTGAACATAAGCCAGCAATGTGCCCAGGTGGCCAAGAAGGCCAACAGCATCTTGGCTTGTATCACAAACGATGTGGCCAGCAGGACCATGGAAGTAATTCTCTCCCTGTACTCTGCACTGGTGAGGCCCCACCTTGAATGCTGTGTTCAGTTTTGGGCCCTTCACTATAAGAAAGACATTGAGGTCCTGGAGCGTGTCCAGAGAAGAGCAGCAAAGCTGTTGATGGGGCTGGAAAACAAGTTTTACAAGAAGTGACTGAGAGAGCTGGGGCTGCTTAGTGTGGAGAAGGGGAGGCTGAGGGGACACCTTATTGGTCTCTACAACTATCTGAAAGGAGGTTGCAGAGAGGTGGGTGTGGGTCTCTTCTCCCAAGTGACAGGTGATAGGACAAGAGGGAATGGCATCAAGCTGTGACAGGGGAAGTTCGGATTGGACATTAGGAAAAATTTCTTCACAGAAAGGGTTATCAAGCGCTGGCAGAGGCTGCCCAGCGAGGTGGTTTAGTCACATATACTTCATCACAGCCTAATTCAGAAATTAACTCTAATGCTTCATTCAAGACAACAGTTACATATTTTTTGAATTATTAAAAGTGCCAGATGAATTATGTGCTTAGATAACACACAGCAGAAATGAGAAACCTATTTTGTGGACCATTCTGGGTGGATTCGTTTCTCTTTATTATAAGGGAATACAGTTATACTTTTTTTGGTTTCAGACTACTTTATTGCACAGTGATGGAAGCACTACTCTGCTTTTTTATCCCCACTTAGCAGAATTCATATATCTATATGGAATGATTTTCTGTTTTCATTTCCTTTGTCCCGCTTACCAAATATATTTTCTATTATCTTCTATTTTATCTTCAATTGCAAACTGTCATCATAGATCCCACATGGCTAGCTATATTTAGACATCTGCAGACAAAAATGCAATGGAGTATTTTTTCCACTAGAATTTGTAATGTGGTAATAGGAACATTCCAGAGAGACTGCCTTTTTTTTTTTTTTTTTTTGACATAGCTTTAACAACTGCAAATACTTGTTGGTTTCCTTCAAGCTTATATGACTGGACCTTTAGTACATCACTTTTTAAGCATTAGTTTCCAGTGAAAAATAAAAGGAAAATATTACTCCACTGAGGACGAGTAAGAAGCATGGCTGGAATGTTGGTTATGGGCAAGTGTCAATACAATACAAACCATGATGCTTATGTGTGAAGTTTTATCCCAAAGGAAAAAGGCCTAAGATAAAGAAATGGAGAAAACAGCTTTCAGGTATGAAGATAAAAAGCTTAAATTTCTATTTGTAAATGTAAGGCAAGACAACCAAGACAGACTAAGAAGGATGATACAGCTTTGGCAAATGCACAAGTATTTCAGTTTAGCTATGAAATAGATGTTATCATTGCATTTTGACCTGTAGTTTGAAACTTTTAAATTTGGAGCCCGTCCAATCTTAAGAGTTAGCTCCAAGATAAAAAAAAAAAAAAAAAAAAAAAAAAAAACCACAAAACTACACCATAATGTATAAGTACGTGTAAACTAAATTTTAGGAAGCCTGGAAGCTGATTAAAAACAAGATCCTCAGATATTTGTTTTTTAAAATAGATCTTTTTTTAATATAGGAATGAATAATTGTTTAAGATATTTATTTGAGGTATAGCTTCATTATTAAGGAGCTAAAAGTTCCTCTAATGAAATATTCAGTTGATTTGAGTGTCATCTGACATAAAATTGGCCTGTTTATCTAATTTAATTGTATGAAATGACATTATTCTGTTTATAGTTGTGCATACATGACAGAGATTTACTCTCTTAAAATAATTTATGTTTGTATTACCACCTTTGTTCATTTCTTCCAGGAAAAAGGCAGGGGTGTGGGAGGATGAACAATAAGTTATTTTCCCTGAGATCCATCTTTTTAACCATATTTTACAGAACATTCTAATTTCTACCTTCAGTGTTTTTTCTTTCAAATCCTGCAAGCAGCAAAAACAGTTGAGTGCAAATGACTACATTGTCTCTATATTCTTTAAATAAGTCACCAAAAAAATGTTTCTTTCCAACATTTCTTGGAAGCAGGAAAGAAATTAGGGTTTGGGTTTTTTTGTTGTTGTTTTCTTTTTGTGGTTTCCTTATTTATAAGACTACACGTATAATAGCCTTGCAATCTGAACTTATAGTCTAGCTGAAACAGAAGGAGAGAATGTTTCCTGTCTTTAGAAGTAGAAAGCTTTATTTCTTAGGATTCTTGGTTGGGTATTTTTGTTGAGGTTTTTGGGGTGGGTTTTCTTGTAATTTTACAGCTATAAAGGTTAACTTACCTAATGTAGAAGCATTGTAATGTCTCCCTTTTTTGACTGTAAGACTTTAATGGATGCAATTTTGCTATTCTATTCAGTAATTAGATTTGGAGTCTGCTAATTTAAATGGTCACTGCAGTAAAGTCTCTGTAAGAATTTATGCAGTGCTGTTATAGTAAATCCATGGATCTAGTGCATGTAAGTATTCCAATGAGATCAGGCTGCACTTAAGAATAGCTTCAGGAGGTAAGGTTGGCCATTTGAGTAGGCAACACTATGAGAATTATCAAACCTTTTAATATATTTATTTTTTAATTTATAAACATTGTACCCTTGCTTTAATTCTCCTCTACAGAACTAATTCTGTTGTGCAGCTAGAAGCACTTCCACACGAAATGTTTTGTTTTACAACAAGAATGCTTACAATCCTCACAGCTATCCCCAGCAGACAGTACACATCACAATATGAATTTACATCTTCAAAAAAATTGAGATTTTTACATTATATGCTATACTTAAATACATTTTAGAATTAATTGTCCCCAGCCCATTGGCAGCCCCAAGTCACTGATTATCAATTTACATGGTCCAAATCAAAAGTCATGAAGGGAAACAAATTTATTATTTGCAGAGATGGGGTCTTTTAGGCTTGTAACTCTTTCTGCAGGAGGAAAGTTTGGAGGAAACATTTAACTTTTCTAGACCCATGACAGCAAAATCCAAACAGCACGCTATAAAATAATTTAGCATGCTGGAGAACCAGAGATTTTCTGTAATAGATACAACCTGAAGTATGACGCAGAAACATATGATCCTTGCCTAAAAAGTAAGTACATTTGAGAAAGATCTTCCTGATTAGTTTGGAGTGTGATTGCATAGTACAGATTTAAATAAACTTAATTGCAGGCTGCCAGTAAAAACAATGGTCCCGCCCTTTCCCAGCATCTTACCATTATTGTCCCTCTGCCTCAAGTTGAATATAGCGGTGCTGCACCTGCTGATTTAACCAACTGAAACCAGACAGGTTAGAAAAAGATTATAATTACTTTAAACAGGCAAGTACAAGAACCAGAAGTGAAATTAGGAGGAGTTTGGGAACACACTGCAGGAGAGCAGGATGGCATACTGTCATTTTTCTTAGCAGCTTACCAACTGCCAAGTTCAAGTTGTCACTACCACTTTCAAAGTTCGACACTTACCCTGGTCTGCAAGTGGGCAGGGAGCATTTTGAGGCTGCTGAATTCTCAGATAACATTCAGCACACCGTGGATTCCACATTCAGATAAAGAAATGATAGCAGAAAATCTCCCTTTTCCCAATTAAAATATGAGCTTGCACAACGTATTAGGAATGAGTCTTCTTGTGAACTTCTGTAATTTATGATTTTCTTCTCACTGTATTATTCAGCACACATTATTTACAATCTATTATGTTTCACTAGACATCATATGCATAAAGCAGGCATGCATTTATGCTACTATAACAAAACCTGCATTAGGCGACTAGTAAAGGGATGTTAAGTGGACCCTTATTTGTGATATATAATAGGAGTGTTTTATAATTTTAGTCCACTGTCTCCAAGCTATCCCAGCTAACCTCCAGCTGCTGCTTTAAAACATATCTTACTTGTAGTCTCTTTGTCTGGCTGCCTCAGACAAAGGTATGTAAAATGGCAGTAGGTGCCCACTTTTGGAGAAACGAAGCTACCGTTTGATAGAGAAACTTCTAAAAGGTCAAATTATAGGAAGGCTTGGGAGCTCACGGTCCTATTTCCAACTGTAAAAGATTCATGGAAAGTAATGATTGTTATAACTTGTGTTAAAACAATGAATTAAATTATTCCAGAGAGTCCTAAATACAGGAATTTTAAGGTGCCTTCACTACTATTTCATCAAAAGATTTAACCTCAATTTCAGCCAGATGTGTTGTGAATGTGCTTCCATCACAAGTAAGAATACACACACAGAGGCGCACGTGCATAGAATGCTCAGATTTCTTGGCTTTCCTTGATTTCATGAGAAAGCCACCTTTCTTTTCCAGAGTGCCCATGTAGATTTTTATAAGTCTACCATAATTCTGCTGCCCCTTGGTGGAATATCCAAGTCATGAAAAGGAAATAGCAGGAATTACCACACAAGTAATTCTGCTAAGGCAATTCTTTGAACAACAAATCCTCCACTGGCCATCATTAAGGCCCTGTGTTAAAGAACCAAACAAAATAACCATGTTGAAAAGAAGACAGACACAAATACACCTAAAGCACCATAATGAAAAATCCTTCTTTAAGGCTGTGCAGGTAAGAACCTTGTAGTTAACTAGGTACGATCTCCTTGGCAGCAACTCCAGCTATAGAAATAGTGCTTCAGCTGTCTTCTTTTCTTAACAAGGATACAAGTTAAACTGTACTGAGTTACCATTGAGCACGGAAAGGGAATGTGGAAGTTACTCTACGTAATAAACAAGGTTAATACACAGCACAGTGTATTCAGAGAAAATATCTTATTCGAAGCTTTTACAATAGTAAACTGTTCTCCCTTACTGCTCTGTGCCACAGGCTTTAGGGAAGACACGCCTGGCATTTCAACTACTGTTAAGACACCGAGTGATTTCTATGAATGGGGTGTGCTGTCCAGATCAATGAATAATTATTTGTCCCTTGAAGGGTTTGGACAGCAATAGTATCAACACTGAAGCTTCCAAGGCAGTAATACTCTCTACTGAAATTTACCATTAGACACTTACTGAAATATCATCGTCTAAATTTTTATAACAAAAAGCTCAACATTATAAAAATGTAATGAACTTAGATGAAGGATAATTGAGTGCATCCTCTGGTGATGCAGTGAAAGACCAGTGCATAGGTAACTGAGGTTTTATATCCAAGTTGAGGAGATATCTGAACATTCCTAAGCTTGTCCAAAGCAGGTTTCTGAATTTGTCTTTTAAAATATACCTTTCACTATCCAAATACGCTACTTTTCTTTCTCACAAATTAGGTTTCTAATACTCAAATGAAATATTATATTGTTGTTTTAGGAAAACAACTACAATAAAAGTAAAGGAAGTTTAAATTTTCACAATCACACCTTTTATTTTAATAGGACTTTTTTTTCCCAGAAAATGCTTCTGTGGCAGAAACATCATAGTATTACCGCTCTGAGTAGAAAAAATTAAAAATACAAAAAACTAAAACCAAAATCTATTATTATGATATTGTTAATCACTTCCATCACACAATGCTACATCCTTTTTCAAGTGAAACATGTCTTTGAACTATTGATTCTTGGCTTTTATGCCATTCTTTCAGTTATTGCTTTAAAATCTTACGCATTTGACCTATTTTATGTTACAAAAATCATATTTTGAATATTCTGGGAGTTTAAGTGAGTTAATTTGAATATAACTAATTTCAACATATAGCAGTTCATGCTCTTAAGTATTTTGAACGTAGTTTCAGATGAATTGCAATTTCTTTGGGAAGATAGTCTTCAGACCTGTTATTTTTAGAATATCTGTATTGTGAACATGTTGAATTTGAAATAAGTCAAGACACTGTACTGGTGGAATAACATGCAAAGACCTAATTAGTACACAGTTACTTGTTCATTGTTTTAATACTGTAGTATGTCTTTACTACCCATAAATGGAAGCTAGGTAAAAAAAAAAAATCACTAAACAAAATAATTTGATCATGTGTAAAATATACATAACTGTGATGTTGCACCAAATTATACCTAGATATTTATAAAGGAATCCCCCTTTATGAAGTCTCCTCTCCAAATTAATAGATTGTAAATAATCAAAGCTGCCATAGAATATAATTATCTGGAGACAAATCTAGAAAAAGATTTTTCTAGATATATAACTAGAATCTAGAATTCTAGATATATAATTAGAATTAATCTAGAATATAATTATCTGGAGACAAAAAACTAGAAAAAGTGACTTGACAAAATGCACAAATCATGTTTCATCTCTTTCACCAAACATAATGCAAATTAGAAATCAAGTTTCTTCCATAATACTTCTGAAACAGAGAAAGTACAGGCTTTATTTTCCTAGACTAATATTTTGAAATAAATTTATCTGTGAAAAAAAGCAAGGGGCCTAGTGACAGCAAGATACCTCATAAATGAAAATTACAAGTTATAACATAGAAAAAAAGAAGAAAGTATGAACATTTCAACTTTCTCTGTAATCCCTTGAGATTAACACGTTTTATTTCCCCCCCAAACATGACTGCTTTAGAGTTTATGACATAAAATGTCACCTACTATAATTAACTCTTATAGCAACTCGAACTGGAGATAATGAAATTCAGTAACACACCAGTTAAATACTCTTTCTTTTGATGTAACCCAAACGATGTGCCAAATAGTGGTTTTGAACTGGAAGATTAATATCCTCCTCCTGAAACTCTTAAGAGTGTATTAAAAAAACTATAAAGAGAGAGGAAATGTATAAATCTTTAATTTAAAAACAAACTTCATTAATTGTAGAATCGTTTAGGTTGGAAGAGACCCTTAATATCATATTGTGCGAAATACTTTTCTACACATTTTATTTGGAAACTTCTGTGGCACCAATGAACTACCTGCTGTAAAACGTCAGATTTTTAATGATACACATATCTGATATACTAGAATGCTGAAACTGAGGTCTGTGTCTTACTCATTTTTGTCTGAAATTCAAGAAATTAAGGAGTGATACTCTGAACAGTCTTCAATTTGTATGCCCTTGAGACACGCATCATCATGGAAGCTACATAGCTACTCAAAAATCTGGCAGTTTGGTGTGTCATTCTGAATTTCTAGTTTGAGTTGACTACAAGGTCAGAAGCTACTGCAAGGAAAAAATTATTTTAACAGAATAGCTAATGATATAAGTTCTGACTGACGATTTATGCCCAGATCTCAGGAGGTTTACTGATAAATCTGTAAGAATAAACTGTGACAAGTCAGCCAGCAAGTCAACCATGATTAAATGTATTCTACTTGACACCATTTCAGGCAAAATTTCTGTGTTAAAGTTTGTCTCCTCCTTGTAACTCTTCGCATTTATTTAAGTATCAATTGTTCCTCCACATACCTTTTGCCTCTCAGGCTACAGACTTCCTTTATCTCCAAAGATGCTTGAATATAGAAAATAAATAGAACTTCTGAATCACCCAGACTGTTCAGAATGTAAGAAGGCTTTTTTCCCCTCCCCTTCAGAAGTGAATGATGCATTTTAAGGAATGTATTTTTAATAAGGTAACAGCCTTATTGAGACAAAATCCCTAAAACGAGGTTCTACTTATACAGTTGAAAAGAGAAAAAACAACAAACCAAAACCTCAACTATGTTTTAAATGGCATCTTTCATTGTATTAACTAGATTCTTTTTTCTAGCTTTTGTTTTGGCATCCACATCTAGTTTACATTTGAGATAAATTTGCTCTCTTGTAAAATAAAATAAAATTAAAAAAAACACTTATGTGAAATAGAAAGCATTCAGCATAGGATGCAGGATGAAAAGTAACCAATAATGATGGAACAGTGAACATACTTTCAATACAACTTATTTATTCATGTTTTGTAGCTTGGGGAATTACAAAGCCCCTGTTAGTAAATAATTAATTATTCTCATTAGAATTCTTTCTGTATTTTTGTACTGTAGGCAAAAAAATATAATTTGCAACGGCAAACAAGGTTCAGTTTGCACCAATGGTATTTTGAGGTACAAGTGTAACAATGATAACACTGGCTATTCTCAGAAAGAATATACTGAGCATTCTTTAATAATAGCCATAAAAAAATGCCAGTGTTATATGAGATATGCCACTGTGTGTAATTATAAGTAGACAGAAAACCATATATTTCTATTTCATGTAGTACCCATTTTCAAAAAGGAAAAACAAGTGTTCTGTCTGCTTTTCCTCTGATGTTAATAATATATAAGACTTCAGAAAAATCTTATGAAGGTATGATTTAATATGAAGGTAAGATGTAAATGAAGCAAGAATAAATACAGGGCTACTAAAGGCACTTTATAGCAATTATAGTATACTAATATAATATAATATAATATAATATAATATAATATAAATCACACTTTCTCTGTTATAATAATTTTCTAGAAATATTTCCTGGACTTCAAGAAAGAATAGGATACTGTCAGCTAGAAACAAATTATATGTATGTTACAGTAACTGGGATTAATGCAGTGAACCTGACAAAATATTGAAAAACGTAGTAGGCTTATCCCTTGTTTCTTTCAAGATCAAAATTAGAATTGATCTGATTAAGATAATTTCCTTAGTGACTGCCCAAGTAATGAGAGCACATCGATGAAAAATATTTGAAACTAAGTGTTAGAAACTGAAAAAAGAGTTGGGAAGCCCATCTTGAAAAATTGGGCAACCTAGACAGACAGAGTAACAAAAGTAGGCCTCACAGTAAAACATGACTGCACTGCGATTTCTGCCATAATTACAAAACTAAATAAAAAATAACCAGAACAAAAGATATTTGCATACAGAAAATGCACTACTTTCAGTCCCAAGTACACTTCGTTGCTCTGAGGGGGAAAAGTTAATAATAATGCTGATAATATATTCATTGAGACAAAATAGAATGCAACTTATATTGCCACTGCTTGTATGTTTTGAACTAAAGCAATAGCTTATTCTAAATGAATAAACAGATGCAATCAGTTTTATGAAAAGCCACTGCTTTCCTGCCTTGCTCAAAGATATAAGTACAGCTTAAAAAAAAGTAATGCAACACTGGGTTGCACTCTCATTTTTAATAATATACGATTTATCACCAACTGTTACTTTGTGTGTGTATGTGTTTGGGGTTTTCTTTTCCTGTAAGTAGCAAAGCATTCCTTTATCTGGTGCTCTTTGCAAATGGTGCCAGCAGAATATTAAATTTGTTAGGGAGCAGAAAGAAAAGAAGAAATGAAGGCTGAGCTTGTCTTTTCATCTTGATTAATCTGTAAACCGGAGTTCTTCGCTTTTCACTAGACCTCAAGAATCTTCACAGTGTAGACATATATTTTTTACTTTAGTAAGGTTTTTTACTTTACTTTTACTTTAGTAAGGTTTGCAGTATTTCCTTGTCTCTAGCTTGGAGAGATATGGATTTGATGGATGGACCACTCGGTGGTTAAGGAATTGGCTGGATGGTTGCACTCAAAGAGCTGTGGTCAATGGTTCAATGTCCGAGTGTAGACAAGTGACAAGTGGTGTTCCTCAGGGGTTGGTATTGGGACTGGTGTTGTTTAAGATCTTTGTTGCAGACATGGACAGTGCGATTGAGAGCACTGTCAGCAAGTTTGCTGATGATGCCAATCTGAGTAGTGCAGTTGACACACTGGAGCAAAGAGATGCCATCCAGAGGGACCTTGACAGACTTGAAGAGCAGGCCTGTGCTAACCTCATGAAAGTCAACAATGCCAAGTGCAAGGTCTTGCACCTGGGTTAAGGCAATCTCAAGCACAAATACAGGCTGGGCAGAGAATGGATTGAGAGTAGCCCTGAAGAGAAGGACTTGGGGATGTCAGGGGATGAGAAACTCAACATGAGCCAGCAATGTGTGCTTGCAGCCCAGAAAGCAAATCATATTCTGAGCTGCATCAAAAGAAGTGTGATCAGCAGGTCAAGGGAGGTGATTCTGCTCCTCTACTCTGCTCTCATGAGACCTCACTTGGGAGTATTACTCAGTTATGGAGTTCTCAGCACAGAATGGACATGGATCTGTTCAAGCAAGTACAGAGAAGGGCCATGAAGATGATCAGAGGGCTGGAGCACCTCAGCTATGATGACAGGCTGAGAGAAGGGCCTACAGGAAAGACGGGAAGAGTCTTTTTATCAGGGAGTGCAGTGATAGGACAAGGGGTAACAATTGTAAGCTGAAAGAGGGCAGATTTAGATTAGTCACTAGGAAGAAATTTTTGACTATTAGGGTGGTGAGGCACTGGAACATATTGCTCAGAGAAGCTGTGGATACCTCATCCCTGGAGGTGTACAAGGCCAGCTTGGATGGGGTTTTGAGCAACCTCATCTAGTGGAAAGTGTCCTTGACCACAGCAGGGAGGTTGGAACTAGATGATCTCCAAGGTTCCTTTCAACCTAAAGCATGCTATGAATCTGGTTTTTGAGATGACTTTCTCACAAGCAATTGAGGAAATATGGCACAACTAAAACCGTAAGTTGGTTTGCAGCAAATATGATTAGATAATTGTAACCAAGAATATTTATGTTCACTCAAATATCAGAATGGAAGACTGTATTGAATATGGTTCTACAGTCTGTTGTGGTTCTACTTCATCTCTATTTTACATTCACGATCATTTAAGTAAATCTGCATATGACACAAGGCCAGGAGTATGCTGGAGGGCAAAATAAGATTTCCAATTGATCTTGGCCAATTTGAGAAGTGATCTGAAAAGATACCCAAAAATTAATTCATATAAATGTATGGTATAACACGTAGGAAAAATAAATTGCACAACTGTGAACTGGTTCACAGTTGGATGCATCATGCTGCTTCAGCAGAGGACCTTGGATTACTGAAGACAAAAGAGGAATACGTATGCACAATGGTGTCACCCTGTGAAAAAAAAGAAATCAAATGCTCTGCTAGAATGTACAGAGGATTGAAAGATAAAGGAATTTTTGCATTTTACTTATCTGAAATACTGTACCCAATTTTAAAACACTGCCTCAAGAAAGAGAAGAGGAAGAACTAGGTTCAAGTACATAAGGGACATTGCAAAGAAGTTAGGAATAATCTATATAAAATGGTAAGTAAGAGACTTCTAAACGTAGCAAGAAAGATTCATACTAGGCATCAGGAAAAACTTTCAATAGCTGAGGTAGAGAACCTATAGAACAGACTGGAGAGACTGTGATCTTATCAAAGAAAAAGATAAAAATCTGCAAGGAGAGACATGGGTTTAGTGATGCTCCTGCAAGGAGCAAAGGAATTGGATTAATTTTCAAAATCACATCCGGCTATGCATTTTAGCACACTAAAAGGCACCAAAAAGTGATTAGTAAAATTTAAGAAAGCTTCACTGTAACTAATAAACTGAAGTGCGTACAGAATTTTCAAAATACAAGTAGCCATATTAATCCACTTTTATACGTGTATTAATACAAAACTAATGCATTTACCATAGTGTAAAAGAAATAGGGAATCAATTCCGATTTTATTGTATTGTATAGAAGTTTCCCCTACACAAATCAGCGTAAACTTAATTTGCTTGGCAATGTGTTTAACACAAACAGCTATTATAGCCCCATTACAATAATCATATTTGTTACAACATATTTGGACATCTTTCAGGATTTTCATCTTTGACATGACAAACTACAGTGGAGTTTTGTGCCATTAAATACTGTAGGGATAACTAGCATTAACTACGAAATCTTGAAAAAAACACCTGAAATTTATCATGTCAGCTGAGCTATCCCTTCTTTTTAATATCCATTTACTAAAAATTCCAGCTTCAGAGTTGGAGAGAAAATGCATTTGTAATGGTAATTTCTATGTTTTTCTAAAAAATATATTATTTTTCCACTAAACCTAGACACATTGTTATGTATTTGATCCTCACTTTTTTAGTTAAATATAGGAATGCTTCAACAGACAGTTGTCAACAATTCCAAGCTTTATCTTCAACCACATAGTTGTGGACCAGATTTTATCAAAACTTGAGAGATCATAAACCCAGCTTTGCATCCTCTAAAACACATTACTTTAGTTCTCCAGAATCATGACTGATCTCAGTTTTAGAAGTGCATTTTCAGTCATGATAGTTTTGTTGTTCAACCACCCCACAGTAAAAGACAACAGGCTTAGTTCTTAGTCTACATCTTCAGCATGAGACACAAAGCACTTCCTTGTCCTCAGGTCTATCTCTCTGCCGAAGCATAATGTTGATATCCTGATTTCTATACAAAAGAAGCCATGTAATACTCATCAGAATGGGTTTATATCCTCTAGCAGATCCCCTAATCTGGGCAATCATGTGGATTAAGATTTGTGAGACTCACTAAGAACTCCATCAACTCAAAACCAGATACAATAACCACTGACTGGCAGAATATAAAAGCATGTGTAGCAATGTAAGAACATAATTAATATTCACAGATTATTTCCAGCTATCAATGGCAATGTCCTTTTCTTAATTAAAAAAAAATGAATTTTTTTCCTTAATTTTGGTAGCTACTATATAATAATTCTAGTCTGTTTCCTCATAGGGATCTGCACAGAAATTCTTTATACACTTGCTTGTCCCTTGACAGGATAAGGCTCTTTCTGTTACAAAAGTCACTGACCTAAATCACACTAAAATCTTCTTCTTTTTTAACATTAGGTACTTATGCAAAAGAAGCTGAACACTCTCCCTCTCTTGTACGCTTGTTTTGTCGCATCCACCTTTTAAAGAAGCATTAAAAAACACGGTCACCAAAATTTTTTCAGTTTACTATATGAAGTCTAAATCATGATTAACCTTGCCTTTGAAGTACAAGGCACATTTACAATAACAGACAAAGATATTAAAGGAAAGAAAGATGTCTCTTTTAAGGTGAAAAAGATAATACCATTACCTCTATGTGTTATCATCCACGCTTTCTATCAAATGCTGGCATTTGATGAACACTTTCAAGATTTTGTAGAAAGGGGATTAAGTACTATTTCTGTTTCAAACACAAAGAAAAGTGGAAATAAGGAAGTAAACTGACTAGCTTTGGACTACACAGCAAATTGCAGAGCTAGGGTTAAAACTCAAACCAGTTGGCTAGAGTTATTGGGAAAAATAAATCAAAACCAGTGTAAATATAACAAAACTGAATATTTTCCATGGGTAAGGACTAATTTCTATTAATTCCCTACTCAAATAGTTTGTCATTTTCTTTTAAAACTATTCATTGTCATAGAATCATAGAGCAGTTCAGAATCATAGAACAGACTAGATTAAAGGGGACCTCAAAATATCGTCCGTTCCAACCTTTCATGGGAAAGGGAGCCTAGATGAGATTATCTAACACCCTGGCCAATTCCTTCGGCAATGGGGACTCCGCCACAGCCCAATCATTCCAGTGAATGATTGTTCTCACTATAAAAGATTTATTTCTTATGTTGAAGTGCTGTTTCATTTAATCTTTTTTTTTAAATTAATAATTATGCATTTGTTCAGTGAAAGCATGTTTTTTCAAGTAAGTTAACATGTCTGTTATTTAAATTACTAGAAATGTACAAAGATCTGAAATGAAATACAATAACTAAACTTTTCAGAGGAAAGAGGTTTGAATTAATCCTATACTTACTTTTCCTTCCTAAACTTTGGAGGTTTGTTTTGGAGGTTCTGGTGGTGGTGGTGTTTTTAATCCTGATTCAGCAAAAGCAAAAATTTTAAGTCTCAAATGCTCACAAAAGAGGAAAATTATTTGTGGAATATTTGTAGCCAGCAGGGGATGTGGCTAAAGGACTGCATACTTTTAGTTACCTAAACATGAATCCATATTTTTTTGTTAAAAAAGAAAGAAAGCAAGACTTCCATCTGAGATAGCTTTTTGAAGAGGTCAGGTTATTTGTTTGAGAAAGCAAGACTTCCATCTGAGATAGCTTTTTGAAGAGGTCAGGTCATTTGTTTGCATGTGTTTGCCACATTCTTTGGGCTTGTTGCCGTAACGGTCTAAGGATATTGGTTAGACAAGGTTTATAAAAATACTTGATATCACTCATAAATCTCTTCAGTTTGGAAAAAAACTGATATACTATTTGGAACACAAAGTACAAAAGCTTTTGCAATACATTTTGTGCATTACGGTTCTGTCACACAAACATGTCAGTTAACAGTAAGAAGTCAAGTGCACTAAACATTTCAGTCATGAAAAATTACTTGTTTTCCTTATCAGTACTTCACATGTCCTAGTGCTACAACTGAATAGTAAAATTGGACTTTAGCTGTACTAAGATAATGACAAGTATAGCTGCATTTGAACTGCTTTACTGTAGTTCGTTTTAGCTAAGAAGGAACTATGAAAATAATTGATGGTTGCAATATAATTATTCATTTGGTAGCCACACACTTCTTCAGTCAAAATAAATAGTGTAAGTCACTGACAGTTTTTCTAATAAGGATTTACAGTAGAAGTCACTGATATAAGTCACATCAGGTAAGTGAAGCTGCTCACAGTCAGAATGGTTGAATCCTAAAAGAGAAGTGTCACAAGTCTCCTGGATCAACTCTGAACAAGCACTGCAAAGATAAAGAGGATATAAACAGTGCTGTTAAGGAGCGTAGCTTAAAGTTCCTGTAAGTGTTTGCTGTTACAGTAAAAAAAAAGAAATAAAAACCAGTAAAAATCTTGACAGAATCTTGTCTGTGCAGAAAGATGCTTGATTGGATATAAAAAAACATGGCACTGTAATGCAGTCACTAGTATATGAAGCAAAAAATAAATGATGAAGTCTACTTTTAAACCTTTAACAGTAAACAACTAGCCATTCTGTAAACAAATCACTGAAAAACTTAAACTTAGCACAGCAAAAGCAACGGGAAAACTTTATGCACCCCAAAAATAAACACAAAAAAGAAACACGGGTGTGAGCTTCTCATGCACATAAAGTGTTTTCATGTATATAAAATGCCACAAATACTGTAACTGAGTGCATCAACAACCACATCAACAAAAGCAAAACTGCAACTGTGGATTGTCTCCATCATTTCTACTTTTTCAAAAATTACCTGAAGCCCATAAGTTTCTAGCATACCTTCTAGGTAACAGTATGCACACCCCATTTATGTTTTTCTCTATTTAATATTTTTATAATGCGGTCTGTGTTTTCCTAAAATAGAATGGATTTATATGCATGAATATATTCTAAAAAGACACCTAAATTCCCACAAGATGGGCCTAGGATTTTTGCAGGTTTTGTTTATAATAGTGGGTTAATTTTAAGCCAGTTGAAATAGCCATAGTATTCAGAAACCAGAATTTATGCAAGTGAACAGGTCTACTCTTGAGGTTCAGGGAAGCTCATTTCCATCCCAAGGAAGATTTGAATATTTTGCATTTTTAAATATGTCTTCATAGCTCCTGTTGTGCATAACTTCTACTTGTAAAGCAAACTTTTAATGCTGTCTGAGTATGTATCATCATTTTTCAGCAGTAATTAGGAGACAAGGAGAATGCTTCATAGACCACCCAGGGTATTTAATTAAACTGTCATACAAGATTTTTTTAAAGGTCCCTCAAGTGGAGGTAAAATATTGTATGATCTGCTTTTCGAAGTCAAACCTTTGTACAAGAACAAAACTAACTTACAAGGTCAGTTGAAAGTCATACAAATTCTGGCCATATGGGACATACATGTCTTTTAAGAAAGATGTATTATTCCTGCACATATATTCACAATAGAAGGAATAGAAAAGTTTTTGAGTGTTACAGGGAGAATAATTTCAGATATATATCAGCATTCTGATAATTTGGAACTTCATCCAAATTACATGTGGTTTTGGCACATTCTGAACTATTGAATACATTTAAATTCTAATAAATATATGCTAATGTACTGTTCTATCATTTTTCGTAACTATATCTAAAGATCAAACTGGAGTATATATTGTCCCAAATTTTTCCCTGAGCAATTCTGAGTAAATCATTTCAAAGAACATCTACCCCCAACAAGATATTCTGAAGCTAAAGACTGTATAGAATCCAAAGCCCTAGATTTACATTCAAATAATTATGATTCTCTGTTTAAAAACTCTGATCATGTCGTTGGCAAGTGAGCATAATGGTATTCATGGTGTTGTTCTTGCGAACAACAATGTTGATGTACAACAAAACAGATATGCTGCTGCTTGATTGTCTCTTGCTATTAACTTAGTCATTAAGACATGTTGGACCAGTTCCTGACCAGCAACTAATATGGAGCAAAGTAAGCAGCTTTATAGAAATAAACATGGGTAGGCTTGTCTGAATTTACTGAAATGCAAGGATTCAAAAAAAAAAGCCAGTTCTTCATGATAAATGAAAATATTAGAAAAAAGGCGGTAAAAAATAAAGCCTTTCTTCAGGTAACAATCAAAGACAAATTATGCAAAATTATCTTTGTCAGAAGTTAAGATGACAGGCAAATTCCGAAGATTCACTTATCCTCAATTATCTTTCTTCAATACACAATAGAGGTATCAATTCAAACAGAGGTTTAAAATTTTATACTGTGATCTGTCTATGTGTATGTCTGGATTCTGTGTATGCACTTCAAATATACTTTAGCATAGTTTTGACCTCTGACTGGCAGTTCTTCTATGGTTAAATGCAGGCTAAAGAGTAAATTGTGACTTCACATTGTAATTAGTTCATAGCCAGCTATAATTTTCTTCTAACAATGCTAATTCATAAATGAAATAAGAAATGGACTGCTACATGATACTGTTTCAAAACTAAGAAGAAATTAATGTATTAGGAAGGAAAAACAAATGTTAAACTACAGCTGAGTTGTATAAGAAGATGGGTTTGGGGGTTTTGTTGTCTTTTTTTGTTTTCCTTCCTTAACTCTAGAATGCTTCAGAATTCTGTTATTACAAAAAATACATTCCAAACTTGAACAAGAACTGACCCAAAACCGAAAGAATAAGAAAAAAAGATGAATCTTACAAGAAAAATTATATTGAAGAAAGAACACATTTAGGCTTGTATGCAGTATGACATTTTGGTGACAAAGCTGATTTTGTTTTAATTCACATTGAAGGCTACTGTGACTCTTCCATGAAGCGTAAGGTATAGCAATAAAGACTGCATAAAACAATAATATTACAGTTTCAAACTTCATTTGCTTTTCTTCTATGAAATTTAGTTTACTTCATTGAAACTCTGGCTCAGGTATGTATGCTAAGAATATCAGAAATGAAGTAAAATTGCCTACTGTCTCCTTTTGTTCTTTGACGAACGACACCATGGAAATTTCACTCTACGCTATTGGAAAAAAACATACCTTATAACAGAAAACTAGTTCTTGCTCTGTGCACTAGACCTGAAGTCAAGCTTCCCAGGAAATAAGTGAAACCTGAGCAGAATGTACAGTGTTAATGTTTGGTCACAGGTGAGTTTTACTATTTTTTTCACCTCACCAGGAAAATGAAATTTTGTACACTGTCTATCATGCCAGTCAGTTATTTTTCATCAAAAATGTTCTTGGGAGGAAAAAAAAGTATAACTTACCTACTCACCTTGAAATGTCACTTGGAATTTAGAAATACAGAGCATAACTGAGTAATTCCAAATGACTTCAAATGCTGAGATTAATAATAATCATAGTATCTCCCTACGAAATATGGAGTAATTACAGAAGAGGATTATGAAGTTCTTATTAAAATACATAGATACCATGGTTTCAGCTTCACTATAATTTACTTAGTCAGTTGTCAGAACTCAAGACTATCCTTTCAGCACATCCTCCCTTCTTCCACTTATTAAAGAAAATGAGAGTCTACATAAGGAGCAACCCAGTCTGCAAAGGCTTCTGCCTCTAGGCAAATGCAACTCCTAAGTTATCTCCTTGATATTCATGTCACCTTAAACGAAGAGACATGTGAGCTACTTATCTAATTTGACCCCATATTAGCAAAATTACAAACTCTGCTTATAATACAAAGTTTATTAACCTAAACTAGTTCTCTGTAATGCTTCAGGAAAACAAATGCAATTCACCCCTCCAAAAACATAACCTGTCTTCTCTAAAAACCACACTAGGCAATTTGTGAGTCTTTGATGGAGAACAACATATCCTCTGGATCTCCAAACTGGGTGTTGGATTGAGCAATTGGATATCAGAAATACAATCCAGCCTCTTTTAAGACAAGAAGAATTGTTTCACACAAAGCACTGAGCAGACCAGGGAAGAATCATGCATCTCATTTTTTACCTCAAGTTGACCAACAGCCTCAGCATGAACCTAATCTCCTAGGCTATTTGGACTCAAGGTGGGGAAGGGCTGAAAACAACAAAATCACTTTTCCCTTCCTTCCAGGAAGCTATGATTCACATTTCTCAGGTGATTTTTTTCAGTTACCAGGTCAATGAATGCTGGTCACCTATACACAAAATAGTTGCCTGTTATACACACAAAATGACACACAAACAGAAGAAAGTTTAAGGCCAATTGCAAACTTGGACTGAAGGGCTAAATTCAATACTATCACTAAATAACATTAATGAAAAGTATAGTCCTAAAATCAGAGAGTCACTCAGGAGACCACCCAGTCCAATCTCCTGCCCAAAGCAGAGTCAACACTGAATGAAGACCAGGTTGCTCAGGGCCTCATACAGCTGGGTTTTGAAAACCTCCCATAATGAAGATATCACAGCTTCTCCAGGCATTTTGATCCAGTGTTTAACTATTCTCATGGGGATATTTTTCTCCTTATATCCAGTCAGATCAATCCCTTTCAGTTCACGATCATGGTCCTCTGTTCTCCTGCCTGACTCTGTCTTCTTGGTGACCTTCTCTTCAGTAAGGACAGGTGGCTGTTAGGGTTCTCCACAGCTGTTCCTTCTCTAGACTGAGTAAACCCCAGTCCCCCAATCTCTCCTCACAGGGCTAAGGTCTCTGTCAACAACCTTGATGACCACTGAAAGCACTTCTTCATCACCATCATTCTTGCCCTGTGTGTCTCAAAACTAAATATTCGAGATACAGTCCAGTAAGTGACAAGTTAAGGGGAATTAATCAATTACATGACTTACTGTCTCTGCCTCTGTTGGTGCAGCCCAGGATCCTGCTAGGCTTCATTGTTGTCTAGTCACATAGTTGCCATGTGTTTACCAGTTAATAACAAGGAAGCAAAAACACTTTGAACTTCTGCAAATTCAAACCCCTCATCTGATTAAGGTTAGGAGACTAATTAAGGAGACTTTTTCACATGTATATTTTTCGTTTCAACACATCACTTTCTCCTAATCTACTTTCAAGTTGGTTTTTTTTAGATTCTTGCTTTCTGGACCCTTCAGAACTGGGACCTAATTTCTCAAGAATGATTAATTTATTATAAAATCAGTAATGGTCCCATTAAAGGATTCAGTAATGATATTGGCAAAGGCAGAATCATCAGTTTTAACATATTATTCCATAATGTGGAAATTAATATACCTCCCATTTATTCTCTTCTGGATATCTTGATAGCCATCACCCATTACTAAAGGGTAGGAAGCAGCAGTACAGAGTCAGGGTGGATTGCCTTCAATCATAACGAGTCTTCATTTTTGTAGAGCTCTGAGTGTTTGCACAAAGGTGCCTAAAAAGCTACTAATTTATTCTTTGGATCACTGGCTGATGTGAATTGGTTAGTTGGTTGATTTGGGGTTTTCGATTGTATTTTATTTTCATCTATTTTAATAGAACAAACTATAAAAATGCACCGTGCAAACTACAGGCATTGTCAATATTTTGTGTTTTATTTAGTCAGTATGCTAAATCTTGTAACCATTCTTGAAAGACAAGAGACTTCCATTACAAAGATAGGACAAAGGAAAAATGAAAATAACTCAAAGCTACCTACTGTGATGATTTTTCATCTAACTGGTTACACTAATTTCAGCCTGCAGAGAAGAACAAGCACAGCTATTCTTTTGCTTCTCTTAGTTCTGCTCATGGTTGAACACACTACAAAATTATGAAAAAAGTCCAAACTTTGGTGTTCCTGCAATTTCCCTTTTAATGAAAATAAAAATAGGTTTTTAAAGTTGCTAGCTTTACTGATCATAAAGGTGTCTTGAACACAAATCTTGCAGTAAAAAAGTATTTTTATGGCAATAATCGTGATATTTTGAAGGATCTGAACTTATCTTCAGTCCAGAACCACAAGAAAAGAATTTATAACTATCCTTTAAATACATAGGTTCACACTGACTTCAATGTGATCAGCATCTATTTTTTTTGTTTTAATTCTAGATAGAGTCTTCTTTACCTGGAAAGGAATGTTCTTTTCCTTCCCGCATTTTGTAAACCATTGGTCTACAACTTCTCTTTCTACTTTGAAAGAGATACAGTAAAAAGCCTAAAAATGAAAGAGCAAAAATCTAAAATATCTTAAAATTATTCAATAAGTAGTTTTAAAAAAACACATATCTGACTAGTACAATAATGCCCAATTCAATGAAATCAATGGCATTCAGATAAACATATAGTGTTAATTTAATTAGGATCTAAAATGATGAATTCAGAATAATGGCCAGTCAAAACAGTGAGCAAAACCTTAAAGTTTTTGTTTAGTCTGCACTATATCTTGTCCAGGTGAAATTTCAGTTTAATTACACTTCTTTTTCACTGTATGAGATCACCATAAACACCACTGTGCATCTAGGATATATAAATACTTTATTTTTTCAAAGACACTGTGATGAGAGGATAAAAGAACAGTTATTTGTTGGAAAATGAAAAATAATTTTCAGAAGTCTGCCCGAGACGTTTCAGTTTCCAAGAATTTCAGTATTTTCCAATAAAAAATTAATTTCATTATAGTAGGAATATCCAGCTTGATAAATAAAACATGGTTAGATAGTTTTGACACAGAGTAAAATATTAATTCTGATACCAAAATACATATTAAATAAGTATTAAATATTAAAATATGCTTAATATTTTATTATTTTTTACCATTTTCTAAATCAAATTTATTACATATGTCTCAATCTGTTTAGGTTTCTTTTCACTATATTAATTAAAGGGAGAGTTCAAGTTTTTACTTTTCTTCTTCACTTAAAATGGAAAAAAATTGCTAGAACACCCAGTCTTTTGTGTTGTTTTTTTTTTTTCAATGGGTGGCAAGATACCATTAGGACAAGGTATCTTTTTGAAAACTAAGACTGTGCATAGAAAGTCATGGGAAATTAAAATAAATAGAATTTGCTAGATACCACTCAAATATATATATATTAAAAATACATATCTAGCAATATAACTTCAAGAGTGAATTATCTGAACAGATACGGCAGAAAGAATGGACAGAGATTTAAAAGAGTTTTCCTCATTCCTAATGTATCCTTCCTTAACACAGATGTAATCAGAATTAGCACATTGCAAAATTGGCTCTATTTTCCCTTTGCTAAGCATAGGAGTTCAATCAGTAAAATAGATTTATAGCAGAATGGGTATTTTTGTGTTCTCTTTCTAGCCTTTTTTCAATCTGAAAACATAACCAATTGGGAAAAAAAAGCAGAACCTCACAAAATACTTCTCTGCCCGAGTCAACAAACTGATCATCAAATCCCTGCAATGGAAGAAAGCTCAGATGAAATGGGCGTAGCTGATGTGCTCATGAATCTTGGGAGTGACCACAGCTGCTGTAAAGGAAACTAAACTCATTTCTACACCAAGAGGACGAGAGGGTGGCCTTTGTTCTAAAAAGCTGTATTGGTTGAGTTAGTCAATGGGTTATGCAAAGAGCCATCCCTAAAATAATCAATGCAAAGCAGTATATATATACAGCCAGACCACCATGAGAGAAGTGTATATCAAGCTCAGCTCAACACAATGCATGAAAATCAAACAACCAACAAAATGAACTCTGCAAACAGCAATGGGCCTGAGCTATCTGCAAGATATGCATTCCTTCGAAGCAGCTAGGGACATCCAACATCATGATAGTAAGCATACATTTGTATTGCAATTCCTACATTTTGCTTGTGCTGTGATTTCAGTACATTGCCGTATGACTTCCAAATAAAAAATCCTGTAAAAAATCAAACACCTTCATGTAAGTAAATGTGGTATCAAAACATTAAACTTCCTTGTGTGGTAAAGCTAAAGGAACTAGTTCAGTGAGTACTGGACTCTTGACAAGCCTAAAAAGGTTTATGCCCTGAGAAGGAAGAGAAAGTGGCCCTTCAAAGTAAAAAAGTAAATTAAAAATATTATCAATCATTCCCTGTTAAAGCTAAATTTCTTGAAAGCACATGAGGAACCAGACTAAAGTTTTTCTTTTCCTGGCACAATACATCAAGAGAAGAGGGGAAGAAAGCTGACAGAGAAGACTCAGGTACAGTAAAATGCACAACAGCATACTAAACTTTGCCATCATCTGGAAGTAAGTTATACAGGTGCCTATAATCAGTTTGCAGCTGTCCACATCCACAAGTTTAAAAAACATGACCCTCTAGTTACAGTAAACAAAATAACTTAAAAATATGAATGACACCTGGTTCACATAACACCAGTTTCTACCCTGCTGTGTAGATGAGTGGAAAAGATTTCCTAGATTCATAGAATCACCAGGTTGGAAGAGACCCACTGGGTCATCGAGTCCAAACATTCCTAACAATCCCTAAACCATGCCCCTCAGCACCTCATCCACACGTCTCTTAAATACCTCCAGAAAAGGCAACTCAACCACCTCCCTGGGCAGCCTCTGCCAGTGCCCAATGACCCTTTCCATGAAAAATTTTTTCCTGATGTCAAGCCTGAATCTCCCCTGGTGGAGCTTGAGGCCACTCCCCCTTGTCCTGTCCTCTGTCACTTGGGAGAAAAGGCCAGCTCCCTCCTCTCCACAACCTCCTTTCAGGTAGTTGTAGAGAGCAATAAGGTCTCCCCCTCAACATCCTCTTCTCCAGGCTAAACAACCCCAGCTCTCTCAGCTGCTCCTCATAAGACTTGTTCTCTAGACCCCTCACCAGCTTCGTTGTTCTTCTCTGGACACGCTCCAAAGCCTCAACATCCTTCTTGTGGTGAGGGGTCCAGAAATGAACACTGTACTCAAGGTGTGGTATCAGCAGTGCTGAGTACAGAGGGAGAATAACCTCCCTGGACCTGCTGGTCACGCCGTTTCTGATACAAGCCAAGATGCCATTGGCCTTCTTGGCCACCTGGGCACACTGCTGGCTCATGTTCAGTTGGCTGTCAACAAACACCCCCAGGTCCTTCTCCTCCAGGCAGCTTTCTAGCCAGACTTCTCCTAGTCTGTAGCACTGCATAGGGTTGTTATGCCCCAAGTGCAGGACACGGCATTTGGCCTTGCTAAACCTCATGTCATTGCCCTCAGCCCAGCGGTCCAGCCTGTTCAGATCCCTTTGCAGAGCCTCCCTACCCTCCAGCAGATCCACACTTCCACCCAACTAAGTGTCATCTGGAAACTTGCTAAGGGTGCACTCAATGCCTTCATCCAGGTCATTGATAAAGACATTGAACAGGGCTGGACCCAGTACTGAGCCCTGAGGAGCCCCACTTGTAACTGGCCTCCAGCTGGAGTTAACTCCATTGACCACCACTCTCTGGGCCCGGCCATCCAACCAGTTTTCCACCCAGGAGAGCGTGCACCTGTCCAGTCCAGAGACAGACAGTTTCTGAAGCAGAATGCTGTGAGAAACTGTGTCAAAGGCTTTACTGAAGTCCAAGAAGACTACATCCACAGCCTTTCCCCCATCCAGTAGTCGAGTGATTTTGTCATAGAAGGCGATCAGGTTAGTTTGGCAAGACCTGCCTTTCATGAACCCATGTTGACTGGGCCTGATCACCCTGTTCTCTTGCATGTGCTTCATGATAGCACTCAAGATCACCCGTTCCATGACTTTCCCCAGCACTGAGGTCAGACTGACAGGCCTGTAGTTCCCTGGATCCTCCCTGCAACCCTTCTTGTAGGTGGGCACAACATCAGCCAGCCTCCATTCTAGTGGAACTTCCCCAGTCAGCCAAGATAGCATATTTACCAATATGCTATCCAAAATAGCTGAAAGTTTCATCCCTACTCAGAGCAGACATGCTAAATGAAATAAAAGGAAGAGTTTGTCTTAACTTGAAAGAATATATTTTAGGTGAGATGATAATCAGAACCAAATAGCTTAATATGATATAGGCAGCCTTCTCACAGTTTTAAGTTATAATTTGTCACAAAGTATTTTGTTTAAACATAAAAGGCACATAAGAATCTGAAGCAAAGAAGAATCAAGAAAAGCATATCATACTAAAAAAAATACAAAATGTGAAATGCATTTCACAGTCCCTTGCAGAGTAATGCCAGCACTGTTACCAGTGCCATAAAAATGTTTGCTGATCTTTTCTAATTTTTCTTGAAAGCTTTTGATATATTTTTGTAATGCCACAGGCTAAGTCTTTGATCTTCATAAAAACTTTTAACAATACTATATTAACTGGTTAGCATAAAACAAATCCTTTTCAACACAAAATACATGTTTCCATTATTTTACTAAAGCCAAATTTCAGGATGAGGGTTTTTTTAAGTTTGTAAATAGCAAGTCTTATTATTTCGAAAGTTACACAATGATTCATATTTATTTACAAGACTACTACTACTATTCACTAGTTCCAAGTTATAGGCAAACCTTCCTTTTCCTCTTACACCCTAAAGTGAAATCCCAAATTAATTCTATTTAATATTTCTACCTCTAATTTCATTCATAATTTACTCATAAGCACAAAAATATGACCAATAGAGGGCATTTTTCAGCACGGAATATGATTACCAACAGGAAAAAGGGATGCATTATTATTATTATTTAAATTTCCACCAATCTGCAGATCTTGAGGGACAAATCCTTGCTTTACCTTGCCTTCTCAGTTAGCATCTCTGAACAATTTTATTTTTTTTTTCTTACAGAATATTATCCGACAGACACCACGAAGCTAGAAACAAATGACATTGACCAGACAGGTTACAGAGGAGGAATGGGACAACCAATTTGGTAAAACCTGACACAGAAGATCCTTCTAACAACCACTCCCTGTGTGACAGATATACGGTAGGATGACTGGCCCCAAAAGTCTGATTTCCATTTTTGTGAACTATACCAGCAATTCTGTTTATCAGGCTACTAAATCTCAATTGGAAAATAAAGTCTGAGAACTGAGGTTCATTTCTGCTTCACAAGAGAGGAAACTTCATCAACTGGACCTAGAGATTAGACAAGGAGCTTGGTTCTTTTTGTGTGGATCTCTGTAGAGCTCAGAACTTATCCTTGGTCTCATAGCAAACAATTTCCTATATTTAGGCTCCTTCTGGTTTCCACTGGTCTACCTTATAAGTACCAGAACTTCATTCCTGAAATTGGACATACCAGAAAAAAAAAAAAACCACCAATGGCAAGAACAGTAAGAACAAATTTTAGCCATCAAATCCCTTAGGTTAAAATAAGTTTATTTATTTAGTATTAATGCTCCTTTCCCCTGACTACTAGTTAATATGTATATAAACAGTTGTCTCACTCCTGTATGCACATCTTGGTATTTTGTTTTCAAAAGTACAAAAAGGGTATACAATGTTTTAGCATTGCACTGGAAATACGCTCTTGTGCCCTGAAATTTAAATGCTGATTATCTATGTTATTTTTCCTACCTCCAGCATCTCTGGGGATTTTTTTGCTACACAGTCCAGAAGGGAAATTAGAGAACTCTGAGAAATCACAACAAGATTTCTGTTTGCTTTAACCTGCTGCATGAAAGATTATATTACTAAGTGTGTGTATTATTATTATCATCATCTAATCTATTCTTGAGTATTAGCTCAAGAAAACAGAGGATTCTTAGTTTAAAATAATGAGTTTTTTTTTTAAAATTAAAGTAATATTCTAACCTCCTTTTCAATGGACACAAATTTCTTTACTTATGCATAGAATACAGCAACAAACGTTAGTAATAAAACAGCAGAAGGGGGGGGGGAACCACTTCAGAATGATGGTACCTTAAACTAGACATTTTTCCTTTCATACACAATACTCATGCTCAGAAAGTCTCACAACCATACGGTCCTTTTCCAGAATAACTTGCTTGAGACAGCAGCTACTTGAAATGAACAGAGAAGACAAGTAAACATGGGAGTGGAAGCTTTTCCAGATTTTTGAAAATGCCCATACCTCACAGGAAAACCCTGTCCCAGGAAGGCAAGCATGAACTCCTGCAAAAAAACCTCCTGGTTAGTTTTCAGACAGATTTAATAAAAGGCTACTTTTCATTTGGGAAATTAATTCCAGTTTGCTAACTCTACTCAGCATACGCTGGCTCAAAGCATACTTCCAGCAAAAAGGGAGGGCTGGAAATCCAGCTTTCAATAGCAGCCCACATTTCTGGCTGTCTGAAGTGACCATGGCGCTGCAGCACTCCGCACATCTCAAGGCGGATTAAATGCACTTTTGCATTCAGGAGGAACAATAAACTGCCATTTTCCCACTGAGATTGGTGTCTCGCTAAAGAAGCATTCCTCTTCTCTGTCACCCATTGCAAAGAAAATAGGTAATTTTGAAGGTTTACACTGATCTGTCTGATTTCATGCTGGAAAAGGAGGAGAGTGCTATGGCTGGAGCTGACATCAGCTGAGAGGCTGCACCAAAGAGAAGGTTCAATGCTTGCCACCTTCCCAGGCAAAACACCTGCCCTGGGCCTATTAAGACTAAGCTCACCAAGGCATGGCCTCCAGCTGGGGCCTGTGAGAAAGGATATGCATTACAAGCTCTTTTGGAGGCCTTTCTCTTCTCTCAACCATAGGATAAGGAAAAGACTTCTGAAAAGGAGATAGACTGTTGCTATTTCACATACGGATTCTATGGAGGTTAAAGTCCTATTGGCAAATTTCCCTCCTGCTTCTGTGATGAATTTGAGAAATTCATAATATTCATTAAAGTAATACAGTTATCACTGTGCATTTGTATTACTAGTTGAGATTTAGCAGTGATCTAGAAGGGGTACAGATGCACACAACGCAAAATGCTATCATTAAGGTATATTCTGTGATTGCTACTTCCTATGGAGTTCATTGTACTGTGTGGAGTAAAGTGTGAAATTTTTCCACCCAGAAAGGAAGGAACCAACAATGCCCAAAATGGCATTCAGACAGGTATTTTTAAACTCGAGTTAATTGCCCAAGAGGATGTAGCATCAATGCAGAATTAAAGTGATACACATTTGTATCTGTCCTAAGTTATTAATAAGACAAGTGGTATAGAGTCCCTTCCAGGGGAAAGCTAGGAAAAAGTATTCTCTCGGGCTTCTTCTCCTGCTGGCAGAGTGCAGGGTACCTTCAGGAAAGACACAGGGTTTTTTGTTTGTTTCACATTTGGAAAAGTAGTATCAGCACAGTTAAAATATCCTCTTGAGGGTAAGCTGAGCTGGAAAGTTGCCAGTGTCATGAAAGCCTCAAAAACTGTATGTGCTATAAATAAGTTCTCATAAAAATGTGCACTGCAATTTATCTGCTGGTTGTTTAACTTGCAGTTACAATCCCACATAACCTTACACATGGCTCTACTGAAATGCTAGTAACCATCTATATCCATATGATCTGTTAAAATAGTTATAGGTGGCATCTTAAACCCCTTTATTCTTTTCTAAAGTTATCTTCTCAGACAACATCTTCCCTCAAACCTTATTTCTACTTTGAAGAGACACAACTGCATGTTTCTTTTGATGCTTTGGTTTAATTTTATCAAGATACGATCTTTTCTTCAAACTAGAAAATACCAAATCCTTACCTAAATTACTTCTCCTAATCTCACCAGTCAGAAAGCAATCCTCCGCCCTCTATGTCATTTTTTTCTACATGTCC
Source organism: Cuculus canorus (assembly GCF_017976375.1). Lineage (NCBI taxonomy): Eukaryota > Metazoa > Chordata > Aves > Cuculiformes > Cuculidae > Cuculus > Cuculus canorus. The sequence goes on from NC_071401.1 coordinate 86,578,227, forward strand.
TTAGGAAAACTCTGTAACTAGAATAATCCTCCTCTTAAACCTTCTTGTGAAATATTTCTTTGTACTCTGTGGCCTTTATTCCACTTTGTCCTCTTCCTGTTCTCTTTTTCCAAATTTCCATTCACACATTGACAAGCTCTGTTTTAGCTACTGCAATTCCTCCTTTTCCCATAGATCAGCATCTTCCATTTGTAATCTGTGCATATCATGGACACATATTCTGACATATGATCAGCTGTTAGACATTTTATCCTTTATCCTTCTCTGTGTTTTTAAGTATCTGCTGATCTGTCTCAACCTCATGTGAAAACGTCTAGCTTGCAATTAGACACAATCCAAAATCTTAACTTCATCAGCCACTATGGTCCATCATTATTTGAGATAAAATTAATGAAAAGCAGCATTCGCTGCATGGGAGTGTATGTAACAGTTGGTAGCGGTGTTTGTTTGCTGATGTAAAGCTTTAACGCGCATGTACTACATACTGCACTTCAAAATGCAAGACAAGCTGGACAGTAGGGAAGAGGTCTTCTTGCATGGTGCTGGCTGCAGCACCGTGTATCCACTCTCTGGAGAAAATGCTGACTTCTCCACTCCCTAGAGGTTCTCAGCATGTTCTGTAGGGTGAAGTTTTAGGGGACAGAGCAGGGCAAGTAGAGACAACCAACACTGAAGCCAGCCAGAAGAAGGCAAACTACAAACTTTGGAGTGGAATAGGGATGTGCTATCAGCAGTAAGCAGGTTCCTTTTCAGCCCGAGGATGATGGAAGGGAATTAAAGCTTCCTAAGAAACCAGAGGGATGAGTTAATTCAATGGAGAAGACCCTGAAAGTCAATGGACTCATAAGGAAGGATGCAGAAAATAATAATCACACATATTGCATAGTAACCAGAGTAATTTTTGTTTTGGATACTCTTGTTTCATCCATGTCAGCAGATCTGAATTTTCTCTCTCTTAACAGCTATCTTCTCCTAGCTTATTAGTTTGTGCTCTAATACACTTAGCTTTAAAGACTGGGAGCCGTTTGATGTCTTTTGTTATGCTCACTTCAAAGAAAAAGGTGGGAGTAGTTCCACTTCAAGGCCCTGGGCAACTCAAGGTCCTATCACAGAGGGGAAAAGAAGAAGCTAGGCAGATGTTAATACTGGATGCATTCTGGATGCACTAGAGCTAATAGGTTCAGTCCTCCAGCTGGAAAAAAGCAGAAAGGATAAGTAAAAAGAAAAGCTAATCCCATCCCTTGTAAATTGAGGCATAAGTACAGCAGTAGCTTGAATAAAAAGGACTTGAGAGACTAACAGTAGTGGTACAACAGCTTTATTAAAGCTATTAAAGGGAGGATTTCTTTTCTGTTCAGTAATTTACTCCTAACTTTTAGATGGGTGCCATAAGTAGCAACTTAGGCAGAGTAATTCAAATAATAGCGAAAAATTAAGTTATAGGTATGAGATAGATAAGCAAAATATTGCAAGATTTGTCTTGATATGCCTATGCAAGGCAGATGTAAGCTGCAGAGCAGTTGACTTTCTCTATGTTAATGGATACAGGGGAACTTGAGAATTCCACCTTCTTGATTCTCTAACAACGAATTAACAATAGTTGTGAATACACAACTACTTGACTCTAGTTCTTTACCAAAAACACCCATATGTCTCTCCTTTCTGTCCATAACTCAAAATATATTTTCAGGCTCTGTCTTTCCAGGAATATCTTTCCCTTACATAAAGATAACGTTGCACTTGCTTCAGAGGTAGATATCTCCCTCGCATCGGTTTGCTGTATTACCTTCTTCCTTTTTCCCCTCTGAGACAAAGGGCATCAAGAAATGAAGTGTTTTAATCTTCTTTTGTGGACTATGTCTGCATTTCTTTCCCTTCTGCCTCCATTCTACACCACTAAACAGAATGTAAAGTCATTATTTCATCAGTGTCTATTTCCCATCTTTTCTCCTCTTACCATTCTGACAGTTCAGGACTATTTTATGTCTTACTGCATCATACATGTTTCTTTCACTTGTTCTTCCTCTCTTTTGTTTTCCTAACTCTGTTCTCTTCGACAGATGCATCTTCTTTGAGTGGAAACAAAAAGCAGGCACATAAACACCTCTGAGGGATGAATAGTGTACTTACACTCACTTGCAGTCTTCATGTTACACTTTGCACATAGACATGTATCTCTTGCCAATCCCTTTCTAAATTTTCCAATTGTACAAAATTGTATCCAGCTTATCGAAATCTTCTAGATGGGGAACCCTGTGCCCCAACCTTTAAATATCTAATTGCCTCTCCATGGCGTCCTCATTCTCTTTGCCTGGCTACAGCTCAGTATCACAGGAAAATGCTGTATAATGGGTGATAGAGGTTTCAAATAAAAACATGTAAATCATGCACAATTTGTCTAAATATGCTTATGCAGGCCAGATGCAATCTGCAGCTGCAGCACAATCCTGTTTATATTCTTGATGGGTATAGTTTACAGTCAAAAAGTTCAGCAATATTCTCAAAATGTAACACGGGGCTCACTATGTCCTCATCAACACTCCCTTTACAGCCTACATAGCTCTCCTGCTTAGAAATAGTAAACAATTTCCAATGAAACATGAATGTTCTGTTTCGCAGATCAGTGTCCTCTGAGTCAACATGAAACTGGCCACACTTTATTTAGCAGCTATTTACATATATAATTCAAACAGTAATAAAATGGTCTCAGGAAGGTAAGGGGCTAAAGAAGCTGTTCCTGTCTGCAAGGTATTCTCAACACTGTACGATCAGCAGCTATAAGGCTCCTTTAGAGAAGAGTGCCTCCTCTCCTACAAGGATAGAAATGGCACAAGTCAGCTCAGAAATCTACTTAGCTCCACAGCTATAAGACATTTCCAAGACAAAATGCAGGATCCTTTCCATCTAAGCCATCCTTAGAGAGAGCACTCTCAGAAGACCGATCCTTCATTCACCACTGCTCCACTGGCCAACTACCTGCAGGGCAGAACATTACACAGCCCAACACATCTTTTCCTCCAATGTAATGCTACTCTGTCCTCAGCCTCCCGGAGTTTCAGGCAGCCCTTCTAATGTTATTTGTTTTCACGAATTTTCCTTACAGGCTATATAGTATATATTGCATTTCCTTCTAGTCCCACTCTGCCATCCACTGACTTCACTGGGGTCTTTTCCTCTACATGTGTATATTTTAAAGTAGTATCCTTTGTGTCATCTTGAGTCACATCACTCACTCATTCCTGTTAATATACATATTTAAATTCAACTGAAACGATTTAAAATAGGCAGGATAATGTCTAGCATGTTTGCATGCAGCGTGGAATAAATTACATTTCATTTAAATGTCTAATCATGATATACTAAAGTAATACTATAAACACAAATGAAATATAAACTCCTGCATCTATTAATTATATAAAGTTTTATTAATTTTCATCATATGTGTAAGAAAATGAATCAGGAAGCTAAACCTTTTATTGCTGTTGAAGAGAAAGGTCTCTGCAAACAGTGGTTGAGTACACTCTGACAAGATCAATAGCTTTAAGTAACTGTGATATTCCATGCAAAAAAAAAAGATAGACTGAACACAAGATCAAGAAACTTCCTATGGTCTAAATATGTAAAGAAATTCCAGATCTCATTTTTCTGATCAGGGCATTTTTTTTCCTCCATTCACAACAATTGGAATAAAACAGTAACACAAAGCACATAACACTTAATTGTAATTTCCCAACTTTGAAGATGCTTAAAAAAATAAAGATCAAATAACTATTTAATCTATCAAGGTATGAGATTAATACCTGACAAAATAAAAACAATTAGATGTCTAGAAAAATCTGGAGCATACCTTTTTTTTTTTTTTTTTTCAAAAAACTCTGCATTCATAAAACATACGAACAAGACTGGTGGATATGTTTCATTTGAAGCCTTGAATGAAAAGCCTCATTAAAATCTTAAAGAAATCTGCTCCTGATAGATCAGAAAATATCATCTAGAAATGAATTCCTATTAAAGAAATGATACGATTTTGTGTTTCTAGAAAGATCACTTACAGTGTCACATATACCATCTGTGACAGCTTATTTCAACACTACAGCATGTAACTAAGAGAATAAACTGAATACCATACTTTCAAAAGGAAAAACAGGAACGTCAATAGCCTACCCACTGCATACTACGGAGGCATATTTAACTTCATTTTTATACTGGTCAAATCAAAGACTATATGTATGTTTGGATGAACTAGCTTTCACTTCTGACATTCACTTGCTATTATAACATAAAGCCATTTATAAAACAGTACATACAGTGAGCAAAAGGCAAAGGAAAACTTGTTAAGGTAGCACTTCATTAAAAATTGCAATAATAGAAGAGTTAGGCGGTATACGCATCTAAGACCAATTCAAATATGCTCTCTTTATTAAAACTGGGTCATTGTAAAAAAAATTGCTGATGTTAAGATTTGTTGTCATGAATAATAAGAGCAATACTGCCAGAATGTGCAAGTCATAATAGACTAGGCACACAGAAAATCTTATGAATGATGGTAACACTGGAAGCTGACTGTAACATTACAAGATATGCCCTCTAACTGATGCTATATTTAGTACCAGTTAAACTTTCCTGGCATCAAACCCATTGGTTCTCATGAAACTAGAAAGCAGAGGTGTTTTAAGTTCAACAGAGCATGCTACTGCTAAGAATCAGCAGCTCCGCTGATTCCCTGTAAGGTTCTAGGATGAACAAAGAATCTCAAAATACGGTGAAGAGTCTGTATGAACATCAGGTGAATTTCTCCATGGTTTTCACAGTTTGAACATTTAACATATATAGCCAAGAGAAAACACCAGTGGAAACAACAGGCCTTGGCCTCTTGGCTGTATGATTTTGTCAAAACAGAAGACAAATTCTTGTGGTTTATGTTGTATGGAAAACTTCAAAAGTTGGTCAGTTGGTCAGCAAATAAGTAATGAAATCACAACAAAAGCTGAAAAGAAAAAAAAAGGCATAGATATACAACAACGGCAGAGTTTCAGTAAGTTATTCAGAACAGAAGCAGAATCTGTGAGGCAAAGAACTGGAGGTAGCACAACCTGTGTGATATTACTAATTACAGTGACCTTCTTGCATCCAAAATGATGTCACCTATGTTCTTTTCACCCTTTGCACAGGAAAAGCAAATCTGAAAAGACGTGTATATTGAAAATAATGTATACTACCATTTTAACATGGACAAAAATCTGATGACTACCATATGCCTCTGCACAACTTTTAGACTGCATATCTCAGCTTTTACACACAGGTATGCATAACTGCTATTTGGATGTACAGGTAGACTAATCCTGCACATGCTTACAGCTATTGCCATATAAAATACATACTACACTAAACAGGGCCAAAACTGGAGGCTTAATACGGAAGTTTTTTCAGAGTATGCCTGATATAAACTCACAGAATCGGGTTTCTTGCAAAAAGCAATTATGGTTGCCATTTTCTCTGAACATACAGGGGCCTCCCTTATTATGCTATAGCCTAGAGATTAAGTTAGATTCATCCAAGAAGTGAGAGACTGATCTTGAACTCCTTCTTGCCAGAGGCAATGCAAATCTACATTACTGGCTACAGAGAAGTTATACTAAAATACATTACTTTGCAAAAAGGATGGTCATTTATTAAACCACTCTAACATGATCAAATTCATCACATACTCAATGTCCATCAGTGAAATTGCAATGGCATGCTTACCAGTGTACTTAACATAATGTGAAGGTGTTTTACTGCTTCTGCACAAAATAATTTCTCTTTCTGTCCTCACACAGAGTTCTGAATAAATAGTCAGCACTTTCGGAAGACTACACTGAAAAATAAGAATCTATGGAAAAACACATCAGGAAAACTCTCTTTACACATAAATAATTTCAACTAATTATACAGCCATTATGCTCTCCATAAGTAAGTGTAGATATGCAAAAATGTGCGCTCCACTGTTCTATCAAACTTCTTTTTTCAAAAAATGGGTAAGGAGAATAAAAAAAGTTAAAAAAAAAAGAAAGAAAATATACCAAGAAAGTGTATCCAAAGCTGAATATATTTTCAGTAAGACATCATTAATCTTCATTAAATGTATGCTGGAGCTAGCAGAAACGTCTTAGCTGTTTTCTGATGAACCAAGACTAAGAAGACATCCAGCCAGTCATTGCCAGTGGCCAGAATGAAAAGCAGGGAAGAAAATAAAGCTATAACTTTAAGCAGGAAAACAATGGAATGGAGTGACCAATGGAATGGATTGTTGACCTTTTGCTAACAAAACAAAGTAACATTACACAATAAGACTTTAAACTCCACTAAAACCTGTGATGACAAGGAGTGCCTCACAAAGTCACTAAAACACCAGTTGCTGGATGATGAGGAGATATACCTGGGAAATACCACTCAATACTGTGTTCAAGTCTTCTATGCCGTGTTGGAAACCTTCTACTATTTACATCAGCTACAGAATGCTAGGCTAGACAGATCTTTTTTTCTAATCTAACGAAGAATTTGTTTTGTGTTCTTTCATAACGGTTTAGTTAAGGGATATTGTCAGATAGACATTGTACAGTATTCTGTTGACAGGAAATAAACTTCTCCTACCAGTGAAACTCAGTGCAAGGGTTTTATGTGAGAAAACTGAATGATGGTGTACATGTGTGAAATGATACTCAGCCGATATTAATGACTTCCCCTCCAACATCAATGACACATAGCAACAATGGAAATTTAAGCAGACATATAATTCAGGTCAGATTATGGGCCCACAGTGCTGAGCTTTTGTATCCCTAAATGCCCTAAGCAGAACAACACATTTATTAGAGCCACCTAATATGGATTCATTAATGATACTTAGGTTTTCAGTCTTTCTTAAACAAAGTTTTCTCAAAGAGAAGGAAGCAAGATTTCAGTGACTTAAGATTTGGGTCATAAGTTTTCTTGGTTGTCTGTTTTTTAACCTGAAGATCATAGGAACTGATGAACCTGAAAAAAAGTTGTGCCTCAAATTGGTTCTAGTCTCAACACAAGCTGTTATCAGCAGAGAGAAACAAACAAATAGTTACTAAGCTAAAAAAATAAAAAGGAAAAAAACTAAGGTAGACAAGGAGACTGTTGGTATGAAAAAGAGATATTCTTCGAATAATCTATACAATGATGTAAAAAATGCTATTATGGAAGATAAAGCTGTACAGATAACTACATATCTTTATTAAAAATTATGCTATTTAACATAAGAATGTTAGGCTAAACCCGTGTAATTATGCTGTGCCCAAATGCTGTGTGCCTTGGTGCTGCTCTGTGACACTGAGAATGATCTTAATCCATCCACTCCTCAAATCCCACATACCATTAAATGTTTCCTGTGACCAGCACTGGGTAATATATTTCCCATCTAACTTTTAGCTGCCCAGAAGGGAACATCCTGAGATCCAATTATTTCAAGATCATCCAAGCTTTTGAGACCATTATACATGGGGGTAAGGAGAGTGGGAGTTGCGATGCTCCTGGCAAGCAGCTCAGTTGCTGGACAGTTCCCAGATTCACAGCAACAGCTACATCAGGAGTCGGGATTCGATGTCAGAGAACATGTGGGGACAGTGGCAGTAGTGAACCTTTTTCCATTTTCTCTTTTGAATGCATTCAATTCTAAATAATACATCAATACAGTCCTATTCTTTTCATTATTAAAAATAAAAATAAAAAAAATCACTTGATCTTTATCATTCTGTAGGACAGGAAGGAAGCACCGAATCTCCCTAGTAATCCATAAAGGCTGGTAATGTGAATGAAGTGCACTATCTACTGGCAACATCTGTATTTCTTTCAGGCTTATTTTTTGTAAAAATTACTATTTTCGTAAGCAAGAAAGGTATGATCTTTTCTCCTGATATTTGCAAGAAAACAAAAAATTTCGTATGAAATTTTTCAAACGGCAAAGATCTTAATTCTGAACTTGCAATAGAGCCTAAAATTACTGACGGTTGTGACTGAATAAAATTTCAGTGCTTTTCAAAGATAAATTGATGAGTAGTCCTGAAGCAGTCCTATATGTTGAATGACAGATCAGAGACGTGGAATTGACTGCAAAATCAACATTTCAGAGCAGTTCTAGCAAATGATAATAATTTTCAGATATGTACCTATGTTTATAGAGAAATTATATATAGGCATTTTAAAGATGCCATTGTTTATCTCAAATATCTATTAAAAAACTAGTGTCTGATGAAGATTACCTTTACATGCTATGCAATTAAATATAATATCTACAGGCTTATGTATACATTTTCAAGTGGAAATAGATAAATAGATACAAATGGATTTACTAATCTTTCTGTCCATATAAAGTTAGAGACAGACAATTACATTGGAATAATTAAAAGAAAGTGAGAGTATAAAAATGCAGTATTCCAGCACCATGCTATTTAACTTGCCAGTATATAGCTAAATGAAAAACAGTGCAAGCAGTTTTCTATAGACATTCCTTTAAAAACCTTATACTTAAGCCTAGCTGTAGCTTTCCTAATTTTTTTTACTAAAATGTTATGTTTAAAATCCAAAATTATCTTGGCCATTCTTCTTTTTTATGTCTTCACTTATGACGGTAACTTTACATATCTTTATTCTGAGAAATACTTGTTATAACCTATCAGCATATACTTAAACAAAATAATCTATGACCTAACAGTTTGTTTTCTGAACTTTTATAAGGAAAAGGACAAATATCCATCATGAGGAATGCAAAGCACTCCCTCACAAGACCAAAGCAACAGTGCATGAAATTGAACTCAAAAAAGAGCCTCCATTCTGTGTGACTTCTTGGCTGACACAATTTAGATATTTATAACTTTACGAATAGGCCACTGAAGAAGAACTTGAAGCTCTTCCTAGCCAGGAAGGATTAATGAACATGTGCACCTGGTAATTAAAGCACTCCATCTTTCTCAAAGCCCTCACATTGCCTCACTGGCAGAAATTGTAATGAAAAACAACATTTGAAAATATTCTGCAATTCCACAAGTCATTTGAACATTAAAATGCATAATCTCTTTTCATACTTTCTAAAAACTATGCTAACAGTGGTATAAAAAAAAAAATCATACATAGATATTTTCTGTTTCATGTTATTACCTGGCATGCCTCATTTAAAATGTAAAACTCATCTGTTATTAATTCAGGCTTTCACTTATTCTGGACTCAAATTAGACAATGCATGGGAATGACTGTCAAATACTTCCCTAAGTAAGAGCAGAAAGAAATACCAGCCTGGAGTAACACATGCAATTCTAAGAAGATATAAATTCCACAAGAGAAGTTTACTAGAAAATAAACGTTTAAAGACTTCAGGAAAAGAACATGCTGTACTGGTTTCTTTAAAAAAGGTTTTCAGAGGTATTGTCAGGTGGAAACTTTTTAGGACGTATGCATGCTACCACAAACCTGTCTCATATCCACACTACTAGAAATGTAAAGGGGGTGCAGAGGGGGGGAGCTGTTTGTTAGTTAAAGCACTACCTACATCAACTTGAAAAACATTATGCACTTCATATTGGATTTTGAGATTTAAAAAATAATGAAAAAACACTTGGGAAAAACTGCAAAACATAAACTCCACTCCATCATCAAAGTAATAAAAATTCAGATAGGCTAAGAACATCAATATTAGAATTCTGTGTTATTCTGACATTTGATATACCACTAATCTGAAGCAGACAGATACATAAATGGACGAAGCAGACCACCCAAAAATAAAAACAGGATTACTAATACTGGTTATTTTAAGCAAAAAACCTGAATTTCTTCACAAGTGAAAATAAATTTTAAAATGCATTTTAGCGAAGTGCTTAGCTATTACAACATTTGAATAGAAAGTCAATTATAACCTAAACGCACAGATATCTATATAGCCCTAAAAGTAGATTTAGAAAGATAAGCATAATACAAGATTCGAGCATTAAAAATGGCCTTTTATTGTTAAACCATACTGTTCCTTCGTGGATTACAGAAAAAGACTCCAACAAAGATGCGTGCACGAAATGCTCTCTCCAGAGTATTCAACCAAACTCAGTGCAATACGGAGACTTCAAAAAGCAGCAAGACAAGAGATGTTCAAAGCACCTTGCAGCTTTGGGCTGCTGGCCTCGACTGTTGTTTTTAAACCACTTAGGTTTAACTTGGGAGCGGATAAATAATTGACGGGGATATTCTTTGATCACCACACCGTTTGTCACAAGCTCTAAAGTAGTCATTGCAAAACCACTTAATCTGGGGCTTCTTATTTCAAGTACAAAAGCATCCCCTCCCACCTATTGCTCACAGACTCCTGCATCAGAGCAGGAGACTTAAGATGCAGCCTGCACAGCACTAACACACCGTGCTCTCCTCTCCCCCAGCAGATTCCTTCTCCAGCACGCCTATTTTCGCTTCCTTACCTTTAAAGGGCTGTCCAAAACCTGCTAAGTTCCCCCAGACGATTTTAGCTCAGAGCATCCAGCAGTGCATCCGCACAAAGCTTTGCCATTGCGAGTGTGAGGAGAAAGAGCTGCCGGGATGCTGAATGGCACATCAGCCAACTTTGTGTGTATCCGTGGCTCCTTGAAAAAGCTGGACCGAAATTCGGCTCGCTTGCGGATTGGATTCAACAAGCACTCAGGAACACTGACAGGGAGCAAAGATTTAAAAGGGAAAAGGTGGGAGAGGAGGAGGGGAAAAATCCTGCCCGTGTTGGATAAGCCTTGTCTGTGAAATATAAGCTGGTCTTCTGAGTCCAATAAATACTTGTGAAACTTCTCTTCTGTAATGCTTTGATTGCACTGTGTAACACAGGAGGCCATAAGTTTAACAGTTGATATTTCAATATAGAACGTGTTAACCATTTGCATTACTAATATATTAGGGAGTACCATCAGCATTTAAGCTTTCATGTTTCAATCATATAAAGGAAGAGCAACATACGAATAAAAATAATTTTAGATCTACTTAGACTTCAGTTTTACTAATTTTCGGTGTATTGTTTTTGTCCTAGTTCAGATTCAATAAACTATAAAAATGTTTCCTTTTATCCTTGTTACACGGAGATGTTGAGTTCCCGTATGACAATGTAGACTGCTTCACCTGCATTACTTATTGAGTCCTTGTGGAAAATATTCCTCTAACACCAAGACCTAGTTTTACACACTGTGTCATTCAAGTCTAGAAAGAATCAAAGAGTTTGTTGACTATTGATCACATTACACCATGATAAGGCTTTAAACACTCTTCAGTAGAATGTTGCTTACACTATTCTGATGACTATGTTTTAAATGGAAATTTTTGTCTGTTATAGCTTGTGTTGCACACATGGTATAGAATATAAAGTTTAATTTATGTATCTAGTAATATCAGCTTTTTTTCCCAGCGAAAAACGCTGGCCCTTGCCATTTTAAGAATAATGTTGAAGAATACAGGCTTGATCACATATTCTTTCTCAAACCATAGAAGTGTTTAAATTCATTTCCGCTTGCTGACAATGAAAATGCCATTTTCTAGTGCCTCTACTGTTTGGCACTGGCACAACCATTTGAGGTTTGAAGCAGAAGTAAAAGTGCCAGGAAGATAAGAGGCCAGATGTACCATAGAGGTGATGACCTCATTTGGCAAGAAATGCACTTTGGAAATATAGTTTAAATAGCGCAGTTTATTTCAAGCAGTACCTATTTTTAGTGAGCTTGGGTGAGGAGGAATGCCTCTCTCAGCTCCAAGGTCTTAGGCTCCTTTAACATGAGTAAGACATTATAAAGGACAAGGAGGAAAAAGGACCACGAAGGTAAAAGGAATGGCAACTTTAACAATTATCTATCTAGTCAGTGTGTTTTTCTTTTTCCACAAACATTGTATCTGTCTGAATGATAAGGAGTTCACATTCCAAATTTCATTGCCAATTATGAGGCGTTAAATTGGCCTGTATAGGTTTTTTTGGCTTCTGTGACCTCATCAAACAGCTGTGATTCCTAAGCAATCAGTCTCTAATGAGTTTACAAACAATAAACAGAAGTTAAAATGCCTGATGTATTTCATTTATCTTTAAAAAAAAATGAACTTTCTTAAGATGTGCATCTTGAAAATTTTAAGTTTAATATGTACCAAATGTTATTTGGTTTTGCATCTTTTCCTAATGCATGGAGGAATCATCCTCTAGTGACTGAAAAGGAAAAACAATACTTAATACTCTGCCTCTGTCTTTTTAATATAGTTAGTGCCTTATCAGCACTCAAACACACTCCTGCGAGCAGCTCTGGAAAACTAGCTAGAATGCTCAAATACTTTAGCTCTCTTTCAGTCTTGTCTCATTTTATTGTCTTATAATGCAAACATCTGCAATGTACTGAAAACTATATCGCAAATTTTAAAACCAGGTAAAAAATGTGCACCTAATGAAAGGAACATTTCAGAGAAATAGCTGAAATGCATAATGTAGCTGTTAATTGCAGGAAAAAAAATATTTGCTATATGCTCATAACAAGTAAATATTTTCAAAGTTTCAAATAACAATATTAATGGAATATTTTTTCTTAAAGAAGTGGATCTTTGTCAGTATTTGTTAATGCTAGTTAAGACTACCAAAATGCAAAAATATATAATATATGAAATACTGACATTTATTAACTGAAGGTTAGAATACAGGCTCATGTAAAAGGTTGTGAACAGAAGGTAATTCTCAGCTGCAAGCTCAGTGATTAAAGTGTTTAGCATTTAAGGGCTGTTAGTCCTTCATCTTTCCTGTGCACAAAACTTACTGAAAGCAAAACAGCCCAACAATTTAAATGGTTTGTTTGTTTATGTTTGATGAGTACTTAAGTAAACAGGAATCCAGATAACCTCTTGGCAAAGAATTCATTATGTAGCTGTTATAGTACTATTTCAGGAATCATATTACACATACATTTCTTGACTAGTCATGTGTACTTAGCAGTCCATTTTGTGTCCTATGCAGAAATATTACATGCACATAATAAATATGCATTCTTAGTTCATTTTAACTGTAGCAAACAAGGACCGAATGTAAAACAACCTCCTTGCAAGATTCACGCACTTATTCCAGTTTTGGTTTATGCCATATCCTAAAGTACTTCTATTTTCATCTCTGAAATCTTACAGCCTTTCAGCAGAGCATAAAAGCTAACACATCCCCAACACGCCAATCGCACATAGTTCTTTAAGAAAGCTACAGAACTAGACCCTGGAAAGGAAAAAAAACAAACAAAACACTAAAGTGACCCTGTTGATTGCCACTATCAGGCAGTTAAACAGAGATAAAATGGTTCCTAAGTTATCTAAGCTTAAGTGTATTGAGAAGAAATACTTTGACTTAGCAAATGAATTGGAATTCAACGAGAGAATGGCTGTGCTTGCTATAAGCTGTCCTGCAACAGACAGGGGGCTGCATGTTTAAACAGATATAGATGATCCACAACAAATTCTAGATAACGAGGAAAACATCTCATTTGAATGTGAAAAAGAACATACATCAGTGTACAAGGTCTATCCATATGAGAGAATTTTGTGGCCAGCCAAATCCGGTAAGAGTTTCCTTATTTGCTCTTGGATCAACATTTAGAGTCACTCTGTCATGATCTTGCCCTGATTAATAACACTTCTTTTTGTGACCATATTCGAGATTATATTTTGCATGTCAACACAAATCTGTTGTGTGATTTGTGTTGAATTCAGGAAAACTGTAGGGATTGTGTTGAATTGTTGTTGAATTCAGGAAAACTGTAGGGAAAAGAGTGGCTTAAGTTAGAGGCAGTGAATGTTAGAAAATAAGTCTGCCAGATTTGTCAGCTTTGAAAATTTTCATTCATTGTCCTGCTGAGACTGACAGATTTTGGTCAGACAGGTATCATAATAGGAATGTAGAAGAAAAATAATTTCAGCAGCATTAAAAGGACTGTATCTCAAAGATAACATTCATTCTTTGCAAAAACAGCACAGAAGTATAAGGCAGTCAGAAGGGGCACTTTATATTATATTAATCTAGGTTATTTGCAGGAGGTATTAAGACTTCACAGGTAAAGGAGACATAGATGGGCAGATGTTCTACAAAAGGCTCTGTTCTATTACTAATTCTCTATTCTTACTTCTAAAAATACTAACGTTTTGGCTTTAAAGTCATCTTATCATTACTTGGCTGAAAATACTTGAAAACAGAAGTTATACAAAGGATGCAGTCACACCTGAAGCTGGCGTTATTTATAGGCTACTGGGGCGCATAGGATGGAAAGAATGGCAATATCACCATTGAAAGCTGTAGGTTCATGGTATGCTTAATCCTTTTAGAACTTAAGTCCATGTCTCCTACTTCCCCTGATTGTGACAGAAATGCAGCTGTTAGTGTAGTTAGGGACAAAGGCCAGTTTCTCTCCTTGGAGATGCAGTTCACAAGCAAGTACTACAAATACTACAGGGAGAGAAGCAGGAATGAAGAATTAAAATAACAGCAAAAGAATAACTTCCAGTTAGCCCTGGAAAAGTGAATACATCTACACAGCAGTGGTCCCTGTTTAGTAATGTAAAAAAAATATATCCATGGAAGGTAGTGATCCTCACTCTCATGTGTGCCAAGCAAACTAAGGAGACAAGCTCCGTTTTATTTCCTATTTTACAAATTGGTTATCTACCAGCAAGTAGATATTTCCATCTTCCAGCTATTAGGCAAGAACAGGTGTCGTTCTAATCTGTTACAGGCTTTCCAGACAGCGCAGGTTTCTCTGAACTTTGAGCAGAAGGTGCTTAGTATGAAGTCCTGATTTACTGACCCCACCTAGTTTTTTTCTTCTTGTTCATTCTAAGTGTCATTTATGTGGAGGAATGTCAGCATAGTCCCAACCTTAGGCTTTATACAACACCCTTGAGAACTACACATGTTTCTGCCAGCTACATCAGACCATCCACATGAGTTTAGACCCTTATTAGATACTGTAACAAGAAATATATGCTTAAATTACAGGGATTTTTGCTTTGTATAATTTGCTAAGACTTCACACCATGGTTTTGCTCTTCTGCATATCTTTAGATTTGAAAACCTTGCAATACAGGCGAGTTATTCTGCAGATGTGCATGAAGTTGAAATAAAGCCAAAGATTTCCTGGATTTCACTTTTTATTTTTCCTTCTAAATAGCAAAGCTTTTAACTAATCTGAATTTTGAAACTGTCAGGACTTAGATTACAGGTGCCTATTTTCCTTAAAAGTTATATTTGAAGAGTTTATTAAGCTATATTAAAACCTATCAACTGTAAATTATTAGCAAAGTTTTCTAGATATGTAAGAAATTCCTTAATATACTGACAATGCCAATGTAGAACATAGAAATGAGTAGAAACTGCTCTTTCACCTCTAACAAAAAATGCTGCCTGTAACAGCTACAGCACCTGCTGTGCTATCAGCACTGGAAATCTTCCTGCCAATATACAGCCTGTTTCTCCTAATACGGGTGTCATTCCCTATTTTCAGCTCTTGGCATGTACACAGATTACTTCTGTGCAAAATAGTGAGTTTATTTATTTATCTCAAAAATTTGCTTTGACTAATACTTATGAAAAATAATAAACAGTCATATTGTACAATGTTTCCTCTTTCCAGGCAAACAACAAATTTGCCCAAACCTACGTATGGAGTACTAGAAATTGCAAAGGGCACAGGGGTGCTCCAGACTTGTTCTCTCTGTTGATATCACCAATATTAACCACCACCCTTATTGCCTGATCAAGTGACTGCTCACCTGACATAGAGTTAAAAGGGAGAAGGAGCTAACACAGAACTCTCACCCTGTAGTTCACATCTCAGTCAGCTGGACTAAGCTTGGCCACAGGAGGACATCACATACGAGATTTTAGACGTGAGTAATTTACCATATCAATAATTACTTTATTCTTATAATCTAGCAAACAAAAAAAGCTGCATAGTTATTTTTATCTCCAAACAAAAGTTTTCATTATTACAGTTAAGATATTGATATTTTTTTCTCTGCTTAGTATTTTTAACCAATTGCCTTACCTGTTGAAAAAAATTATTAAGTGCATTCTAGGAATGTTGTCAGCTACATTAAACAACCTGAATAGTTCTAGTAGTTCTAATATATAAATGTACCTATCTAGTATTACCACTGAAAAGCACATTTTAAAAATAATATTTGATTTTGCTCCTTCTGCACATCTTGTGGTTTCATTCAAGAAGAAATTTAGCATGAGAAATTGTTCTGTGATGAAATAGAGCATCACTCAAAGTCTGCACACCAGTTAGCAAGATGAAATTATTCTACTTCAAAGAAATGCATGTTCTATTTAGACTTATATTTTATCACACTGAGCTTGGATCTCATATATTCATTTTGATTATGTATTATTTCACTGATTTATTCCCTCATTAATTCATTCCTCTAGTAATGTGATCAACTTCAATGGATATATTTAAGCTGTTACATACATCTTATCTCTTTGTGTTGAGCCAAATTCCTCCATCAAAATAGTTAATTAAGAAAGAAAATCAAATTTCTCTTAATCTCACACTAAAGCATATTTTTTCCTTGAAAAAAAAATACAACTTAATTATGAAAATGAATCCATGAACTGTATGAAGACATGTGGATAATACTGGAAATGAGCATAGCAAATGAAAAGTCGACACAGTATTCATGTTTGATTTAATACATCAAAACTGCAGCAAGAATATGTGTAGAGAGCTCACTGGTCATATCATCTGAGAGATATATAATACCATAATGAGTGTTGATAAGAAGATAAAATTAGATATATCAGTGTTGCTATTTAATGGCTTGTAAAGTTTATTTATTGTTGTGTCCCAGTTATAAAGGCAGCATAGGGACTAAGGACCTCTGAACTTTTTCTCCTCAACAATTGTTTTTTTACTGAGACCTAGAGCGGAATCAGTTTGTTTGTTTATTCATGATTTTCCAAAGAATCTAAAGGAGTTAAGTACCCTTATTTCAATGGAATTAATGACCTTTTAGCCTTTGTTTTCTCTGATGCCTCTGAAAATCCTACATCCTTTCCCTGATTATCTGTCGATTGAAGAGAACATAAAATTTACTTATCTGCCATATCCAATATGAAAAAGTGTGCACATATTGCTGAAAGACGATGTTGAGGTGAGTATGATCATAAGGAAACATAGATTCAGGAATAAGGCAGTGGTAATTCAAGTACTTCCTAGCAGAATGTAAGATTGTTTAAAAATAAATCTATTTTTTTTCATGACCAAAAATGGAAGAGACTGTAAGGTTTTATCTTACAGTTAATACCATAACATTCAACTTACAGCCAATTCAGTCAAAGAAGGCAGATTCCTTCTGGATGTTTTTTACCCACTTTCTTCCTTCTGTTTCTTTTTGACTCAGTCATCAACAACAGCAGCAAGCAAGTAAAAGTAGCTACGGAAACTCCATATTTTTAGGAGCAAAAAGTACTATCACGTGCTATATGTGTCATAGCTGTGTCCAGTGTGACAAGCTCGAATATTAGAAGGATAGGTAATCACCGCAAAGTGATATTTCATATCACAAAGAAAATAATTGTTACACAAAAGTCAACCCATACTTAGTAACTCCCATTTCTGTTCTCAGCTTAATTAACTTACATATTGATGATAGAGAATTCCAGGCATGGCTAATGCAAACTACTTTTTAATTACTTGAAAGTAGCTATGATTGACAACAGTTTAATCTATCAATTAAAAAACCCCCAACACTTCTGCTAAAGTCTCGACAGTTATTCAACAGAGATTTCTTATAGTGCCATGAACATTTTTTTTCAGTTTCTGTATTTGGAAGCTTCATTGCCTCCTTCTAATGAAATAAACACAATTTTTGCAAAAAATGAAGTAAAATAAAATGAAACAGGATTTTATAGCTATTTATTTAAAAAAGGTATCTAATTGTTTTGTTATTGATAGCCTTTATTACTTGGGCTTGAGAAGTTATATTTATATATATATAAAATAAATAAAATAAGTGTGTGTTGTGTTGGTATGATGAAGGTGAATAAAAATAGATAGCATCTCAATTGAATAAATTCATTTTTAGAGGCTTGGACAGAAATAATAGGTACAGAATAATGCCACAGCTTGGCTATATAATACAGTTGCAGATAATAGACAGTTTTATCCATCTTAGAAAAACTGCAGAAGAGTCACTGAGCATCTTCAAGGTCAAACGTACACTTGACATCATGTCGCTTATACTGCAATATCAGAAAATGAAACATCTCAGCCATAAATTAATTAGTGTGAATAAAACCTTACATGGTATTTGCATTTTGAAAGCAATATGGAAACATTAACTCCTTAGTCCTCAAAAAACCCTTGGAAGATTTTTAAGTATAATATAGTAGAATAGATCATGGAAATGAAAAGAAAGGAGAAAATTAAATTCACAGTTACAGAAAAAGCCTATATAAAACTGAATTGGATTAAACATTTTCCAGGTTTCTTGCATATAGTGCAGTTCAAAAGGACACACTGAAAAAATTTCATTAGATCAAAATGACAAAAGAAGAAACTGGATGGCTACATTAATTCTGAATGCTTTGGAATTTACTAATACCAAAACCAACTTCACAGTCTTTTACATATCAAAGTAAAAACAACAATGAAGACCATACAATTAAATTTAAAACTGGATGAAGATTCACCTGCAGATCTCTGTTTTGTTACACCGAGATACTGTCGTTTCTTACTTTTCCTAAAGTCTTGGGCAGACATCGTTTTTAATGACCACTAGTTAGGAAGTTCATCCAATAAAGGTCACGAGACATGCCAGAAGATATACCAGAAGAAGTATCTTTAATTCCCTAATTTAAAAGACATGGCAATTTTCTTAATTTTGTCTAAGTGTCAACAGTAGGGGAGGGATAGTCATATAGTGTTC
Organism: Cuculus canorus; assembly: GCF_017976375.1. Taxonomy (NCBI): domain Eukaryota; kingdom Metazoa; phylum Chordata; class Aves; order Cuculiformes; family Cuculidae; genus Cuculus; species Cuculus canorus. Next base: position 86,597,178 of record NC_071401.1, read on the forward strand.
CAGATCTACAATATTTTACTCTAACTTTTCCAATGTCCTAAACGTGGGGCATCTCCTATCATTCTGACAGCTTAGGTAAAATTAACACTAACACATTAATACCTTGGTTATTCTGCCTGAGGAGTTTACTTCACACCACATTTTGCTATCTAAGATCATACTACTGACAAGTCTTTATCTTCCACCATCCACATCCAATACATCTTTGCCCAGTACACTAATTGCATACCTTAAAAGTAGTTACTTATGCCTTTGTTTCCCTGGTATAGTTTATCTCAAGATAAATCTTGAAGATTATTCAAAAGTGGAAATTCTAAAATTTGTGGAAAATCCAAATTTTATGGAAAATGTAGCAAAGGGATTTACCTCATATCTAATTTCTGATGTCTACAGCACAGAAAACTGTATCTGAGACAGTTATTTAAACTCTATAGCCAACAGAAGTAAATAGATACATCTAGGACATGAACTACCTCATGCTAATGTAGATCTCTAAAATACATCAGATGAATTTTCTCTCAGATGCTCCTATTACTTCCCATTAGTCGTAAATGGAGTTCAGAATGATCCTCTGTCTACACTGTAAACACGTACAGATAAGTGAGATGAAACTCATATATATGTGTATATATATGTATATATATATATTCATGTGTATATTTAAAAGGATGAAAATACTTCTTTGCCTTCCATACACTGGAACGGTTCTCCTCAATATAATTTTATTTTAAAGTTTCCCCATATAAACTTTTATAATTTATGTAATTTTGGTTGGGAGCATTTTAGGAGTAGAGTTTTTATATTTTACGCTTTTCCCAGAATACAACTAAAGTTGCTTGTGTAGAACTGACGTGAGAGTTTAAGCTTCTAGACATGTTGCGCACCAGTGTGGTCTCTTAGAATTTCCCAGAAAATTTCCCAGAATTAAAAGTTTATGGTGTTCATGACCTTAAAATACTAGTAGATGCTATAGTAATTTAGAAATTCGCTTTCATATCTGCTTTGCAGTACACCTCAGAAATATGATTCAAAGAAAAATATCCATCTTCAATGAACTTTGATATCAGACTTGGAGTAATTATAATACAAAAAGTGCCACAAAGATTTATGTTGTTTTATTTACAGAATATATCTCTGGATTTGTGAATGAACCTGTGGATCTGTGCATATACAGTGAAAACAGGATATATCTTTTACAATTTAAGCTGTAATAAATATTGCTTAGAAAAATAAAATTAAATAAATAAATAAAATTAATATTGAAATAACAAACAGCAATTAAAATACTAAATAAAGGAACTCTGACCTATATCAAATGTTAGATATATATAATAGTTACTGATGGCATACACCAAAGCAGCAATTTCAGTACTGAATCCTTTCAGTACAACAAAGATACAATAAAGTCAGAAGTCAGTAGTCATCTACTGTTTGAAAATATACAGTACAGAAAAAAAGTTTTTTAAAAAGTAAAAATGTGCTGGAAAAGACAAAATTGGATTAATTAGGGAAAATTAAAGAGATTTTAAACTTTCCCCAATAGCATCTATTGGGAAAAGCTGTTGCAGGCAGATCTTTTATGCAATGTAATCACAACTTACTAGCTCTGCCCCAGTCAAATCAGAACTAGCTCCACACTACCAAAACTACCAAGCCAAAAACTACCAAGCAGTCATTTTGATCACATTATCTCTATTCACTACTTATCTTTTATAGCCACAATGTACTTTAAACCTTAGTAGTTAATATTTTCAAAATCTGTCAGCTATTTTCCTAATGAATGCACTATTCAGTAACTAGCAATTAGCTTTATCATTTAATACCTTTTTAGAAGGAAAATTGTGAGTAATCTAACATCCTTGTCAAGTCTATGTCACATTCAGCCTAGCTTCTTTCTTGAGTATAAATATAAAACTCTCATTGTCATGGGCATAAAGCGCAAACATAAGGCTCTCTGACCTTTGTCCATCTGGTTAGCAGATCTATTTGACATCTGAAACATAAAGAAGGTATCAACTAGTAAATATTACAGATCTCTAATGTGCAGTGAAGTTGCTGTTTAAAATAAATTACCTGTTAAAAAATGCATCTCTTAAAGTTTGGGGGTTTTTCCTTTTTATTTTTACCCCTTATGAGGGCACTTCAGATTAGAGAAATATAACCAGGTTTATAAAACTACAATATTTCCTCCAGAACAACAACAACAGTAGAAAAAGTCCGTTTCTGTCCTCAAGTGTGATTTGGATGAAACACCTGCTAAGGCTGACACAGATCTGATTGCTGGTAGGCCTATTCATCTCAAAAGTAAGTATTAGAAAAAGGATAATAATATATTAAATAAATCAGGTTTCAGTATCCGTTGCTGCTGACTAGGAAAACAAATGCTTTAAGAATGTTTTAATTATTGAAATTTGAAAAAGTAAGCACAGATTTTAAAACACTTGCACGCTGCTTTGCTTCTTGCGTACTCCTTGGCTGAGCATGTTTATGTCTTTATGGCATAGTCTTGAGTACTGTGGCTTGCTCATCTATTCCACCTACATTAAAGACCTCCTGCAGAATGCTTAGGAACTAATCATTTAAAATTGATAGCTCCCACCAACCAGAAATAATAACATGTATTTGAGGACTTCCTGTCTAGGTTCTATGAGGGAAGAAAGAAAATGCAGCTTCAGCCATTCAAGTTGAGGCTGGGTTTAACAAGCATACATCTATGTGACCTAGGGATATCTGAAGAGTCAAAGCTCAATTAATTGCACCCAACCATTAGACTTACTGTACTTTTTCATTTCACAAAGCATTTGTCATTTACTGTTATATGACTGTTACATAGGAAAACTATGAAAGGATCTTTCCGATATTTGGACAGAAAAAGAGCAATTTACAGCTGACACAATTAATCTAAGAAAGAAGGATTCCTGGACACAGAACCACTTGTCATTCATTTCTGCCTTGTCATTCAAGTTGTTATATTACACAGCCTTCTGGAGGTAGTGCTAACTGAAATTTTACGTGTAACAGGATAATTTCTTCCTCTCTGGGATTTGGTTGACCATGACGTGTGCAACTATTAAAAAAAAAACACACCAAACCAAAACCTTTTATGCGATAACGTTACCCTTACAGATACGTGATAGTGAAAAAAATTCATCAATTGTCTCTGTAGTACCAACTCCCTGAACAAACACTGGAAGAAAGTCTGTTTTCATTAGAAAAGCAGGAAAGAGTACAAATGGACCTTTGTCATTCTATCTGAGTAGGTTAGACTGAGAAGTAAAAATAAAATCCAAATTTATCACTGCGGTTTTATATGCACATGTAATTGTTTAAAACCTTAGACTACGTTGCAATTTGCAACCACAAAATTTGACGGAGAGTAGGAAGTTAACACTGATTCATTGGATATTGGCACAATCATCTTCTGTAAATACTCTTCAAAGTGAGACTTTCCAAGTGGTAGCCATCATTCTTGCTATAAATTTTCCTAGCAAAAGGTAACCATGTTTGCATTAAATAAAAGAGGTTTCAGGAGCTGTATTAATCTTGGCTTTTTGGGAGGGCTCTCTAAATAGATATCTTGCAATAAACATGTCCTATAGGGCATAAGGGAACTTTCTTCTTTTTTCTCTTAAGGGAAATAGTTTACTATTTTCATCACTGCAGACTTACCCTAGGAGTCTGTAAAACCAAATGATGGTAACCAAAGCTGGTGAAAACTCAAAAAGGAAAAAAAAAATCCATTTGGAAAGCTTTATAATGACAGAATGGAAGTAACTGAAGACAGATTTCTACTATTAGTATTTCTGAGAAAGTCCTGTTTTACTTAGCCCTGAATATTTGAAACTAAAACACAGGAATCATGGAATCACAGAATCACAGAAAAGACCAGCCGTCGAGTCCAACCATAAGCCTAACAATACCAAGTCCACCACTAAACCATATCTCTGAGTATCACATCTACACATCTTTTAAATACTTCCAGGGATGGCAAAATGGACTTACTCTAATGCTCACTTCCATAAAAGTTGACGTGTTTTCTTACCACATCACTAGCACATTGCAAAATAATCTGTTTGCCTTTCCATTGAGTCTCACTTTTATGAAGTGCTAAGATTTAAAACTTACATTACTCTCAGGATAGTGTCACTATTCCTGTTTAGCTAGCGAACTATTTTCCAAAATATAAACAATCTATTTCTGTTTAAAAAAAAAAAAAAATATCTGAGTCTTATAGTTTATCTTAAGACATTTTACTAACAGGCCACGTGCTTCTTAAATTGAAGGGGAGTACATTTACACCACTGATGATAATAATAATTTATGGAAATACATGGATAAGATGCAGGGGGAGAGGATAGTTCATATTTTACTTTTGGTGTTTTGCTTGACACTATTTAAGTACTTTCATACTCAGTAGTACGACACAGGATCAAGTATGGATTATGGAGATCAGATTCCTAGACCAATTTCTGCAAATAGAAATACTATGTCTTGAGCACTTATTTATAAGTGGATAATCAGAAACCTTGTGAAAGAAGACCTAGGTAGAAGGAAAAAAAATAAAATAAAATATGAGCACTAGGAGCCCATATATGCTGCCTGTACATACAATCACATTCACTTAGAACTCTACTATAACCATCTTCTGGGAGAGTGAGGTAGAATTGGTAGTAGTGCATGGCAAGCACCAACCAAATGTGAAAAACATAATCAGGCATGCCAACATGCCAACAAGTTACTGCATCTGAAAATGACAGCCCAATGGTTTTGTTAGGTTTTGCTCTTGACAGGAGATTATTCAGCCTGCAATATCTCAACTAAGCTAACATTTGTGTTCTGCTATAGAATATATGTAATTTAAAATAAAAGTGTCCTTACTAGAATTTCCCAACTGTGGGAGATTTTACTTATCTCTTTTTTGATCTGACTAAAAGTAACTTTCAGAAATCAATTAGATATTCATGTGCGTATTGATACACAGTCAAATTCTAGGAAAAAGTCAAACGTTTAAATGTAACATATTGTTATACGTTAAAAAACTATTTCCACATTATCATCTTTCCAAACAAATAGTTATCTTAACTTTTATTTCTGGCCTTTTCCACCATACTTTCTGTATAGTTTGGTGTAGTGTGATTTTGAGTCATATCTGAGTACATCTCATATATGTATCATGTGTACAGCTCATGGTGAACAGCTTTTCCTCCAGTGTAGCCTTGTAAACTTTCTTCAGAGAATGATTTCTGCAAGGTATAAGAAGTGCTGCATTCACATGTGCAAATTATACTACAATATTGTTCTCTCAGGAGCCATAAACAGATCAGAGTCCAGTTTGTGCTATGAAAAAAGAGATATGAACCTCATTGGGACTATTAATCACAACACATCAGATCTGAATTGAAGATCCATTTTGTATCATGTCCCACTGGACTAACAAAAATCTGCTTGTTTACAGAAGTTAATTTAAAACTTTTAGCAGAAAAAAATAGATTCTGAAAGTGTTGCCCAGCTTTCAATCGAACTTGGACTTATTCCAAACAAAAGTCAATGTATGTGGTTGCTTTGCATTTTCAAATCAATTATTTAAAAATATAGGTGCCACTAATTTTTTTTCCTGTTCTAAGATTGTTAGAAAATACCCCTACAGGTATTGGAATAATTTTGTTCTGAACATTCTTCTGTGGACGTAGAGAAAAGTGTAAATTACATCCTCATGTGGTTTTACACTTCTGTCAATGATTTTAGCCTCAGACCTGCACTGGTAAATTCACTTAATTGGAAGAGAAAAGCAGTGAAGCCACTAGAAACTTAACTCGTCAACACTGAATTCATTTAAACAGAATATCATCAAAAAAATCTGACAAAATACCATTCAAAATGCCACTCAATTTAACAAAGACAGGCTTGTTGAGATTTTGCCTATATATGTAAAAAAAAATAGATGGCAAGAAACACAGTGAAGAACCTCTAACTTATCCGTATGAGTTTTGAATTTTTGAGTAGGGCTTGAATAGGAAAGTTCTCGAGATAGATTATAGTTAAATTATGAGTTCTGTTGACTGTAGACAACAGGATTATCAGGTAGGAGGCAATGCTACAGATTTCCAAATCATCCCTAAATATTTGTTGATTATAACAATTGAATAATTTTTATATACTTGATAGAGTAAGGAAGATGATTTCTGACTCACATTAGAATTACATACGTTAGAGTGACAACCATAGTGTATTGGAAATAGGAAATGGAGTGGGAGAGTTTGCCTCTAGAACAGACACTGATCATTTTTCTGAATGACTTTAATGGTAATGGTAATGTAATAGGAATGATTTTATTCTAAATCACGCTTATAGCTGAAGAGGTGCTTCGGAAATAATACAATACAGAAAGGGAATATTCCCAGTCTGTGTTACAACCACATACTCATCCCCACATCATATTTTATGATGAAATGCTCATGTTAGTCACTATTTGCTAAACTCTTATTGCTACTTGTCCGGATCTATTATTGTTCAAAATCTGATATGTTAGATGCATATATTCAGATACATGTGTGGAAATCACTGGTCCATGCTCTCATGCCAGCCGATTGAGATCTGAAGTTTTCACTGCTGTAATCACAGCTGTGCAAGACTGAATTTATTCAGCCTGAAGAACAGAAGGCTCCCAGGAGACCTTCCAGTACCTGAAGGGGCTACAAGAAAGCTCGGGTGGGAGCGTTTACAAAGGCTTGTAGCAATAGGACGAGGGGCAATGGTTATAAACTGGAAAGGGACAAATTTAGAGTAGACATAAGGAAGAATTTCTTCACTATGAGAGTGGTGAGGCACTGGAACAGGTTGTCCAGGGAAGCTGTGGATGCCCCATCCCTGGAGGTGTTCAAGGTCAGGTTGGATGGAGCCTTGAGCAGCCTGATCAGTAGAGGCAATCACTGAGATGTCCCTGCCCATGGCAGGGGGGTTGGAACTGGATGATCTTTAAAGTCCTTTCCAACCCAAAATATTATATGATTCTATGAATACACAATGCATTACTTGGCCAGGCTTTTCTTTGTTGCCAGAAACTTAAAACCTATATTATACAAATAAATGGCGAGTAAAGGACTTTAATTTAAATTTCCATTATTGTGATTTTTCTGTTTTGCTACTTAGACTCTCTTTAGAGTATTTCTCCTAGACTGTTAGACTTAGACTCTTTCTTATATGAAATATTTAGAAATTGTTTTTCACATCTTCATTATCTGAGTAAACTTACCAGAATTCAGAGGATGAAAAACCTTGGAGATCTTAAAAAGAGCCTAAAAACTATACATACTTAAGAACAAAGATCTTAAGAACTATATAGCAATGTACAAATCAAACCAAATGATCTGTCTAACAGTGGCACAATGATAGATTCAAGAGGGAATGAGTTAGCTGTAGCAAAGAAAGAATAGTCAAAGCTGAGAATAGCCAAAAGCTGAGAATAGTCAGAGTTTGAAGTTTAATACTTACATCTAAACATACATTTTAATGCTTTAAAGTCAGGGTGTTTTTTTACTTTTAGGGTTTTTTTCCAATTGTGTGGTAGAATTTTAGAAATAATTACTTCATCTACTGCTATTCATCACTTTCTCAATGTGCCTAATTATTATGAAGCTATTATGATATGACAGTCTAGTAATATTCAAAATCATTACCTACCCCTATTTGTACAGTTTCTATATTTGTAAAGTCTTCATGAGATCAAGCATAGCTAATATGATTCATTTCTTCTATCATGATAAACTGTCTCTGAAGTTAGGGGTCTTTAACAGAAGATTTTAAATCTATGTTATATAATAACTGCTGACATTAACTTAAAAAAATATATACTACTTGAAGTACTCGATAGCATATATACAAAGATAATGTAAGCAACTAAAATGAAATAAACCAGCTTAATTAGGATTCTAAAATTCTAAACAAATTTGAGTACCTCTCTTTATATATGTATACCCCCATATATGTCACAGAAACTACTGCCAAAACAAAATGGTAAAACAATCAATGTATTAGCTATTGTGAACAATTCTGTCAGGTCTAAAATGGATAACAAAATAGAATACAGCATGTTCTTGTATCATACTAATTTTGATTTTAAAATATAACTTAGAAAATCTTCTATGCTGAAGGAGAAACTAAAATTTCTTGTTACATTTTAACTGATGCTTTATTTTCTGCATCAGATATTACTCATAAAGATACTTCAAAGGCACAGCAAGAAATTTTACTGTATTCTGAGCTTCTGTATAATATAAACTTTTTGAAAGATAATTTAAGCTTATATTCTGAGCTTATCTTTATAATATTGTTTCATGTTTGTATGCTGTTAGTCTGGTTTTGGAGGAATGTGAACAATTTCAGAACATTACGCTAGAAATATGGAATAGTGTATGCATACATGACTCATAAATATACTGGTCATAAATTAACTTCAGAGAATGGGATACATCCCATTATATTTATAACACAAATCTATAACATTTTTAATGGGATCATATTGAACAACAATATAATAATTCATAATGTTGATCTATCAAAACAGAAGATGTACACATTTTTTAATTAGAGAGATTGGATTAAGAACAGAAGTTTTATTCTAAGATTGTGTCCTGAAAACACACTGAGAATGTTACCCTAGGGGTCTCACCTGAAAACATGATGTCTTTAAAATGCGTAGTCTATTGAGAGTTGACTAGAAACCAGTCAACTGAGAAGCAGCAAACATATCTGGTAAAGGCATTTGATATTGTCACTAAATTAGTTTTCTAATTTCCCAAGGTAAATAGAACTGTAATGTTCACCAAGCAATACTCATTGTTGTTGCCCTCCCTCCTTTCCCTATTTTTATATTAGTCCCACTTATTGGTTTAGATTTATCAAATGAAAGTATGATAAGGAGGCTATTTGTTGTTAAAAATTACTTATCTGGAGCAATGTTCTTACCTGCTCCTTTTCACAGTAGCATGCTTACAATTTAATCCCAGTCCAGACTGATGTTCCAGTATCAAAATAATTTTATTATTCATTAAGTAATTCTAACTTTGCTATTTCTAAATTCTTAATGTTCTTTTTTTTTTTGCTTCTCAAAACTTACTTTGACAGAAAACATTGGTTGTGCTTTTGGTTGTTTTTTTTTTTGAGTAAACGTTGCATTTACATTGTCTGGTCTCAAAGGATTTCAGGAAATCTGTTGGAGACTCAGAGAACTTGAGATTTGTATATTTCTATTCTTATTTTATTTTTAAGAAAAAAACAAGAAAAAGTAATTCAGCTCTGAATGCAGAATAAAGTTTTTTAAAAAAACTGAAGATTAGGGGACAGATGACTAATGCAGAGGGCCCGTCACTGGTAGAGAAATATAGATCATTAGTAACCAATGAAAAAATGAAATAGCACAGGCATCAATACAATTGAAAGTATAGTCTACATCTAGGAATAAAGAATGCAAACCTTGCTCACAGCCTTTAGGCCATTTATAATAGAAAACAACAATTCTGAAAAGATCTGAAAGGAAGAGAATAGTGGACAGAAGAAAATGGCAAAGAACCAGCAATGCCTGGAGTTTTCATTGAGACACAGATAAAGGAGTTAACAAATCCTTTGAAGGCAAATAAAGAAATAGGGAGGTTATGCTTCCTCTATGTTTTGCTCACATACAGTCATTGTGACTGAATTTCAGTGACTGAAGAATTTCAGTCACTGAAATTCTTCACCTACAGTGTCAGAAAGAAGTTAGAAAAGATGGACAAAGTCAGGAAAGCCAGGTAATCTGCAAAATCGTTAGGCTTGGTTATACACTAAACAGTATTGAAAAATCTGTTAATTTCTTTATGAATTTAATTAAAAAGTGACTATGAATATGTAAAAAAAAACCCTGTGGAGAACTTTAATTCTAGTGTTTCCTGCAACTCTGAAAAATGTACTGGAATTCTATCACAGAAAACCATGGTGACCTAGACATAGTACCAGCAGCCATACTAATATAAACAAAGTACAAATATCCATTAAAACCTGTTTTCTTTCAGTTTAATAAAAAATACTTATTGTTAATATGAGATATTAAACATATTAAGCTGCTTCTGTCATAGATTTTGGGGATTTGGGGAAATAAAAAAAGATAGAATAAAGGTACTTCCTCTAATATTATTCACTTTTATACTAAAATTATTATTGGTATGATACATTTTTTCCTCTAATATTTTTAAAGCTTATAGTAGACCATCATAAAACCCCTGTTTATTAGTCTCGTCCATCACAGAAGAAACTATAGTAGTAAATTTAACAGATCCACAGAGCTTTGACATAGAAAAAACTCAATAACACAACAAGCTCTTGGCTATACACTAAATTCTACAACTATTTGTTACCTTCTGATTAATAATTGAGGATTTTCAAACTGTCGAAGTTGCTATGCTCCAAAAGCATAATTTCCTCTAGCAAAAACATCAAGTCACCAGAATTAACTGTTGGATTGCTTTTCTATCACTATTTTTAAAACGAAATATGTGCTGTTTGGGTTATTACATTTTTTTTTTAAACCAACAAAAAGAATGAGCACTAAGATGATAAGTTGATCGTCCTAATTTCACTGACTTGATATTTTGTTGAAGTCATTGTGTTGTTACAACTTACAAAATCACTCCTATTGTCACTTTGCAGAACATTCAGACACAAAAGTACTCTCACACAGCTTCCCTTGCTTACGGCGAGCTTGGAGAAAGGTTTTGAGAATCATCAGTCTTGTGTAACAGGAGCCATTGCTGAAAGCATTGTAGTTACAAAAGAGGTAATGGAATAGGGTAGTGATAGTAAATTTAGAAAGTACCAGAACAGTCTTTAGTTAAGGCAGCTAACAGTTGCAGCAATATCAAAAGGTGAATTGCTCTGCATCTCTACATAGTAATGTAAGTGCTAACAAAAGACACAAAAGAAAAAGTGCTGTCAGTAATCAGAAATGAGAATAGTGTGCCTTCCAAAAATCAAAGCAGTACATAAATAATACATCCTATGGGTCCAGTATTCTATAGTACTCACTTTAATGGAACTATATAGTTTTGATAATGTTCTAAAATCATGATAAATCACAAAATCAATAAAAGTAATCACAATCACAACTTTTCAGTCTACTTCTAAACTCTCTGTTCTGTATTGATCACAAATGCAATGTTTGCAACCAGTATGGTTCTAGCTCTGAGCTCTTGAGAAAAAGACAGCTAAAACTAGTCCCCAGTGAAAAAGACAATGAGCAATTACAGACAAACACTCCTTATCCTGAAGCCTGTAAAATCTGATAGAAAACACAACAGAACTTTCTGATATTAGCACGGTCTCTGGCATTTATTCTACTCTTGTACAAGAGCTACCAAATATTAATTCAGAACAGATTTTCATGTGTGCTAAGTATTCTGATACATTACTTAAAGACAAAAACTTCTTGAATGGTTTAGCTGAATTTTGAAAGAATCTTCTTTCTGGCAAGTCACTCATGCTGTTTTCAGCATCAGACACATAACAAAATACCGCTAGTTGGGATTTTTCTTAAAGGTATCAATTTACTAAAATACCAGAACTAAAAGCATCACATAAACGCTTATTAACAAACCCTCTCATTAAACCCAATGATTCACATACAAGGTACAGAACATGTCTTTTCCATTTCAGCTATTAAAAAAACCTGCTCAAGCAAAAAATGTCCTGTGCAAACTGTGTTAGATAGGTGTGATGCTTATACTGATAGTACAGAAAGAAAATCTTTGTGACCAGAATTCTTGATTTTTCTTACATTCTCCAGTAAGAAACTATGGTCTAATGGTTCCACAAAAGCTGAACAAATGAAACTATGTTTTGTTTTCATTTGAGACATCTGTAAGGACTGAATCATGGGTCTCAGGATGAGCTTCATAAATAGAAATAAGCAGACATATTTTAGCAAAAAAAAGCAATAGCTGGCAATCACTCTTAGAGACTAGCCACTGAGAGGGAACAGAGAACCTTATCTTGTTATGGAAGGCAACATAATTATCTAATGCCAACAAACCATGAAAAATAAATAAATGAAACTGATCACATAACATATTAAAGAATAAGCATCTATTTTCAGGTTTCAGAAAAATAAAACTTGTATGAAATGTCTTACATAAAATAGGTGAATAATAGTTCCCATTTTCACCACACTAATGGGAAATCAACATTCAGAGAGAGCCCTCTGCTCATCTTAGGACCTTGCAATTCAGAAACATTCTTATTATGTAACCAGATTGTTTTATGAATATATTAATTTTATTTCTAATACCAACCCAATAGCAGAACCTAGCCCAGTTTCAGTACATCTCCTCTATAAATATTTTCTTATGCCTTATTTCCACAAAATGACAAACAATAACTGATTTTGACTGTCCACTTTTGAGGGAATATGCTGACACACCTAATGATACTGTAGCATTCACAGATATTTGCCATCTTAATGTAGTCATTGTATATTGGAAAAAATGCTCCAAATATGTCCTTTTTCATTTTTATTTCCTTTCTCCTAGCACTCTTTGACAAAGGTGTCCTATATAGATTAATATACTGTAAGGGTTTGCGACCTTCATTAAAAAACAAACGAAAACAAGACTCAAGAAACAATTCTGAAATCAGAAAAATTCTGAGATATGTACACCTCAAATTTAATATAGTCAGATGATGAGTACAAGCCTATTATATTCTTGTTCTCGTTGATGGAATTTGCCACACTCCACAAATCATTATACATCCTTAAATCATTAAAAAAAAAAAAAAAAGCTTTTCTGAGTATGTGTAGCAAAAGTACAGAAAATCAAGGCAGAACTATTATTCTTTGTATTTAGAGGATATTCAGCAAATGCAACATACCTAGACCTATAAAACAAAATATTTTTTGTATAGTTATCAAAGAGATTTAAAAAATTGTGTGTCACAGTTTACTTTCAAGTATTCCAGATACCTCAGAAAGGTCAGGTGACCTTCATTCTAGAAGTGACTATTTTTCTTCTTTGTCTACAAAGGAAGATCAGGATTACAGGCTCAAAAACAGATGCCTACACTGGACCTGTTTTGCGAGCTGGGTCTCACATGTGAATATTAAGTAGGAAAGAAGTATGGAAGTTTGCTGTATGGCAAAAGTAAATATTTTATTTAAAAAACTCAGCAACGCTACCACTGCTTCCAAGTCTGCTAAGTTCTGTCTCTCTATATAACGTAATACCTTGGAGAAATAAATGAACTGACAAATTTATCTGAAAGGAATGATAAAGAGTAAAATAATCTAGCCGAAAAATCCATTCTTCAATATGTACCTATCACCAGTCAAATACATACCCAACTCCCTTGTCTCCTGTCCTTCTGTTAACAAACAAACAAACACCTCCACAGGGGTGCCTACAAAGTTTGTCAGTAAAAAGGGAACTCACCGTAAAATATCTAACTACAAAAGACAGTTCATCAGAACCTGACAAAAATTGATTTCCAAAATTAGCATAAGTAAATTTAGCTAAAGTATTTTTTAGACAGTTTAAGGGCAGGTGCTGATCCTTTGCTGTTTACTTTGCATAAACATTGAAGTTTTCAAGCAAGCTTTTACAATGCAGGTTGGTTTGTGGTTTGATGTGTTTTTTTTTTTTCTAAAACAGTTCAATTTTAAAGCAGTTCACTTTTTAAAGCAATATAACATTAACTTGTTATCTTGTCCAGTATGATTACTAAATGGCTTTACTTTATGGCTTTAGCCTAAAGTAAGATGGTAATGAAAAGCTGTATGTGATGGATAGAGTTTTCAAAATCTGTTGGGATGAAAGGTTCTAAATAAGTTTAATAAAGTTATCCCTGAGGAGGACCACAGCAAGATCTATTTGTATTAATTTAATATGTAGAGAAAGTTATTTCTCAAGAGTCTTACTTTTCCTCAGTTGTTTTACGTAAGCATTCGCAATGGCTAATTATTCACATCAGAAGACCTAGAAAGATTCCCACACTGACTAGTCATTAAGTGACAGTTCAAGTCTCATAACTTGGTCTTATCTTCACATCTATGCATCAACAACCACAGATTTAATCATATGCCATAGTGATCTCTGATGCAATACAAGATGTGCTTTTGAAAGGCTTATGGAAGAAAACCAGATAGATGTTTTGTTACGCTAAAGAACCAATATCATCCTCCTTCAGTCATTCATTTAGTCACTCATTTCCCAAAACTTCTGAGACATGATCAGATTAGCAACTGTATATATACCATGGCAAAAGCACTAAAATATTTGCAGAATCTGAATTGTATTATCTGTATGTGTCACCGATTACAAATGTCCAGATGTCCCTGAAAGAAAGACAAATTCACTATTATGAAAAAAAAATACATCTTCCATTTCCTTTGTTTTCCATACACATAAAAAATTAAAAATGCTTGTGGAAAGACTATAAAGCTTAGTCTCTTTTTCAGATCCCTATATTTTAGTATTCTATAACCACTTGAACTGGTGAGGATAAATCCCTCAGTGAGGCAGTTACAACCAGTTCCAGGAAGTTTGACTGATCTAGTACTGGAACATGGCTTTCTCCAAGAGAGACAAAAAAATATATTTATTTATTCTTGCATAAAAATTATGTCACTATGCATCTACATGTGCTAATAGTTATTTAAAATGTTTCATAATGAAATGTTTGAAAAATGCATCCTAATTAATTACCTACAAGAGTTAATTTTGTTCTTTGAATAAACAATGCCAAGATTTATAATAAAACCTAAATATAAGGTATAAATTGTTATTGAAAGTTGCAAGAGTAGGCAGAACTACATAAGAAACTTTACATTTATTATTTCTCATAGACTTCAGACATTTTAATGTCTCACTACCTGTAATGACAAATTAATTAAAAACTTTTAATAGGATAGAGTAAATTATGAATGGAGAATAATGCAAATCTGTGTGCAGTAGAAGAGGTTTAAATAATGGATATAATTATAAAATAATACTTCCTATGTGTTGACATGATAAGGAAATGTTTCTATTACTCATTCAAGATAAACTGTTTTGATATTTCATAAATTCCACTATTACCAGCAATAATGGTAAGGAGTCTTGTAACAGTAAAAGAATGTTTTTAGGAATATTATACATCCAGAAATGTATTATTTATAAAGATTATGGTATTATTTAATATTTTGCTTGGCATAAGGAAGAAATAGTAACTATTTTACTACAAATTGTGATGTCCTCCGCTTATCAACTGAAAATGAAGTCTTTCCATTGCTATAGCACTTCAGTCAAGAAAGGCCCATGAATTTGTTTTTAAGATGTCCTTAAACCAGAAAAAGGAGTGTTTTGCCTAGTTAGGACCCAGGTGTATGTTGCAGAGCTCGCTTATGTTATTTGAAACGCTTTTACTGACCCCTTAGAACTACGGAGAAAACCTGAAATCCATAGGATATTGCTGAGTCTAGGTTTTCATTCCTAGCATGCTGCACTCAGAGGTGTTTTTTAAGAGGGATGATATCCAGTAAAAAGAAACCCAGTAAGTGATCCAGTCAATATGCAAGTAAGAACTGATAGCATTTGTGTAGGCTGGCTATCATATTCAGAACATTGCAGTGCTTAGTTTGGAACATTTAGTCAAAGTACTAAAGACGTGTAAAACTGTGAGGGAAACCTTAATAAAAAAGGTATAATAAAATAAAAAAGATCATAGAATTAGTTCTTGCCTAATAGCAAGGGAATTTTGTGCTTTTGATATTAATAAAATATTAGCCAATAATATATTCCTGCCAGATATATATCCTTCCAGATATGCTTTTGCAGTATGAAGGACATTGTAGCATGTTCCATGATCGTTCTAACTAAAGATTCTTCTAAAACAGTGCTAAATTGGTTTCTCATTGATTCCACATTCTATATTTTCTCTTTCTTACAGTATCATTAGGCAGTGATAGCAATCTCTTTGACCAGAAAGTGTATTTTGCTACATTTCTACTATTCCTCTGAAAATATTTCATAACCTCCAAAAAACATTAGTCACAATTGAACTAAGTGGAACAAAATTGATCCAAATGGGACAGAATTGAACCATTTGAATCTAAATGGAGTCCAAATTGGAACAAGAAGAATAAGAAATCATCAGCATAATCTCAGCAAAGTAGGAAAAACATCTGAAGTACAAAATCTAAAATATGAAAGCCAAAATTTTTATCTAAAAATGTATTTTTGCAAGTTTTATATTTGGGGAAAAACAGAGTAAACTGTCTAGCCATTTACTACCGTGCTTTTGTGGTATAAGAATGTGTGCCCTCAAGCACTGAAATACTTTATTTCTCTAATATCCTCTGATTCTATTTGTGCTGTATTCCAGAAAGTACAGTTTAAATTCACTGGTTATTTAATCATCAATATCCATATAATCCAGTTTAGATATGAAAGAGAGAAATTATTAGCATGATCATGACTTTCAGCACTGAAGCTTCAATTTTCTATATCTTTTTACTTTAAACATCTACAAGAGAAAAAAGTGATGATCTTGATATTATAGTGCAGTAGAAGGAAGGTCTAGAGAACTCATGAGTCATCCACAAGCCTGTTGCAGTCTTGAATAAGTACTCTAAAATGTAAATGCTGGACAATCCAATATGTGAATGGTTTAAGAGAGATCTGTAACTTTAAGAAGTTTCTATACGCGCAGCATCCTCAGAAGGCTTAGGATAATAAATAAGGTCACCCTCCAATAATTTCAGAATTTTACTTATTATTTAACGTCTTCTGAGACCTTAAAAAAGAAACATAATATCCTTGATATTTATGCCTGTAAATGAAGGTAAATATTGAGAAATTAATGATTATTTAATAGTAATATTTTTGAAACAATGAAATTATAGAAAATAAACTAAAATACAGTCCTTGGCTGTTTAGTATCCATCACTGACCAGTCACATCAGATTAACATTAAGAATACAAAGAAACTATTTCATAATTCAGCTATAGAACCTAATTATTTTACTATTAAAAGAAACTTGTGTCAACTAAAATAATAAAATAAAGTTAAACTTACATCCCAAAAGTGACTACTAAATATGAGTGTTGAGTAATTATTAATAGAATCATAGAATCATAGAATACTAGAGTAAAGAACAAATACTCTGCATAGTCTATATATTTTAAATAAGAATACTTATATAAAATTCTCAGGTAACGATTCAGGAATGTAACTTTTCAGTCTAGTTCTGGAACTGCTGAAGAATCCATCTTTTTGTAGCTGTCTTTCTAGCATTCATCTATGAAACATGAATACTGTTCTCCCTTGCTTCCCCCCCCCCCATCCCTATTAATTCTTGTTTTCTTCTATGCTTCACATTAACTTGACATTGATTTCCAGTACAATCTGTACTTTTAAAATTTTTTGATATGAAATCGAACATAGATTGGGGCTGCAATGCAGACCTCAAGAGAAAAAAAATGAAATAACTTATTTATCTAAATGATGATGATTGTGAATAATATTCTAAGATTCAGCCATGGTAAGATCCAACCATAAAATCCAGCAGCCAGCTATCTTGATGATGGTATGGATGGTATTTTAGTTTGGATAACAGTATGCTATTCTCAGGATTCATATTGCTAAAAGAGGAATAGGAACAGGAAATCAAGTTGTCTATCTATGATATGAAAGCAGATTAGAAAATCGCAGCTTTAGTTTACCAAATGTGATCCCATAAGGAAAATTACTACAGCCTATAAGAATAGAAGGGGATCAACATCAGGGAGTAGACAAAACTGAACTAGATCGCAGTCTTGGCACAAAAATAGATAAAGTACAAGTGGAGGAAGTTGAAGAAGTTAAGTTGCCAAGCATTAAGGAGTGAAGAAACAGTGAACTCATTCTGTATAATGAGAGGAAAAAGAATACATCTAACTGCTTTCAAGACAGAGTTCAATATGTTTCAAAGGGATTATATGATCTACTTTCTGTAAAATATCTCTTAAATCCTGTGTCTCCTATTCGTAAAAGAAGTCAGTTATGATTTTTTAAAAAACAAATATGATATTTCTTTTCAAGACCACAAATTCTACTCTCAAAATGTCTTAGTGAAAAATTTAAAATAAGACTATTGAAGTATTCATGACCTGGAATGAAACAATTCTATTATTTTGTTTCATTCATATTACATATAATGCATAAATGTTGTTTAATATCATGCCATTATGCAGCAAAATGAACACACGTTCTCCCCCCAAATACTCCCCAAATACACCTAAAAGAATGTAATTACCTCTTAATCTGTATTAACATAATCACCTAATCATACTGTTGACTATTTTCATTTTAAATTAACATTTGACTTTATGTATTTACTGAATGTAAATGAACGCATTAGCTTTCCTTTTCCAAAGTAGCCCTACCTAGAAACACTATTACGTATCTGAATGTTTTGTTTAATTTTTTTCTAAAACAGTTCCTTGTTGAATACAAGACTATTCACTTGCTTATGAAAGCCTTTTCAAACAAATCCTGTTAATTCTGAATATGGTTCACTAAGCAGCATGATCTCATTAATAAAACAATTTGCTAATCTAGTAAATCAAAATGCTCAGCTAGCTTAACTGTTTACCTAATGAAAATTCTAATGATCTCTTCTGTCAGCCTCACAGAAGCCTAATAATTTTCAAACAAGACCCAAAATAAAGACAGAACCAATGAAAAGTTAGGAACAACACAACATCAGATTAAATGTTCTTTCACAAATAACGCGAGTAACTCACACTGTGAGTTTTCATTAGGAAGGTAGCTTCATCTGTTGTACTCAACTAAATGAAATGCTTGAGAGACAAATTCGTGAGTTCCTGAGATTTTTAACACAATAGGGGAAAGGAGGGAAGAAAAAGTTTGATGGGCAGTAAAAAGAAAATCTTGGTAGAATTCCACTCTACAAACATATGTTAAAAATGTTCTCATATATTCAATAAGAACATAACAAATAGATAACAGGTGAGAAGGAGGCTAGGTCAAAGGGAAACGTAAAACAGGAGCAATGTTGTTCTATGCTGAAATCTAATTTTTTGCATAACAAGGCTTTATCTCAGGGTCTCTCAGTGTGGCATTCAATTCAGTATGTACTTCTTTCCCAATGGTGACAAGGAAATAATGTTTTAAATCTTTTGGGACTGTGAAACTGCATTTGTAATGCCTAAGATACATTTTACCTTGGTCTAGGCACTCAAAAAACAACCTCTTCTTGGAAACAAAATATCATTTTAGTAAGGCATTAGAAAAAAGGAGATAAACACTTTTTCCACAGTTCCATTTTTTTTTTTTCTTCTAAGAGCTCATTTTAAGCTGCTCAAAGATACCAGAATAGTTCTGATAAGGGTGATGGAGCAGAGTAAAGCAATGAAGAGAGCGTAAGGCTATATGACATTGCATTACTACTATTGACCACACAGATACTCACGTCTTTAGTATTTTAAAGATTTTTCAAGGAAATGCTTAAAACTATGGGACAGAGAAAGGGAGATGAAATTTCATGAGAATACACAAGCTCTGCTACCTTTTACATACGCAATAAAGAGCATCTTTATGTCTTTGATGAAGTTCTATTTTTTCAGCCATATCTTAGACTTCTTCAGTGTTCAAATTATTGTTAGCTGTTTGCAGGAAAAAGAATTACCTACTATTTTAACAATTTCAGCTTGATGTATTACTTAAGTCTTTTTTTTTTTAATATACTTGCACTGCATGATTTGGTTTCCTTTTCAGTTCATAAATTTAGCTTAATCTTAAAAACATGACTTTAAATATTAACATTCTAAAGATATTATTTATTTTTTTAACCGTAGGCCAAAAAGTAGATTAGTGCTGACTTCAGAACAAAACTCTACCTTTAATATTACATAGACATCACTTCTTTTAACCCAAAATCCAGTAACTCAATCCAGCAATTCAGAAGTACAAATACCGATTAGTTTAACAGAATTTTTTTCTTATGCAGAGGTAGTAACTTAGAATATGAATCCAGAGTTTAGTCAAGACGTGTTATTCAGCTGAACCTATCAACCTGCAAAACATCAGTTTAGAATTGATTCTTCATACCCATTACCATTTCAATCATACAAGAGGGAAATGAAATAAACTGCACGAAACTACAGCTATTATTTTTCTCATGATGCTCAAAGAACTTGCAAGATGAAAAGCATACAAATTTGAACTGGACACATAAGACCTAAGTGGCTATTCTGTCACACTACATTTCACAAAAAGCATCCTTAAGCTTCTCCGATTAAAACATGAAACAGGCAAAATAAGCAATATTTACAAGACTTCATTCATGGAATGTCTCTTGTGCAGCTCAATGGTTAATCACATTTCTTCCATAAGATTTTAAAATTAAGCCTGATACTTCTGCTAGTCATAAGTGTCAAACTGATATTAATGAGCATTTTAAATAAAGACCAAACAAATATGTAACTATAGAAGTAGCACAATATACTATGTTATCCTATATTTTACTTCTTTAAAAACTAGTGAAAATTCTTAGTTAACAAGGACCACAGAAATATCAAAAAATAACTGCCGCTAGTCACTCAACACTAGAAATTCTCCTTAAATGGACTGCAAAACTATACCCATTACCCAGACATGAAAATTTCTTATCCCTGCAGAAAATCAGGAAGTGGTTTAATCAAATCATACCTGGAGAAATTGGTTGGTTTTCGCATGACCCACGTCTCCAGCCTCTACCTGTGCTCTTGCCAGCTTTTCTTCAGTTTCAGTTAGCCAATGATTAAAGCTCTTCATGTCAGAATGAAAAAGCTGCCACTTCTCCAAAGATTTGTCAAATCGTCTGCAAGAATACAAGGAAATGAAATAACTACCTATTGAAAAAAAAGAATAACATTGGATGTCTCCATCTAAAATGAGTGTGATGTTGATAGCATCATCTATTAGCATTTCTAATGGTCATTTCAAATGGAAATATAGTAGTACTTCTGAACAATTAAATTATCAATTAGCATGTGCCACAAATCAGTGTCATTGATTCTTTTTTAATCCCTTTCAATGTTTCAAATTAACTCTATGGTCAAAACACATCTTCAATTTCCAGGTTTATTAACTCAAACTCACATCATAGGTACAATATCCATAGGCCCCAGTGTAACTGGATAAATTCCTCCGTTTATTCTAGCATGAAGAAGACACCAGTGCTGATAAAAGGCTCCTAATGCACCTTAGTACTTTGCTATAGCTACTAACACTGCAAACAGTCCCTACCAGCTGTGTGTTGTGACTATAAAATGGTTTTTAAATCCCTTTTCAAAGAGAAAATAGTTTAGAAGATCTGTGATACATCTGACCTACCATATCATAAGAAGAGTCTGAAAAATCAGCAGACAGATTCTTAAATCCCTACTTCCTGACTTCAATCGTAATAGGATAATGAGACTAAAGGGTTTTTTTTTTTCTTTTACAGATATATGAATTGTAATATTACATGTAATGCCAATGCAAAAGACAACTTCTTCAATGGAAACTGCAGTTGTGAATGACTACCCAAAAGGATCCTAGGCATATATTACAATTCATCTCCAGTTTTACTGAGAATCTAATTTTGTTTGCCTCTTCCATGGATACAAATGTCCATTTACTACTATTGCAAAGAAAATGCAGCTCTCCTGTATTTGGTATAGTTACATAAAAATAAATATGCCTAAAATACAATGATGACTGAAAAAAAATTAAAATATTAAAAAACAGGGGTTTGTACTATACACAAGGATGAAAAATATTACTACTGCCCACTGTTTTGTTAGCAGATCATCATTAAACATGCTGCTGTTGTGTTGTTTAATAATCCTTCATTGAGGGACTATAATAGGTTTTAGGGTGTACGTAAAGGATAGAAACAAATATGCTCAATTATTTTTCTAGGAAGTAATATGGTTCTTTATGCACAAGCAATACGATTGTTTGAATGTCAAAGAGTTTAATTCACCAAATAAAATCAGATTATGATCAGGGAACTCAGATCATCTCTTCTAGTGTACTGATGATTCTTTACTTTTTAGATGAAAATATAAATTTTTCTTCTCTTCTGTCAATTATATATTTCTATCTTGGCTTTCACATTTTAAAATCTTTTAATACTAGACAGTATGAATACTAGTATATCCATTAATAACCACCTACAGAAGGAAAAGGAAGATTTACGTTGCTGAACGCACCCATATAAAGATGCAGTTTTCTTAATTCTACTATACAGAATATGGTAATCACTTTTGATGGAATTTTTAAAAGTGGTAGAGAAGATGACCCTGGGAACTACCAACCTGTCAGCCTCACCTCTGTGCCTGGGAAGAGCATGGAACAGATCCTCTGAGAAGCTATGCTAAAGCACATGGAGGATAGGGAGGTTAGTAGTGGTAGCCAGCATGGCTTCACCAGAGGCAAATCCTGTATGACCAACATAGTGGCTTTCTACAGCAGGATACCACAGCAGTGGACATGGGAAAACCCATGGATGTGATCTATCTGGACTTCTGTAAAGCCTTTGACATGGTCCCCCACAACATCCTTCTCTCTAAATTGGAGATGAATAAGAAACTGGTTGGATGGTCATATTCAGAGAGTAATGGTCAATGGCTCGATGTCCAGATGGAGATCCGTGACAAGTGGTGTCCCTCAGGGGTTCATACAGGGACCGGTGCTGTTTAATATCTTCATCAATGGTATTGATAGTGAGATCGCATGCACCCTCAACAAGTTTGCAGATGACACCAAGCTGAGTGGTGCAGTTGTCACAACAGAAGGACGGGATGTCATCCAGAGGGACCTGGACAGGCTGGAGAAGTGGGCCTCTGAGAACCTCAGGAGTTTCACCAAGGCCAAGTGTAAGGTCCTGCACCTGGGTCGGGGCAATCCCCGTTTTCAGTACACGATGGGGGACAATGTGACTGAGAGAAGCCCTGCAGAGAAGGACTTGGGGGTGCTGGTCGATAAGAAGCTCGACATGAGCTGGCAACATGCACTTGCAGCCCAGAAGGCCAACCGTATCCTGGGCTGCATCAAAAGAAGTGTGGCCAGCAGGACAAGGGAGGTGATTCTGCCCCTCTATTCCTCTCTTGTGAGACCTCATCTGAAATATCGTGTCCAGTTCTGGAATCTTCAATGTAAGAAGGATATGGAGATGTTGGAACGGGTCTCGAGGAGGGCTACAGAGATGATCAGAGGGCTTGTTCAGGCTGGAGAAGAGAAGGCTCTGAGGAGACCTTACAGCGACCTTCCAGTACCTGAAGGGTCTACAAGAAAGCTGGAGAGGTACTGTTTACAAAGGCTTGTAGTGATAGGAATAGGAATAACGGGTATAAACTGGAGAGGGGCAGATTTACATTGGACCTAATTTCTTCACAATGAGAGTGGTGAGGCACTGGAACATGTTGCCCAGGGAAGTTGTGGATGCCCCATCCCTGGAGGTGTTCAAGGTCAGGTTGGATGGGGCCTTGGGCAGCCTGATTTAATGGGATGTCCCTGCCCATGTCAGGAGGGTTGGAACTGGATGATCTTCCAACCCAAACTATTTTAGGATTCTATAATTCTATGAATAATAAACAAAATAGAGTTGAACCAGCAGTGAAATGGAGACTCCGTACTTATTGTATTACCTTAACTGCAAGATAGGGAAACATAATGCATAGAAAAAGCCACAATTAGCAATCTATGAGAACATAATTTTTCATATTAATATGAAATAAATATGAGAACATATTTATTTCATATTAAATAGTATAGAATTCTATTAATAGAGCAAAGTAGGAAAAAACCCATTTGATCACAGGAAGTAGTTGAGGTAGAATTATATATTGTACTGTTTTACTAGCTGATCATAAGATGCTGAAATAAAAATAATTATTATTCAATTACAACTTCAAAAAACACATTTTAAACGAACAGAGAAGAGTTTTCAGAGTTTAAACTCTGCATAGAACAGTAGTCCTCTATCTATCTGTGATTCAACTAATTTTGTCCCTAATTCAGAACTTCATTCATGGGCCCTGAGGTTAACAGCTGCTAAATATCAGAACCTTTATTATATGTAAAACTAAATAGTTACTGATTAGTCCTACACAGTCCAAATACATCCCAAACCACTCTAATAAATGACGTATTCAGTAAATTTCATCCAAAATGTACATAGACAAGCTATCAGAATAGATCAGGTAATCTTTATTCTATTGATTTTAATATGGCTGGCTGCCTGATAAAGCCACAGCAAAGAAGGTGTCAGAGCTCAGCACTGGTTGATGGAATAATCAGTCGTCCCATTAGTAGTGATGACAGATAAAGACTGAGAAAGATGCAGTTTGAGAAAAAATAATCTTTCATAACATTCAGAATACAGAATCTTACTAGTTAAAACTAAAAAATACTTAAGAAAAAAAAAAGTCTTAAAGATCAAAGGGTATGGAAGGACTTCTCTAACTCTTTATGTGCTGATAGATTCCCATGAAGCTGGCATAAGTCTTTCTGTTCCCTGTAAATTCAAGTAGCCATCAGTTTTTAGGATACTTTAAAGCTTTATTTAACTAGCATTCTCACATATTTTATTCTGGAACCCAGTATCAACCACCTGAGAAACTGTTAGAAAAAGGCCAAATTCAAACTAATCGGTGCACAAAACCTGTGTCTATTTAAGAATGAAAACCAGATAAATATATTTATAGTAATTTCTACACAGTAACAGTTGATGGAATATTGCTGTTGAGGCATCAAGGTGTACTATAAAACATCTTTCAGGAATAAGCACAGATTATACATTAGGAAAAAGTATCAGTTCAAAAACACGTTTTACAAAAAAAGCGTTATGGTACGGAAACATCTCATATACTGCTCTAACATCTTATAGCACTGTAGCTTTCTTCTATGTTCTCTTCCCTTCATATAGTATGACGTTCTTCAGATGTCTATGTATCCTTTTCCACCCCTGGCCTAACAATTGTGTCCTTTGCATTTTTCTCTTTTATCAAGCAATACCGACAGGAAACATCACAGTTTTCAAACCACTGGCTTGAATGTGGTCTACTTTGCATTGCTGTTACAAAACCTGACCACAATCACAGCAAAAATCATATATGTGTTTAAATTATATTGAAAGAAATACATTAAGATTACTAGTCAATGTTTATGACTGCTCTGCTTAGCTATAGATGACACAGGAGTTGTTAAAGATCAGCCTTGTGCGCTGCATTTCTCAGCAATGTTGCAAACAGGCAGACTATTGATTCAGTTAAAAACTGTATTCACTCAGCCGACTTATTTATTAAAATGATTGTGATCATTTATATTGCTTATCACATTTTATTTTTAAAAATGAATCAAACCATAACTGAAAAGCACATAATAATATTTTGTAACAACATTACTCTGAATTAAATGGAAAAATCTTATTTTATATTTAAAAGAATCACCTAGAAAATAAGTCAAAATCCATTTGTTTTGGTTCAGTATGGTTTCTCATTTTGGACATTACATTAAAATACTTTCCTCCTGTTCCTCACAAAATGAAATTACTCTTCCCAGCAAGAGGAAGTTTATCAGCAGCTTATATGCAAAAATTCAGTAGGGGTTGATCCTAGTATCTCTGAATTAGCATTCCAATACTTGCAAATTGGATTTCCCATCACTCTCCATTCTTCCTCCCTCTGTTTTGGCTAATAAGAGTTGCAAGGAGAAGAAAAAAGAAAAGTTGCAAAGAGCAGATATGTATATTTAAAACTTGGGTGTTTAAATTCTAGTGCTTGTTGCTCATTTCTTAAAATTACTTGTTAGTCTCTGTCTAGTAGGTATAAACCAATATTAATCATCAGCATAAAATAAAGGAAATTTTTAAACAGTCAAATCTGCTAAAAATCAGTGCTCTTTCAGTGATTAACTGTTCTTAAGTGCTGTTACAAGAATAAGAGAAAATGCAGGTGTTGCTGCAGTGATGGGTGCAGCTCCATTTGAAATGGGGGGTGAAAGGGAACACCACCGTGCAGCTTCCTGCTCACATTATGGGTTATTGCACATCATTCACCCCTCATGCTTAAGGGAAAGCATCCTCTGCAAAATCTGTGTGTTAGATCCTTTTACAGACAGTACTACTTTAAATAGCTTTTTTTAGATTTAAAAACAAAGAGGCTTTTGTTTGTTTGTTTTTTTTCCATTTCCAATCCTGTTAACAGGTGGTAAGTTCTAAACCTACAAAAGGCAAAGGCTAATTAACTACAAATGTTGAGCAGCTAAGTTGCTGAAGTCTTGGCACAGTAGAATGCAGATGGTAAAAATTCATAAGTGAATTCATAAAAGAGCAATACTCTGAGGACTAGGAAAAGTCGGAAAGACTATGGCTGCCTCAGGAATCCCCAGGCACACAATCTGGAGAGTAAGAAAATCCCATTACAGGTTTTATGATTTATATACTCTTACCTAGGGGTCCACCCTTGTCTGCAGACAGAGACAAGTAATTGAGCTAAAAACCCCAAGTATCCATTCATTTGTATCTTCGTCTACTTAATCCCTTTCCCTTTTGTGGGCATAAGTGGAAAAGGAGTGGATAGTAGAGGACTATCTGATATTTAAGCAGTATTTCCTCTTTGGTGTGTCCTTTCCTGTTTTTCTTAGCATATGCTTGATAAGGTGATACAAGTGGGCACTCTGAAGAGAAACGTTAGGTTCCATACAGACTCCAGACTAGAAGGTGTGACCTGTATACATTGCAAAAGGTGTAAGCATTGTGCATGAGCTCTGACACTTAGCAAGTCAGCCGTACTCCTCTAACTTGAGTCAGTTAGAGCTGACAAGTGAAAAACAACTGATGCACTGGTCTAATCTTTTTCCATGTGCTGTGACACTCCAGCAGGGCAAGTGTTAACCAGTGGCTTAATGGAGCAAATTCCTTTTATCTCATCATCATATAATGGATTTATTTTGCCTCTGGAAAGAAAGAAATCCAAAAAGTAACCAAAGACAACTGCTGAGGTAATATGCAACACAATTTACCTTAAGCCATAAAAGATTTGTACTTTCCTTCCTTCAAAGATTATCACTCTATTAAACTTTTAGACTGGACTTGCTATAAGCAGAATTTGGTATTCCTTGGTAATATTGTACATGATATTGCAAAAAGATTTACAGATGCCAATTTGGATATGCTGTCAGTGGAACTCTGTACAATGGGATTGAACTTGACGTTTCATGTCCCAAGACTGCCATTTTTAAGCAGCCATGCCAAGGTGGAAAGAAAGACCTTTGAATACAGAGAAATCACAAACATGAGGTGGGGTGTAAAAGGTTACTGGTTTGTTGTAAAAAAAAAAGTCTTAGTTTTGCATCTGTGTTTCAATTAATTCCTTGATATTTTGATAACTTTTCTTGATAAACTACGAAACCCTCTTCTATGATAATTCTGCTTTAGCAAAATTTCACAGCCAGTTGGTCCACATGAAAAAGAACATTATTTGTTATAACAGTTCCTAAAAATCATCATTTATATAATGGAAGTTATGGTTAGAGACATACACTATTATTCATCATATTGGAAAAACATCTAGTAAACTTCATCTCTATACTGTTGCTAAACAATGTACTATAGGATTATGCTAATATTAACCTACAAATTATGCAATTTTGTCAACTTGATTCAGCAGAATTAGCACCTTGTAAAAATACACAAAACATCAAAGTAGTATAAATAATTATGTATTAGTATGTGAAAGCATTAACTTTAATACTTAAGGCCATTCTTATAGATAATAAAACAAGAAAACTTGGTTTTGTCAAGCAACTTCTACAAATAAATTTCTTAAAGAAACAGCAAACCCATTTTCAGAAGTTTTGATGTTTTCATTTTACTTCACAATAATTCATATTTTTTGAGTGCCTAATTTATATTTAACTTACAGTCCCTCTCTGCATTTGAACTAAAAATTATGATCTCATTTTAGACACTGCTACATTTAGATCCTGCTCCCAGGTATTGCTGTAGGTCCATTCTCAGATAAGACTCAGCTGCACGTATTCTAGTCATACCCCTCCACCCTGCCTTTTATCCACAAAATAGCAAATGATCAGAAATAAAAAAATAAACTGCAATAAAAATAATCATAACAATGCCATCCATCATTCAAAAATGTAATTTCTCTTCTCTTCCCAGAAAGCAGATTCTGCAGCATTACGAATACATTAAAAACATTATAAATTACAATTACATTATAAACATTTTTATATCTTGAATTGTATTGATTATATTATTATTCTTGCCCCAGTGGTCTACAACTCAATTTCCCATCATATAATTACTGATATCATACCGTTCAGTGTCAATCACCGTAACAAAGACAATGATAATTAAATTGACTATGAAAAAGCAAGATCATGTCAGTCATTGCTGGTTTTTAGGCATATAAATTCATTTTTATGAAGCATGAGACCAATAAACTTAATAACGACTTACAATTAATAACAATGCAAAAAATTCTTTGTGTTTGAATGGATGCCATGTGTTAATAGTGTAAAAAGAAACACTTCATTTAATTTATAGAACTTACATTCTTCTTTCACACTAAAAACGGTTATTTAATATGCATATTATATGAACTTCAAAATGTCAATTTTTTTCTTCCTAAAAGGTTTTCCTTCATCAGAACAGAGAATAAATGATGTATTTTAGACAATTTTGATTAGACACCCAGATTGAAAGTAGTTAACAACTTTTCCCTGGAGAAACTAAAGAAGTACTTGAAAAATTGTCATCTAGGTGGGAAAGTAGCATATTGCTTTGGTAAAGTCCAGGTATACAATTAGAAATGATGGCAGGAAACCTCATTGGAGGTTTCTGCCCAGGCTTCAGAGCCATATTTAAAGTCAGGCACTGGCCTGGGCTACTCTGTGTAAATCCTCAGCGCACTCTTCTCACTGCCCTCAGCCCAGCTCCGCTTAACGCCTCCAGGCACAGCAGGACCACTGAGAGAGGTCCCTGCCTGCAGTCCCGACCCCAGCCTTGCTGTGCCCTGACACCCTCAAAAATCCTCCAGTGCCCTCTTCTACCACCAGAACCTAAAGCCTCAAATGGCCCACGCACTGCTGTTTAAACAACACACCAGGCAACCACCTCCCCTGCCCTTCAAGATCATAGTACCCAGGACTGCAAGACAGTGGCTTGAAGGTGGGGTCATCGGCACAGAGGACATACATAGCCATGTTCTGGCAAGGGGTGTTAGCCTGTCCGGCCTGCCCGGCTGCACCTGCATCCCACAGACCAAGTGGCCATCAAGTGCTGGAGTCCATTAGTCTTCCAGAGACCATCTCTTCCAGTTTAGTTTCATATGAATATGAATCCGGGTTGTGCACTTTACAGTGTAAGACATTGCACAACGAGCAGCAGATCCCAACCCACATAAAAGTATTTACAGACATTTTCTGAGTTAATACCATGAAACCCAGCTGCACCTTCTGGCCTCAAAGTTTTGCTACCGAACGCGCGGTATTTTTCCAACACAATGCATCCGTCTGGTAGATTACATAGTGCCTGCTCCACTGCACTTTCAAATGCTTGCTTTCCATTTTGGGGGTAGGTGTAATGAGATCCATAATATTTAACTTAGAGTCATCTCATAAAAATTGAATGTGTTCTAAATCGTGAGACTAAATTAATAAAAAGAAAGTATTGTTTCTACACTTTGGGCACAGAAGCAGGTGCAAGTCGCAGAATTAGAGAGAACTGACATGTCATATGAAGTTGAGGGAAACCAGCTATCACAAATTCCCCAGATTACCATCATAATTAATAAATAAAAAATTAATGTCAGTGAAGTCAGGGCCCAGAGCATAAGCGTGTTTAATGCAAAATGGGAGGTATATATTACAGGATGTTCCCTTGGTAGTCCCCTGTAATTACTACAAAGTGCTTAAATCCTATGATTTCCATGACAGAATTCTTAATTTAGTCTGTAATAACATGATTTACAATTTACCCTCCACAACTGTCCTATTCAGTTCTCTATATCCGCTGCCTACTTCAAAATCACCCCACAATGGTGGCTTTAGAGCAGGAGGCATAACAGAAAATTGATGATACCAGTTAATGCCGGCTGTTGACTCCTTGAGCCTGAAAGATATTATTTATCCTATTCAAAGTGTGACAGATCTGTACCGAAATATATATACTGGCATAAGAAAATTAGACTTCCTTGTTTAACTGAAAATCATAGTAATAACAGAGTACTTGGCATTACTTTCTTAAAATACTGATGCCTGTATTTGCACTAGTTATTTTTAAACTTCGTGGGTTTTTTTCAGTCAGTTAAAAGCCTTTTTGATAAGCGATTGGTTTTTAAAAACAAAGTTTGATACAACTTCATTTAAAACAATTTTTCCTTATCATTTGGAGAATTCATTTGAGATAAGAAACTTAAGTCCAAGCAACTGTTACTAAGTCTTATTGTAAGAGTAGCATATAGTAAACAGTTCAATTTTTCTGAAACCAAAATGTTGACGAATGTTATGTAAATGATAGAAATGGGAAAAGCAGAAAAAATTATATTAGTCCAAGAGAGCATGCATCATACTGCTAACAAGGAGAAAATATTTCTGAGTTATAAAGAGCCGTTTGGATAAAATACTTTCCAGTATCCGTGTTTAACAAAAATATCTTAAATAATTCTGATATAAGTTAGTACAACAGAAAAACAAAGAACCCCCCTTACTATATACAGAAAGCGTATTTTTCAGTACCATTAAACCTTGAGAAGTATTTTCTACAGTGGTAGCATTTGAAAAATTTTTTACTTTTGATTACTGTGAATGATCATCTATTAAATAAATGATTTGCAGTATTTGGTATAAACATGAAAAATACAGTGCACTTTGTAGAAAAGTAGCTGAACAATAAAGTTTACCATAACATTGGCTACTACTACAATTGAAAAGCTCAAAATATTAAATGGGATGGGATTTTATATATACAAATATATGATAATTCTATGTATTAATTTGCAAAAATAAATATTCAGATTATTATGCATATTAGTCTTGTGACTAATGAAAATCTTAGACACTGTCAATTATAACTTATCAAGCTAGAAGTTCTTACTTCATGAATAAATTTGAAAAGCCATTTTGGTTAACACATATAATTGTACTACTGCTAATATGGAGAATTTGAACAATGTGCAGCTGACTAAAAGAGTCAATATCAGGAAGTTATTATCTATATTCTGAATAACATGAAGTAGAGAACAGGCTGCTCAGCAACTTGATAATTCAGAGAAAAATAGAAGAATAATTACTTTCACTCTCCCTGTAAAATTATGAAGCCAGAGACTAAAGATCTGAGCAAAGTGCCTACATGTTATTACAAGCCTAATGAACATTTGCTTTCTCATTTATTTTCAAGTTAATGTAATATATTGCTAGAAAACTATGACTGCCTAAAGACAAAACCCATGTATTCTTTGGTGACTTGGAAATACATTTACTTATGATAATCTCATTTCCTCTTTAAGTTGTTGATTTGGAGCATGTTCACACTGATACATTTTCTGGATTGTGTAATTGTATAACTAGAAGTAATAAAGCTGTAAAAAGTATTGAATTTCTATACTGATTGAAAAGAAAACTCTTTCCCTTCAGTTTGTCCAGGATTGAGTGTATGCATCTGTCTGGAAACTGGAGTTTGAATATGTGGTCGATACAGTAAGGAATTTAAAATGTATTTTCAGAGCAGCCTGCCAGCCCTATCCATTCTGGCAGCTTACTACTGATTTTAGGCAGAATTATTGTTGTACTGTTTTGAGCGGCCATTTACCAGGTTTTCACATTATGGCAACCAGGGTAGCCCAGAGGTCCAGGAATCCCTGATGAATGGCTATAATGTCTACATGGATCAAATTTATTGCATGTGGACAGCATATGTTGCAGTGTAACATCGACCCTAGGTTCCAGATCTTCTAACTAAATGACAGGCATGTAGACACACAGGGTCAAATTGAGAGATAAGAAATAGTTGCCCGTATTGGCTCAGCCAACTTAATTATGTGATTTGTAAGTATATAATCTGACAGTTTAGAATTTATTAAATTTGTGAAATTAATTCAAGCTTAGTTCCATCCCCACCCTTTCCTTCTTCCTTGTCTACTGCAAAAAAGAACAGAATCGTCAGACTGTTGAAAGGTGGGACATGAAGCAGGGATATATGGACAGAGGTGCAAGCAGCACTTTTCTCCAGAAACAGAACAGTCCTCACCATTAAGGGTTTATGATATCCGTAATCAGAAAAGACTACTAAAAAAAGAGGCACACATGTATATACTATGCTATATAGACTATATTTCTACCCACCAGACTAGAAAGCTTTGCAGCAAGAAGGGATAAGTGACAAATAACCTCGATGAGGAAAACTGAGTTGCTGAGACTTTCAGATCGTGAAGTTGCAAACAATTTTAACTCAGAAACGGCACAAAAATAAGATTACCTCTATAGCCACTGTGACTGAGATTCATCTGATCACATGGACCTCAGTGTATCTCAGAAAGTCATCTGGTCATTTTAATCTTCCTTTATAGTCAATGTAGAGAACAGATAATATAAATATCTAAATTCCGATATTGACAGTATACTACAGGTATACTGAAGCCACAGGGGTACGTGTATTCACCAGTTCCCTTCACACGGAAAATGCTTTCAATCTTAGCAATATGCAAAACAAACATTCACATTTCTCCCTGTTCTCTGAACATGGTATAGAAAGGACAAAATGAATTCCATACATTCAATATTTTGCCTTGCCCAATATTTTTTTTGGTCAAAAGGAGTCCAAAGCCATATGAAAACAGGAAGTTGTAGTTGTGAGCTCTAACTAATGTTCAGCAGATACAACAGGAATTTGATAAACATTGATAAATAACTTGTTCCTCCTTCAAATGCTCATCCACGTAGGTACAATCACTTCATATATAAGTTAAAGTAAGACCACTCTCAAAACTGACAGCTCTGTAATGTGTACAGTTTTCAACCTCCCACTTAAGCTGACATCATTAAGATCCTCTAGCATTCTAAGTACTCTTGATTTATAGACTCCTAAGAAGTCACTCTGACACTGAATATACTCATTTCAGAAATCAGCTATTTTTCAATGCAGATGAAGGACCTCCAGTTGCCATACATGTACAGCACAATTTAGGGTTATTGTAACGTGCTGCCTTTGGAAATTGAAGAGGAACGCACAACATGATCTGAAAATCAAGTATGCTCATGCAAGATTTGGATACCAAAGGCCATTTGCCCACAGACTAGCCGAACACATTTCCAGGCAAGGAAGGACGTGTCTAGTTCTTTTTAACAATTTTTATTCACTCATAGTAAAGAAAGCAATTAGGAGAATATATGTGTATTTAGATTAGCAGTGTTAAAGTTAGTCATAACAGTATTATAAATTTGTTTACAGGTTCATCTAAAATTTGCATTGAGGTCTACTTAATAATAAAATGAATATGTTTCATTTTACTCTGATTTGAGCACAAGACCTTTTACGTCCTTGTACAATCACATGCAATTATGATGCAAAGAGCTATAGCAAGATTCCAGGCATAAAAAATTGTGAAGAAGAGGAAAAGGTGAGATTTCCAAGCAGTTAAAAATAATTTCTAGTTAGTAAGTCTCCCAGATGTAGATACTTTCAGTTAATACTTGTTAATTGAACTGTCAGGTATACTAAAACAGACTTCATAAAAACATCCATACTTTGTTATTGCTACTGTGATGTAACTTAATAAAACTTATTTTGCTTCTTTGTAGATAAATTAACCAAATAGAAATGCTGCATGAAGCTATACATAATCTTTGTAGTATGTATGTCCCTAAGTGAGGTTTTCATAATTCACATTCTGATGTTTTAGAGAGACTTACTTTGTTATAAAAATTCCCAACTATAAATCTTTTCAGTATTATATCACAGCACAAAGCTTTGGGTGTTTTACTAGCATAAAGAGTAGGGTGGCATGCTAGGGCTTCCCATGTTTTGAACTTGCAAATATTTCCATGTTAGGTGGCACATACTGAGTTTGGAGGTGTGTCTACCACTGTAAGAGTATTAGGGACTTTATCACCACTCTGTGGCACACCAAACCATTAATCAAGCACTATGGGAGATTAAGCGCAGGAACATTTATGGAATGATATACATTTGGACTATTTCTTTCTGCAGCTGCAGCTCCTGGGGGCTAGAGTTTGTTTTGTGCCATAAAAAAAAAAACTGAGAACACTTTCTACGAAAACTGTCCAGGATCCACAACAAGATTTTTAAACATTATGGAACACAAGCTTACGTTGAATTTAATCTGGATCTTTTAATTTGCCCTTAAAAAAAACAAGGAGCTTGGAATTTGAAAATAAATCTTCCCTTTAAGCCTGTACTTTTCCTTAAAACACAATAATTAGATAGCCTGGACTGCAGCAACATTCATTGTTTCATTAAATTTATAGAAAAGAAAATCTAAATAGTTAAGAATACTGAAGAAGGCTGAGAGTAACACATAAGGGAAGAAGTTATAGTATTTCTGCTGGAATAATAATATAAACTCTATTTCAGTACTGGTGCTATTTATTAGAAGGAAGTAATGTCTTCCATGATTATTAATATTTAGCACAATGAACAACTCACCTTTCACAGGGAAAAAAAAAAGTGGTGCTCTTAAGAGCAATAAGTTACAACTAAAAACTGTGGATTTACAACAGGGACTAAAGAGGCTTTAATTCTCCTGTCCTTATTAATCATATTTCCCACCTTACCCTGCATCTGGCATCTTGGGGATTTCCAGCCTAGCAACACTGTTTTCTCCAGCTCTTTAGATCTGCTTGCCAGACACATAATTTAGAAAGAAATGGCAGTCTAGGCAGGAGTCAGAAAGAGATGGCAGCATCTCCCTAAAAGAGATGGCAGCATCTCCCTAAACTCAACATCCCAAACCCATTTATGGCATATGACCTACCAGTGACTGCAAGAATATCATTACTGTTTCTAACACTCCTCGGGTAAACAACCAATAATTTCAAAATGTCATTAAATTTTGCTTAGAGTTTGCAGTTCTATGGTACAAACTTACTCATCAGTAGAAAACAGCACCGCAGTAGATTTTCACAAAAAGATCCTGATATTTCCCCTATTTGGTCTGCAGTGCTAAAGAAAGTCTTGAAAAATCTCTTCTTGCTCACCAGAGTAATCAGTTAACTGCAGTGGAAGCTCCTGCAATTGGTTCTCCACAGATACTTTATTCCCCTTCCTTCTGTAACTAGGAAACACAAAGCTACAGGCCCCCGAGGATAAAGTAGTGACAGCCAAATACCTCTTCTAAGCTACAGCAACTTCCCCTTTCCAGGAGGGGTGAGAGCTGTACCCATTCTATTTACAAAATGACAGTCAGCTTGATTTTTCCAAAAAGAAAGCCCTTGAAGTAGTTTTAAAAAAGGCTCCTGGTCCCCTGCCAGTTCTTGGGGATCAATATAGCTTTCTCCCATTCATATAATCCCTCCCAAATCATATGGGAAAAGACAAGCTAAATTGCTTAACAAAGGAAGAACACTTCTTTTTGATCAAGCGGTAGCAATCTATATTTTTAGTTCTCCAAGTCCTGATTATTTCTGGTTCAGTCCCAGGTAAATCTATTGGTTGTCATAGGCACGTTCCAGCATCAGCAAAGAACTGTTCCGATCCTAAAGGGGCTTCTGCAGTGAAGTATCTGTACAAAATGGACTGACATGATTATGGAAGTAGTGTATAAATGGAGAAGAAAGATACAGCTGAAGGTCAAATAAGTAAACAGAGATTTTAAGAAAATAGTGTTTAAAATTCAAAAGTTATGGCTATTACCTACTTAAAAGGAGTAGAGCAGGTATTTAGTTTGCTTGAAATTACGCAGAATGAAAAGGTGCTGTTCATTTGTAGACACACAAAAGAAAGGGAGCGAGATGAAAGGTAGAAGGAGTCCTATGGCTTCTTGTGCTAGCCAGGGAAAGGCTCAGTAAAACAAGCTGTAGAAGAATTAAATAATCTTTCTAATTTTGAATGTTTCCCCTAGGGAAAAGTCTACTTACCTATGCTTTGATTCTCTTACATGGCAAACATCTCAAGGCTCCACTTCAGGCAGGTTTACTAGATGGAATTACATCCTTGTATTACATAGTTCTGTAATTACTTTATTTTACTTACTATAAATATGTCTCCATAGAAAACTGGATGACAGAAGGAGCTGCATATTAGTAGAAACTACACAAACCACACCATTTACATTACTTACAATATCAAGAGTATCAAGATGAGAATCCCTAAAATAATATTTAATTCTAATTGTTAGATTCTTCAGTGTCACAAGTAAAATCTTCCTAACATCTTCTATGTAACTTTTGAGAATTCTTTGGTATCTTTTATTTTTTTTTTCCTATTAGCCATTTATTTCAAGAGGAATCTCCATCAAATAGTTTAGCTGTGTATGTGCCATATATATACACACACTTATCTGTGTATACATATATAAAGGCTTTATTTCAGGTTTTAATATATTTCAGTATATATTGGCATATACTGATGACTTCACTGTATAATTTAAATTTCAAAACATACTTCGAGTATGTAAATGCTGACTAGAGAAAATATTTAAATTCTAGGATTATCAATCACTGTAGCCAAGATTTCCTGTGCTTTTTACTACTAAGCATCAAAATCATTGATGCAATAAAAGCCCATGACTAAAATTCAGTCTTTCCATTCACAGTCTGTGTGTCACTCGTCACTCTGGATCAATAACCTTCCTTTTCTTTTTTTTTTTTTTTTTTTTTTAACTGAAATGGTACTTACGTGAAACCTAACTGCAAAAGATTTGTGCACATGGAGCGCAAAATTAAATCTGTTTACCACTGTTAAGGCTGAGGTGGCTGGGTGCTGGGTCCCATCCAGGGTGGACATATGCTGTGTAGCCTTCCACCTTTGATAGTCACACAGAAATAGTCCATCTGCAGTAGCTCTGCTGCTTGTCAGGCATTTGGCTAGATCAGGGGTAATGTATGAAGATTTGGGAAAGCTGTAAAAATTAAACCAAAACTACTTCACCTTTTCAAATCCACTTGTCTATTAATGGTCTTCATGGCTTTAATAGCTGAGGTCACATTCAAGCTTTGTCCTTCTCCATTAGTCACCAGATTCAGGGAGAAGCACCACAAACATTCACAGACCTCA
The DNA here is from genome assembly GCF_017976375.1 of Cuculus canorus. NCBI lineage: Eukaryota > Metazoa > Chordata > Aves > Cuculiformes > Cuculidae > Cuculus > Cuculus canorus. Next base: position 86,634,454 of record NC_071401.1, read on the forward strand.
TCTTTCAAACACTCACCAAACCAAAAAAAAATAGTAAAACAAAGTTTCTAATGTGGCAGCTGAACTGGAACTGCAGGTCACACAGGCAGGTATCACAGCCTTACTGGCCCTGACTGGACTTACTGGCACCCACACCCCTTCCTATGAGCCCCACTCCAGACCATACAGAACTTAGAGCTATGGTATATTCAGCTTGTCTCCTGATAGGACCCCTTGTCTCCACCTGTGCTGTTGGCCTCATCTCCTGGATGAACTTTGGACCTATGTTGTAGCTTTGTTTCCAGTCCTGTCTCTAGCCTTGTCTCCTTTGGGTCTTGACTCGGCTCCCTGGGTGGACCCTGGTCCTGGTTGATTACTCTTTGCCTCAGCTGGGACTATCCATGGACCACAGTACCCACACACACCTCTGCCCACTTGGGTCAGATGCTGTGGTACTGTGCCCCAGGGCACTGCAGGTGCTGGGGTCACCGTGGCTCTTGGCTTGTCCTCTTTTGTGGAAGAGTCCTGCTCCTTCTGCCACCTGACACACAGGTCCTAATCTACAGCAATATTGTATAAATACTGATCAATTGTGCAATACAAAAAGTTTCATGACTATACACTGTTTTAGCACATCTGTTGCAATCAGGATTTTCTGTTGATATCATAAATATGGTATGTTATGTGTATAAATATACTGTAAACCTAAATCTACGAAGCTAGTACATTTATGAAGCTAGTTTACAAAAATAAACATTGGTCTGCTATGACAATCTGCTACTGTAGTTTTAAACTATACTGCACATTAAGTGATCTGCAGGAAAATATAGTGTTGGTCAACCCCATTGATGCAAGTCTTTAAATCTAAAAGGATGCCATTAACAACCTGTAGCACTAACAGTTTCACAAATAAGAAACAAGAGGCCAATATATTTCTGTTGTAGAGGACGAGGAGGTCCTCACGTGTCAAGGACAAGCTGAGAAAGACCCCTCTGCTCATTCTTTTGGCTTCTGAAGTCAGTAGTCTGAAAACTGTCAGTAGATCCTTGTTCTCATCTATCTCTTACGGGAAGATGAGTTGCACTTTGTACTTAGGCTAAAAAATCATGAGACTGGAGGTCACACTTAGCTCATTAGATGATTAGATGAATTTGTATATGTAGTCTCCTTTACAAATATTACTGGCAGCAGCAGAGAGAATACTGTTGGGCAGATTTAGAAATACCAAATGTCCAAAATAGCTGTGCATTAATGACAGTGGTGCATTGTTTACTCATCCTTCTCATTATTTAGGACCAAAGCAGAGTATAAGAAAGCTATGATGTTAGCTATTGCTGTTCTAAGGAATCTGGATTATTTTATTAGCTTGGCACTCTTCAAAAAAAATGCTAAGCAAACAACCTGCTGTCATGTAACCTAACTGGTGAGGAATATTCATTGCATCCCAGCATTTATATAGGTGGTGATACTGAAAAACAGCATATGAAAAAAAGGAAGTGAGAAAGGAGGAACAGAATGAACTTATCTACCTTGCTGTTTTTTTCAAGACAGAAATGTTGTTCTGAAATTATAAATAAAAGAGAGAAAAGATTTTACAGAGTTAAAACTGGGTTTTTTTTTTCCTTTAAAAATATTCTGATGTTTGAGAAGTTATTGTCTGGAAGAAAAGAAAATCTTGTATATTTATTTATATTAAAAAAACTTGTTTCAAGATATATCAAAGGAGTTGAGTGGCCCCTTGTGATCAGACACCTGGGGGAATTCCAGCTTGTCAGATTCCTCCAGTCTATATTCCAAGGTTATATTTAGGATCACCATGCTTCTGGAGTACTTCTTGGAAACAAGCTCTTCCCAGCCACAGGATGTGGAAGAAGACATTCGTTCATAGAATGCATAAATACTTGAGGAACTGACCAAATGATTGAGCAACAAAATAAGAAAGAAGAGATGCAGTTTAGCTGGCATTACTATTGTGCCAGAGGACTTAAAGGCAGTAAAGAGAATTGTTGGTCTGTTTAGTGCACTGCAGGGACAAAGACACTCTCGTGGTTATTAGAGGAATTTATTTCTAGGCTTGCAGGCTCCCACAGTGTCTACTAGAAGTATCAATTCAGAAATACAGCGACATTTGCTCCTTTCTGTTATTGGCAAACTACAGTGCTTGTCATTAATTGCCCTGACAAAATGAAAATGCAACTTTATTCTGTTAAGTATTTCTATGACTTCTGTTTTTTTCACTGATCTACGATGTTGTCAAGTGCTGTAAACACAGGCAAAGTACAGAGTTGTGTGTAGAGGAAAAGGAAAAAGAAGAAAAACATTAAAAGAATCATAATTAAAATGTATTTGAGCTTGGGGTATCTGCATAGGAGCTTTAAGCTTTCTGACTTAATTTTCTTGCTAGATTATATTAGAAAAAAATCACTTCTGAAAGTAATATTAGTTGTAAGGTGCTACCCAACCCTTCAACTATTTATAAGAATCAGAAATACTTTGTTCCACGATAAAAAAACCCCCTCAATGTAAATACATAATCTCACCATTTCTACACTGAAATCAGAGGGAAAACAGAAATAAGTCTGGAAGGATGGCAAAGCCTTACAAAGTCCAGAGAAAAAGATTACTGTAACAGTAGGTGTCTGCGCTACATTTTTGTTGTACATGAAGACTCCTGAATTTGAGAGGAAAGGAACAACTCAGTGATTCCACAGATTTACGTTTTATCTCGGTTTCCAGCTAGTCAGAGGGTATCTTGTATTCTGTCAGGAAGAGAAAATACACTGGGAAGATGGAAAAAGCAATTTTCGTGCTAGTTTGCTTTGCAGACCACTGAGAGCACTTTCACTGCAAAACTGCCCCCTAGTGGGGGTCCCACAATGGTCCTTCAGTGTTTTACACGGGGAGCAGCCGTTCTCCTGCAGTGCAGTCCTCTGCTGTGCCTAATCCTGCCTTAGAGACTGCCACTTCCCAGATACAACATGCAGAAAGCAGGGGGGGGATCAGAAAAAAACCCTCACCCTGTAACTGAAGACCGCAATCTTATCTAAAGCAGAAAATAATCCACAGCACATATAACCTGACAATACTTTCTCTGCTCATGAAAATAATTTCCAAACACTTTGGTATTTCACGCACCTGCTGCCGCAGTAACTCAGCCCCTCTGTGTGCTCATAAAGACAGTACTTGAAAGAAATGGAGGTCTTGTGGGCACAAGTCGGGGATGGAATTCAAGGTTCTCTTCTTGGAAAATCAGAATATTTGTATCTGATCTTAAAGAAGTGTTTGAATATCAGGGCTTATTTATAAAATTACAATAATAGATTTTTGTAGGATCTTGGCAGGTTTTTTTTTACCCAAACTTGCGAGGGTAACAAAATAAGATGCTAATAGAACAATATATGGAATTAATTTAAGAATGGTTTGTAAGACAGCTTCCTTTATTGCTTATGGTATCTTTGTATGTCACCATTAACCATATGACACCTGAGTAGAAATGTCTTGTGTTACACAGTCAGAAAACATTACTGAAGATTTTGTCAGAGAGCAGTAGTCAAGAGTGAATATCATGAGTCATGAAAGAGCAGTGTGCCTGGAGTGGCCCTACAATACCATGACTTAAAACTTGAATTGCGTAGTGCGTACCATTTAGGAAGACATAAGAGAGAGTAATCTTAGAAAAGGGCAGACTTTGGCCTTGAAATAACAAAATATTCAAAAATCATCTTGATGGCTTTTAGCAAACTGTTATTTAGCAAAAACTGCAAACAATTTTGATTTTTGATTAGTACTACTCAGAAAGAAATTGCAATAACTGTACTTTACATGCTACAATAGTATATACAGCCTATATTAAACACGGAAGTGTGTTAATTGATATTCCAAGAAAAAGGATTAATAGTTAAAACCTTTTTCCAGACTATACCCCTAAACTATTAATTTCCTGAGTTAATGAGTTCAGACTTTTTACTGTTTCAGAATGCAATGATAGTCCCAGAAGTTGAGATTTACTGTTTTTGTCAGCAGCCTATTTTCAGCTTTTTAAAAATCAAGGTGACAATTTTATCATAGAATCATTCATAGAGTCATAGAGTGATTTGGGTTGGAAAGGACCTTAGAGATCATGTAGTTTAAAGCCATCACCCCTTGCCCTATCACAACAGGCCCTGCTAATAAGTGTGTCCTCATCATTCTCACAGGTCCTTTTTATATATTGAAAGGTGGCAAAAAGATCTGGGAGCCTCCTCTTCTCTAGGCTGAACAAGCCTGATTCTCTCAGTCTGTCTTCACAGGAGAAGTACTCCAGCCCTCTGATCATCTTTCTGGTGCTTCCCTGGACTGACTTTAACAGATCCATGTAATTCTTATGTTGGGAGGGCCCAGATTTGCATGCTGTAGTCCTGGTAGGGTTTCATCAGAACAAAGTCGATGGGGAGAATCACCTCCCTCAGCCTGCTAGTCACTATTCTTTTGATGCAACCCAGGACACTGTTGGCTTTCTGGGATGCAAGCACATATTGCTGGGTCGTGTTGAGTTTCTCATCAACCAACACCCCAAATTCTTCTGTTCAGGGCTACTCTGAATTCATGATCCTCCCAGCCTTTATTTGTGCTTGGCATTGCCCCAACTCAAGTGCGTATTGAAAGCTTTAAAAGCACCTAAATTTTGGCATACAGTTCTGAGATAATGGATGAAATCTGTGACAGCTGCTGAATAAATACTAAATACACAAATCCCAGTCATTTGAATACTTAAAAATGTGCTGTTTTATTCTAAACAACTATTGAAAGTATGAGCATATGGCATTTTTTCTCTGAGAACAGAAACATAAGCGTTTCCTTCTTCAGGGAATATATGCCACAAATCGTTTTATGGCTGCCCAAAGACTATTTAGAATATTCTTTAGCTGTGTTTTCCTTATATTTTGCTTTTCATTAACTATACTATGAAACAAAACATACGAGTATTGATAGCTTATTGTGTTCTTTAATGTAGTCTCTCATTTTGATTGTAGAAAATTCAGTTTCATATTATCAAATCACTCTATAGTCCACATGAATTCTTTCTCAAAAGATAAAAGATTGTTGTGAGGTACTGACAAATGTACTCCAGGACCTGACACTCTTCTTATTTGTATTTCTGCATAGCAGGGAGAGAATTTCACTGAAAATAATATGGGAAAATAATATGGGAAAATAAGGCAGAAATTCAGTACAAGTAGTTAGAATCACTGTAAAAGACAAAAAGGTAACAGGGAAAATCTCCTCTTTTTGACCTGAAAGTAGAACAAGCCACTCCTTCCTTAAGTTGGTGTTAAACAACTGCATACACATATGTTTAACTTTAAGCCAATGAGGCAAATTTACACATATGATACATCTGGAGGTTTCAGTTCAAGCTCTCTCTAGTGCCAGTAGACTAAGAGCTCGGTTGCAGCTGAAGCACATTGTGTTCCTTGTGCATATCTTCAGAATTTGTTTAATCCAACAGGAATCCAGTTCAGCTGCTCCAAAAGTCCTTCTTAGCATGAATTAAATCGTGGTGGGGACAATCAGATCAGTTTCAAAAGTTCTCTCTGACCTGAACTAAAGAAGTAATCCACCAAATGCACCACTTTAAGACCTCCTACTGCCCAGGAAGATCTTCCTAGTAGTGAATGCTCTTAAGCATTATATCTTAAGACTAAGCTCTCAAAACTAGTCATAGAGCTAAGCTTTATAGCACCCAAGTCCTATGCATATATATGTTTTAACCTGAAACCACTGTACTTCCAGTTCCAGTTTGGCAAAATACAGTGCTGCATCTGTCAACAAAATCTGGAACATGAACTTTATAAAGATGAACAGTTTTCTTTACCCTTTCTGTCACAAAATGTTTCCAAATATGTCTCCAATGTCTCTCAACCTGAGATGGCAAAAGTTCTAAAACTAAGTGATTAAAAGCAATTTCATACATGCATGCTATTATAAACACAGAGATATGTGTACAGTGGATTCAGTTCATAGCAATATGCATTATACTTAGGAAGGGAAATTTATGGCTAAGAAAAGCAGTTCTGTAGCCAGACATAAGCACCTTACAGTAACAGCTAACGAAAAAGGTAGAATGGGGTCCTTTCTTGAACATTGACGAAAGAAAATCAAACAGTATTGCATTTAGAATTTTATTAACTAGAGCTGACAGTAAAGAATTTGCATGTTAAAGAAAATGTTTGCATGTTAAATAAAATGATGAAGAATAGGAAGACTGAGAAAACGTTTCTGAAAACCTGCATAGTTAGAATTTACATTTACGGTTCTTAGGCTGTTAAGAAGCAGGTGCTTGCTTGTCTGAAGCACTTTTAAAATCTTTAAAAGATGAAGAAATCCAGTCTTTGGGAAATAAGATGGGCAGATACCCGAGGACCACAGAACAATAACTTCTGATTATTAACATATTCTAGAAGTCTATAGCAAGCTGGTTCTAGACAGAGACTGCAGGAAATCTTACTGATGAATAAATGAGACTTCATATGTCTTAAGAGGGGCATACTTGCCCCAAATTCCTTGCAGAATTTTCCACTGGATGCAGTACCTCCTACCATGTTAAATAAGCATGATGTACTTTTTCCATGTGTATGACATCAGAGTTACATAATAATAAATATTTTAAAAATTTGAAAAAGACAATGAGCCTCCAGGAAGGAGAAATACTAGCAGGGTCTCCTCTGTTCCTAGGATGAAACATGCCTGATCTATGTGATTGTTTGCTACTATAAACCACTAAGTTTTGTGGATGATGGAGAACAGTGGATATAATTTACTTTGTAATAAGGTTTTCAACACTGCTATGCAGAGGAATTTTGTATACTGTTTGGAATGCTACACTACAGTTTGGATGGGTGGACAACCAAATGGGTAGAGTTGGTTGGACTGTTAATGGGTTGTACTCTACCAGGTCGTCAGAAAAAAGTGGAGTATCAGAGGTGCCCATCACCAATGACCACAAAGACATAATAGAGTGCACCTTCATCAGAAAGATCGTATCCACATCATAGAATCATAGAATGGTTTGGATTGAAAGGGACTTCCAAAGATCACCTACTCTAACCCCCAAGTACTGGGGGTCACAGAACTGGATGCAGTAATACAGGTGAAGTCTCACCAGAGCAGAGTAGAGGGGGAGAATCACCTCCCTCAACGTCCTTCTCCACAGGGCTGCTCTCAAGCCATTCATCACTCATCAGGGTGAAATCAGGGGTGAAAAAGTCAACATGCTTAAGTATGGAGCTGTCATTCAGAAGGAACTAGACAGGCTTGGGAGGCAAGCCAACAGGAACCTTGAAACTCACCAAGGACGAATGCGAAGTCCAGTATCTAGGAAGGAAGAACCCTTTGCAACAATACAGTTTGGGAACCAGTTGGTGGTCTTGTGGGCAGCAAGCAGGACATGAACCAGCAGTGTGCCTTGCCAGCAAAGATGACCAAGTATATCCTGGGATGCATTAGCAGCAGCACAGTCAGAAGGTTAAGGGAAAGTATCACCCCTCTTCACTCAGTACACACTCTAGAACACTGTGTCTCGTTTTAGGCCTGACAATATAAGACCTTAAAAACGTGGAGTGTATTCAGCAGGGCATCACCAAGTCAGGGAACTGAAGCCCTTATTCTGTGAGGAGAGGCTGAGGGAACTGGGCAGAGAGATGGCTTCCATGAATCCAGCAGCAGCCTTCCAGTACCTGGTCATTAGGAAGACACAGCGGAGGTCTTCTCAGGGGTGCATGGTGGGAGAATGAAAGACAAAAAGCATAAAGGGAAATGGAAGGTTCAGACTAGATATAGGGAAAATAAAAATCAGTATGAGGACAGTCAATACGTGGAACAAGTTTCCAAGAGGTTTTACAGTCTCCGTTATTGAAAGTGTTTAAGACCTGCCTGGCTAAATCTTTGAGCAACTTGGTCGACTAATGCTGACGTTGCTCTGTGCAGATGTTAGACTGGGGAAGTTCCTGAGGTCCTTTCCAAATTGAATTATTCTCTTATTCTATGACATTACTTAAGAAAATGAAAATCTCCTATAAGTCACCATAGCTAGATCTTACATAACACTTTGACCAGGAGCTCAGGACAGACAGAAAACTAAAGAACACAGAGATAAATTCCTAAATGGGATTCTAGTGACATTCTTCACAACTAACAGGCTAAGCAAAGAAAAGATATATTTTCATTCTATTTTTAAACTAAGGGAATGAGACTTCAATGATTGTCCATCACTCATTTCCAACAACAGATTTTCTAGCTCCTTTGAGCCAATTTCAACCAAATCTGACAGGGAAGTATCAGGCCGAAACGTAATTGTGTGGTATGATTTTGGAAGCTTGGTTGCTTGAGAGAACATCATATTTGTTTTGCCACTCCAGGAAGACAAGCAGAGGTTTGCTCTGGTCCACTCTGTTTGGCAGCAGTATTCCAGCCAGCCAGATGTCTGGACACAGATCCAGAATATAGGTATGCTCTGCATGCTGTGGGACGCATATGTGAATTTTTGTTATTGTTTTCAAACTTCGGCACCTCACTTCTTTTTAGTTTTGTTCCTGTCATACAAGACTTGTGGACAGTAAGAATAAATCAGATCATCTGTGCAGAACTGAAGCTACACAATCTTACAGCATTATCCTCGTGTTACCCTAATAGATAGAGAGCTGCCTCAAGGTCTTAATGAAGTTATAACTACACTCAATTTTCCTGAGTGATATCAGGCATAATGATATAGCAGAACAGCAAAATAATTGTCCTTATTTTATTTCCTTGTAAATTCCTAAAGAATGTTTTCAACCTCATGCTATGAATTAATCCCTCTTTTACTGGAAAAGCAACTGGACACTTAAGATAATTACCAATCAGATGAAATATCTTAAAATGGAAGCCTAATCTAAAAGAAAATTATATATTCCAGGAAGCAACAACGAATATCACATCAGAAATAACTATTTGCATAGTCCTCCCAAAATAACAATAAACAGAAAACAGGCATTTTGCTTACTTTTTCAGAAAGTATCCGGAATGCTCTGCTTCAATTTAAGATGAAAATTTATTTTCTATGTTAAATAAAACAATATTTGTGGTTCTCCAGACAAATAAATACAAGATCAAATTAATCTCAAGGTTATAGATTACAACATTTTCTGGAACAGCAATTACTCTAGCAATGTGCAGTGTAACTACTGCTCTAAGAATAAGCCAATGCTAGCAGGTTTTTTAAGGTTCATTCCCATAATATTCTGGATTAAAACCAAGAGTATTGACTGCTTTTTGACCAAATCACCTCAAACACTGGCTTTTCCTTCAAGAAAGGAAATCTGAAAACTGACCAACTCTACTGATTGCTGAAGGTCACCATGACAGAAGACTGAACTTTCTAAGTCCCAAACTATTATTACCAAAAACTTGTTGCTTTCTACTATAAACTTAAAGCGTCTTCTTTGTCTCTTTGGCACATGGAGTATATATAAAACATTTAGTAAAAGAAAAAAAAAGTTAATTCAAAATAACTTGGAGGAAGAAAGAGAAAATCTTATTTATTGGATGATACCTACAAAATGAACACAGACGAAAAACAACAGTGATGAAAATGGTATAAACCAGAAAATTTTAACTTAAGACTTTAGCCTAGCCACAGACATTGAAAGACTAGGGTCCCTCAGCTGTCAAAAAATGCTCTCTTACAAGGTACTTAAAGGAAGTTGTACACTGCACCACAGCAACTAGAGAGCAGCGATTCCTTAAAAAACATCAATGGAATTCTGCAAAGAGCTCACCTCTGTACATCCATTACATTGGACCTAATGGATGTTCCTGCAGCACCATCTTTCATTCTGTGCAGAGATGAGCCAGTTAAATATTCACCCAAACAAAAAATTCTTGCACAGCACAATGTAATGGTTCAATACCAACAAAGAAAACATAACTTAATTGTCAACATTTAGAAAAAGTAATAGACGTCATCACAAATAAAGTTTCAGACCTGAGGATGTCCTGCAAGTCTCTTAGGCCATGCCTAGATAGATGAATGAAGCTAAGCGTGAATGAGCTCTGCTAGTGTTCCAAAATGGTTGGATACAAATGAGGACTATCTGTGAAATTACATGGGTGTCCTAACATACCATTGTCCCTAAAGCAAGTATATCCTGCATCTCAGCTGGTTTCATATTTTACGATATTCACCGCAAGGTCATATTATTTTCTATATATGACATAAAGGTCCAAGACGGTTAATCTCCAGACATCTCAGAATCTATTTGCTTCTGCCCATATTTCTTTTCATACATGTTCACATTCCCATAGTTCTACAGCCTACTTGTTCAAGACTAAGCTATAACATTTCCCAGACATTTCAGTGAAATTCTTTTAGTTTGCACAGTGGAAAAAGCCTTTACAATAATTCTTGTATAAATGTAACACATTTTCCTCACTGAGTGTTTTACAGTAAAGTTATGCTAAGTTATGCTAATTGTCAGGCTTGGGAGTTGGTGATTTAAAAGATTCTTTTTCAGCTGAAACACTTTCACAGTACAAACACATGCTATTTGGGATGAGATAATCAGATCTACTTATTAAAAGAAATTTGAATTAGTTGTTTTCACCTTATTTTAGTATACAGACACCTTCAATTCCCATATCAAGAATTGTCTGTGCTAAGCTCTAAAACTAGCTGTATGACAGTGATTTAACAAACATGATTCTCTTCCCAAAAGCTACAGTATTATTTCTTATCCTGCCTCAAGTTTGCTATTCAAAATTTAACAAAGAATTTTAAATTTCACTTGTAGCTATTCCACTCAGAAGAGATTCTAACACATAGTGCCCTATGAAAAGTGTTGTTTTAATGGCCGTGTATAAGGCAAAAATATTTTCCAGGTTATGCTGTAAATTAAGTCCTTCTAGTTGTAAACCAGGGAACAGAAATATTGCCATACATTTAGAATTTCTTCAGATTATAAATATTGACAGAAAGCCTTTTCTAGATTGTCCATAATAAAAGCATTTATACATTACATTACATCTGTTTGTTATACATTATTTTATACCTATTAGCAAGCAATAAAGGAACCAATGAAACTGCCCAATTTTTAACTTGATGGTGTGATATTATGGGGGCAAATGAAGTGGCAAATCAGGTGCAAGAATTTGATTATAAGACAACTTCCAGAGAGAGTATTTCTATACAGATAAGTATAAGATAAGTAAGATATGGAAATAAATTAACAGCTCATCTTGGCTATGAGTCAAGTATCATAAGCTGTGTCCATTCTGCCCTTTTCAAAATCTAGGTGAACAATTTGAGGTGCTGTGAAAGAAAGAAAGGAAAAAAAAAAGCCTGCATGTAACTAAGGCCTGGTAGCTATTTTGAGATTAACATTAGAAAGGAAACAATTTCCTTCTCTCCTTGAGGATGAAATAATCTGTTCTAATTTTCACTCTCATCTTGAATCCTGTGCCAAAGGTAAGCCTAGTACAAGACTGGCAAGCTCAACAGAAGTATGTGAGTGGATACTCTTAGATGAGGGAGCAGCCACTATTTCTCCCTTTCTCCCAAAATACAGTAAAATTAAAGTATTTTGCTTTTAAATTCTTTTGAGTATTTTTTCTATTTTTTCTGCCTTGTGATTTTTTTTTTTAACATTCTCTGAGTGATTTGCAATTGCTATAGAAATATTTAAAATTAATGTATTGCTCGTCTATTCTGGAAAAGTTTCTTGCACTTGATTGATTCAGTGACTTCTGGCAGTGTTAGAAAAGAATACTTTTATGAAGTGCATCTTCTTCACAAAAGCAAGACTGAGGCATTAATATCCTGAGAAAACAATATCCTGACAAGAGAAACAAGGTCTTCCTCAAGTGCCAAGTTGATAAGATGAACAGTTATACAAAGACAATAAGTAAAAAATCTATTATTTCTATTATCTATTGAATAACTCTTTCTCAACTATAGTATGTGTATATATCGTATTAAAGATATGTAGGGACCTAGTGTTGCTGCAAAGAAGGAAGACCATTGTTAAATTCTGATACGAGGACAGAAAACCTATGGTATCTGAATGTTTATTCTTAATGGCACCGTAACATAACTCTATCTTACAATGACCAAGATTCTATTATCTTAATGTGAATATTGGAAAAGATAACATAGAAATTTAGTATCATGAGAGCAAAGGCTGAAGTTATAAATGAAATTATAAATTGCTCCTTAGCTCGCAAAAGACAAATCATGTCACTGCTGCTCCTTCCTGGAGTTTGCTGTGCACTCAGAAAACTAAAACCAAAGAAACAAATTTTACTTGCTATAAGATGGTGTGACCCCCATATATCTGTTGGAAACATAACCAATTACCATGTTCTCAAATTAATTTGTAGAGAAAAGAAATTCACTCCTGTTAAAGAATGCTAGATTACAGCTTTACTTAAAAATTAGTTGAAGAGTAGTGTTTCAATGAGTTTGTGAAGAGCAAAAGTTTGCATTCATCCTAGGTTTCTAGTACAACTGAAGGAGAATGCTAGGATTATCACAGCATTTTTGCTTACACTTTTTTAGTGAAATATTGACTGCTTTTTACAGTAAGTACAGCATGAATGCATATTCAAATACAGGAAATAGGCTAAAGTGACAAAATAAAACAATAAGGTTTTCAAATATTGTAGAGCTGGACTTGTAATGCCATTTGAGTATTTAGAGTTTCAATGAATTTCTGTCAAACTGGCACATGCTCTGCTGTAAGACAAATACATTTCAATTTCTAATTAAAGGAACTCACTATAAAGTTAATTACAAAATATCTAGATATGAATCAGGAATTCCAGGAAATCTGTTTCATACTAAAGAATTCAACGTGAATGTTTCTATTGATTTCTATGAGATTTAGAGTAAGCTTTCTACTAGTAAGTACAGGGATAAGGGAAGTTTGTTCTTCCATCTGTCATAGTGATAGTTGACTTTGCATTTACGTAAATAATAATTTCCATGTTATTAGAGTCCTTTGATTTCCTAAAACCAGTATTCAGAAATGAACATGGTACAGTACGTTTCTGTAACCTTTCAAATATGGAATACTCACATTCACTTAGATACACTCCCTTGAAATCAAGACAGAGCTCCAATAATAATTCCGAAACTATCCTGAAACATCACCATCAATAATATAGCTCAAAAAGAGAGTTTCATCCATGTCTCAAGGGCAACTTACACTGATATTTTTCACCCCTCGTGGATACAATATGCTAGAGGCAAATTGCAATAGGCCATCTTGTCTTCCTTCATCTCCTCCCTACCATTCGTGTGCAGTCCAAATGCACTGCACAAAACTGCAGAAGCTATACAGATCAGCAGAGTGTTCAAAAGAAAATACTGAAAGAGTGACACAGTAAGACTGACACCACAAAAAAAAGATTTAAAAGGAAAAGAAAGGCTTGCAATTCCAGACAGAAGTCAAGCTTATCCTCACCTTGAGTTGACGGTCACCATACTAAAAGAGGATGACTCCCCCAGGCAAATGCCTGCTGCAGTGTAACCATACTTTAGACTTCTCTAGTGCCTTTAGGCTAATATCTCTTTCTACTAGGCAATGTAATAATTATTTAGACATTAAGTTATTTTTTTCAGAACAATGATATAGATTTTAAGAACAGTTTCCGAGATAAGAGATATTTGTAAACATAAGTGTAGTGTAAAAAGAGATAGTCTAGCAAATTTCAATCTGTTGTCTTTTAGGCTTACATATGAAATGAAACTTTTTATGTCAAGTTTTCAGCATTGTCTAAAGATCTAATTCTGTAAAATTCCTATGACTGGACAATTTTAATGACTGGGACTAGTCTTATATGTAAGGATTTTCAGTATGAGATAGCTTATATTCTCAGAACGATTGTCAAGGACTTTGTGATAACTCAATAAATGCTTGAAACTGACTTTGTTTAATGAAAATATATTCATTAACTCTTAAATATCTCATACTGAAATAAAAAGTATATAATATAAATCATAGAAATTTCAGGAATTGCTGAATTTAAAAGGGATTTTATTCTAATGCACCCATCACAGATTTTTAAATCAAAATTATAAGTACACAGACTAAATGCCTAATTCTGTCTCAGGGTAAAGGTATGTCATTTATAATGACATTGTATGCATTATCATGCCAGATTTGGGTCTGATAGTTGGTCAAAATATTTTCAATTTTACAAAAATGTTCATAAAATAGCTTATAATTCCCTACAAATATTTCATGTTTCATTACAAGAAAGTGTAGTTTGTGACTTTATAAGGCATTTCCATGAAAAGAAGACTAGGAAACAGTCACCAAGAGTAAGCCAAATACTAATGAATGCCATTAGAAATAACAGTTTTTAAAAGTTACTTACGCCTGTCGGTCCCTGTACATCTTGTTAACTTTCTCCCATTGGAAATTAAGCTGAGTCAGCTTTTCTTGTATACTTGCCGCTTCCTTTGGTATAGCGCTTTGCAAAGCTGATATCTTCTTGTTGTGAATAATGTCTATATCACCCGTCAGTCTCCCCAGGCTATCTTTAATGCTCTGTAATATCAAGATTTTAGAAAATAAAAATAAAATGTTTTTATAAATAATAATAAAAAAAAGTTCTTAAGCAAATGAAAGAGGGGGTAAGTGCTAATTAAATAGAACAGACTAGAATAGACTCTTTCAGTTTTAAGGGACTTACAGTGATAATCTAGTCCCAGCCAAATGATTGTCAATCAAGTTAACCACGTTATAAAGGGCATTGTAAAAATGCCCCTTAAACACTGACAGACATAGAGCACTGACTACCTCTGTTACAGGATTTGACAACCTTCTCAGTAAAGAATGCTTCTTAATGTCTAGTCTGAACCGTCCCTGGCTCAGCTCTGAACCATTCCCACACTTCCTACCACTAGATACCAAGGAGATCGGCACCTCCCTCTCCTCTTCCCCTCCTCAAGAAGCTGTAGAGAGCAATGAGGTCACCCCTCAGCATCCCATTCTCCAAACTAGACAAGGGGAATGTCCTTAGCTGCTCCTCACAGGACTTTCCTTCAAGCCCTTTTACTACATTTGCTGTGCTCCTCTGGATGTATTCATGGACTTTCATATCCTCCTTAAATTGTGGGGCCTGCAACAGCACACAGTACTCCAAGTGAGGCTGCAACAATGCTGAATACAGTGGGATAATCCCCTCTTCTGACCAGCTGGTTATGCTGTGTTTGCTGCCCCCAGGGTGCACTGCTGATTCCTATTGAGCTGCTGCCAACCAGCACCCCCAGATCGCTTTCTGTGGGACTACTCTCCAGCCACTCCTTTCCCAGTTTATACTTGTGCTTGGCATTACTCCATCTTAGGTGCACAATTTGGCTTTTAAACTTGTTAAGTTTCATCCCATTAATAGTGTAATTAATACACATTAATAGTGTAATTCTACACTAAATCATCCCATTAATAGTGTAATTCTCCAATCAATCCAGATCCATCTGACTCTCCTGTCCCCCAAGACATTCAATGGTAGCTTTGACATAGTAATATCCAGGTAATAATGACTGAATATCCCTCCTTTCTTTGAAAACTTAATAAACTCTGACTGAGAAAGATGATGGCTGAAGGGGAAGCAAAGCACTATTGACTTCATTCACTCATTAATTCCTCTATGCCAAGATTACATTTGTTTTAAACTGATGTCTTAAGAAAGCAGAAAAAAGTCCCATTTTACAGACTTATGCTTAAATGCTCTTTAATTATTTTGCTGTCTATACATCTCTTTTATGATTGCTACAGCAGATATTAAACAGTTATTGAAGAAACAGTACAAACCCCAACAACATATCAGATATCACTGGTTTTGCCTTTTGGTGGATATTCACAGCTCAAAATCTACTATTCAGCAAGTAGTCTGTTCATTGTTGTTTCAGAGAAAGACAAAACACTTCATAGTACACCTACCTAACTGCACAATGTCATGCATTGGAAGACCAAAAGGAAGAAAAACTGAATTTACTCTGGACTTTTAACACTTTTAAAAATGTGTGAAAGCATTTAAAGCTTCATACATTGTCAATGACCATTAATTATCCATTTAGCAATCCATTCAGTTCCATGACTGAATTATACAGGTTTTCTTTTTATCTCTGTAAAGCAATATATAAATATGCTGTTTATTTATTTCTGTGAACTAGGTAGTATTCAACCTCTCTCTTTCTACTATTTTTTTTAGAATCATTTGAGTAACTGAATTTGATAGAAAACCCGATGCTTAGGAAAGTCATTGTCATAGACTGTGTGCTGACTTAAGGATAAAAGCATGAAATGTAATAAAAAGTAATTAACAAAGACTTCCTCCTTTTGAGTCAAGACTGATGTAATGAATTCCTCAAGCATAGCACTTCTTTCATTTCAGTCTACTATCAAACAGGCATAATTTACTATTTCTGTGATTTCTTTTCTCTTTACCAGAAAGACAACATTAATATCTTTTTGAATCCACCAAAACCCATGAATTACATAAACTTACGTTTTAGCTCCACATTATGAATATCAAAACCAGAGGAAAAAAAAATGCACATTTTAGGGGAAAAGTATGCCTTTTATGCAACTAATTTATAAAGCTGTCATTTCTTTATAGTCCTAGTAACATACATCATATGTAGCGTTACCAGAGAGGAAACATAAGCAAAATGAATGTTTCTGAAATGCACTTAATCATTACTTCTTTACATTTTAATTTCCTTTTCTTGTAGGTGGCCTTTTCCAGCCTCAGTGCTGTTCTGGGGATTTTATTTTCCCTCTTTGTGGTATTTGTGCTTGAAAGGAAAATGCTCTTTTCCAGACTACTAAAGGAAGAATATTTCACAATTGCTCATTTCCTTAATCCAATCAAAAACCCTTTCCTCAGTGAAATGAAGTCCATTCTTTTGAAAACCTATGGCCATGATTCAAAAAAGTTCACTTGTTAAATTATTGGGGGGCTGTACTTAGTTTTTAAATTAACTTTTAACTATTCTACAGATTTTAATTAATGCATACATTAATTATTTTAAATATTATCATAGTATAGTTAGAGTTGGAAGGGACCTTAAAGATCTAGTTCCAACCCCCCTGCCATGGGCAGGGACATCCCACTAGATCAGGCTGCTCAAGGCTCCATCCAACTTGGCCTTGAACACCTCCAGGGATGGGGCAGCCACAACTTCCCTGGGCAACCTGTGCCAGTGTCTCACCACTCTCATAGTGAAGAAATTCTTCCTAATATCTAGTCTAAATCTGCCCCTCTCCAGTTTATACCCATTCAACCTGGTCCTATCCCCACAAGCCCTCACGAATAGCCCCTCTCCAGCTTTCCTGTAGGCACCCTTCATTCAGAACTGGACACAGTATTCCAGATGAGGTCTCACAAGAGAGCAATAGAGGGGCAGAATCACTTCCCTTGCCCTGCTGGCCATGCTTCTTTTGATGCAGCCCAGGACACGGTTGTCCTTCTGGGCTGCAAGCACACATTTCAGGCTCATGTCGAGCTTCTCATGGACCAGCACCCCCAAGTCCTTCTCTGCAGGGCGGCTCTCAATCACATCATCCTCCATCGTGTACCCAAAATGGGGATTGCTCCGACCCAGGTGCAGGACCTTACACTTGGCCTTGTTGAACCTCGTGAAGTTCTCACAGCCCCAGTTCTCCAGCCTGTCCAGGTCCCTCTGGATGACATCCTGTCCTTCCGGTGTGGCAACTGCACCACTCAGCTTGGTGTCATCTGCAAACTCGCTGAGGGTGCACTCAATCTCCCTGTCAATATCATTGATAAAGATATAAAACAACATTGGTCCTAGTACGGACCCCTGAGGGACACCACTTGTCACGGATCTCCATCTGGATTTTGAGCCATTGATCACTACTCTTTGAGTACAACCATCCAACCAGTTTCTTATCCGCCGTACCATCCACCCATCAAATCCATATCTCTCCAATTTAGAGAGAAAGATGTTATGGGGGACTGTGTCAAAGGCTTTACAAAAGACTAGATAGATCACATCTGTTGGTTTACCTGATGGATAAATAAATATCCTACAATTATTCGACAATTCTAAATATTCTACAGTTCTTGAACTAAGTCAATTATAAAATAGTGCTATGTTTAGAATTTAGCCAACAGAGTGAAAGTAAACTAGATGCACAAATTGAATCAAATTGTAAAGAAGAGAAAGTGGCTTGAGAAACCTGAAGTCTCACGTTTTTACTCATTATTCCAACACATGAACTTCAGTAAAACTTTCCAACTCTAAACCCATTAACTTAGATGCTTTTTGCTGAAATTAAGTAATGCAAGAAACAGAAATGGACTTCAAGTTTGCATAACTACATTATTCACTAGAATATATTGTAGGATTACACAAGAAAAAATGATCTTTAAAATTTTGAAATCATTATGACTTAGTCAGAAAGGCTAGAAAATGTTGATATTAACTTTAACATGCTAAGGAAGATATGGAAGCAACTTCAAGAGGTACCACTCAAGAGAAGTAGGAAAAAAGCCATGATTTTTTAAAACATGATGATAAGACACAAATTACGAATAAATTGTAAGTGAAAGGTTTATAGTGACAGCAGATTTTTCCACATTTTGGCTATTACCAAAGCAATGAAATTTTGAATTATTTTAATTTTGTTTGGATTCATTGTATTGTGTTGTGTTCTGATAGAGTATGTTCTGAATACAACACGATATTCAGACAGTAACTTATCTACGATTTACTATTAGGTGTCTAGAAATATTTCTATGCCATAGTATTTATATATATTATTTCTCTGGCATAGAAATTTAAGTTATGGATGAGAAATCTATTTCATTTTATAAATCTCAGTGTTTATGTGTGTTATCCAGTTAAATAAAAACTTGTGCTCAAAATAGCTATTTGAAAGAATCCTCACAGAGGTTTAGAATTTCACGTATTCAAAATGTGGAAAAGACAAAACCTCAAAAGTGTTGTTTGTCAGTGTTTACAATTCCTGTCCTCTATTTCCCTTTATTTCTCAAATCAGAAACCATTCCCTGGAGCAATCACCAGGAAAAAAAACCTGAGCCCTAAAACACCAAGGGCAGCACGGTGAATTTCTGAGTCTAACTTGTGAATGTATAATTTGATCAATGGTAGAAGCTGCCTGAGAACTGAGTTAAGGTGCAGGGAGAACACTTTTAATAGCCAATATGAAAACAATGATTTGACAGAAGTGGTGTGAAAATTGGGCATTATTTTCACATGGATGGCCAAAAGTGCAACTGGTACAAAAATCACACTGGGTTAAATTTCATGACCCTCGGAAACTACAGTTAAAAAAATGTGTATCCCTTGATTTTTTTTGTTTAAACTTGGAAAATAATGGGGTCTTTTAACTATTCACATTTCCAAGAATAGCATAAACAAGTTTCTTGTAATCTATATAAATGAAACAAAAGAAATCTAAGACAGAAATTCAGTAAAGAAAAATTTAGCCCTGTTGATTCAAATACACAATAGTTTTAAATGCTTTGGTTTTCACATACAGACCATCACACGGCTTCAGTGACAATTCAGAATAAAAAATACAAGTAATCAAAAATCTATTTCCTTTCATAAATAGTCACTGTTAATTTAAATAAATACCCACTTGTGTCAGTGTTATTAAAAAAAAAATTGATAAATTACTTCCTTTGTCATGAAACTAATTATTCGTACCTCTCCAAAATTCTCATCAATTTAATCTCTTCTCATGTAGGTCGCCTTTACATGGCTCTGACCTTTATTTTGTCTATTAATATTTTCTAATTATTTTATACACTTTCAAAATATTTCATATTCTTTTAAAATTAAACATAATATACACAGCAAGGCTGTACCACTTACCGAGAAAGTATTCTATTCTGAATATAATTTTTCCACTCTTACTACAGAAAACCAGCTGCTTTGTGGATAAAAATGAACACTGAGAAAATATTTTGAAGGTATAATTCAGTCCACAATGAACTGAATTATCCAAGACTCTTAAGTGTCAGTTGTAATTGAACTTACTCTGTTCTCTATGTCTGGTATTTTACCTGTCTGCCAGCACTTTCCTATCATTGCTTTGCTACACTCTACCCATACATACAATAATTACATCAAACAATACCCAATTTCATGCAGTTTTTAAGTGTTATCCTACTAGTAACCTTCTTCCACGTATGAAATTTGATAAACAATAAAGTAGATGCAGCAATGTGTGTTGCTACTAGGCAGAAGGTTTTAGTCTTATACCAGAGTACTGGCATATGATTAATAATACCAATATGAAGTAACAGGGAGATAATGATAATTACTCAAATAATTTTCTCATTCAAATTACATGGGAAATATTTTAAAAGAAACAAGTACTTAAGACAAAATCTGA
The DNA here is from genome assembly GCF_017976375.1 of Cuculus canorus. Lineage (NCBI taxonomy): Eukaryota > Metazoa > Chordata > Aves > Cuculiformes > Cuculidae > Cuculus > Cuculus canorus. Next base: position 86,654,844 of record NC_071401.1, read on the forward strand.
ATGTCTCCCTAAGTGAGAAAACAGGGTTGTAATTTTAGAACCTATTAAAGCTATTACATTATATTTATTATTTTGTAAAACATAAGAATTGAAATCCTCATGGAAATGTGACAGCAATTGTCTGAAATACCTGTACACAATAACCCCCCCCAAAAACTAAAGAAAAAAATACCCTGGGTTCCTAAAGCTCTTGGGTGCTAATACTATAATATGTTATTCTTTGCCAATAAAAGATAAAGGACTGATCCATAAACCCCCTTATGACTAGTAATTTGAATGCATAGGTCTTGAGAAATGTGACTTATATTTAGCAGACTAAAGGAAATAAATATGTAAAAATAAAAAGAGAATGGCAGACATTTTGTCTCTGGGATATTTCACAATAAAGAACGTTTCCTTCCTCTGCAGCAATCTATCATCTAGAGTGAAAGCTGGCTCGATTTGAGTCATTAATCAAAAAAACTCATTTGACTTTACCAGTATGACATCTCACACACATTGTTCCATACTTAGGTCTACCTAAATCTTGGGTTTATATGCTCAGGCCATGAATCAATAAGGTATTCAATGTTATTAATGCAAATATAAAAAGTATCAGAGAAATATCAGAGAAATAAAATGCTCCCAAATCTTCCTAGATTATATCCCTTGAACATAAAAGAGGCAGCATCTTCTCAAAACTTTGTCCATGACTAAAATTTTGTGTATTTAAAGAACAGGACAAAATATAATTGAAATGCTAAAAGCTGCCAGAACACACTTAAGCATTCAAGTTAAGTAGTCTTTTCAGGAGGTCTGAATATCAGCTCTTCTCATCCATTCAAGAGGGCACTTATTGTTTTTCACGTATTTAAGTAAACAAATGAAGAGTAATATATGTGTCTATATGTACAGAAATTTTATGGTTTTTAAACCAAGCAGAGCAATTTTCTAGATATTAAAAAGTAGATTAAATACATCAATGCACTTCAGAACTGATAAATGGTGTATCCCTAAATGTTTAGAATTAGCGGTCTATGAACAGGCATATAATTTCTGATTTATAAATCAGATCTTTGCTTTTGTTCAGAGTACAGCTGCTACAGACAAAGCAAGATAATACAGTTGACCTTCTAGAAATGAAATTCACAACCAGATGGCATAAAAGTGTCCAAGAAAAATAAATAAATGATGATGTATATATACTTACACACAAATCCATGTCTCTCACACTCACACACACCATCTATCTTTCACATCAAAGAGAACATCTTCAAGCAGTTAGTTATCAACAATGCCTTGGGAGATTTTGTAATATGGTTAACAGAAGTGCACAAAGCTTTAGCTTTTAAGGAAAAAAAAGGATAACAAAAAATTAGCAGCTGAAGTGACAGTAGCCTGTGGGGAATGATCCATCTCATGCCTCTCGAAAGGAGAAATCTGAGCGCTACCGGCTTGAACACCAGTTCATTTTCACTACCTGGAATTTGTCTTATCTGCCAGAGAAAGACAACTTTCTGTAAAGATTCAGTTCCTTGTCTATTTGTGTACAAATCAACCAGCAAGTACTGTGTTACTGACAGATCTGTTTGGAGAGTGCATTTGACTACGCTCAGTTCTAAGTTATGGTTAACTGAGTTTTCCTGAGGTGCTGCAGAAAACCACTCTGAATATCACATGATGTATCTTGATAAGGATTACTTAATACATGGCAAATATATATATCAATGTGCAAAATTAAGCATATACTTTTGGCAATTGACACATTTGTAGAATGATGCTTTACAATTATACATACAGCAGATTTATTACAATATTTCATGCTTTTTCTATTAACATGAAAACCAATAACAACAGAGTTTTTAGCAGTAAGGAGTGGCTGGAAAAATTACTTATCATTACTAATTATAATTTTAGAATCTGTATAGAACTATGAGTTACAATATCTGGTATGGGTATTATGGGTTTAATAAACCATTTTGAAAGGGAATCCTGGCTGCCAGAATTACAGATGTGTAATTGTACCGGAAATTCCCTGGATCTTGAAATAAGGCACTAGAAAAATACGCAAAAAAAAAAGGGTTATTTCTGTGAGTGGATGAAGAATTACAAAACAAAGGGAAAAAGAAGAGAAAAAAGGTAAAACAGAGCATAAAAATATAACATAATATTGTTAAAAAACAACAGCAAACAACCAAATTTTTAATAAGCTGTATGAAGACCCTGCTGAAAATAAACAAGTAGACTGAATAGAAAAAGAACTGTTAGAGTGATTATGGGAAATGTTACATATATAGGAAACCTCTTTCGCAAAGAGCTAGATGGGTTTCCATATTACAACTATTATATCATTGAAAAATACTATAGCTAAATGTAAAATAATATTCCATAAAACGATGTTCCTGCTCTAATTAAGAACAATTAAAAATAAAGAAATGCCTAATGTGTATGGGCTTTTCTGTAGGCTTGCCCTACTAATTATATAAAGCAAGTAGCCTCTGAAAATAAGTTTTGAATTCACAGTTAATATAATTAAGTGATCAATAAGCATGACTGTGTCATGAATATGACAGAGATTCTTAACATGAAATTCTACTAAGCGCTTTCTCACATATGGCTATAAAGACAAATTAGACTTCTTAAATTACATATAGACTCATTTGAGCAAATTTGGTTTTGCTATGTGTTAGCAAACAGAAGTATATGTTAGATTTAATTCAATGGTTAATAAATATACTTATTTCAGCATATACATCTCCCACTAAATAATCTGGAGTTTGGACAAGACAAGTAGCTTTCATGAGGTAATTGCCATACAGAAAATCTTCGGCTTAGTATGAGCAACATAACTTGATTTTCTAAAACCAGATTAAATGGAATATATGCAAATTTTTACATTCATTTAACTTTCAGGAAGCATTTGAAACATCTGTTGAAAGTAAGGTTAATCAGCTACATTCTGAAGGCATTTTATCCCTACACTTGATCATGTAATAAAATCCATTGTAATTACAACGAATTCTATATGGCAAACTCAAAGATTGTGAACTCCATCAATTTGAACATTATTAATAGCAGACAGAAATACATAGTGTTTGTGCTTATAACGAAATTTGTCCTATTTTGACAGCATATCATTAAGCCAAATTTACAAATCCTTTGATCTGTGAACCGTGGTTTTCCATACAATCAATTGGAGTTTCATCTTTGACAGGACTGTAATATTTAAACCGTTTGTTAAATACTGTGAGTAAGAACAGAGATGAAAAAAAAAAAGCTGAGGTGCTGTATGTCCTAATACTTAAAAGAGCTTCTAATAGGATAATGGAAATATTGCAATTGCTGACTTTATGAAATAAAGAGACACGTCTTGGCTTCTCTATCTGATTTTTCCACTCCCTAAAGCTTAAAATGAAGAGAACAACATTCCTATGAGCTAATTTCAGCAAATTTACTAAATGTGCCCATAAAAATGTTATTATACACTACATGTTAGGCGTTATTGGTTTTTTTTTCTGCAAAAAGTAATATTTTGCTGTTTAACATTCCTTTGATATAAAAAATCAGTTCTAGAGTTATTGATGACCATTAATAAAAGCAATTTTGCATTTGTATTTGATATTTATCCTATTGAATAATAAGCAAGCAGGTTTAAGTGTCTATTAACTTTGAAGAAAAAGCTTCAGTTACACCTGAAAGAGTCTTGTAAATACATTTATTTTTCCTTTTAAGGATTAATTAAAATGGATTGTTTCTGAATGGGAGTAAAAAAACCCACAACAGCTCAGTTTTAAAACATGGAGCTATTCATGACAGTTCTGTAATTTGATTCATGCAAATCTGTCAGGGATAAAAATCAACCACAATTTAATTTCAAACCTTTCCCAACCAGCTGCTGAACAATTTATGCACTACTTTCCTACTTTTACTACAGGATAATGACAATGACGAATGCTTTTCTTTGGGAATAAATATTCATTAAACAGGCTCAGATCAAATCTATACTATTCCAAAAGCCCACAAATGTGCAAGATCTATTTACCTCTTCCAAGGGATTTATTTGGGAGGAAGATGGAACTGTGCCCACAAATGCATCTCATAAAAATTTAATAGTTCAGTTAAATTAAACCTATGTCAATTCTTACTTGTAACCTCAGCAATCAATATAATTAAAGTTGGTGTCAACTCCAATAATACCAAATATAAATGGGTGAACAACAGATTAGTTATGGGTATAAATCAAATAAAGATAGCTTGAATGTAGAGCATTAAGAAACACTAAAGGGAAGTCAACTACCAGTAAGTTGCTTGCGATAGGTCACTGTTTTCCCATCCAATCTAGAAATAAATATAAGTTCATAGGCAAGGACCAAGTGGTAGCTCATTAGCCAAGAGTGACATGATCTATGACTTTTTTTGTGCAGAAGAGTCATTCTTTCAAAAGGAATTGTTTAAAATTAAGAACGACAATAACATGGGCATGTTATGTGCTTCTAACTCAGAATCACCTTAATCTATTGGTACCAAATCAGAAGTGGTAAAAGGAGCATCCTACTGTTATTTCATACAGTCCTGTTAACCGTTGTATGCTGTCTTTGCTTCAGTTCTTCACTGCTATCCTTCACTAAACTCACTATACTGCAATGCCAGGAAACTGAATACACCCTAACTGTCAAGACCTGATAAGAATACTTCTGTTTGTGTGCATACATATACAGACGCATGTAGGAGAATTATAAATAGATGTGATTTTATAGAAGTTAATAACAGCATATTGATACGGTTTTGTTACATTTCCTGTGTTGTGGAAACAGATAAAAGGGTTCTATAGAGGACAATTCTGACCACCTAGCCAGAGCCCCTGGTTCTCCCTCTAAGCTTCTTTCTTATAGCTGACTTTAAGCAAATTCCAGCCTCTTCAGGCTAAGGTTTCCATTTGTTAAAACCTTTCCTTTCCCAGAATAATCAGAGAAAAATGGAAATGTGGTCTTCTCTTCATGCTGGATGACAATTTGAAATTGCTGTAATTATATACAGCACTTAAGCACGATTTTTTACAAGGCTTTCCTCACATAAACATTATTCTGCAAAAGCTGATAACTCATTCATCTACTGAGGCTTACAACTTTAATCTTATTCTCTTCTTATGTCAATTCTGTGTTGGAAAAATCCCACTAATTTCAAAGGATTTCACTATTGCAAGCAATGAAGAAACCAAAGAGTAATATTTAAAGTCATATCAACAATACTGAATTAGCTTTTTCTGAACTACATCATCTATCTACTGGACAACACACGATGTTTAGCTAATTAAACTGTAATACTTGCACAGAGTACAGCCCCAAAAAAACCTCGAGATTTTTTTATCTAGCATAGAATGGGACAGCTAAATTTTACTTGGTTTTATTGCTGCTTTAGTAAAAAATATTTTTAATCAAACACTAAAATAAAGTTACCAAGACTGGGTGAGGATAGGGTTACTTACTAGTTAGTTAAGATTAGAAACACACAAACAAAGCTTTAACCACAAATTCACAAATTCATAAATTTAAATATATAACTGCTCCCTGAATCCTTTCTCTCCCATTCAAGGATGTACTTTGCAGATACCCTAAGGCTAGTCTTCCAAATGTTCTTATATGTGGCACCAATGAGCCTTCACATGTAAACATCCATATATGTACACATCACAGAGAGGGGCTGAGCACTTATAAAACAGATGTCTTTGAGATTGAGTGCAGCTGCCACTATACAGAAGCCCCAAAATTATGGAAACCAATAACTGCAAGAAAAGCTTTCTATCTTACCTTGAGACATTCTTCTTGTTTGAAGAGATCCTCATAATCCTTAGCCTGCAGAACAGGAGAATTAAGGCGCCCTTCTACTTCAGACAAGGCTTGCAGAAGGTGAAGGATCTCTGCCAGGTATGTAGAAGGCACATGAGTGGTTTCCACAGTCACAGTTTCAGTCATCACAAAAGCTGTATCTTCATGAACTGTTTGCTAGTATAGATATACAACAGAATGCTCCCTTTAGTTTGTTAACACTACACAAACTTATAACTTAATGTAATTTCCAGTTCACAACCTGGAAACATTTCAAAATAATTTCTAAGTATAAGTGCAGGAAATATTTGAGGTTTCTGACATAGGTCACTCTCAGAGCAGCAGTCTGTTTAAAATAGCAGGTACTAAAATTAATCCATGCAAAAGCGTAAAAACATTTCTTCTCCTAGTCTCCAAAGGAATGAATATAGGAAATGCTACAGTAGTCTGAATAGGCATTTTAGTGTTAGCCCTTTCATTTTAAATCATCACACCTCTCTAAGAATCTATCTTTCACACATAAATTCCATGCATGCCAGGCCTAATATACTGAATACTAATGCCACACAAAACAACTAGGTCAACTCAGCACTTTCAATGCTATACTAAAATCTTTCCCTTCAAATTAGAAAGTGCAATTAGAAATGTGATGATTTGAAAAGTCTCATTCATATTTCTAAAAGAAATCCCAGCAACGTATCTCAGGAAATAAAGATTTTTTTTTTTTAATTTAGACACATATGAAATAGACACTCTATTCTGAAAGCACATGCATACACCAAATGTAAAGAAATCCCAGAATGTTTTGGTTCCAAGAAAATTGATAGTTTATCATCTATGGCATTTGGAAAGATACTGACAAAAAAGTGACTGTTGATATAAATTCTCTATGTTTCTAATATGAGGTGTTTATGGATCATAGTTAAAAAGTGAATATAAAAGTGTGCTTAGGAGCAGGGAGAACTGTGAACACTTCTTTTAACTAAACTCCAAATATATGATCACCTGCACCTCCGTTGGGAAAGGCAAAATTTAAAAAATAAGCATGTTATTTATTTGTAGGATCCCTAGCATGGGACCAAGGTCTATTGTGCTTGATGGCCGTCTTCTTAAAAATATAAACTTTATTTATTGAAGACTTTAATGAACTTTTACAAGCAATTGCTAGTACACTTTCTTTTTAAAAAATCTTATTATTTAGATGCGTCAGTCCTAATGCACACAATCATGGATTTTGGAGCCATATATGTGAAAGATAATGGATCAATTGTCCTGAAGAAAACAATATTGTTAGTTAGCTACACAGTACATAAAAAAACCCCAAAACACTATCTTGCACATATTAACTCAGCAAGGTGTCTCATTTTAATTTATCTAATTGCTCTGTCCATCCTTTCATGATATGTTTCTCTCCTCAGTTACTAGGCTGTCATCTGTTTCTACAGTTTTCTTTAGAGTCTTAAAATACACATATACACACTCTAGAAGATGTATGCATATCATATACAAAGCCCATAAAGTTATCTGTAGACTTCTGTTATTCTGCTGCTCTTCTTACGCAAATATAGTTGCTTTGCTTACACTTTTCTCAGTAAATGACTTTCTCAATACATCTGCTAACCCAGAAGCCTTTCTAATTACCATATCACTGCTATAATTTTTATTTTTAAAAATAAATTGCTTAAAAAAATTGTGTTTCCCCTTCCATTCTCTCAAAAAGAACAGTTTAGCTCAGTATATCCAAAGAAAAAACTGTCCCAGTTGATTAGAAAATGGGAGATACTCAACAGGCCACTGAGGCATGCAGTGAGATATTAGCATTCCTCAAGACAAGGTTGTGACACTTATACGTGTTGCAAAGAAGTTTAGACCCACATGAGGAAGTTTTTAATTATAATTGTATTTTTTTTAATGAGAAGGCAGAATATCTATATACATTAATGAAAAGAGCATGCTAGGTGTACCAGATTATTCATTCAAAATGAGGTTACAAGAATATGCAAAGTGACAGACACATATAATTAATTTATATAGTTGTATTAGCTTAAATTAATTTTTTAACCCAGATTTAAACTAATAACTGAGTACACATGTACACATATGTGTACTCACATATATATACCTGTGTACATAGAATGTGTGCCTTTTTGCTCCAAATAATTCCTGAAACCAGAAAAAAGTCAAGTGGAAATCTGATGTGTGAGCACTTCATGGATAACACCATGATATAATCATAGAGAGGTTTGAGTTGGAAAGGACCTTAAAGCCCATACAGTTCCAACCCCCGTGCCATGGGCAGGGATACCTCTCACTAGATCAGGGTACTCAAGGCCCCATCCAGCCTGGCCTTGAACACTTCCAGGGATGGGGCATCCACAACTTCTATGGGCAACCTGGTCAATGTCTCACCACATGTGAAGAATTTCTTCTTAATGTCTTAACTAAATCTTTCCCCTTCCAATTTAAAGACATTCCCCATCATCCTATCACTACATGCTCTTGTAAAATGTCCCTCCCCAGCCTCCTTGTAGGGCTTCCCAGAGCGTTCTCTTCTCCAGGCTGAACAACCCCAACTCTCTCAGCCTGTTTCCTGGCTGGAGCAGAGGCGCTCCAGCCATCTGATCATCTTCATGGTCCTCCTCTGGACCCGTTCCAACTGTTCCACATCCATCTCATGATGGAGATTCCAGAACTGGACACAGTTCTCCAGGTGGGGTCTCACGAGAGTGGAGTAGGAATGTCACCTTCCTTGACCTGCTGGCCATGCTTCTTTTGATGCAGCCCAGGATACGTTTGGCCTTCTGGGCTGTGAGCACACATTGCAGGCTCATGTTGAACTTCTCATCAACCAGCACCCCCAAGTCCTTCTCTGCACGGTGGCTCTTAATCACATCATCCCCCATAATGTCTTGAAACCACAGATTGCCCAACACAGGTATAGGACCTTGTACTTGGCCTTGTTGAACCTCATGAAATCACACAGGTTCACTTCTCCAGCCCATCCAGGTCCCTCTGGATGGCGTCCCGTCCTTCTGGTGTGGCAACTGCACCACTGAGTTTGGTGTCATCTGCAAACTTGCTGAGGTTGCATTCAATCTCACTCTCTATATCATCAATGGAAATATTAAACAGCACCAGTCCCAGTATGGACCCCTGAGGGATGCCACTTGTCACAGATCTCCATCTGGACATTGAGCCATTGACCACTACTCTCTGAATGTGACCATCCAACCAGTTTCTCATCCACTGAACAATTCATTCATCAAATCCATCATTCTACAATTTAGAGAAAAGGATGTTGTGGAGGATCATGTTAAGAGCTTTACAGAAGTTCAGATATAATTATTTACAGTAGTGCCAAAACTGTCTGTCTTTCCTTCACTGCTACAAAGAACTCATACAAAAGCACTATTGAAGGCAAAATTTGTGAAAATCTAAAGACAGGACTGAGCCTTGTACAATACATAGGGTTTAGTAATCCCTCAAACTATGTGTAATATTTAACTCTCATCAATGTTAATGAGATGTATGCAAACATATATTCATGCTGCCCTTTACAGAAAACTTACATTCTTATTTCTCACACATGGATGATTACTTGTATAGTTCTACAGTAAATACCACTCAGGAAATAACAGGTTTAAACAAATCATTAATGGTTACATTGTTAGTTGAACTCTATAAAGTATTGCAAGCAGAAAAATAAATAAATTAATTGATATTTGAAAGTAGAGGCCTACCAGAACTTGCCTTCAGATTTGGAAGCATTATTTAAAATCTTATTTTGAAAAAAAGAGTAGTAATTCAAATGAATTAGTTTCTGAATAGTATTTAAGTAAGAGTTGGAAATTTGATGCAACTTTAGAAAGAAAGGATTAAATTTATTATACTTTAGTGGGTTTTTCAATAGGTCACAGGACTTTCTTGCCTTCTATCTTTCCCTCATTAATTCTGAACATTTTCCCCCATGAGATTCTGTAGCATAACAGAACTCAAGACAGAAGTTGGCATCTTGAACTAAGGAATGGAGGGTAGGCACAACCAGAACCGACAGTTTTAATCAGCAAAGAAAGAGAAAAATCTTTGTTTTGTCCTTATGCTTGCTGGAATTTCCTTACTGTAGAACAAATAATAGGTAGAGTCCTTCCCTATATTCTGGACAAGCATCTTTACTAGGAACATACAGCTGAAACTGAATCATACACTAACCGTAATGAGAAAAAAAACAGTTAAAAAAAGCATTTTTAGCAGCTGGAAGCCGTTACTATTAAAAAATATATTAATTCAGTAAAGATATATGTCCTTGCTAAAGCCCACATGGTTCACTATGTAGGTTAAAATTTTATAAGTATTAAAAACAAATAAGAAAATGGCAATTAAAGTTTTAGATAATAGTTTAAGAATGGTTTGAATAAGTTGAATCTGACAAAGTGGTTGAATACATTAGACAGTTACATGAAAATACTCAAACTCAAATACTTAAAAATAATACAAATAAACTGTTAGGTACGATGGGGAAATGCTCATATACGTGGCCATTTCATGTATTGTTATTTCTGCAAAATACATTTGATTGATATTTATATATTTTGTATTTTTACTTGATTGTCAGTGATGTACTGATGTGCAAACTATTTGCAGTCTGAAAAAACAACTTATATTGGGTGAGCATTAGTATATTATACATTGCTTTTCACCAAGTGTTATCATCGCTAGTATAGTAAATTAAATTTTCTGTGCCATCATTAAGGGATAGGATATTTCCATAAACATGGCTATACCTACACAGGAGAAACTGATTTTTTTGATAGCTACCATGTTCTACCAGGTGCAACACAAAGATAAGAACTATATCCATGAACTGGTCCTTAAAGAGAAGGCCAATAAACAAAAAAACAACAAAACCAACCAAACAAAACCAGCCAATATAAAAACAAAACAAAACCAAAACAAACCCACTCACCAAATAAAACCACAAAAAAACCCAACTAATGGAATAATGAAATTTTTTTCTCATAAAAACATTCCCCCAAAAGAAGTGTATGTGATCATTATTGCCTACATTTGGAACTGTATTACTGGGTGGCATCAGAGCTAGTTAGCCCTAAAGAATGCTGTTGATTTTATCACTGGAACACTCAATGCTAATGCATATTTCAGCTATCTCTGTATATGCATTTCCTTTCCCCTTTCTGAAGAAGGAACAATCCTAACGTCACTTTTGCTGTTCTGCAGTTTACACTCTCTGTCTCCAACTTTTTTTGTGTTAGGCCTTGGCAACTGTTCTATTTTTGGTCCTTTCTCACTATTGGCCTCCAAATTCATAGTGACCTTACTGTACTTTTGTGTTAATAACTTCACACAAAGAAAATATGTGAGGGGAGAGGCTCTTAGCTTCCTGATGGGAAGTTCGGCAAAACCAAACTTGTGCCTTCTCCTGAAGTGAACTAATGTTTGAGAAAAATACTCTTTACAAGCAGCTGTAAGATACATGAGAGTGTAAAAAGTCAGTCGTCTCTGAGGAATAAACATAAGTGTGCTACACATACCAAAATAGGAGATAGTAGACAGCCCCTGGACAGAAGGCAGTCATACCTCAGAGTCCAATAAGTGCTGGAAGTTTATTGCTTTCTAGAGCAAACTGTAAACTACATGATATATGCTAGCCCATGCTTAGCATCAATATATCAAATAAAGAATTAAAAGCACAATAGAGTGTAAAATGCTGTCAGAGATCAGTAAAACCACTTTCATGTACATATTTATACACAAAGAACCTTTCATTCAGCCCTTCCTATGCCAGCTGTGAGTGGGGACATCAGCTAAGATTCAGAAAAGTAAATTCTGCGTCTTCAGCATTGCTAGCACGTCTTACCTGCAAGTATGTATGCATGTAGAAAGTAGATCAAAATTATACCAATAACACGGAATTTTCGTTATGAGGTTAGATAGCCTTAGTCAATCCAAATAAGTTACGTATCAGTACAAAAAAGCCTCTCTCTTTCAAGTTAGAGGGACCTAAATCCTCACTACACTATTAAAAATCTATAAAATGCTTACATAAGTCCATGAAGGCAAGGCCTTAAAAAGCGTTTCTCAGCATTAAAATCTATTAAGAATAATATTTGTTTAACCCCCCCCATTTTCAAGAATGTAACTATTTTTTTATGCATGTGATTTTTCTACTCATGTATGACTGTAGTCCTCCAAAGCCTGCACTTTGCAATACTTAAAAAATTGTATTTTAATGCTTGTATCTGACTTCATCAGTGATTTATATAAAATTCAAAACATGATTATGTTCAGCTTTGTCCTTGGAAAGAAGGTGCTTTATGTCTTCATACTACTTCAATGCTAAGGCATATCCTACCGCTTAAGAAAAGTTGCATTAGCAGTTTTTATTCTGTGATAAAGTGAATCTATTTTATCTGTACATAAAATAATATAAAACCAGTTCAAACGAAGCTATACTTAATAATAGCATTAATTAGAAACTATTTAAGTAAATTTTACATGGTAAGAACAGGCTTTGATTTTGAAAAACTTCAACTGGCATTAGCCAGTGTGAACTTATTTCCAGTGTCTTATTTTTGACCTTCATACGCTGATTGAAATGCAAAGGTTTTCTCCAGCGGGAAAGGTCTGCACTTTTAAGCTTAAATTATAAGATACCTCCCAGAGACTCTGATAGCCATGCTTTACCTTGGTCAGCTTAGTATGGTGGATTGGATAGTTAACTGTGATTGGATGTGATACTTGTGGTTGCGTCACTCAAAGACTTTGATGACTACTTCATCTACTTCCAAATATTCCTCTTTTAAATTATTTTAACATTGATTTTTTTTTAAACCACAAAAGATATAGATGAAAGCTATAAAAATAATTTTAAACATTAAACCCAGAGTAATTCATCATTATATTGGCTGCATCCGTGGTTGTAACTATGGTTTCTTTTTTTTTAATGAAAACATGAATATATAGTTTTAAAACTATGACAAAGTATTTTGATGCTGCAGCCAATCCTCTGTGTTCTGCACACTCTCCTGCCCTTAGAGCCCTCTAAGATGTCAAATACATACATTTTAGGCAATTTCTTTTTCAGTTGCTTAACAGGGCTTTTATTTTAGACTGGCTTAGACAATTGCCTCCAGATACGGACCACCTCAGGCTGAGGCTCTGCTGCATATTGAACTTAGCTACAGCTTATTTGGAAACTTACCCATTGCTCTTTACTGAAGTCCTGCTAGCATTCATGCAGGTAAGGGAGTAAAATGGTTAGCATAAATCGGAAATGCTAGCAGTTCCGCCATTAACTTTTAACCCTGACAACTTCCACTGGTATATATTTGTTAAGCAAAGAGAAAAAAGAATCATTTCAGCTATGATGAGACTGTGACATAAGATTCTCATCTGCTGTATAGTGTGTGATACAAGCTGCTTTTTCAGAAAATAAGTAAATATATAGAACACTGAGTATCTTATGTCATAGCTCCAATGTTACCATGTCCTGAAGAAACCCGAAATCTAGTAGCATTATGGCATAATTGACTAATTTGAATGACTGGGATTTAGAAAGTGTTGCTTGTTTTAAATCAATTATACATATATGTTAATTACTTCTGATAAAGATGGCATACCTCAATCTTACTAGTTGCACTTGTTCCAAATTGACAAAGAAAGGAAACCTGAGTGTCGTCACCATCATGTGACTTTAAACAGATATTTGTAACATCATAGCAGGAATTATAAGGGGAAAAAAAAAGAGAATATACCTCATAACCATTTAACAAACACTGCTCAGACCGTGCACAGTTGCTAGCATTTTAGGGAAAATGTAAGCCTTTAACTGCCTGTGACTAAAACGAGATAGCCATTCTCAGTATTAGAAAACAACAAATAAGCAAATACTTAGGTACTTATGTCAAATTTTGCAATGAAAACAACCAGAACACATTGTAAAAGTCCACATTTTAGGCTGGTTTTCAACAGGTAGTTAAAAATGTTATTTAGAGTTTTAGAAGGGTTTACCTAGAAAACCCTTTTGTAATGGTTTTATATGTGTCAACTTCCAGTGGAAAATTTTTTGGGAAGTTTTTATATGCGAACTAAAGAATACATAACTCTATTGAGTTGTTAACCATTTCTTGTGTTCATCTTGTAGCATTTTTCAAAGCCAACAAAATACATACAGACATTATAAAGGAAATGTCCTACTTAAGGAAGTACCTAGTTGACACTTCAGAAGATTAAACTCTTCTACACAGTCCTATACTCTTGTAACCATGATGTACAATTGTGGCAGTGATTATGGATACTGTTAAACCAGTATTACGCACTCAAATTCACTTGCACAGCAGGAAATAGCAAAAAGAATGGAAGGAATTTCACATGATTTTTTTACTCAAAATAGAATTTCAAAATCAGGTTTCTTGGACAGCAGTAAGCTATAGAGAAGAAACAGCATATACAGTGGCAGAACAAGCTTCTAGAAGATATGCTGGAAGGCAGCCTTCCTAGGAACAGGCTTTGGTCAATGCCAACTTATTTAATGGCTGACTTATTAAGACTACAGAACTGCCTTAATCTTAGACAGCATTTATGAATAAGCTTTATAGCTGTCTTGCATAATAATAATATGTAACTCTACTGATTGATCACCAAGGAATCAATTAATGTTACATAAAGCACAGGTATGTTAGAATACAGTCTGTTGATGTTTGAATTGTCTAACTAATCGTGACGTTTACTATTAATTCGTGATGTTAATTTTCCAGATACTTATGCAAACTGTATCTGTTAGCTATTTGTTGAGATAATGTAGAAAATAATCTAAAAATATCACTAAAGTGCCACATTAGTGTTGAGCGTTAACAGCTTCTAAGAGTGAAGTCCTAAGCCCTAAACATTGACACCTTCCAGAAATGTTTAACGGCATTGTCTAATTATTTTCTATCTTTACTTCTTAAAATAGCCCTGGTCTACATTTATGGAGATGCAATCATACATAATAATAATAGGGTCTGTCACTTAGGCTGATTTTGTTACTCCAAGACACAGCTTTTTGGTTTTTTTTTAAATAATGAGTATGAAATTGCTGTCAATCCAACAGTTTTGAAAACTACCTAAATATAGATACATAGATATTCAGCACTCAGACTCTACGTACCTATTTAACTCCTTCTGCATCTTTATGAGTATACTCAGATGCATCCATTAAAAATCCCAAATAAAACCCTAACAAATATGTCCATAAATCACAGTGACATCCTGAATTGTAGACTGGACTTGAACATCGTCTGTTCAAAACATACTGTCACTTAGGGCCAGATCACTCTGCAGCAGGTCCATTCTCTTACAATTTAATTCAGTACTATAGCCAAGTAAAATTGACACTAAATTCCTCACCATGTAATTTATTATGTTAATAAATGATGATATACTATGTCAGAGAAAATAAGATGGTAATTAGCTCTGTTTCCCAAATAGCTTGGTAATTATAAGGAAGAAAGTACCATACTAGTATAAAGCTCAGTTTTGCCCAAAGAAAATTGAAAGGTGAGACAACTGAGTGCTATGTTGCACGCAATTCCTTAATCAAAGAGCTGTTTGCCTCGCTTCCATCTCAACCATATAGAAAACAGTAAGAAAAGCCTGTGGCCTGGCTAAGACTACATTTTTATAACCACTTAATATAATTTAAAGACAGCATCCCAAACCAGCCTTAGTCTAAGATGCAGTAAGAATTTTCATTCCTATGTTATGAGGTAAAGATGTCAAGTTTCACATTTAAACTAGAGAAGGTAATTTAGATCACTTCACTAAAGTTTATAACGGATAGTGAAACTGTAAAATTCTGTCATCTACAAGACAGGATTTTAAAAAATCACTCTATTAAAATATGATTGATTTGCAGTGATGATAGTGAATACTGTGCAGAATTAATAAGGAAATATGAGGCAAGGCAAATACTCTTTAGAAGAACTCAAAATACTGAAGCAAACTTTTATAAAAGGTGGCTATAGATGGTCTTCACTTAAATTACCACAACACTGTATGCATTCATCTTAGACACAGAGAATGTAAAGCACATTTTAAAATGCATATATAAAACTAGCTCTTCTTCTGCTATACCAAAGATAATATCCACCTTCTGTGTACTTCCCACAGTTTTTGTATCTTAAATTAGACATGTAAAAAAAACATTAGAAGTTTTTAACATACAATTAAATCGCTTGGAATAAATTCTCAAATAGCAGTTTCCAGGTTGATGGATGCTAGAAAATAGGTGCAAGCATACAGCTGTGATTCTCTTCCCAAAGATGCTCATTTAACTTCAATCCTTTTGCAGACCACAGTCAAAGAAAAGCCTGGTTTTTAGCTGTGCTGTGTCAAGCTATTTGTTTAAGACGCTGCCACTGTAAATGTCAGAAAAGTTAAATGGTGTCAGAGGGTCACCTCTGTCCTGTCCTTAAGACATCCAAAGCGCATAGGTGAAACAGATACTAATCCATCTCTGTACAGCTCATTTTGTTTGTCCAGTAGGTATTTTCTTATTTTGCACTTCTAGTGTCTTTTGTCTCTTTTATTTGTTCTCTTTCCCATTCATTGTAGAAATAATGAGGAATTAATTTGCTCCTTCTTATCAGCAGCTGTTAGTTTTCTATTTACCCCAAGAAATATTTAAGCAAGGATAAGAGAAGAAAGCCACTGTATTCCAATGCTCCTGGTTGTGAAAACTGTGGAAAACAATGATTGAAAATAATGGTAGCACATTACCACGGAAGTATCCATGTTATTTAGATGCACACAGAAAATTAGGGCGCTGTGTTTATCTGTGTGACAGTTCTATTTCAATTAATATTTGATTTATATTTTAGAAAATAGCTTTACATATAAACATATTTTAACAGTTAAAAAAAAACCAAACAGTTTAAATTTCATTAAATGAGCTACATAGATCTCCACAGGGAAATATTAACTGAAAACTGCAAGGTGCCCTTAAATAACTGAACTTTTGAATTTCAGATGTAAACTTGATCAGTTCTTAAACTGGTTCCAGAAGCTGATCTCATACTCTCTCACCTCAAGTGATCAAAAAGTTTCTGAATGCTTTGCAGAATCTTAAACAGAATAATGTCCGTTATTTGGAAAAATGAAGCTTATGATATTTAGTTCATAGTAGGTACTAAGAGTACTGGTATTTAATCCATGTTGCAGGTAACTATCAAACTGCATATAATTAATCACTTACCTTAGAGAAACAAATACATGTTTTATATAGCTATTTGCATTATTCATTCTTGTTCAACACATAATGTAATTAGTATGTAAAAGACAGTCTCTCTTGGTGTTTACAATTTGATCAATTTTATTATTTTTCCCAGTATGGCCAAAATTCAGACCCAAATATTTCAGTAGTAAAACGACCGTAAATTTCAACAGAGTGTTTGTGTGTGTCACTAATTAAATAACTAAAATGACTTGGGTAAGCTTATTGTTTTTCTTGTTTATACATCAATAGGTACATAATTTTGACGTCTGTTAATAGATTGCAAGACCAATATTCCTTTTGTCCGAAAAATGCTCTGGCTTACTATTTATAGAATGCATAGTGCAGCTGAGAGGACAAGAAAAACCCACTATATGTGACAGCAGAAAGAATGTTGACAAAATATGGTAATAAGACATATGAAATAAGAAATTTTAGTGTAGGCTCTGCTCCTGCTTTCACCTAGAAAATGTTTCCTCATGATAAAAGTCCTCATGACTACACACAGAGTAATTTCAGTCAGCACAATAAAATCTAAACTCCTTTAAAACAGCCATTAACTGGAGATAGTTTAATTACATGCAAATCAATACATCAATAATTGATTTTGATCCTGATTTGAATTAAACTATCCAAATATAGCTTTTTCTCTGCAACAGATTACTATTTTCACCACCCTGGAGCGGTGGCATAAACTGTTGCAGAAAAAAGTAATTGGAAGATTTAAGTTTAGACTGTAGGAAAAAAGATTGATAATGTTTCTGGAAATACTGCATGGCTGCCAATGCTTAATGAATTTAGATTCTTCAGAGATAATCTAGAAATAAATATTCATTAACTTCTTGAGTCTTACAATTTTTACTGAAATGATTTTTTTTAAAAAAACAAACGTAATTTAATAAGTAAAAATTGTATACTGCTCCAGAATGAAACTTCAGTGGCTTGGTTTTGGAAGAGAATCCTCAGCTTGCATGAATTTCAGTGGGATTTAGTGATTAACCATAATTTTAAAACATGCTGGTAAAATATTTCATGCTTTAATAAGTTATTCAGATTTTACAACTAAAATTACGACTAATTTCAAACAGAAATTTTCAGCAGAAATATAGTACACTAAACTTCTCTTAACATAGGAACTTAATTTCTGTCTAATTTAAAAACTGTATTTTTGACCCACTGTTTATTTTGACACATAAGAATAAAGACACAGGGCAGGAGAAGAAACTTGTAAAATGACATGAACTCTAAAAACTTTTCCTCATGCAGTGTCATTTTAGGTTTTTTCCAGTTGTACTTATGCATTTGTGTTCAAGGTTAATCTGTTATTATAATAAATCCACCTTTTCCCCCCATAGAACCTCACATGTCACTCTCTGACAATTTTCATGTTAAGAACTGACCACTACACCAAATAGAATGATTTCTTAAAATTTGCATTAAAGAGAATATGCAGCATTTGAGGTAACATAACTACATCATACCTTACTATCAAAAGTGGTGTTAGAATATTCCTTTTTATATATACACACTAGTGTATGTTTGTCAATTAGTTGATGAATATTTACTGCTACATATTTGTGAGGCAATCAGAATTTTATGAGAATCTACCATCCTTCTGACAGGTCTTCCCAACAAATATTGGGGAAAAGTAAAATCCAGGGGAGCATGACCATTCTAATTTCACACTTTGATATAAAAATATATTAGACCCAACAAAGGTAAGAAATGCAAATCTGTCATTAAGCCACATAATTAAAGGTCTTCTTCAATGCAGTCTTGCTATGTTTATTCAATGAATCATAATGAATTGCAAGATATACAGTACAACTAAATCCTCACTGATTTATAATAACAACTTTTAATTGTTAAATAAGTCTGTTATTGAATACAATATCAATTATAAATAAAAATGCAGCAGTTTTATATTTCTTTTGCTCTAAAAATTAATTCATTTTTGTATTTTTATTATATGCTTTTATTCAGTTGGTTGTTAACATCGAAAATCTCTGTGAAAGCTATTTTTGCTGGTATATGCATGTGTTCAAGTGAATAGTTTGAATTTTCATTTTTCTTCTGTATTTGAAAGTCTTGAACAATTAATTAATCCTCACAACATCCCTGTGAGGTAGGTACTTAGGTTGTATTAAAAAAAGAACAAAAAAGGACTCAAGAGAAATTCACTTTGTTTCACTGATTCAGTAAAGCCAAAATAATAAGAAGTTGTACTTCTCTCTCTTATTTGAGCCATGAAAATATACTGCCTCTCACAGGTTTCAATAGCTTCTGTAAAACTTGTAAAATATTTCACATGAATGTCACCTTCGTCATTGTCAACAGAACAAGATATTTTTCATGAGAAATGAGAAGGAAACAGTAAATATCCTGTACAAGTGTAAATTTCATTGAATAACGACCTCATTCCCCAGATAAATACTAAGTAGCAGACTTCTTGCATGAAATATTTGAGAATATAAAAAAAATTAACCATTACAAGGATAGAAATACATTATATAAATAACATTTTAACAACAAAACACGTGTAATGCTTACATGGCTTTAAAACGTTGCTGACTGTATTCCTTTGACCAATTCAACAACACATGCACTCATGTATGTACCTTACATTAAAGAAAAATGTGCTAATATATAGTTTTATTGATTTGCTAGTAAAATCTTATAAAGGATATACACGTTCTCTGTCATGGCAGGTTGTGGGCGCCATAAAAAGCACATTGACAGTAGAATGTTCTTATATAAATTCTCACGAACATTCTCATTTTTTACTTTCTTATCAAATGTACAAATATATTCATTATAAAAAAGAGACTAATTTACAAAACAAAGCGAAGCCTGCTCTAGCTCTTTGCTAATGTAAATGATACGCAATGGATTACATCAATCGAGTTTAATATAAACCATAGTAATCTGAAAAGACTAATCAGATGGAACAAGATTTATCAACATACAACCCAAAGTTAATGTTCCTCTGATTCTTTCCATTAAATGCATAGATATTGAAATTGTTAATTTTATATATACATTTTGTAACTTAATTATAGAAAAGTTAAAAATACACAATACACTTAGTACATTAGAGGATTATATTGACTGAAAGCTTATACATTATTGCTGACTTTTGTAACTTGTTTATTTTTTAAAACACAGTCAACCGCATATCAATTAGAAATAACACTTCATGTATTTAAATTTTCATTATCCTGTAGTTATGTTCCCTCTACAATCTAGGTTTATTTAGATATAAATAAATAAAACTATATTGTCATGAAACATCCCTTTACCTCTATCACTTTCAAGATTACAGAAGAGTACATAATGCAACAACTTCCTTGAGAGTAAGTCTCATCTTTCTTCATATAAAAATCAAAAGTCCAGAATCAGTGAGCAGAGTAGTAGGGATGGTAAGGAAAAACTGCCATATAAGTGTGAAAGCAGTCTCTGGTAACCTTTTAAATGGGAAATACCCCATACATATTT
Organism: Cuculus canorus; assembly: GCF_017976375.1. Classification (NCBI taxonomy): domain Eukaryota; kingdom Metazoa; phylum Chordata; class Aves; order Cuculiformes; family Cuculidae; genus Cuculus; species Cuculus canorus. The sequence continues at coordinate 86,675,412 of NC_071401.1, forward strand.
TGATCATAAACCTGAAATAGTGACAGTTTAGTTCTCTTTTATTTATCCAGTTATTGCAGTATGTATAAATCAGTAAGAATAATTATATTTTATATACAACTAAAAAACCTTAAAGTCAGAAGATGTGAGGTTGTTTCATAAAACTACATTTTCATTCTGTCAAAAGTACACTTTCTTGCAAAAACTCCTTTGAGAAGTCAAGTATTTGAAGAAGAGGCCATGTAGATATAGTGCCCTAAGAATTTTTTAATCTCTTCCTAAAGTGGGTATAACATGTTATGGACAAATTAAAAAAACAATTAAAATTGGCATGGGATGGGTAGTTTGAAAAGACAAATCTTCTGGTTTACACATTCACTGAACAAAATAGATGCATGGCAAACTAACGTTTTTAGACTGGACAATGTTATGGAAAAATAATGAAGCAACAGAAATAAACATTAATTTTTCATTGCTGAGTTTTTTCTTTTTTTCTTTTTTTTTGTTTTTTATGTTTTTTTTTTTTCCTAACTGCCTGAATTAACTTAAGGGTAATTTTGAGATCACAGCACAAAACTATGGTATCAGAGTATAAAGATTCCGCCACTTGCAGACAATAGGGCTTTTCTTATTAATATCTGAAGAGTTGACCCTGAAGCTCTCATTGTTAGTAGGATGCTGTTAGTAGTAGCAGTTGCAAACATATGGGTTTGCCAGTAACAACTCACAATTTGTGCATAGTTGAGTCTTCGAAACTGAGCAAATTTGCTCTCAAAATCTTGCCAGCGCTTGCTGAGCTGTATCAGGGTTGGCTCCACTGCTTTTGCAGCCCCATCCTTAGACAAGCGGTCAGCCTGCCTGTGCACCGCATTCAGATCTTCCTTCTTCTTCTGCAATTCTCCATCAATCTCCTAGTGAGCAAAACCAATACAGGGCCCAGGACAGTTAGCTAACTAGATAAATGACCTTAAAATTAGCAAAATAGTTCTGTCAAAAATTCCATTTCCATTTTATTGTTACAATTAAAATTTACAGCTATTTCATGTCTTATTTTACATTTAAACAAAAGAAAAATAACCAAAATTGAAGAAAATTCATAGAGATTGGCCATAGAGATACTAACAGCTAGTACACACTGAAAACTAATTAGCAAAGGCCAATAGTTTCCACTTCCAGATTCTTGCTAGTAGACCCTGATGGGCAACTGCAGAAATTCTTTTCTCAGTAAGGGTCAGCATAATCAGGACAAATATATTATTTGACTCTAATATATATTATGTAACTCCTATTTTACTCTGTGGGAAACTCAGAGAATGAAGCAAAGAAAGACGATGCAAAACAAACTAGGAAAATCTTTGACAGTATGTAAATAAATCTATAGAGTTTGACAGTGACATATGAATATGTTCTGATGAAAATGAATGTGCTAATATGAGAGAGAGGTCATCCATATATCGGTAAGTCATTTGTTCATCTGGAACAAAGATACATAAAATCAATTACAATTTTTACTAAAAAACATTTGATGCTTCTTAATACATTGCGCACTTTCCATATTATTGACAAAAAGTTTTATTCAGTGTGTTTCACATTATTTATATAACTTTCTGTATAACAAACAAATACAAAGTATAGTACAACAAAGAAACATCAGTTCAAACACCGATAATTAAGGGTTGTTTAACTATATATAAAAATAAAGAATTGAACTGATAATTTTCTATATCTACTGAAATATTTATTGCACTGGCTGTCTGTTAAATTGATAAACTACCACTCTAAAAGATCTACCACTGTCATCCCAAAACAACATTACCTTTAGCTTCTGCTCATCTTTGTGGTCTGGTAGACTGGCTAACTTTTTCTCAATGTCATCCAGCCATGTCATTAGGTCATCAGCCTGCCTCTTGTACTGATACCATTGATGAGAAATCTCTAAAGCCTTTTTTCTTCTTTGAGATCTCAAGTCCTGTTCACAGTGCAGACATTATTAGAACATGAATTAAAGGCTTATAAAATATGAATTAGCTTGTGTGCACACTAAAGGGGAAAAAAGCACACAAGGCTACTGGTTTTTTTTTTAAGTAGATTATGATATGTAAATCAAGCATATAATTATCTTAACACAACATATTTTCTTCAGTTTAACAGATTATCTTTTCTTTTAAAGGAGGTCCACATTCAGATTTGTTCACATGTTGAACAAATCACCGAGACAGTCACCAATCTTCAGAGAAGTTAAGGCTCTTACATAAAATTCAATATTTTATATAAAACACTTCTGCTCAGAATACTTACTGGACAGATGGGAACACAGCCCACTTAGTATCTAGCCATAAGTGGGCTTCCTGCGTTTTGTGGTCTCCTGAGAAATTCTAGCCTGCATGCAAACTTTGTAGCTACTCAAAGGAAAATCATTTAAATGGAGAAATATATGCAAAGGCAGGTTTCCATTTTCTAAATCAAACATAAGTTTATATACAGAATGAATGTCTTGTATTTATGACTCAGCTTTGTAAAGGTATTAAAATTTCTCTTTAATAGGGAGTTAAAAACATTATTTTATTTAATACAAATCTTAAATATACTCAATTTGCATTTGCTTTAACTACTTAACTTCATTCATATGGAATTCTGAAAATAGTTTAATTAATATAACTTCTTATTAAGAATTAAATTAATAAATTACTGGTACATTTTACATAAAAATACTCAGATCAAATTTCCTCAACCATTCATGAATTTTATTTGAAAGGGCTGAATGCCTTAACTGTGTCACCCAAAGGATAAGCAGTCACTCTATTCCACAAAAACATCCAGTAAGGATCTGGTCAATAGCATAGTTCTAGAAACACTTTTCTTGTTTCTCCTCTATAAAAATTATAAATTATGATCAGCAAAACTGTAAAAATTAGAATGAGATCCACAGGAAATGCTGCTTAAAAATAAGAATAAAATGCAACCATGTCATATTCCCCAGGGCAAAAACAAGTCAATAAAAATTTTCCACAGACAAATGCTGCTTGTCAATAAGATGAAAAAATATTTCTATAGTTGCCAGAGCCTATGGCTCCAGGTAGGTGATCAAGGCAACTTTCCAGCTGTAATATTCTTTCTTTCTTGACTTTTATTTTTCCCTAGAAAGACAACACTCCCAATTATGACTATTAGCTTGTCCAAATAGGTCTCACTGTGGATGTTTCTAGGAATAGTATCATACAGTTATGCCTCCAGGAGTGTGGTAACACAGAATTTTGATAGGCATCTTTGATTTTCAGCCTCTAAGGTACTAGGCCTATCGGTACTACAATCTATCCTGTTATAAAGAGGCTGGAGCTACTTTCCCCACTAGCGAACATAGCGTCTAAATGTTTTACTAAAGGATAAAACAACTTATTAATTGCCAGAAGCACGTTATATAATTGAAAATATAAGTTTGTGAGAACTGATTCTATCTGAGGTCTTGACTGCTGCTAGAGAAACATAAAACATGCATAATGTATTTAAAAAGGAATTATTATCAAAGAAATCATTGTTTTCCAACTGGCACTCATTTGTAACACTGGCAACAAAACGGTGCTTGTTAAGTTGGAGATTTAAAATGTCTTCTCCAAGGCATCAAGAGAAATAGATAAGAAAATATCTTTATAGCCAAATAGTTTTAAATTACTCATCCCTTAATAGTAATGGATTAATTTAACAGAACAATGCCCTGAATTTAAGAAAAAATGGTTTTAGTAGCATGTGCTTATAATTGTAGCTCCTATACCTTGAGAACATTATGTTTAGTCTGCAACAGCTGTTGTTTTATCTTTATTTCCTCCCGTTTTCTCTCATCTGTGATTCTCTTTTGAAGCATGTCGCCCCTTTGCAGCAATTCTTTCACTGTGCTCTCATCTTCACTCTGATTTAAAAAAAACCAAACAAGTATAATGGGCATTTTAATCTAATTATTACTTAAGTACTAGGAGGTACAGACATACGTTTCCTCTGCTATGGTAATAGTCTGACAAACTACTCACAAGTTCTAAACTGAAGACTGAATAACTTTTTCTTGCTTTTTACATACACCTAGAAGGACGCTTGAGGAATACAAGTAAAAAGGCACTTGAAAACCTACAGATGTTTGATAGCAGATTTTATGCAGCATCCAGGATAACAGGATGGAAACATTAAATACCAGAAGGTAAAATATATTTTACTTTAAAACAAAAAGGACAGATATATCTAAAATATTTTAAACTACTGTCAGTAGTTACTGTAATTTCCAGTATGATAGGATACCATGCAATTCCTGACTGTTTAATACATCATCAAAATGCAAAACAGCTATTCTGGCAGGGAAAATGATACCACTAAGTACTTTTTTACACGGAAGTTGAATTCATGCCACAGCTTCTGCTATTTTCTCTCTTGAAACATGTTCTTTACATTTTATGTAAAGAAAGGGAACAAAATATGTTCAAGTAGTGGAAACTGTCTCATCAAATTTGATCCACTTAGAATTTACCACTGCAGTACATATTGTCTTAAATTTTATTTTCCTGCATTAAAAAAACTAAAGAAATTCAATAAAGATTTCTTTCAGCATTGATATTTCAGCTGTCTTTGAAGGATTCTTCAAAAGGAAAAGAATATTGAGGTTTTATATTGCTTGTAAAGAAATATATATTTGATATTGCTGAGGACTCACAGAGAGGGTTCTAAAGACCAATCTGTTATTTCCCAACCAAGCAATATCACCCCTCTGAAATATCACTCTGAAGAAAACACAACACAGTGGAAACAGTACCAAAGCACAGCAGTATTTTAGTCCTCTTTTTTGTTCTTGTTTTTTTTGAGTTTTTTTTTTCTCTATAATATGCATAAACAGTTTTACAACTTTCAAAGAGCAAACAGGGGTAATAAAGCTTACCATATTCACAAAATCAATTTACAATAAACGGTATAATCAGATTGTTTAAGAATTAATTATCTAGTGGCATTTCCTTCAATGATCATTGCCTAGCATTTGTTTTTAGTGAATGTCTTCTTTTACTATATTGCTATATACTGCATTCTGAGTTTTCTGGGTCTTTATACTGCCACAGAGATTCTAGTAGTCATTCTCTGTAGATTGTATTCCTGCTTTGCTTAATGTTTTCAAAGTGTTGAAAAATGTTTTTCTTACAATCCAACTGTTAACTTATCACTAAAAGTTTCAGTTAATGTGAATTTGAGATTTTTTTATATAATATGTTAGCACAGTAAAATTTTGACCAGGTGTATCTAAAGATCCTAACACAAATATGTAAGTTTCTAATTTTCAGTCAGGTTTTTAATCTCACTGCTTACTTCACTCAGACTTCCATTTTAACCAAATTACCATATCTTTATTGAAGTCCTCCTCTTTCAGATTCACCCCCTGCTGAATTTCAACCTCCAGTGGTTCAAGCATTTTTTGTATATCAAAGTCAAATTGCTCCAGTTCCTTCAAAGGAGTGAAAGGCTAAAAAGGGAGAAATACAAATATTATCTATTTAAATCACATAATTAATTGTTTTATTAGAAATATAAACGAAGAGAGACATCTGTTCTGCCCCCATTGCTAAAACAATAGTAGAATTTCAATCATGTGGAAAAATACCTACACCATACATCTCAAAGTACCCAAAGAAGTAAAGTAGATATTATTTAACAATGCTGTAGAATTTCCATGTGAGAAATTTTTTAAAAAAAAATATTGTACTCTTACACTTGTGTGAAAGAACAAGTTCAGATAAACAGTGTAACATAACAATTTGTCTAAAAATTGTATTGCTGACACTACTTGGCTAAATCTGGTTAATCAGAAATTACTCACACAGCAGCAAGCATTCCATTCAGGTGAAAAAACACCTGATACTACCCATTGAGAAAAATTTCTTGATAATTTGTTTCAGTGTTTTGGAATCATTACTCTTTCATAAAAAAAAAAAAAAAAAAAAGAGAAAAAATGCCAGGTAAGTTATACAAAACAAAAGACAGATAATCTTTGTGTAAGATATTCCTCCAACATACTTTGTTTTAGATCTAAAGGTAATTAATACTTCACGATATTCTAGGAACTCTTGCACTTAGAGTTGTCTTCTTGCTAAACACATAAGCATATTTTATTCTTATCAGTTCCCTTTTACTCTTCCCTCCAGTACAATTGGTATTTATGATAAAGTAAGAGTTTGCAATAAAGTAAAAGTTGGTTACAATCAAAGTTAATCAGTTCAAACAAGGCAGACTGTAATTCATTTTCAACTATTCAAGATGACCTATGAGAAAAATGCCTTAATTGTAACTGGTTCATCATTTTAATGACAAAGAAATTACTGGAAATATAATAATGCATGATATTTATAGAGAATAATACTGTCCTCTCAAGTTTTTATGAAGCTGAGAATTACACTCAGCAAGCACTTCAACTGAGGTAGAAATAATAGCAAACTATACAGTAATTTCTTCTCAAATGCTGTGAAGGATATCTTCAAAAGTACTTAACTCTCACTAAAAGACAAATCAACTAAAAAAACTGGAATATAGAATTGCTAATCTCTGGCAAATGTTAAAAACAATAACAAAAAGGAAAATAGAAGGAAAACTACAAAATGAAATTCCAACAACTGAATGAGGTTCAAACCCACTTGAAAATGTTGAATCTCATTTTAGTATGTTATGGTAATTTTGTTAATTCAGCACACAACAATTATGTAGTACCATTTATGGACTCCACAGGTAACTTCTTCTTTACTTCACTGTTGTAGTCATAATTGTAAGCATTTGAAAAAATATAGCTAATTTGAAAACAGATGAGAATTGATTGAAATTATATCATAAGAGCTTACTATCCTTTCGTATTGAATTTCATTCGCTGATTGAATAATTTTACCCAAGCATGAAAAAAACCCAAAACACTTAAGAAGCATAATGTCACCTCATAAGAATAATTTTAGCCCATGAAGCTGATATCATGACTCAGGGAGGTGCAGTTACCTTCAGTATATGAGTGAACAAAAGGAGACATCCAGCAATACAGTCCTTTATCCAAATGCATAAAGCAAGTCAGTATAATTCAAGAATTCAGACAAGCTTTTGCCTCTCTGTCTTATTCAATACCTATTACTATAAATATCATTTGTGAATCATACCTTGGCTGACCATTTCCCGAGGTCTTGGAAAAGGTCACCTAAATTCAAATTTACTGTTAAAATTATGTAGTAATTGCTCTCATCTTGTTAGGTACCTAGTGTATGAAGTTTGGTGAGGTGCTACCCTTCTAGCTCATCCTGCCTATACAACTATAAATGAGAGAACGCCCAAGAAAGAAGGTTTCCAGGCTGAATATGTTTGTAGACTGTGTTCTGAAGATGCTTCATCTTGATAAGCTTCTTTTCCCCCTTCTTTGAGTGCGCCCATAAAATGCAATGCAAATATTTAACCCATGATAAACCATCTACAGGCAGTTCCTTTGTTCTCTAAGACATGCAATAATTTCATACCACATTATCAAAGGCTGCATCAGCCCTGTATGCTTACAACACTGTGGAAAAGCAAGGTAAAACTGAGAAAGAAAACCCGACTGCAGATAGCAGATGTTCAGAGTGAAAATTTCATACAACACAGTTGTTTGGGCTTTGTGCCAAGATGTTCTCTGTCTACAGACTGTACTGCTGTAAGAAGTAAATGAGGAGCACCACACTAGAGTGGCTGAAGTACTACTGATGGCAAATAGGAAAAAACAGATGATCTTTATTCACAGGACATGTTCTTTTCTGTTGCAGAAATGAAACCTAAATAAATATCCACAAAGAATTTCCTAGTTTTTTAGGCCCCGTGTAAACTCCAAACAACTCACGAAAACCATGTCTCTTTGCTTATGCTTTTTGCAAAGCTTGTTTCCAGCTCTGCCACTGATGCTCTGCGCATTCATTTCCAGTGCTATTGCACTAGCCAGAAAAAAAAAGTTAAGGTCAGGATTCATGCATTCCCATTACCCTATATACCAATCTGGATGGCTACCTGCTTTTGTCTTCTTAATAGCTCTCCATACTAAAGGCATCAAATACAATAGAGAAACAAGGTGGCTTATGTCCTCCCTCATTCCAATTCACAAGTCACAACTGAAAATATCTCTCTCAGACCATGGTGAGACATAGCCTCATAGGACAAGACTGAGTGCATTTAATGAAAAATTAGCCCCCAAAGCCCAATCTATATAAAAAAAAGGTTACTCATATTTTGAGAAGATTAAGAATCTTACTGACTCCCAGATGATGCTCCTTCTTTATCAGTTAATGAAGTAATCATTGTTATGTTCATATAAAGTCAGTGAATATTTCTAATTGTGAAACAGTGACAAAAGACTTTAATGCCCAAATCCTAAAACTTCAAATTTTAAAAAAATAAAATTCTTACAATGTACATATTTTTTCCTTTAAAATTTTATTTATTGGAGAAATCACAGTCTACTATGTAGTTGTAACCGTGCACTTTATATAAATACTATTTTGTATGCATCACCATATGGAAGCAAGTCCTCCTACCTTTCCACTCTTAATTCTTTGCGATATAGCTGCAAATCGCTGGTTGAGCTCTGACAGTTTAGGCTCTATTACTTTCCTGCAGTGATCTCCACGGTTTGTCATCAAGTCTACTGCCTGGTCACGCACAAAGTCCACCTTTGGATGCATATCATTCAGCTCAGCCTTTAAGCGCTACAGTCCATGAGCAAGAGACAGGGCTTGAAGTTAGTAATAAATGCAAAGAGAGAGAAAGAGAGAGAGAGAGAGAGAGTGTGCAAAGGAATAGGGAGCAAAACCACAAAGCAAATTCAGGTAATTATGCATGAGTGTGTAAATCTATTAGAAATACGTTAGATAACATTCCCACTCATATTCCTCAAATTTATAGCAGGAATGTATCTATACGTCTGTTCTAATATCTCTCAGAAGAAACAAATGGTGAACATTATTTCTAGGCAGGTTCTTATCTGCAACAATACAATACTCAGCACATTTCAGGATACGCTAAATTGTTTTATGTTCCTAAAGCTAAGAAGAGCTGTTAATTCATGCATTATGGAACTGGATGTATAGTTGTTGCTTTCATTACTGTTCATGACTGTAGTTGAGGCAGTTGCTGAAATCAATGAGATTTATGCTCTGCCTTGGAATTTGTAAAGTTTTGCTTTAGTAAATGGTATCATTATGCTAGTGTTGGTAACACAATTCTGATTTGATTTGCAAGCTTTTCTTGCAAATCAAGAATGTTCTTGTTCTAGTATGTTTTGACCATGGAGTTCAATGCAAAGTAAAACTGCACACCAATTTCAGAAAAACAAATACAGTTAATAAACTGAATTTATTTAATCTTAACAAAGAAGGTATTTTAAATGAGATACTTTAAAATGCACATCTGTCTTGCAAGTTTTTTTTTTGTTAGCCGGCCAAATGATGTAATGGGCCAATTAAAACCTTCTGATCAATACACTAACCCATTATTATACAGCTAGTTCACTGTATATAATAGTCTTGTCTGTGGTGTTGGTTTGGCATCAATGTAAACAGCGTTTATAGAATTAAAACCATCATATGACAGAGATATTAAACGCAGATAACATAGATATTAGAAAAGTATCACAGAAAAACAGAAAAACATTTAAAAATGAAGAACTCGGAAAAAAAATTTTGTTCAATCAGATGTGTTTAGGAGTATTTTCCAGAAAACACAGGTTTAATAAGCTGCTGTTCTACTCACCATGAATTCTCCAAGATTTATAATAACATATCTGGTTTTATTTCTGCAGGGATTTAACTTTGTAATGCAGTGAAAATTTGTTAAGTAACATATAAGCTGCCACAGGGTAGCTTTATCACAGAAAAAAAGAATGTTAATCAATTTGTGATACCTTTCAAAATACGCTAGTTTTGACATAGTCCTTTTTAAAAATTAATGGTCTTCAGAAAATCACAGTTTTTTACCTTAAGAATTTCCTCTTTTTGCTGGGGTTTTTGTTTATCAGATTCATCCAACAGTATTTCAGCACGATACATCCAAGTTGTGACATTAGCTACATTCTGATCAAAAGCGTCCATAAGCTTTTGATATTCCTGTATGTGAAAAAGGTAAATACTGCATACAAAAAAAGTAATCAGAACTGAAAATAATAGCTGTAATTATGCCACCTGTGGCAAACATGCATACATTATGAACTAAAACTTGTTTATTTTACATGGTAACTGCTTGTTTTGTGAAGGATAGAATTTGTTGTTTGTTTGTTCTCACTTCATATGATAAGTTTCTTCAAAAAGACATTCTAGTAGAGACAGAAGCTTTCAAAGTGACAGGCAAGAGGATGATAAAGTCACAGCAAGACACAGGTGTCTGCAGCTCAGCCAGACTACTGAGACGAAGAGGAAGCTGACAGCCTGACCTACTGGAAGTGGGAAGAAGAGTCTTCCAAGCAACAGGGACAAAATTCATTTTGGAAAGCCACTAAGTTGATTCAAACTCAGATAGAAACAAGGATGCACAGACAAAGTCACAATCAAGACTGGGAGTTTTGTATATAAAGCACTTATTTACATTTCATCTAACTTCTCTCCTCTAAGACTCTGCTTTTTAAAAAGCTATTCTAGTTGATATTCTGATAAATATTTTCCTGAATTTAAAAACATTTTATCTTTTTTGGTGACCTCATTGGAATGAGGCCTATGCATGTCCACAGAATACATGTGTGTACCACACACCTGAAATCAAACATTTTACTACTCCTTTTGGCCCTCACGTGTATGTACCTCTATTTTATACTGTTCTAAAATCAGTAAAAGACTCTCCTCTTTTATACCTTTTTATCATGGGTTCTAGTAGATATTAACAAAAGATTTCAAAGCAAAGAAAGAGAATCACTTCAGTTTCTCCAGGTCGAAATTGAATTCCCATGCCCTTGGCAACAGAAACAGCATACAAGATTTCCCAAAGCATTCTGGCAGCTCAAAGGTTAAGGCTCTGCTATGTTGAAGGTTTTGATCTGTTACCTCTTTACGGTAGAATAAATTTTAAGATAGATTATAGTTCTGTGACAATCAGCAGTTTGAAGCAGCAGGTGCTGAGGCTCCTGAATCTGTAATAAATGTGTATTTGGGATCTTACTTATGACTAGGGTTCATCCGGTCCTATTAAGTAATTATCCCCACTAAAACATGCACTGTAAAACTATGCAAAGGAGGACCATGCAGTTCTGAGAGACCAGATCATAATCCTTGAACACATTAAATGTGCACCCAGAGCAGAGTTCCTGATTTAGTTGCCTCTGAAATGAATCTAGTCCACAGCCCAAAACTACTCTGTGGACCAAACCAACATGCAAATGCGGGCTGACTTCCCAACTCCAAACAGCGATGCTAATGTAGCCAAAAGTAGCTGAGGTTGTCAGTTTGACACCAAAACTTACTCAACTTATTTGACTATTCCTTTCACTTGATTAAAATTCAAATACCCGAGGTCCTTGGGAAGAAACTGCATTTCATCTTTTAGGCAAAAAAAGAACGCAACAACCCAACAGTCCAGGAATTACTGAAGCAAGCAGAAACTGGAAGCACTAATAATCAAGACTCCTTAGAGCCACGACTCTGATTGTCTGTGTGCCTATATGCTCAATAAGCGTAGTCCAGGGCACCAGAAACAGCACTCCTGTATGTCTGAGCACCAGCACCTCCTCTATATGAACAAATGCATTTTCCTTACCAGTAACAGATTGAACCATTCCTCAGCACGTGAAGTTACTGCAATCCAATTACTGTTCAGGAGACTGAGTTTATCCTCCACTAGACTTTCCTTTCCTTTCAGCACTGTCTTCAAATTCTCTCCTAAATCACTGATGCTCTTAAGATGGACTTGACGTTTCTCAATCTCCTTCCGTGTTGCCTGCATGAACAGAATAAAAAATAGAAATTAAGGAAATTAAAAATGTATAAATAAAATACATGATCATGTTAGAAATTGGGAAGAAGTAGTTTTCTGATGCAATGTCACATGGCATTTTGGGAGAAGAGAAATATCTATATGAAAGGTTGAAGTAAGCATCATAATGCCCAGAATTCAGATGCAGTTGTGAAAGATTGTCAGTAGTATTCAACAGTGTTTTAAAACAGAACATATTGACTCCAGTATTTGTCATTATTGACTCTGGTATTTGTCATTATAGTTATTAACATTCACTTCCAGACAAATTCCATAAATATCTTCAGGAAAGAGCTCAAGTAAAATGTGTATACAACTTACACAAATTACATTAAGAAGTTACATGGGAATGGCTTTTTCTGTGTACATGGTGCACATGGCACAGAGGGTTTCTGAACTATACCTTATAAAGACAAAACTACCTTGTATCAAGTTGAACTGCTGATGTTTTTTCAAACAAACCAGAATTGTGACTGAAGGCAGAAGGTAATAATTTAATCTTTCAAATCCTTAAGATATGTAGATTTAAAAAATTCAACACCCATGAATGATTGAAGAAAAGTTCTGTTGCTTTCATACTGCCTGTACAATGTAGATTTCTCAGAAGTAATCTTTGCAGTTTGAACCTCTCTAAAATAAATTAGCTAGTTGGCTCAGCTCTCATAAGTGGGATTACAGAATTAATCAGAAGATGACATTATGGCCTTCTCAGTGGCTGATTACACATATTTATTTGTTTAGTCACAGCACATCTTTTATTTTTTATTGCATTCTGGCCACCGACTATGAATCAGTTGACACAATTTTCAGATAATTTTCTTTTACTGATTTTACTCACAGGAAATAAGTTGCTAAATGTGTTAGCTAATATAATTCTAAGTGCTTCAAGTCAACTTTACACTCACTGATATTATGCACTGTGTTAAATTATAGCAGTAAAACACTGGTAGACTCATACTGCTGATAGTAGGGAATGATACAGAACTTTTCCTGGTAGTACCATCTGCCATTTCATTTTTGAGAACATGGTTTCCTGGCAATCTAATACTTATCAGGCCAGTTCCTGATTAAAAGGCAAAGAAACCCCAGAATGGTTAATGGCTTCAGTGATAAATATACTCATTAAATCAGAATTCTAATTATAAACGGATTTCTAATATACAATGTTTAATGACTATCTTTCCACTCGCATGTCATTTTTCTTATCTATTATAACAGAACTGAATTCAAATGGAAAGATTTAGCTTGTCTCTGCTTAGTAAAAAGGGAAGATTTACTGTCATCAGTATATTGCCCATCTCATTCCACATAACTCAGCCAAGTTTTTTTCTAGACAAGAACAAACAACAGTCTTCCCTTCACATCCAGATTAATGTTATGTTTCATTAACATTATTCCCTACTTAAGACGGACATTCCTTTATATTTCTAGGTGCTTATACGTTGAAGACAATGTTTGCATGTGTGATTTTTTTACTCTAACCCCTAGAGTTATCCATGAAACTCTCTGAGTTTTTCTCAGTTTTAAGAAGTCTTGGGTACTGAAAATGAGCTAGAAATAAGTGCAGTAATAAATATAACAGCTTCCTTGTGCTGGGAAGAGAAAAGATTATGAGCTGTCTGCCTAGTTACATAGTCAACAGTACACATCCAATTTTCAGTTAATTTGCACTATTGTGTTCTCTTCTCTCCCCCTCCGTTTTCCATCTTAGGTTTTCTGCAGTCTTTCCTCACAATGGGAATCTGCTGAGCTTAATTAATCTCCAAGTGCATTTTATTAGATTGGTTACTGTCTTTGGCAGCCTACTTACCCAGGAAGTCCAAAGCCACAACATTAATCAGATACTGTGAGGTCCTGGTTCAGGGGACTGAATTATCAAAGTATAGTTTTGTGCGATGCCTCATGGAAACTCACACAAGACTATCAGTATCGTACTTATTTATAAAGTCCTTACAAAAATTTCAAAGTGTCCAGGATAACATGCAGCAATTCCTGCCTCTTAGTGGGAGCAGATTCCTTACGGAAAAAATGTACTCACTTCACATAATTTCTTCAAATAGTTACATTTGGAAGCCTAGGATCTGCCACTTCCACCATCTGTCGGTTAGCTCCAACATAAGAGTCTGCTTGTATTCATTTGAACTTACATTTACTTTGTTACTTCTCTTCCCTAGAGAGAATCTTAATAAAGGAATTCTGAAAGCTGTTCACTCAGTATGTATATACTTCAACAAGGGGCAGCTGCTCTCACCCAAATTTGTTTGTTTGTTCTTACTTTGTGAACTTTCTACTGACTGTAGGAAAAATGCTGAGGTACTATGTAAGGTTAGACTGCAGTGAAGGCTTTGGGCAGGATTTGAAGCTGAAGTATACTTTTTACCAGTTTTTCTTGCAAACCTTTATTTATCAAATCCTTGTGAGAACTCGCAGTACTCAATGGCGTTCTTTAAGATTGGTAAGTGGAGTGGTTCCCATTTGATGTATTTTTCATGTTAATATTTCTTATTCTAATTAGCCCACTACCTTTTTTTGATTGTCCTAAGATAAAAATATGTTGTACTTTAGTAGCAAGTGTAAGATGTAACAAGGACTTCCCACTTTATAACAGCACTGATCATCAGGCTTTAGGTTCTAATTATGCAGCTTCTGAAGCACTAAGGTCTAACAATTAAATTATACTAAGGACAAACCTTTCTATTTAAATTCCTATGAAGGTGTATATACATCTAGATTAACTTTCCTGAACATGCATGCAGGAACATACAGCATACGGTTCTGTTACAACAGAATTGTACTATGTGGTTTGAGACCACCAAAAATGACACTTAATTTCATGACTGGGTAAATGGATTGAGTAACTGGCAGATTAGTTTGGAAGCATTAATGACATATGATTGTATAATCCATACTTAAAAAATCTGACACTGATCCTTTGTTACAGGTGTTAAGATGATAGTATCAATGAAAAGTAACAAGAGGAACAAACTTCAGTTTAGGAAAGGCAGAAAATGAAAATGAGAGAACAACAAGCAGCAATGAGTTTTTTAGGGGTCAAGTTTATGGTTTGAAAGTCGAAGCAGAAATAGTCAAAGCAGAAATAGTCAAAGCAGTAAATGTGAGATAATAATAGCAAAATTTGATCTGTATATCTTTTCGGATACTGCTTTTTAAATATTGTCATTTTTAGAGACTGATCACGGAACACTTTCTTTTTCTCTTTATTTGTTTGTAAATCATCAGTGTATTTCAAGGCTGAAGACAATTTACCAAACTAAGAACTTGAAAGGGGCAGTAAAATGAACATAAAACCAAAACACCTAACCACAAAGCAGACTTTACTCCAGCACCTTTAATCTGCACAGAATTTAAAAAAGTAGCAGGATTGCCTGTGTATCATTTATGACTATTTCTACAATTGATAGTGAAACTGGTAATATGTTTAAAAAATTCTTCCAATTAAACAAAGCAGAAGTGGTAGATTTTTACAAAAATACACAATACTTTTTACATAGGGGGGTTGTTGTTTCATTTTGAAATTAAATAAGAGCATTTGCCCAAAATACCAATGGCTGTATTTAATTATTTGAAATTATGTATCTTTGAATAATGATGAGCACAGCTTCCTCTAAAGCAGAGATTTTAGTATATGTGTACAACGATGGCGTGGTTTGCTTATGTTCTGACTGGATTTTTATTGCATATCTAGAATATAAACTAGAATAGCTTGTATTGAATGATACAGTGCTAAGTCTTAACATCACACAAAGATACACAGTTTCATTTTAGGCATAGAGGCTTAACCTAACACAAGAGCTCAAGGTGAAGGCTCATGAGCCTCCAGAAGGAAAACGAATGAGCTACAAACCACCTCCTGGCTGATACCTGAGCACGTGGAATATATAGTGTCCTGAAATCCTTAATCTTTCATCTGCTAGAGTTGCTTTACTGTCTAATACTTTTCTAATCATGAGTAGACTAGGATGAGAGATCGCTATTTACATGGACATTGGATGGATAATTTATAATACCCTCTGAAAAATGAAATTAATCTCAGTGAAGATTACTGCAATATGAAGGTGAATTGTGATATCGACACTTGCAGAAACTAGATGGTTAAAACTTTTCTGAGCATTAATGTTACGGTGAGATAATATTATAACAGTTACAAAGTCCCATTAATTAAAACCCTAGATTTTTTCTTCTCTTTATCAAGAAAGAACTCTAGCTTTCTTTAATATGCATAAACTGAAATCTATAAAGGTACAGTGTGTGTTACATTGTTACCTTGCCCCAGGCAATTTCAGCATCCAAATTGCTAGGCATCCCCTGCACAGTTGATCTCTTCGTCAATTCTGCATCAGTTGCTGCAAGCCATTCTGTCACAGCATTAATTTCTTTTCGTAGCTTTCGGGACAATTTCAAGCATTTCTCTAACTCTTGCTTTTTTTCTGTCACCTGCAGAAAGAAAATATGTGTTTCTTCACTCTTAGTAAAGCAAGTTTGATTTTTATATACCATTTTCTACATGCCACTTTTTTATAGAATACTAACTTGTAATTTCACAAGCCAAGCTGCACTTTTAATACGGTTATGTCTTGCCTTAGTACTCTCAATATCTGTAATTTTACTCCTGAAATGCAAAGACCTACAAGAAAAATATGTGCATAAAGACACATTGAGTTTGACCTATCAGGAAACCTCTGCAAACCTTCTCTTTCCTTGAGACGCAAAATAGATGTCAAAATCATTCAAAAGGTATATTTTCAAATAGATGATATAGTGAGGTTGAATCCTCAAGCTACACTATGTAGAAGAAAAAATTATCCACCAAAGAAATCCCAAATCTTGAAATACAGAAGTCACTGAATGATATCAAATTAAGGCAGCACAGTTAAGTTTTAAGTTTTTAATTTCTCAGCATACTATTTTGTCTGTTTAATCTCTTTAAATGTAGGGAGTTTGCATAGGAATTTGTAATAAATTAAAAATCGCAGATAGATATTAAGGAACCTGTAGTCAGAAAACACAAATTAATAAATGATGTTGTGATGAAGTTTAATAAAGGCCTACTAAAAAAGGTGGATTCAGTTGCTCAGTAGGTTACTAATATTTAAAAAATACTAATTACTTGGCATGTCAATTAGTAATCAAGCGAGACTGTAGCCACTGAACTTTTAAAAGTATTTCTTAAATAGAAAAAATTGTCTACAGTTGTGCCAGGTACAAAAAATGGTATTGATACCTACTGAAAGTATTTGGGGCTTTGACACTGAGTACAAGTAATAGTGCAATAATCAAATTGATTCCTAGCTCTCCTGTCAAGGAGAGTTTGAAGTTTTAAAATGTAATAGGATGCTACAAGGTTGTGCACACAGGGTTTGCTATTCCTGTGTAAACAGATCAGATTTATCTATGGAATATGCAATAAAATGTCCCTGATCTTATATTATCACTCTGCAAAGGCTTTCTAATACAATCTCATATCACTTCTTCACTGAATAAGGTGAATGTTCTTATACACCAAATTTATTAAATGAGATCTTGGAACCTATAGTCAGACCAAGAGATAAATTCTGGAAAAGTACTAAACTCAGCTTTCTAGAGCTGCATTCACCCATGGAGCGAGGAACTCACCATGTTTTTCACCTTTTTCTGATAACTATTAATAAATAGTATAAATAACTATTTGCAGGTAACTAACAGCAATACAACGCAAAATGTACTACCCTAAATGTGATTCCTAAACATGTGGTATCCTATAAAATGAAGGTATGGATACACAACCAAACATAGAAAGAATATTTGCATTGCTATATTCATCTCTAAATTCTGTATATAGTACTAATAATATCACACTCTTCCCATATACACTGTACACATCCAGAGGTTACTGTCAGTTTCTGTTTGTACATGATGTCTTTCTAAAGAAAAATAGGAAACAGTGCCCTCTAAAGGAGTTCTGTTTCATACGTTGATATCACATACTATCTGCATAAATTTTCTCTACTTATTAAAGCTAATTTAGCTGTACTGAATAGTTTACTTGCAAGAATCCTTGGATGTAATAAATAAAAATAAAATGAGAAAAGCAGGTATTTGAATCAAAAGAAAGGTATTTTGCAGCCTTTTAGTCTTACAGTCAAAATTTCCTGTGCAGCAGTGCTATTGTGAAGAGAGACCTGACATTGTAAGTAATAGCCCCTACTGCATGCAACAAGAACGTTATTACTGCAGCTTTCTTTTAGTGAAGCATCTTGTTCTGATGATTTACCATAGAAAGATTTGACACGAGGATGCTACAGACTGCACCTCTAGCCGCTCACAACTGAAAAACTACCTAAGCTGTACTGCTTGCGTCAGAGAGAAAGAATATGGGCAAGGAAATGCACAAGTAAGCACAGTCATGGAATAGTTCTCTCAAATGCAACCACTATACCACTATATTCAAATGACATTTTGTTTTCTTGGAATTTCATCTCAAACTTATTTACACTGAGGCCACTACTAAAGTCTCAAAAGTATTGATCGTGCTTTTAAAGCATATTTGACTAAAAAAAAATGAGGCAAACCTCAATGTTCTGAACAGACACAACAATTTATAAACCAAAGAGAGGTCTAGGATCTGATACTACATAAATGATTAGGACTATTCATAGGTATTTATATCCATATGTGTATATGTTAAAAAAAAACCACACAAACCCCAGCCTTTTGACTAAAGAGAAGTCTTTCAAGGTTCAGAAAGTCTAAAATGAAGATACCTAAAATATATAGAAAAGCTACAGTAGGTATAGAAATTATCAGAAATTATCATTATTGTCCTGATCATTTGACAGCACAACACTTCAGCGTTATTCAATCTATTTAAATTAAACCATTCCATATGCTTAAAAATGATCTTAAATATTGTTTTAAACATGAAGAGACTTCCTGAAGCAGTACATATGAAATCACACAAGTGAGTTTACACCTTTCAGCCCTGAGACTTACTATTAGTTATGATTATTATAATTTTTCTCTTAAAAAGACAGACTTTTGACTCAATGCAATCAACTAGGGCTGGTAAGGCTAACTGATTCATTTAGTTCTTATCTCTGGGCCTTTGTGACTCTCTAAAACTGTTACCTATTATGGCACATAAAAGTAAATGTGAGAAATTACATCTAGGACAAGAAAGCTAAACAGTACTGCAGATTTCTGAGACACATTAATTTGCAATATGGTTCACTTCACATCACTAATGGCTTCCTAATGACACTTTTTTATCCCTTTATTAGTTAAGAGAGGTTTCCTATGACAATGGCAATCTGCTGTTACGTTAAATATAATGTAGGACTAAATGCTACAATCCTTTCTAAAATAATGGAGAACCCAAATATATTATCTAATCTGAAATGATAGCTATCTACACCTTAACGAAGCAGACATCTTTCTACACATTCAAAAGATTGATGTTTCAATACCTTTATTTTTTAGCAAGAGAACTGTTTTAATTCAGGTTCCCAAATGAGTATTATCTCTGTCAAAAATAGCAAACATCATTTATTGTTTTACTGTATTGTAGTCAGCAGAGATTGATTATCATTATGTATTTAAACCACATACTGACTCTTGGTGTTAACATGGGTTCATTTTCCTAGCTAGTAATAATTTATGGTTTTAATAATTTATAATTTGACAAAATAAAGAATATTCATACTGTCTTGTTAGGTATATTTGAAGTTGTTAACAGAATTATTTGTATGAAGTCTTTAGGACAATGCCACAACTCCTCTTCAGAGCAAAAAGATCTCTGCAGAGAATTGTACTTCAGGAGCAAGCAACATACTCCACAGATAATACAGACCCAGAAAAAAAAGCCTTTAGAGATCAACATACAAATCTTTTTTTTTTCAGTCATAGTCCTGCTCATATTGGTTAGTCTGTCTTTCCTGCTGTGTAATTTTAGGAAAAAATGAGTAAAACCCCATATTCTCCTGTTGAGAAGATGTAACAGCATTTAACTTATATGAATTGATGAAGAAATTGATGATTTATAGGTGGAAATTCAGTGTTCAGGAAATCAACAAGAATTATTCTACAAGGTTCATGATATATAAATAATATCATTTGCATGATCAGGTAAAATATTATCCCATTCTGATAACTATTTGGTTTTTTTTCTGCAGGCGAAGCTGAAATTAGTTAAGAGAATATTGAGAAAGTATTTGTGTAGTCTTTCTAATGATATGCTAACATACATTAAGTAGTCAAACTGAACACTGTATAAATGTAAATTTGGTAATCTTTTTAAAACAAAAAACAAACAGAAGTTTGATAAACAGTTTTTGTTCCAAGGCAGTTACAGAGCTCAATAGATGATGATTCACTTCTGCCCAACATGAACTAGTTTGATAATCTATGCAGGATGAAGGATGACAAATGACAAAATTCTAAATGAGAGTTTGCAGATACCTGAAATTTAAAATAGAGTTATTCCACATAGTCATAACTAAACAATATGTTAAGATATAGTGAAAAGGTAAGTCAGGGCTGTACATGGCATTTAAAACAGGGAATGCTTTTGGCAATATCTGAGGATGTGTAGTTAAACTCAAGACTGCAGATGAACCAAAGAAGAGTGCTACAAAATGTCCCCTGAAGAAAGCTTCCGTATCAAGAACCTCTTGTGAACAAATGGAAATTAAATACTTAAAGATCTGTGCAGTTAAAGGCAGAAGGGAATGAAAAGATATAATTCTCTCTTTTGTGAAATAGCTCTTCAAATAGAAAGTAAAAAATCACAAACAAAATCAAAATATCTTCCTGACCAGAAGTGTTTTGAAACAAATGACTGTTTGAGGCATTAAAAGGAAACAAAATCCCCTCTTATCCCCAAAAAATCAATGAACTAGTAAAAAAAAAAAAAAAAAAAGTAAAATCACTAAGAAAATATAATTCTAAATGGTAATAAAGCAATTTTATATTTTTCTAGAAGGTTCTATTTTTTTCTTAGAATAACTAGACTGCCATCTTGGTGATTCCCTTTCCCTCCATTGTTCTGTCCCACTTTTTTAGAAAATGCAAGGGCCTTGAATGGAACAAATAAAAAAACTCATTTATGAACTCTAACAAATTATTCTTCACCTTCCAAGTTTAAAAAAGAACATAGTTTTGTATTAAAAACACAGAACTTACCTTTGCACCCAAATCATTATATTGCAACTTCAAAGCTGTCAGCCTTTCATCCAGTTCTTTTGGGTTCTCCGTCTGCTGCTTTTGAACAATTTGTCTCCCAGTTTTTATCACTGTTTCCACTTCAGACTTCACCTCACTCAGGGTTTTGTATAGTTTCTAACCAAACCGAAATGTGAAAGTAAAATGCCATTGTTAAAATTAGTAAACCATGAAAGACTGTTGAAGATGTTATAAAGGTGAACTAGAAGTCCTTGCAGTGTTTCCTGTATAAAAACAACATCACAGATAACACTGACTATGCTCCAGTCCCATTTGAAAGCTAAAGGAGTTAAGAGGTACCATGATATGTGACTTAAGAATAGAGAAAACTCACCCTGAGTGTATGTGTCTATTTTAAAAAAAGTATATGAGAAAAAATCATCAGTTTCTAAATTGGAATAAAAATTAACAGATTCAGAACATCAAAGACCTGTCATCAAAATCAGCTGTAGAAACGTCATAGATAAGAAAGTACTTACCATCATGTATTGTTCTAAGATCTGATAAGGGTTGTTTTCAAACTGATTTAGATAATGCAGTATTTAAAACAAGAGCAGATGTTTTCTGTCCATTCATACAGCTTGTTTGGTATATTTAAACTACAAATAGCCAGTAAACTCACTTAAAAACCTTGGACAGTCTGATCTAGTGTGATGTCCTTGCCCATGGCAGGCAGTTGGAACCAGATGATCTTTATGGTCCCTTCCAAACCAAAATATCTGCAAATGTAATATATTTCCTAAATTTGTGAAATGCGTCATAATAACAAAACCAAAAGCATTCTTTCTTTCCATACGCAGCAAGTCAGTATCATCATCTAAATACATGACTTGTTATCTCAAGCCATTTAACAGTCACATAAATGCCCAAATTAACATTATTGCAAGCAGAGCAGAAGTTGAATTTATTTTTATTTTCTAATCTAAGATTACATTTCACAAAAACATGGAAATGCCATAGTGGAAGAAGAATTCACAGAGATATGTAGTGTCCTTTACCACACAGGTAATGTGAAGCTGTTGAGAAGCTTTATTGCTGATATGCCCAGCTGAATTCCGTGTTCTAGCATTTTACCATCTAGTGTTGGAAAACAAACTTACTCTTCTCTATACCTTGACAGAATTGCAAAATAAATTACACTGTATTTTTTCCACAGGTAATTTTTTGAGCTTTGCGCTTAGTAGCAGTATCTCCCACAATGTAAAAATCTGTGTCAGGTACCTCTGGAATAGTAAAGACAAGACTTTTTTCCCAGCAGATCTGGCAACAAAATATCCAAGTCCATTTTCTCCACAATGTAAAGTTAATTACCAAGCCAATTCTTAACATGGTTATTATTTTATTTACTTAAAGGTGGCATGTATATAGTCCAACTGCTTTCTGGTGCTTGATATAAATATGATCTTCATCACTGAAAACCTGACAACAAACTTGGAAGTGGAAGCTGTTGTACGATGCACATTGGCTAACACCTGATGGGATGCTATGACTAGAGTTTTAAAACTGAAACTTTATAAGACTCTGTAGATCAAGATGCTCTAAAACCACTGTAAGTCTCCCACAGAACGTGACAGGCCTGCAAAAGTTAGTTGCTGGGTAAAAATACTTTAATTCAGTACAGAGCTTCTAATTACCATGCCATTCTGATAAGAATTTGAATTTAAGGGCAATTTCACTTAAGAAAAACTGAAGACATAAAGAAATAGCATCAATTTGTTCCACACTTCTTTTTTAATTTAAATTTTTATATTTAGATCTGAAAAAGATTGAGGAAAAACAACACAATCAGACATGCCATCGGTCCAGAAAAAAACCTCAAAACCCAGCACCTGAAGACATGAATCTGATTGCCCTGATTTTTGCTGTTAAAATCTGTATCATCAAGACTATGGTGTCCATTTTTACTTCTCTTCAACAGTAAAAGGGTACAGGATTTTAAGGCTATTAAAGGGATACATACAGATTTTCTTCATATTTTTTTAGGATATATTCAGGTCCTCTTGTGCTCTTTTAAGAAAAGTTACAGCATGCTATCTCATGAAAGTTGTAATCTATGCTTTCTCTTCATGTTTTGTGTTTCCTGACTATAACAGACTCATAGAAAGGAAAAGTTTACTCTAAGGCTGTTTCAGCTATTTCACCATTTTATTATATCCTGGGAAACTTAACAATTTTAAGCGTTCAATGCTACTCTAACCTCATTTGCAAGCAAGAAAAGTAGAATGAGGAGGATTAACCCATTTCTGTCTATCCTTCTATCCTTGAAAAAAAATTTAATTTTAACTACAAGAGTTTCTATAACTTTAATTGTGTAACTATTCTTAAATATTTTTTAGAATATTTTTTAGAATATCTCCCAAAGAAATACTGGCATCATCATTGAAAATACTTTAAATTTGAAAGACAGAAGAGGGAGGAAACAGATAGAAGGACAGCATCTTTGAATATTCACCATGCAATGATCCAACTGTGATTGTACTAATTCCTGCTCAACACTTTTCGTCTCCATCTTGGGCACTTGCAACTTCACTTCATCTAAAATCCTTTTACATTCTTGAAGACGCTGTTCAAAATTGGCTGGCTTCTGAAACAAGCGAAACTTCATGGAAACATCTTGCAGCTTTTTCTGAAAAGTAAACACGGGTGAGAGGCAATTGTGAAATCAAATCAAGACTGAAGACAAGTCTGAGATCTGTTTCAGAATACTTCAAATCCATTATCAATCAGCACTTTCTTATTTAAGGAATTTAAAACTTTTTGGGAAAATACCAGCAGCACAGAATCTTGGTCTTCATAGGAAGGAAAAAAGCTCTTGTATCATCCAGGGGACTGGATGCAGCAGAGCCAGTGACAAAAGAACCCATATACTAAACTGAAGAAAGAAACCATTTTTATATTTTCCAATATGCAAAATGTTGAGGGGTGGGGTGAGAACAGAGGTTTAAAAGCTTGAGCAAATTGACTCACATTACAGAGTGGATGCTCATCTACTCTACTGTGTTGCTGCTTCTTGGTATGAGGAATCTTAGTCCCTAAAGAAACCCTAATAAAGTGGCTGGGTGGTAAGTAGGTCTAGCACAAACTTCAGGTTTTAAAGTACAAAATTGAATTCTATTTAAGTATAAAAAATTATTAAGGTGACAAGAAAGTAATTTGAAGGCAGAAAAATCTATGACAAGCACGGCTTCTAATTTAAAAATGTTCACAAACTGCTATTTTTGTGCATTAATTATATTGCTTGCTTTCATGATCCCTACCTCAGGGGGAGGGGAAATAAAGCAAAGAAAGGGCATTTTCATTATATACTTGGAGAACAACTAATTTCTCTTTAGAAGTAGAGAGGAAAGTATTAGTAGAATAAGTTTTTCAACTGTTTGAAAAAAAAAATAAATAAAGAATGTCACTAAGAAATGGAGAATTAAATAGGAACCCAGCATCTGCAAACACATTTTTGATTTTTCTTTATCTTCATATTCTGGACACTTTGTACCAATACAGTGTTGGCTGTACTTTACAAGCTTGAAAAAAAACTAAAATAGGGAATAGAAATAACCTATACATAGGCGTTAGTAAAAATACTTCCCATATTCATCAGATTTCTGTGAAGAAGGCAGGAATCATGAGAAGATGAAAATGGGTGACACATAAAACACAGATTTCCAGCAATTCCTTTCAACAACTTTTCTCATTAAATAATCTTAATGAAATTGAGATCCAACAAGGTAATGAAGGAATTATTTCTATAGATAAATAAGTGAAAAATTGAATAAAAACAGGAAAAAAGGGAAGGAATACATGGTCTTATTTTTCTTCGGCATGTTTGCATACACTAAATTCATACTCAATTAGTTTTTCATCTTCTTGTGATACTTAAGATTGATGAAGATCAAGTCCTATGGGAAGCTTGCAATGCCACATCAGTATTTGTTACACTATGTGTTGGAAAACACATTAAAAATTATCTAGAAAAGAGAGAGAATTATAGTATCAATGGTAGAGAAAATTAAAGCCTTGTCTGAAGAGTCACTGAAGGATTGCACAGGACTGAGGATCTATAGGAAAAACCCAAGAAAATTAGATTTAATTTAAAGAGCACAGGTACGACTGATGGGAGAACAGGAAAGCCCACAACTAAGCATCATTCATTTTTGATTTGTCAAAAATGTCTTCTTTAGAAGCAAAGAGTTTGAAGCTACTCAAAAGCAAAACTTTCGGTAATTAGATATTGTTAGAGATTTAAAATTCTTTTATATTTTATCACACTAAATAACGTTAAAATATCACTAGGAATTAGTAATGTGGGAAGGGAGTCAACTGAGTTTTACTTTAACTGCTGTGTTTACCTTAAAAGACAGATAAAAGTAATACAGAAAAAAGAATGCCATTTATCTGGTGTATAATTTCTTCCTGCAAAGAATTTAGCATTGAATTTCCAAAACCAGCCCTTCCTCAGACAAGATTTCACTTTCATGTAACAATTCTTAAGCTAGTAGGAGTAACTAGATTATCAGTTGTTTCACAATCTCATTGCAACTGCTTATTTTCATAATTGTCTACTTTCTGTCTAGGTAATTGAATTAATATTAGAATAAATACATGTTGAATTAGAATATTACTTAGAAGAAAAAAAAAGGGAAAAAGAAACGCATGCAGTATTTAAAAGTGAGGATGCTCTTCAGGATAAAAGTAAGTAAAAAATGTTGTGAAATGTAATTTACCCCTAAATGTAACGGAACTAAGGATTCAGCTTCATCCTTTTCGGTAGCTGATATTTACATTATGCATATAAACGTGCTATTTTTTGTTCATGTTTTATCAAATGCAAGAAGAAGAGATTTTCAAAATGACCCCACAAATTTGTGAAAACTTGTACTGATGCATATAGTCATCTAGAGAAGCCTTTTGAACAAAAGGATGGGTTAAGAAGACAAAAAAAAAAAGGCACCCAGAAAAGGCTAGTGCTCTCTTGCATGCTCCCTTGCATTAACAAACATTTAGATACAAAGCCATCCGATGCCGGCGTTTCACTGATGAAACATGGGCAACATCACAGCTGCCATGGAGACCATCAGAAGGTGAGTTAGTGTGAAAGAAGACAGTAAAATAAAGTAACAAATATTCTCTACAAAGAAAAGCTAGCCCTGCAGATAAGATGAGACATTTAACAAAAAAAAAAAAAAAATCAAGTAATTCATTTCTATTCACGTGTTATCCAACGTTATCCATAAAAATATATAAAACTGAAGCTAAGATACCTAGAAATATTTGAAAAAATAAAAAAGACCATTTTGTTTACTGTTACTACTGTAAAAAAATTCATTGTCCTTTCCAACAAATTATGACAATTTATTTTGCAGCCTGGGGAACTTTGGCACTAATGTCAGAAAAAAAAGCAACAAAATAGTTATGAACTGCTCACATATTAATGGGTAAAAATGTCTACTGTTCCTAAGTAAAGTCCTGTTGTTTGTTTGTATGAGTGAAGGGAAGAGGGAGGAAACAAAATTTGCATACCTGAGCCACATCAATTTGAGAAAGCACTCTTTTGGCAGCATCTTTACCCCGGTTTCGTTTCTTCATTTCTTCCAAACTAATCTCATGGCTTGTTAATTCAGATTGTATTTTCTATTGAAAAACAAAGACAGTGATCAGCAGGGTTTGAAGAAAAAGTTTATGTCATTAATACTATTTGGCACAGTTGATTTTGAATGATATTAAATGTAAGTCCTACACTATATATTGGATCGTTAGAGGAAATTATTCAAGGAATTACTTCTTCATCCCTCTGTAAATTATTCAGTTTAGTTTTTCTTGATCATAATAAAACCACCTTCTCCAGTTCAAACATATATAACTGATGTTGTGACAATAATGACATAATCTTGCTAAGAAAAATGTGATTAAATTGTAGGCAAATCATTATAGATTTCTTTCTTATGAAGGAAAACAACTATTTAAATTCAAAATTAATCATAGCAAAGAAAACTACAAATAGAAGAGTGACTGCCTTTGCTCTTCTCAATTCTTATTATATTCACAGCACCATCAGGCTAGTTGAGAGAAAACTGATCAAAGTATCCCATATGGATGTCATTGTCTCAGAGTTGTGTTATATCTAAAACCATATATAATTTGTGGTGTATTACTGATCAGAACCTATGTTCAGTATCTGTATACGGTAAATGCACAATGATATATAGTTCATTGATACACTAACTTAATCCATTTTCTAATACATATTTCTGGTTATCTCTTCCTGCAAAATCAGAATGCGATCAAATCATCACAAGACAACTATTAGCCTTATTGGCTCACCATAAATCAACATTACACAGAACAACTAATTTAAGTAGTGTTGGCAATATAATGGAAAAGAATTCTCATAACGTACATTGACAGAATGTCATTTAGAGCAATTTACAGACTTTTTATTTTTAAATTGTTAGAAAATGAGAAACTGTTATTAGCAGAATTGCTGAGTACTACTGAGAACAATTGCCCTGTGAAACTAATTCAACATATGTCCCCACCAGGAAAGGTATTTGAGGCAATTACTGCTGCATGAAAAGTTGATTTTAGCTTTTATCTTTTTTTTTTTTTTTACTATGGTATACAAGTATTTTTCAGATACACTAAAGACTAGCTATAAAGATTCAGTGTTAGTTAGCCCCTGAAGCCAAAATGATGTCTTGGAATATACACAGAAGAATATACAAGAATATACAAGGAAGATGTCTTGGAATATACAAGAAATATACAATCTTTTCCTTAAAAAGAAAGAAGATTCTGTTGATGTTACTTGAGGAATGTTGCAAGGTCACAGGAGGTGTGTATTATTGTACACATGTTCCTCCAAGATACCCTAATTTCATGTTGCATCATGTTGTACGTTAGTTGCTAGAAATTTGTTACACAGGGAAGAATTACTTTGCAGTCAATACTGACTACACCACCAAGATAACCAAATTAATAAATTCTCAAAAGCTAGATAATCCAGAGGAAGAGACAAGTGGTATGCATATTAACATAGTCTAACAGGGAATCCTGATGCTATTTTAGCTAGAATAAGCAACAAAGAGGTGAAATGTCTTCTATGGCCATGTACTGTGATGAGAGTGGCCAATTTACTAGTCTCAAAATGATTTATAAACTTCCACAAATAATACACAAAATGTAATGTACTGCAGTTCGTTAAACAGCACTACAGCAAAGGGATTAGGTTAAAATAGTTGCTAGAATTAACCACACTTGTTCCTTTTTTCCCCTGATTTCTCTCTCTCTTTAGATCCATTGCAAAAAAACAATTTAGTAAACTTCTATTTACTAATTAAACTAATTACTTTTCTACTGCTCCTGTGCAAAGGGGTTATTTTCATTCCATGACAAAAATGTGGCCAAGTCCTCAAGGATTTCTTGTTTTTTTCCATGGTAAGCCTAATGGAAATACCAAGAGGCTTTCAATTCTAAAACAAAGATTTATTGAAACATACGGTGATGTATGAAATACAGATAACTCCTTAAAGTGAGGACAGTTGGATCTCTTGGGTTACACATAGCAGAGAAGTAAACAGAAAGACCTTTCTATACACGTCTCTGACCTGGCAGAGCTGGTCCTTTCCTCACGGGATTTTTCCTGCCTAGCAAGGAAAAATCAGTGGCATTCTGGCTCGAACTGAGCTATAGGCAGAATCTATGGTAGGCAGATGTAGGTAAGCCCTGAGGGCTGGCTGTGGCACTTTCCCCTGCTCTCACAGGGGCTCCTGCAGAGGGAGGTTGCATGCTCCAGCCCAGAGGTAACATTCTTTTCTGTCCCACTGGGCTTCCAGAAGCTGCTCTCAGCTTAACTTCTTCCTTTCCTCTCAGAGAGAAGGTTTCCCCTATAGTTCGGATGATGCAGAAAATAAATTCACTGCATAAAAAGTCCTGGATTTGACAGCAATCCTGTGAGTTCTGCAGTGGCACGTGATGAAGATGACAAAATGACATGATTCACACAAAACTCTCAACCTTTAGATGTTCTCTGCTTTTCTATATAACCTAATTCATCATGAACTTAAATTATACTAGATTAATTTTGTAATTCATGAATCCATCACATAACTCTTATACAGAAATTGCCTGGATATGAATTTGCAGACTTGACTTCTTGAATTGCAGAGAACAGCTTGCCAGCTCTTCCTAGTGCATTAGGTTTTCTGATTTCTATTTCTCTAAATGCTACTCAGCTAGCTAACAATTCTGAAGAATGGTGCTCTGTTTAACCTCATTTTTGCTTATTTTTGTGATTTTTATCAATGTCTAAGGAGGCAGACCTCAGAGTAATTTATGGAGAAAATAAAACATTTAGAGACTATTCTGGTAAATTAATCTTTATAAATGGAAAGATCATGACACTAGCAGATATAAACCCCATATCTGAAGCAATTTCAGAACTGTTAGAGGTTGCCTTTGAAAATTCCCATAAGATAAACAAAGTAGCAGAAGATTAGAAAAACAAAATTGAAGTACCCATCTTTAAAAGCACGAAAAGAATATGTGTCAATGATGTCACACCTTTGCAAAAAAGAAGTATTTAATGCATAGAGAAATTATGTCATAGCTGGAATGACATACAGGTAAGTCTCAACAAGAAAGGTCTACTTAGTTATGGATACTACTCTCGAAGAGAGATTAACTGAAGAGTCCAAATGAGAACAACACATCATCAGAGGATACAAACACGATTGACAAGGCATGGCTGACAGTGCTGGACATGACAAATGCAGTTTGTGTAGTTAAAGCACAGTTAATGCAGTATTCTGATGCTATAGAGATGTGTAGAGTGTGAGAACCTGTATAGTACAGAAATCTGCATAGGTATTCAAACAATACACAACTAAATATAAGCTTACACTTCTGAATAATGCTTATCAGCTCTTCGCTGTCTGACTGCTGGTCTACACAAGGCTGAGCA
Organism: Cuculus canorus; assembly: GCF_017976375.1. Lineage (NCBI taxonomy): Eukaryota > Metazoa > Chordata > Aves > Cuculiformes > Cuculidae > Cuculus > Cuculus canorus. The sequence continues at coordinate 86,705,530 of NC_071401.1, forward strand.
AAATAAGTCTTGAGACTTCCAGCAGAGTAAAAGTAAGTGTAAATAGCTTTACCATGAGACATTTTACTAAACAGACGATTGTGAATTTTTGTCCCAGAATATTAGTCTCAAAGCAATGAAGCATAGCACTGTTCTTGTCAAGTAACACATTGCATAACTGCACAACCCTGCTATTGTATCATCACATCAACTTTGTTTTTTACCATAGCACAACAACATTTTAAAAACAGATTAATAACCATTTGAGAAAATAGACATGTACTGCTTATCATTACAGAACTAAAGTTATTCAAGGAGTGTATTGAAAAGACAAAATAGATTACTTTTGCTTTTTCCCAGAAACACAATATTGTTCATTTATTCTCTACATTGCATTTTGCTTGCAATACAGCATCTTCAGTTGTACTCAAAATGAGTCAGTAAGTAGAAACTCTTGTATGGCAGTGGTTCTCTAGCATTAAACTCGCAGTGCCACATGGTGGAGTAAGAAGCACATGGAACTTACATTCAAAAAATTATCCAAAGGAGAAGTTGAACAGCACATATCTATCTCCCCTTTATTTCTGTCAACTTTCTGAATAAACGAAACTGCTCATTTCATTTAAAAAGAGGACCAAAATACGATTTTGTTGTCTCAGATTCATTTAGTGGGGGTTGAAACTAGATGATCTTTAGGGTCCCTTCCAACCCTAACTATTCTATGATTCTATGATTCATTTAAAAAGAGGAGCAAAACATAATTTTGTTTTCTCAGATTCATTTCCAATCAGCTGAACCAATGATTATTCCTTCTATCAAAGCTCTAAACAGATTTGAATTTTTTGAACGAAATACACAAAGCTCCCAAACCCTCGACAGCTTCCTGGTTATTAATTCTCCCATATGTTCTTTTAGAAATGTAACACATACTACTGAACAGTTTTCTAAATCTCCCAGCATGGATAAACTGACCCCATCCAGAAAACAACATCATCGACCAAAAGATTCCTATTCAAGCTGTGCAGGAACTGTTGCAGGATATTTTATATCAATGGACTGTTTTCAGCTTTAGAAAAGAACTATGCCAGCAGAAGCTCCACAGCAGATGTGGCCATGCAGTATGTGCCTATTCTGCCGCCAGTTGGTATGGCCATTCATTAAAGAAATTACTTACTATATCTACCCACATAAAATTGATTCTTTATTCCCTTTCCTTCTAAGGACTTCCAAAAACTTCACAAAAAAAACTTCAGAGAACTTCAATATTTGCATTAAATCTGTTCTGTTGTTAATTAAGTTTTTTTCATTGGGTTCCACAGGCATCTTAAAATAAAAATATGAAAGGGAAAAACTCAACAGTCTCTATGTTGATTTTCCCACAGTGGATATAGTACAATCAGGTGAACTCAACACCAGATAATAAAATCTCAAGAACAAATCCAAGTTCTGCTAAAGCGATGAGCTGAAATTTTCCCATGAAAGTGTGCTAATTTATGTTGGTTGAGTTTTATGCTGCTTCAGTTATTGAAGGTCTGAATTGCTTCCTTTTTTTGCACAGGGTGTGAACATTGTCAATACTGTATCTGAGGACACACATAGACCAGCTGTTTCTATGGTATATATGAAGCATCACTGAAAAGACCTTCATTGTATAGGGTCCAACTACACTAGAAAAAAAAGAGGACACCTTCGTAGCAAATTTTTGTTATGTATTAGAGTTATGTAATTACAAGAAGAGAAATTAAATCAATACATTTTTAACTAATGCTGAATAGTATTTTATTTCATAAAATAATTGTTTACACTATTCACATGGCAAGAAAGGAGAAAAATAATTCAGGAGGGTCAACTGATAGCTAACATAGCCTAGGATTCAATCTTGAACAATAATTCATCCTGTTCTAATACTGATATAAGATAGAAGCAAATAAATTAGAATCAGTTTCAAAATAAGATCCAATGGAAATGTGATCCTGTTTTCAAACTATAACTTTTTAAATTCATACACACATAATATGAGCCTACAAAAATGCACACATGCCTGAAAAGCAACTGAAAGGTATATCTATCTACATTTTAGTTCAAAAGACACAGAAACCTTTATTTTCAAAGAAGAGAAAACATGTTTTTCAGGCTACATATATTCAGGTCTGACCATCTGAGATACTCCATGCAAGACACTGATTTTTTTACAATAATTTTAAACTCTACAGGCATTCCAGAAAAAAACCACAATTGAATGTCTCTCTAAAATCATTATAAAGCATCCATTTATATTTCCTTGTAACTTTTTTTGTTTGGTTTGGTTTTCTAATGTCACTTACTAAATTTAAGTGGAATTTCCAGAAAAGTTGCTGTACATAATACTGTAAATTGTTAATAATTTTATACCAGAGATGTTTGGTTTTATTTAATTTATATTTTTACTATTTTAATGGTGCAGTAAAGTAGATGCTACAAAAAAAAATGAAAGAGTAAAAGTAAGAATTAGATGTAGAATTTTATTTCAAAGGCTCAATAAACCATTTTGAATGAATGAGAAAAGCTATTTCTGTCTAACTTATATGAGCTGTAAACATTGAAATATAAGTACATTTATGTGCCCATCATGAAAAAACTAACAATGTTGTCTATGTTTCAATAATTCAGTAACAATCCCTGGGCTACATAATCAACTTTGTAAAAGAGCCACCTAAGAGTAGTGGAGATGATGAGTTTCTTCTTTCTAGGCTGAGAACTATATTTTAAAGACTCACACTTTTCTTTTTAAAGTTCCTTCATAATCTTCCATAACATTTATAGTTCTCCATATCTACTGGAAAGGTATATACTATAAAACAGAGGGAAAATATGACTTTGCCAGAAAATTAGCTTGAACTTCTCAGTGTAATGCTATCTAAAATTTACTTGCACTTCCATAGTGGTCATGTTGTAAATCCCTGCTAATAATACTAGGCTGAGTGGCAAGCAGACATTCATTAGTTGATTGAGAAAACCAATAAGCCCATCAGTTCAACCTGTATATAACTTACCTGTGCTTCCTGAGGGACTTGCGCTGCATCAACTCTGTCTGAAATGTAGGCTGTTAGCTGTTTGTCAATGACAGCAAGAGACTCTTGGATTAAGCGGAGGGTTTTGTCCGTCTCCTGGGCAGACTGAATACTCTGTTCAAGACTCTTTTGTCTTCTCACAGCCTAAAACCAATGACAATATTATCAATATTCATAGCAATAATGCATATCATACATTTTTTCCCACAATTTTTTTTTCCCAAAAATGCAGGCTAAGAATCAAAAATAATACTCCTGACTTGTGATCATCTACCTTTTTGTATGATAGGTTGCGCATCTTTTTGCCACTCATTAAGTTATTTTCAGTAAGTGACAAACAAACAAAATCCCAGACCGCATACACAAGTTCTAAAAAATACAGGACCCTGAAAATACAGTGCATGCATTGAGGATTTCTATACAGAGTGTAAGTTGGCAAAGCTGCATAATAAAACCATCCTGACAGTGCAGTCTTTCATTCTGAGGCATAGCGGTCCTCCTGATCTTATTATATAGTTCAAGAGATTTTGTTTACTGAGAATAGGGTTACTGTCATCACAATCCCATCTGAGACAATCCACTTCAGTAAGTGAGAGGGATAAAGATTCTCTCGAGAAGGAGCTCTCTTATATGAAGTATAAATAGCTGCCTGGAACAGAGGCAATAACTACTTACAGAGGAAAAAAAAAAAAAAAAAAAGGATAGATCCATGTCTTTTGTTGTCTGAGGACTCGCCCAATCTATTATCACTCTAACAACAGTGTCTTTTCATCTAGAAAGTTGACTCTTGCTTCTATGCTGCCTCAGTGCTATAGTGCATTGCTTACCATTACCTTTTCTTTGAGGAGGAAGCTTTCCATTCAAAGGAGCTCCCTCTATGGTTTACCAAATCAGAACAACAAATTCTCCTGCCAAGTTGACCTTAAAACACATGTACATTGAATCATTTGACATAAATTGGTGAGATTTTAACTATTATATGTAACAACTTAATATGATAATTACCAGGTAATAAAGAACATGGTACTTACTTCCATCTGCTATTGTGTTCACCTGTGGTTTCATATTTTACTTAGACTACAGCTTCTGCCTAGCAGAGTATGAGCTTTATACAAAAGCTCATACTAACTACCAACAATCTCAAATGCAATACAGTTTTCCTTTCTGCAAGCCCAGCCATACTGCTCACCACAAAATAAAGTGACTAACTTCTTTGACATGAAACAAAGGAGGGGGAGAAAGCAAGCAATCCATTGCTACGTGTCCTGCCATTTTTCAAGTCAAATCCCACTTTCTCTCTTTGGTGAGCCAGCTATACTTTAATTTGATTTCACAGCTATTACTACACTCTTGCCTTGAACAAAAAACCTACCTCAGCAATTCAGTGAGAATTCTTGATATATCTATACCTTCTTCACACAGCTCAGATTCTTACAGAGCTTTACTTTTAACAAATGAAAAAGATTTTTTTTTTTTACCAGTCTTGCTAGCTGTTTCACTTCCTTAAAGAACAGAGATCCAACCAAGATTTACTATATTTATTTCTGTAAGCTGCTTTGTGCTATTTCAAAACAGCTGATCAGATAATCTTGTATCACTGCCAGTGCTAGGAACCTTCTGTGGAACTGAGAAGCTTTACATTATCGGACCCATGCTGTCAGTGTTAATGGAAGCACCTGAGCCACTGAGGTATCATTACTCCACCAAATGAACCATTAAAGCAGTGTAACTTCCCAGGGCAGTACTAAAGCTTGCTACTTAAATGACTTTTATCTTTGTCTGATTTGAGGTTTTATATTACAATCTTCTCAGCCTGTTTAAAGCAGTTGGGTTAAATGCCCCAGCTTCCATTTACCTTGGCACTCCTTACTACTAATTTGTCAGCCCGGGTAAGATAAATTCACTCTCTACCTTTCCATTTGCATTGCTATACAGTACACTAAGAGACACATCACATCAGAAAACAGGGTAAGTAGGTTTCCAAGGCCCACAGAAAAGGGCATGTGCCTGGAAGCATGGAAGAAAACCTCTCTGTCCTTACCAATCTCTTCGGCTAATTGGTAGGACTAACCTACATGTACAGTTGATTCATGTTGAAGGTTGTGGTGCTCTAATAATCAGAAAAGTTCACTGTTTCAAACAAGACACATCCTTACTAGTCATTAAAATAAGCGCCTACAAATTCTGGAGAATTCAATATACTGGACACAAATTTGGTTCTAAGTTCTTCTGAAAAACTATTATTATGGCAATACTTTGAAGCTTTGAACCTTTGCAAGATGTTGATCCATGCTATAATTTGCAGGTAGGCACTTGTTTAAGTATAGATAAATTTGCTGCCAGCCTTAGATGCAACCTGTATGCATACAATGAAGTAGTTATCACCCCAGGGAAACTCACAGAAAGTCTTAAAGTCATATGACAAATATGTGGTGATTGAAAAGTTGTCACCCCTGTGCTGACATCAGCAGAAACTATGTATGCCAAAATCCTTTTCTCAAATACAGCTGGAAAAATATTCCCAAACCTATTGATGAAATATTAAAGATAAAGTTAAGAAAGTATTACAACAAATCCTTGCCTGAGTGACTGAATTATTATGGCCGGATTGCAAACAAATATGATGTCAGATAAAAATGTATGCATGCTCGTGATATCTTAACGTATGACCAAAGTATGTACACACACACACAAGGACAAAACATTCCCCTTTCGTTGTCCTCAGAGAGCATTTGATTACAGCACAAGAATCTATGTGACATTTTGTATCTTCCAAGGGAGGTGAAAATATACTTTTTCCAAAAATCATGAACAGTTTAGATGAATGAATGGATAATATCAGACCAGAATGTATACAGAGGTAGAAGAAAGGAATTATTATGGCACTAGGAGCAGAACCACAGAGCCAAACACTGGGAAATGGCACTTTCACTGCTGTGATGATTTTCTCAGATAAAAAAATAGCTGCTCCTTGAGCTTTTTTGCCTATTTTTTTTGTGGTGTAGTAAATTAAGATGTAATCAGAAAAAACGATAACTAGATTCATTATGTTGATAAGCAGCTAGACATAGAGGCCAAAACGGTTAAAGGCTTGCCTGTTGCTTTCATGATCAAGTAACATCACCACTTGAGGGGCTAAATGCCTTGACCCAAACAGTATGTCTTGCTGTGCTGCCTGCTAGGAACAGACCCTGTCCTGCACCCACACCTAAAATTAAACCTTTTCCCTAACCCAGTTTAATTCACACAACAAATGCAATGCAAGAGTCTTCACAATAATATCAAAAAAGGTATGATACTCTCAAAGTTATGTATGAAAAAGTAAGATGTTTTTCCAGTACACAATAGCTGACTCACAAACTTAATCCTGCTCACAAACTAGGTCCCTGGCACCATCACTGGCATTATGGAATACTTATCAATTCAGTCCAGAGGAATGCCACAATATGGTGAATGTTCCTTCCTTTCTTTCTGTAGAAAAGACAGTTACTGATGTGAGTAAACATTAGATGGCTTTTGAGAAATGGGTTCACATACTGCACTCTTGCATCTGTGAATCTGAATTTCAAATCTGTCCTTAAAACTTGTATGTCTAGGCATGTGCATATCTATATATATTTGCACTTTCAACAAACAAGCGAATGTTTAAATTATGATGATATGGGTTTTGTGGCTACATTTTCGGTCGTGTTTCTTTGTTTTGTTTTGGGTGCTTGTTTGTTTTCTTCTGTGTTTGTTTCGTTGCTTGTTTTTTTCCTTCTTTTGTGAAAGATTATGGTTTTTCTATTCCTCTGTGGGAGAAATAAATTGTTTAACATGGGTCTGAGGACATAACAGGAAGCTCCAGTTTGCTATCAGATCATAGTCAATAAAGCTGAAGGCTTTGGTCTCTAAAGGGAAGCATCTGAAAGTTAATTGCTAAATAGGGAATATCAGGAAAATAACAAAGTGTTTAATTATTTCTGAGCCTGTGAAATGTTGACATAAGTCAAGGAAAATAAAACCAAACAAAAAAAGTCTGCTGTTATGCACTATCAGAGTGAAGGAGAAAGAAAAAATATTTATAGACTCCTTTTTTTTTTATAAAAGTCTCTGCAGGGTTTTTAATAGATTTTTTCATTATTTCTTATGATTAAGCATAAAATTTAATTTTTATGGTATGGGGTATTGCATAAATCTTCACAATTTAACAAAAATCAATGGTAAATGCAGGAAATTTTAACACTGCATATTTTCCATATAAAATGCTATTTTAAGAGAAAGGCTGCACTGAGAGGCAATTAAATGTCAGGAAAGTTGGAGGTGCTCAAAGAGTTGCTTGTAACTGTAGCTCATTCTTTGATGTTAAGTATTATATCGTTATATGTAATTTTAACATTGCCACTTTTTCCCCTTTATGTATTTAATGACATTAGTCATGCATGCAGTTACACTAAGATGCCAGTTACTATTTTACAGTTAAAACCAGATAGAGTTATATTGTTGAGGCAGTAATCAATAGTTGTGCTGTGGTAAAAAGACAGAAATCAACCTTTCCAAAATTCTAGTGCTTTTACTACATGTTAAATTTATTGATAACGCAGAATTCATTATCTTATAAGTTCCAGTTCATAGAAAGGGGTCTGTTATGAGAGGGAAATACATTAACACATTTTCTTTTTTTTTTTTTGGCTCAGCTATACTATTTAGTTATTGCAAAATGTTACCACAGGGCAAAGTTAAAAAGTTAAAAGTTAGAAAACTTTAACTTTACATTTCCTTCTTAACTTGTTTGAATCACTTGACCAAAGTTTTTGATGCTATAGCGGTTGTGTTTCAGATATATTATAACATATCCATACGTTTTGCATCAAATTTTTAACGTCTTAATCTCCTCCTTTTTTTTGAGTCTGAGTGGATTAGTGTTTAGACTTAAACTAGAAACACCTTTTCTAAGAATCAAAGCATTAATTTGCGGCTCAGGAATTTTTAAATGTCTTCCAAGAGCTACTACTTCTGCAAATTCCAATAATATTTCAGTGTGTTTTTAAAGTAAATGTCTACAACTATTTGACCTTTTAAACCCAAAGGGATATTTATCTTTGACCAGCTGTGTTCCAAAACTGCAAAATGCAGCAAGGCGTACTTCTTTAATAGTTAAGGTGAGCACTGCAGACAGATGGCGCCTCAGAGCTTCTAAAAGCATCCCTCTTAATAGTACTCAAAGCAAACACGTGGAAACAGGGCATGAAGAATTCTTTCTCCTCTTGAGAGAAGAGCAAAACAGAAAAAATGTGTCAAATGATGAATCCATGCTCTTTGAAAGAAACAAAGGATAAACTTAGGAGGAGTCCTACAAGCAATTAAGAGACAGTCCCCAAGAATAAAAATCTTATCTCGTGTAAAGCCCATTTGAACAATAATAATATTGTGTACAGGTTTTTTTTGCAAACAGTTTCGAAAATATCTAGCTGGTATTTTTTAAGTTGGCTGAAAAGGGTATAAATCACTTTCAGCATTACAGGGGATGATAGCCATTTACAATACTAGCTTGAAATTCTTCAGGCAACAGTGTTTTTAAGATCTAATAAATAAAGTTCTAAGTGAATCAGTCCTTGAAAAGTAAAGATAGGGTATACGTTGCTTATCGATCAGCCACAGATGTTCAAAAGCAAACTAAACACACTCAATCTTTGTTAACTAAAGAAGATAAGGCATATAAATATAGACCCATTATCTGCCTTTAAAAATTAATCTCTATCTCAGTAGTAATGCTGTATTGTCTTGCAGCATCATTCACATGGCAGTGGTTTGGTCTGCTTGCTATATTAGTGGTGAATAAATATTTCACATATTAGTTTCTCTCTGCATGAGCTTATTGCCTTGCTAATTACCTGCACAATTATTCAAATAAAAATAAACATCTTAACAACATTAGGATAGCCAATTAGCCTGTCTGAAGTAGAAGTGACCTTGAACACAAGCTGACTAGTGTTATGTGCCTGCAATGTATTTTCATGCAAGGACAGTGTGTGCTGTTTAGATTTCAACAGTGCTACATAAAGAGCTCAGAACATTCCGTGTCACGAATCTATGAAAAAAATCTGTGATATTTCAGTGGGAAAAATAATAAACCATTTTGTGATAGAAAACATACAGGAAAGAAGCAATGTGACTGAGTCACGTGTGACTAAATCATAGAATCATTTAGGTTGAAAAGACCTTTAAGAACATCAATTCCAACCCTTAACCTAGCACCACCAACTCTACCACTAAACCATGTCTCTTAGCACCACATCTACTCACCTTTTAAATACCTCCAAGGACGGTGACTCAAACCTGTTCCAATGCTTGACAATCCTTTTAGTGAAGAAATTTTTCCAAATAGTCAATCTAAACTTCCCCTGGTGCAACTTTAATCCATTTCCTCTCACGCCACACTTGTTACTTGGGACAAGAGACCATCAGCCACTTCATTACAAGCTCATTCCAAGTAGTCATAGACAATGATAAGGTCTCGCCTCAGACTCGGCCTCCTTTTCTCCAGACTAAACTCGAGTTCTCTCAACCACTCCTAATAAGGCTCATGCATCAGACCAGCTTCATTGCCCTTCTCTGAATATGGACAAGCACCTCACTGTCTTTCTTGTAGTGAGGGCCCCAAAACTGAACAAGCTATTCAAGTAGTATTTTCACCAGTGTCAAGTACAGGGGTACAATCACTCCTCTAATCCTGCTGGCCACATTGTTTCTGATACAAGCCAATATACTGTTGGCCTTCTCGGCCACCTGGGCATACTGCTGGCTCATATTCAGCCAGCTGCTGATGTCCTTTTCCCATGTCCTTTTCCACCAGGCAGCTTTTCATCCACTCTTCCCCAAGCCTGTAGTGCTGCATGGGGTTGTGGTCCCATTGCAGGACCTGACACTTAGCCTTGTTGAACCCCATACAGTTGGCCTCAGCCCATCAATCCAGCCTCTCCAGTCCAGGTTCTTCTGGGCAACCAGCCAATTTTTTACTCAGTGAAGAGTACACCTGTCCAAGCCATGAGCAGCCACTTTCTCCAGGACAGTGATGTGGGAAATGCTGTTGATAACACAGGGATGTCTTAGCTATTGTTGAGCAGTGCTTGTACAGTGCCAAGGCCTTTTTTCTCACTCTGCCCATCCCAGGGAATAGGTTGGGGTTGGGCAAGAGGCTGGGAAGGGACATGGTCAGGACAGTGGACCTGAAATGACCAGAGATATTCTGTACCACACAGAGTCATGCTCAGCAATAGAAGGTGGCTGGAGTAGGAAGTTTTTCCAAGATTACCGTTGCTCAGGGACTGGCTGGGCATTAGATTCTTCATGGTGACTGACTGGTTTTGCATCACTTGTTTTTTTCCTTTTCTAATTTCACTTAATAAATTGCCTTTATCTCGATCCACAAGCTCGATTCTCACTTTTGCCTTTCCAATTCTCTCCCTTATTGGACCCGGAGACATTGGGAGTAAGCAAGCAGCTATATGATGCTTTGCGACATACCAGAGTTAACCCACTATGCCTATGTAAACCATCCACTTCTAAAATAGTTTTTTTTTTTTTTTTTGGAAAAAACCTTTTTAATTAAACATACCTCCTGCTGAAGTTCTTCCCATCGAGTATTAAACTTCTCAAGTTTCTCATTGATCAATTCATCCAAGATTCCACCATCAGTTAAAGTCTGAGCTAATTCCCGAATCTGATTGCGATTATCTTCTGGATGTCTCATTAAACGTTCCAAGGACTGAAACGAAGTGAAAAAGGTAGTTTGTTTTCCTTTCTGCAAGTAAGATTCTACAGGGCAATCAATTCCTCTTAAAAAATATAAATTAGAAACTTCGTACTTTATACATAATAAAAGTACGAAAAAAGATAAAAATATCTGTCCCACATCTTACAATAGATGTTGTGTTCTACTGATTACTGAAAAGAAAGATTTTTTGCAAAGCAAGAAATGGAGGATTTGATTTTACAAACAGACTATCTCCAGTGAGTTCAGTGGGAGTATTTGTGTACTTACAAATAAAAAAACTGATTATTTGAATGGATGAAGCACAACAGCAAAAATGCATTATCAGTGTAATGTTTTGTATTTTGATCTGCTAAGAGTGTTAACTTCATGTGTACAAATTTGAAAGGTTCCATGAATAAAAATTAAGTAATAATAAACAGAGCCACAGTGCCAGGATGAAAGCTTGCTCTCTCTGAAGTCTTCAACATTTTTTTGACTGGCTTAAGTGAGATCATGTTTTTTAAGAACATATATTTTACTGTCACCAATTGTCTACAATATCAGGCATAAAATATTTAATTACTCTGTTTTACTTAGGTGGATTTGAATTCAAAACCTAATTTGTTAAATTAATTGAGAATATAGAACTTTCCAAATATTCTGCATGTTGCTCATGTAATGTTATTTCATAGTTTGTTTTGAATGTAATGCAATTTACAGTTTATCACTACATGTTATAAGTCAGCACTTACATCTAGAGACTCAGAAATCTCTTCTGCACCTCCCTGGATATTTTCGGTTGCCTTGAGTTTCAGTTCAATCTCATTCAACCACTTATTTTCTGCATCCAGATATGACAATAATTCACGCCAACATGCCCATACCTCCTGATAAAGCGAAAAAAAAATGTTTTCAGAGACTACAAATCTCACAGCTAAATTTACTTATTAAAACTTTGAAAACTTTGTGTGCTTCATCCCCAAAACAACATGGTTGATATCTGATGGTTATAGTGCGTAGTTTTCCACAATGAAATTTAGAGGACATTAATTTTACCTAGGCATATAATTGTGCTGTATGAAGTTAGCTGGTGCAAATCAGTTCACAACAAAAAATCATACCTACTACACTGTGACCACTGAATAATATGCAAACAATCCTACAGTGAGAATCTGTAATGGAGTTGGCCAAAATGGCAGGGTCAGTTTAAAATGTATGAGACTCTGCCAGCTTGCTAGTGCTGTTTCCATGCTACGATAACACCACCTGTTCAGTTTCAGGGCCATTTGATCAAAATATTTAGCCATGGAAAAAAGGAGCCTAGAGAAGCTGGTGAAAACACCATCACAGGAGTATCACATAAGACAGATGCTTGGCTTAAGCTGAAGAGGGATGAAAACCCTGAGCAGCCACTGCTGTTCCCATCACTAAAAGCTACATCTGAGGCTTCTCTTTTAATTTAACTCTCCAGCATATACGATTCTCAAAAGATTTAGGTATATGGCTCATACCATGTTTGGCCTGGAGAAGAGGAGGCTGAGGGGAGACCTTATTGCTCTCTACAACTACCTGAAAGGAGGCTGTGGAGAGGAGGGAGCTGGCCTCTTCTCCCAGGTGACAGGGGACCGGACAAGGGGGAATGGCCTCAAGCTCCACCAGGGGAGGTTCAGGCTGGACATCAGGAAAAAAATTTTCACGGAAAGGGTCATTGGGCACTGGAACAGGCTGCCCAGGGAGGTGGTGGAGTCACCTTCCCTGGAGGTGTTTAAAGGACAGGTGGATGAGGTGCTGAGGGGCATGGTTTAGGGATTGTTAGGAATGGTTGGACTCGATGATTCAGTGGGTCCTTTCCAACCTAGTGATTCTATGATATTTGGTATATGGTTCCTAAAGAGATGATGGCTTCGGGCTACTCATGATCCCATGTGATAATGTATCTTTGCTCTATACCTTGCTTCTGCAGTTAGAAAGGCTATAAATACAATAACTGACAACACATCCAACCTCCAAAGTTTTGCATTTTCCATTCAATCTGCTGCAGAGTCTCTGGTAGCTGGTAATTAGATCATCGAGCTCCTTTTTCAAAGCCTCATGAGCTGCAGGTGGAGCCTTTGCTATAAAATTATTCACAGAATCAGTAATAAGCTTCACTTTCACTTCTTTCTGCATGGCTTCTTCCTTTGCTCTCTGAAAAACAGAAAAACAAAAAAACAAACCAAACCAAAAAAAAATTGTGGTCCTGGTTTAGAAAGGACACCAATTTCTAATAACTCTGTTAGAATTCTCCCTGGCAGAATTCTGCCACGGGAAAAACTAAAACAACACTACCACAACAAAAAAAACTCTCAAGAGCCATTTAATTCTCAAACTGACATAATCATGAATGCACCCAAAAAACTATTTTAGTCATTTTGTTGCCAATACAAGATACTCAATGCTATCTAACATCTTCTCAGAACTATTTAGCTTTCTGGAGTTCTCAGAGTAGTAAAACACTTCAGTATTTTTCTTTTCCAAGAAATGCTCCAAATATCTTTGCAATAATACCTGATGAACAATGTATGGCAAAAAAAAATCTTGTCTTACAAATTCATGTACCCAGATAAAAATTTTCAATGAAAAGCAATAAGACAGAAAAAAGGAAAATATTTCTTCTCAATTTCTCTCTCCTCGCCACTGTTATTAACTTGCATTTAAAGAGAAATTGAGAAGAAAATTTTCTCCATATTTTACACTGTCATCAGAGCATTAATGTTGATTTCATTCTCTCACTTTACAGAGAAAGAAAAATCAGTGACATTATTCACCACCAGTGAACAGCAACCTAAAATGAAGAGGAGAAAGTGAAAAGGGAGCGTTCTCGCAAACAGCACTTTCTGTCTTATGATCCTAGGCACAGATGTTTAACAAAGGACAGACACAGGAAACAAAGGACTGACGGACACAGAACCACAAATGGATGATGAATTAAATCCAATAATGAACAAATCTTATGTAACTGATATGGTACTACCAACTTGACACCTTTTGCAGCCTATGTAACCAAAACAGCTGATCAGTCCTTTTCCCACCCTTCCTCTTCCACCTTTTGCTACTCTCCCTGCCATGTTATGTTGTCTCATTAATAAGAAAGCAGTATCTAGCATTGTTTCTTCTCACAGCTTACAATGGGATAGTGTCTATGACTGGAGTCATATCATTACTGAAAGCAGACTGATGGTATATATAGAACCACCAGTTCTTTACAGCATTGGTCTTTACAGCAATTTAAGATGAGAATTTCCCGACCCAAAGACATTACAATGAAATGCTGTTGCTAACAACTTTCTTTCTCTCTGAGTCTGAGGAAATCCACAACCCAGAGTAATTTGGATCAGGCTGTCATTACCAAAGGTTACTAGGTTGCCTATGGCTTTCCTTTTTCCTAGAAATGGGAAGAAGTGGGCTGTGGGATGAAAAGAGAGTTCTGGACCAGGTTTTGCCTGTTGTGTGACAGGAGAGGTGGCTGCAAGTCTTCAGGGAAAAGCACCATCAGGAGCAGATGAAGGGATACATGACAAATGATCTAATTATTTGAGTAGGTCAGAGTGTCAGTTTGAATATCCCTCTACTGCAGCTGGAAATTCAGAATATTCACTAGAAAATCCACCTAAATTCACTAGAAAAGCTATCTAAAACTATACATTTAGCCTATTTTATCATATAGTGCAATGTATAAATTTGAGTTTTGTTATTTAATTAATAAAAAAGACTATCTCTAGAGCAGATATTTACTTTTGATACATTAGTCTCATTTACAATTAATAAAATGTATTCAATCTGTTTCCATATATTTTATATGTTCTTATTTGCATCAAGTAATTTCTGTCAATAAACAAAAACATTATCAGTTGTTGATAGATTGCGAAGCCATATAATCTGATTTCCTAAATAGTACAGGCCAAACAATTCACCTATAAAACAAAAATCAAATCCCCATCCAGTGGCTGAGTAACAGTGTATTTAAGCATATATCACAAATCAGTGTTTTTTTGCCCAAAGGCCATACTCATTCCACATAGAAAAAACATTATTTATTTAAGACAAAACATACTGTTCTTATATTGCTATATTAAAGAAATAAAGTAAAATATGCATACTTAATACATACCAACACACACCCAAAACTACTAAATCTTTTTTCCTCTCTTTAATTCATAAAGAATACATAAAATGATTTCACTCTATCAGTTAACTGCTCTAACCCCTAATTCTTAGAAATTATTGCTTAAGTAAAAGAATGTTGAAGATGCACCAAAATCAAGTAGTCGATAACTCACAGAGGAAAAAAAAAAAGCGATGCAGTATTGTGAAAGATTAAATATCTTGCAACACATTCCAAATAGAAATTACTTCAAGCCACCTACTTCTTTAAATTTAACAAGTTGATCTCAAATAACACCTTTCTAAATGAAAGAGTAAACCTTCTTTACACCAAAAACTTTAAAAGGAACTCTAAACACAGCTTGAGGAATTAATGTTTTACCTTCAGTTCCTCAACAGCTCTCTGTAATTCATCAGGGGTTTTATACTCAAAATCTCTTTCCAGATATTCTTCCTCAGCTTGTGTTATCCATTCATGCATTTCCGACAAATCTTTTCTGAGACTCACGGTCTTATCCAAACCACCTTTTAATGCTGCCTTCTTAGCATAGGCCTTTAAGAAAGAAAACATTACATAATACTTGAAGCAAGGCTACTCTACCAACTTGACAATATTTTATCCTGAAAAGACCCAAATTAAATCCCATACTAAGAACATTGCTGTCATTAGGCAGACGTTAACAAGTAATTAAATAGATATTAATAATAGGTAATTCAGAAAGTATTACATGTGTATACATCCTTCTAGTGAGTCACTGCTGTACACAATGAGTTTGCAATATTCCTATAATTAGGGCTGGAGCACCTGTGCTATGAAGACAGGCTGAGAGAGTTGGGGTTATTCAGCCTGGAGAAGAGAAAGCTCTGGGGAGATATTTACAAGAACATATAGTGATAGGATGAGGAGGAATGGCTTTGCATTGGAAGGGGAAAGATTTGGATCAGACATTAGGAAGAAATTCTTCATGATGAGGGCCCAGGGAAGCTGTGGATGACACCTTGAGCAGCCTGGTCTGTGGGAGGTGTCCCTACCCACGGCGGGGGTGGGTGGGGTGGAACCAGATGATCTTTAAGGTCCCTTCCGGACCAAACCATTTTATGATTCTATCATCTTGAAAATGCACCCAAGGGTAAAACCGGAGGCTTTTGAGCTGCCAAGTCAGATAACCTTCTAACCAGTCTGAATGCAACTTGTTAGAGAATAAAGCAATATACATATCTTTGTTTTACTGATAAATTTGTTAATGAATCTCTCAGAAAGATGTATATCCTAAAGAGAGATAAGTAAAAAAAGAAATGTCTTACTGGAAGAAACTACTTACCTTAAAGGGAAATATAGCTTTGTTAAATCCTTTGCCAATGACTATATAGGGTTCATATAACATGTTATATAGCTTATTTATAGAACTAGATCATCTTTAGGTCCCTTCAACCCCAAACCATTCTGTGACTGCATGATTCTATGAACTCTGCATCAACTTATTAAAATTGTCCATAACTGACTGAGCCATGGGCTGGGCTACCATTCAATGGTATAAAGAAGTTCCAACAAAAACAACTACTTGCACTGGTGTTATTTTTCAAAATTGTGTATGCAGAGCTGATCACTCCGATGTCCTGCACTGTGATGCTACTTCAGTAAGCGTTATTTTCGGTAGCGTCAAGAGGAACTGTGTCTTAATGTTTGTTATTTCTGACTGCAACTGGTTTCACTACCCACCCTTGAAGACTGGCTATTAAACACAGATGATGTTCTACCAAACTAACAGAGTAACAAAAAAGATGATGTTCAACAAGTACAAAAGCAGAACATATGTGGCCCTGCAAAATTTCCTTTTCCTCAGTCGTAAAACCAGAAAAGAGAGGAATCTCTCATAATTTGAATAGAGTATCTCAATGCCAGTTGTTAGCTGTCAGTCCTACTAACTGCATGCATATCAAAAAGCTGATTTCCCCAAATCCTTTCAAGAAAACCTTGCAGACAAAACGTATTCTTATATTTACTACTTATTAGTTTTAACAGGTATTACTGAAGAAGTTGTGTTAGAAATGCCCATTCAGCAGTAATAATTTGTGCAGTGTATTGAATAGAACTATTACAGGGAGATTTTCAGGGAAGAGAGACTTCTAAACAGACTTCTAAACTTATAAGGCATTACTTGATATTTCTGGCAGTGAAGTGAAAAGATATCTGATTTATTAATATTACAAAAAATAAGCGATTAAAAATCCACCTTAGTAGAAGGGGAAAGACTACTAGACTGGATCAATTAAATGCCTTACAGATTTCAAAGATCAACTTTTTCAGTAACTACGTTTATAAGAAAAATATGTGAGGCTATTTTCCACATGTAAAGTGAAGAACAATAAATTTAGAACAGACCACTTTGAAAAATAGTGGCTTTACTTTTATGCAAAGACGTTAAAAAATGGACAACAGCATGAGCTAGGGGAAAATAGTAAAAATAATACAACGTGAAAGACGTTTTCTTTGAACTGTCATAAACAATGAGAATCTCAATGTCATCAATGAGATAACAGTAATTTTTAGCTTCCTTAATCTGAAATATTTATTAAGAATGTCTTTAATTAAAATAAAAGAATTGTCATTTTCTGTTATGCCCCATTGTCTCAAATTCGTATAACCACTGGACACTAATTTACACACATGCATACGTTTATATACTCTTATTTCCAAGTTATTGAATTCTGAATTCTTCACTACTTAAGGATCTTATTTCATCTGGAGTAATGCCATACAAGTATGATGACACAAAATAAAATTTAACAGACTAAATACAGAACTTCATTTTTTTGGCAAATGCCTGTGTACAACCTTCAGACAGCCAGTTTTGCAGGAGCCATGAGTAACATTGCTGTTAAGATCTAAGGCATTAATATATAGCTTTTTTATAAAAAGAGTAAGATATTGTATTATAATATAAAGGTATGTACATTACATATATTGCTACATGCTAAATAAAATTCCTAAAACAGAAATTTAATGTCAAGCACATATGTCTAAATTTAGTTTCATTTCTGCTCAATATGCATAGAAGGACAAATTCTGCCAATAAGTCTGATTACTAATTTAAAATAAACCATTCACAGTGGGAGGCTTGATACCTGTTGGCAAATGTGTTCCCATTGAACATTTAGCTCCTTTAGTTCTTTCTCTATTCTGGAAGCAAATTCTGGCTCTGCTTCACTCTTCATTTTCTTCCCAACCTCATTAACACTGTTCAAACTCGGCTGGATTGTCTGGATATCATTAACTAAGGCCTGAAGGAATAGCAGAAGATTAGGCAAGCAACATTCACACAGATTTTCACTATCCTTATTAAATGTGTCTACATGACATTCTGACATATCTTTGGTCCAGATCTCTAGACAAATAAGCAGAGTTTACAGACTTAACTGTGAAAATAAATGAACTGTTTTAATGCAGCAAGCTATTCTATACCAGACAAAATTCATTTGCAAAAACATATAATATAAAGTTCTAAATGTTATGTATATAATCTATATACACACATGTATAGTGTTATATTACATTTATTTTATCTATTACAATGCCTGGGTCTTTTATTCATATTTGCAAATGAGCATCCCATCATAAAGGTGGAAAATTGTCTGCGAATTCCCCTTATTAACTGTGCCAGCATTACCCTTGGGTTGGTAATTCACCTGATGACTTCCTAAAATGGTCTGAATGGTGATATTTTCTGGTTATGTCTAGTTATTAGAACTGTACTTGTGGTTGAATATTATTTAAGCCTTGAGGTAGTTCTAAACTGCCACTTCCAAATTTATTTCCTAAGGCCTTCTTCAGTGCTATAGATGTTATCTCGGCTTCCTACACAGTAGAAAAGGCTGGCAGTGTAAATACATGAAAGATGATGAAGATTTTGGTAGCTTTATTATATATTTGACAGTAACAGCTAATATTTGTGCAAACCCTTAATAATAACAAGTGACAGATTTTAAAGGAGTTACTTGTAATTTACTACTCTGTAGAGGTAAGAATTGTCTTGTATAATTTATAATCACTTTTATTTAAATAAGGTGTAAGAGAGGAAGTCTGAGCTCATAGCTCTGTAAGATCAATATGTATGTCTCATAATATTTAGACATCCTGCCAGAACAGGTACAGACCTTGTAAATTCCACTGAACATAGAGACAGGGACTATCACGGGTTACAAACTTTACTGCACTTACACACTCTTTTGGGACAGGCAGAATAATTTGTAAAGCTTGTAATGGAATTATCAATACTTCATGAAGCTTTAAAACTCTGCTGGGACAAAATCCTGGAACTTGTAAATTTAGTGAAAAAAAAAATAAAAATGGATATTGCCAACAATACCTGCAAGTTCTTTCGCTGCAGTCAGAAAAACTTGTAAATCGTGTGTGAATAACAGACACAAAGAAAGGTCTCACAGAGATTACAGAGTTTCTAATGAATAAATATAGAACATTTGTAAACTCAACAAAGTGAATAAAGAGGCTATTAACACATGTGATGCAAGTATCCTTTCTGATGTTTTCCTCCTGCTATAAAAATATAATGATACATTCATGGTATACCTTCCATTTTATAATAATTTCCTTGAATCCCAGAAAATGCAGGTGGCTCAAATAGATTGCACAAGACAACTTCCTTACAAAATTGATTTATTTCTAGGAACAGTAATAATTTGTGTAACTTCTGTATAAGCCAGGCTGATAGAGACGAGTTGACTAATTGCCAGTACTCACTGTGCATTGCTCAAGTTGCTTTTCCAGTGCTTCTGAATCACCAAGGGCAGGCCACTCTTCCTTCAGAAAAACATCCACTTCAGCCATCCACTTCTTCAGTGTTTTAGTGTCATTCTGTTTATTAAAAAGCATTTTATTGCATTGCACAGAGCCTGACTGGCAATAGTGTAATTCATCCTGGCACTACAACTAAAACTCCTCACAGTGTAATTTTAAGATTATTGAACTCTTTGAAAAATACAAACACAGCCAACAAGCAAAAGCAATTTTATTTGGGACTGTCACTGACTCTTCAGCTTGCAATGTGACTATTTCTGCCCAAGTTTAATGTATCTTCAAGTGGGCAAATTTATGGCTCTCTAGATAATATTTGTGTTTAGATGCTGCATATGCGTCCATTGGTTCTTTGTATGGGCTTCAGACTACTCATATTTGGCAATTAATTTAGGCGCACCTATCAAATTCTTCCATGTTTCAATTTAAATTTCAGGCCCCTTTTGGAAGTTGCATGCTCTAATTCTCTACTAGAACATAACACAGAAAAATTCCCTTACTACTCAGAATGAAAAAAATGTCACAAATGAAACAGATTAACTTCAGAAACTAAAATCATATCATGATCCTGAGTCATTTCAGAGACTGATTCTCAGTTACTGTTTCTAGCACTAGAATATTTGTAATCAGTAATTTGCTTTTCATGGTCTTTGATTAACTCTTACGATTAATAAAAATGCTGAACATCAAGTGCTTGAAAAGAGGGAATGCTACCAGTCCCAGGCAACATTACATAGATTAAAATTTAATACTTTGAGAAGTAGAATAAGATTTTTTAAATGTCACTTAAAATTACTTCTAAATGCCACCTTAGGTAAACAATTAGATGCACATGTTAAAATAAACATAATAAATGGCAAAAATCTGAAATGCAAATTATAAGCACTTGTCATCAAACTGTTTGCATTGACAGTGAAGTACATTATTGATATATGCAGCATGCAAAGTTGAATTAAAGCACAAAAAAGGGTTTATTAGAATACAGACTGTACCCTAAAATGTTTACAAAAATGCTTTAGCAGCTATTACTAGGCAGATAATCAAAGGAAACATTTTCCTAATGCTTGTAATATTTAATAACAACAGGCTGACATGGAAAAGGAATTAATAAAAATAATCATACAGAAATTGTCAGTATACTTCAGAATGACAATTACCAAAACACTGTTGAAGTGTCCACTGCACATTCCATTATCAGTCAGTGAAAACAGTTCAGAATCATGTTTCATGATGAAACTTTAATACTTCTATAGGAATACTTTAAGTATAGTTCATTACTGCTGCAAAATATAGATCTGATGGGATTTAATTAAAAAGGAATGTCTCCAGCTACCAATGAAGATTGAATGTATGACTTGCATTCTGAAACAAACTGTAAATGCATTTTATTTATTGAAACTGATTTCACTGCATCCTGTGCTGACACACTCCATAAACTGCAACAGCCAAAACAATCGTCTGGAAGATACATCATTCAAGGAGTTGAAAAAAAAAACCCCTTTTATATTAACAATTCACTACAGTGACTTCATCTATAAATATAAAGGCTAAAATTTTTATGCAACAATAGTTCACATAGCTTTAAAAATACATGCTTTACAAGCATGGTCATGATGTTCAGGACTTTCTCCTTTTAAGAGCAGCGGAGGAGTCTCTAAACCTCTATCCTGAAAATTTGTATCGCTCCATTTTGTGCAATTGCAAATATTTCAATATACTATTGACAAAGCCCCTGTCCAGATTTCCTGTTTATATTGGATTTATGCAGCAAGGTGGCCTCTGTGAAGAGAGGCCAGCTGCTGCTCTGTGTTGGACACAGCCAGTTCTGGTTACCTGCAGTGGACCCATCACAGTGCACAGCTGATCCCATGGTCAGCTGCTGACACCTCTGTGATGATATAGTTAAGAAAGGGCAACAATGCCAGAGGGGCAAAGGAGGAGAGAGGAAAAAAAAGTGAGAAACAGCTGCGCAGACACCAAGATGAGTGAAGAAGTAGGGAGAAGAGGTGCTCCAGCTGCTGGAGCCTATGGTGAACACCATGATATACACCCTGCATCTCATGGAGGATCCCACACTGGAACAGTTGATGTGCCCTAAAGGAAACTGCAGCCCATGCAGAGTCCCACATAGAAGCAGATATTTCCCAGAGGACTGCAGCCCATAAGAGGAAGCAAGGAAAAAGAGTGAGGAAGAAGGAGCAGCAGGGAGAAGCTGTTGTGGACTGACCACAACTCTTATTCCCCATCTACCTGCTCCCTTTGGTGGGAGAGGAGACAAGAGTAAAGCAAGAGTTGTGCCCGTTTTGTGCGTGATGGTAACTGGTGAGCAATCTCCCTGTCTTTATCTCAATCCAAGAGCTTTTCCATCTTATTTTCTCTCTTCTTTCCTGCAGAGGACACTGAGTGAGAGAGCAGCTGGGTCTTCTGGCTGCTGGCCAAGGTTATCTCAACATACCATTAAACTTCATTTCATGGCCAGCTTCAAATGTCAGAAATGTAATGAGGGAGCCAAAGTTACAATTTAGATCTATGTGGCATTTCAGCAGCTAAATTATAAATGGTACTGATAATTTTTTTTTTTTCCTCTTTTGGTCCATTTTGCTCATCTGAAAACTTACAAAGAGTAACAAAAGAATAAGTATTTTTTTTTCCTCTCTAAAAAGTTTTTTTACCTCTGTAAAAGCAGAAATGTAAGAATACTTAGAAAATTTATTCCTGACCAGATAACTCTATTGACATAAACTGAAAATAACAATTACATCTCATATGCTATTGTATTATAATTCACAACATGGAGCTAATAATGTATAGCTTTCTAGTACCAGCAAACCAAACCCAAGTACAGAGAGAGACAATACTGAGAAGAAACACACTGTGAGAACAGATCTATGACCATGGCTGCAGGACCTCAACCTTCAGAATTTTCTTTGTGATATTCCCCCATGAGTGTGCAAATGTTGATTTGTATCAGTGTGACAAGGGAAAAACATAAAGAATTATAAAAATACTTTCTCCATTTTTCTCATTGGCTGATCTGAATGCCTCTGAAACCTGACCCTTGAAATTATATAGAAATAGAACAGGAATATGTTTAAAATGTATTTATTTTAAATCTTATAACATCTAACTCACAGACATCCCATGTAATGCTGATACATGTGATTTATAAATATGTATAAATAGGAGAACCTCACGAAGGAAAGAATGTACGCTTTCATTGTTGTCATTCTAAATATCTGAAATTCACACAATTGTGTCATATATACTTCTGCCTTCTGACAACTGCTGCCAAGAGATTAGCATACTACAAATTACTTTAAGCATGTAAGAGAATCTATTAAAGTAAAAATGGTTACAGCTACTTCAGCTGTATGAAAAAGTACTTCAGCTACACTGAATACTAATATTCTACAAAAGTAGAATATTCTAATATTCTAATATGTAATATTCTACAAAAGTAGAATATTAGTAGCGATTTCACTGAAATGAAAGTTAAGTTTCACTATTAAAACAACATAGACAGAAACAGCCACAAAATCAGAATTCAAAGTAAAATCTTGGACCCACTAAAATCAAGCAAATATTTTAATATATTTTAACTACTGTTTTGATATTTCACTTTGGTGTTACTTTCTTGATATGCATAAATGCAGTGTATACTAGTCTTACAGCCACAAGACACCACAAAGTAGTTGAGACTGAAAAATATTGGTTAACCTGGAATCGCTGGAGTTTGGTCATAAGATCCTCTATTTTCTGGCAATGTTCTACCAACTGCGCTGACAATTTCTTCCACTGACCAAAGATCACCTCAGTCTCTGTTCGGCATCTTTGGCTGACTTCTGCAGGGGCTTTCCTAGACAGGTCTTCCACAGTTGTGCTGAGATAGTTCAGGCCTTTTTGCTGCTCTTGCAGTGAATTTTGTAAAGCCTATGAGAAAGGAACAAATAAGTATCCTGATTCATGTGTCGGGCAATTCTCTTTGTTTCACAGACATAAGTGAGATGGCTGAAGAAAGTGCTCAAAACTAAAAATCTAGGTCACCTTTGCTGCAACATCTAATGACATATTCTACTAAGTAATTTGGAATTGGTTTTCTCACACAAACTAGGAAGCAGATATTTTAGTTGAATTGAAAAATATAACCAGAGATGTTGATACTCGTTAACAGAGGTGAGTCACCTACACTTCCTTAATCTGAGACAGGAATTTACTACAGCCCTAATGATTGCACTTTCAAAATAATCACACTGTGCATAGAAAAAATAATAAACTTAGAAATGCTTATATGATTTAAAGTTTTTGATAACAACTTCTCAAAACTTAGCAATTCTTAGCCCAAATATTTTTTTTCTATATTCTACTTTTCATTTCTGCATGTACATTACTAGTTGCATCAAACAACATGCTCATTAGGCATCTGATAGTATAACAATGTCAAACATTGAAATGCAGGCAAGGTTTGTACACATTGGCAAAACTCGTTCCGCATTTGTGTCTGCTTGTAAATCCGACACAAAATCTGACAAAGCTCATGCTGTATTTTGCAAATCACATTCATTTCCATGTCAACACTGGAAAAAGAAATGAGCTAAGTCTATACTTAACTACCAGAGCTGTTGTCAAAGGTATATTTTATGTGTCATAGGGACAAACAAAGGCTTTTCCTTAAATTGTTCAATATCTTATAACACTGGTTTCAGTGGTGAGAAACACTTTCAGTCCTTTAATGTCAGGAACTGATATAAGTCAGTATTCATTGTCTCCTGAAGCCCTTGGCTAAAACCCAAATAGGTATAATTCACTTAAGAGTCCTTATGCTTCAGCAAACTCATGACAAGTTTGCATTCTGTTCCTGTAAACTTTTCACTTGAGCTATTCATTCCCATAGCCTGACCACTCACCTTGAGCTCCCTGAGTCTCTGCTCCATAATTTCATATTCAGCAACAGCAACCTGAGGCGTGGAGAGTTTAGTTTCTGACTGCTGGATCCACCCAAGTATAGTGCTTATTGTCTCTTTGTAGCGTGCAGGAGGCAAACTGTCGAAAACTACATTTAATGAGGAAGAAAAAGGAAAGAAATAAAATGATTCCGTTTCATTATTTGGTTTGCTGACTGAAGACATTTGATAAAAGACTAAGCCTTTTTGAAGGCCATTTGAAGTCAATGGCTATCTTGCGACAGACTGCAACAGACCCAGTACCAAAGTTTTCCAAGAATTGTGGAAGCAGAAAACTTTTGAAGAATGAATATGCTCCTAATATTTGTATCCCTGCCATTTTATCAGGTGTGTGTCATTTGACTCTTGTTATATGTCACGTGACAACTTATATGGACAAGACGACTAGTTTAAATGTACGTTCAGAGGTCAAGAGATAAATCCTTGCACTTGACCCCAAATTAATTCAGAAATGCAGTAGGAAATAGCATTCCCTTTTATGGTCCATGCTTGTGTGTTTAATGTTACCGTTCAACTAAAATGTTCTGTTTAAGACATCTGTTAAAAGCTTAAAAAATTAATCTTTCTTCTGCAATAAAGCTGAATTTTATGGAACTGTGCTTATTGTGCCAATATTACAGCTGCTCTAAATAGACAACATCTGGCACACACATGAGCAACTCATTAGCAGAGATACTCCCTCTGCCCTCAACAATAGTTGCTTCTATACACTTTGAGAAAAGTACAGACAAATAGCATGGCTGGTTTGAAGTGAAACATTTCCAACTTATACTACATAGTAATGGAGTATAAAAAAGCTCAAAACCACCTTACATCCGTTTGTATCCCTTCTGGTGTTTCAGAAAGAATTGTACTGAGAAATGACATAGCTGTCCAAAAAGCAATTTTGACAAACAACACAGTTAATTTTTTTAAGTGCAAGCTTCCTTACATTCTCATACAGCCAGACTTGGCACAACTTACTTCAGGTTTTAACCTATTTTTTTAGCTGATCAACAGTATGCTACTTGAAAAAAACTTATATTTTCAGCTAGGCATCATAAAAACATAAAATCTGGGCAGTTTAAGCTCTCGCTTGTGGAACAAGCACGTTGTACGGCATTCTTTCTTTGCAAAAATCTTGGCTGATCTGATTTATCAGACATAGCTGGGGATTTACAAAAGATGGTACGTAGTACCAGGAAAGACAATAATTTCTTCCCTTACGATGTATTTTCTCTACACAGAAAGCAATATAATACATTCCTGCAAACACACAAAACATTTTCCATCTCATCAAATAGCATTTTAAATCTTTTTATTTCATTAGTGAGATTTGTATTGTCTTTGACTTATTTAATACAAACAACTCCTATATTAGAATAGAACATCCATGTAAACACATCACTTAAACTGAATGAAGATAAAATTTTAACAGCTCAGATATGTTCAACTCAATCTGTATCTTTATTTAGAAATATGAAAGGAAGTTCAGTATTGTGACATAATATTAGCTTCTATAAATAATTTTCACCTTTAAACGAACAACAAATCTTTGGACTAATTTATGACTTCAAGCAGCTAAATAAAATATAAGCTATTTTCAGTATCACAAGATTCACTTTTACAGTGGTCTCCATGGAAGTATATGAAACTCTTACCCTGAAAGTTTACTGCTATTATTATTACTATAATTACATTTATTTTAAAATAATCCAAATACTGCAAAGCTTTTGTTCAATTTTAAGGAATGATGCTCTCTATTATTTGAGAGATTGAATAACAGTTCAGGTGGTTTCATCAAGCCAGTGGCTTTCCAATTTGGTTATTAAATATTCTGTTTTAAAAGCACTTTTAAGTTCAGTGAAACAATGGTTTTCCTATTTCATTTCTGAAGAGTACTAGTAGTGAAATACTACTTTTCAACGCCTTTTGCATTTGGGGGGGGTTGTTTGTTTACACTTTTTTTTAAAGATAGACAATATGTCAACATTTTCATCCACAAGGAAGCATAATAACATCTGTTTGGATGACACTTAAGAAGTGCTTATACTGTTTTTGCAGCTCACAATGCCAACTGTGAGAATTCCTTCAAACTCCTACAGTGGGATTCACGTTACCTAAGTTTAGCTGTCTAAATAATCTAATACATTTATAGTCTCTCTGCAGGCGGTATGAGTCTCCAAATTCCCCATGCTCATAACATAAACACACATCCAGATCTGTTTATTTTTTTCCTAAAATTTGCTTACTGATACTAATGTTTGTAGATTAAAGTCCACATGACAAGCACACTGCATTAATATGAATTTTGCTGTCTTTTATGAAAAAATGAACTGGTACTCAGCAACTGAAGCTCCAGCTGAGCTAGGCCTACGACAGAACTGTAACAAAACACCACAGACGGAAAGTACAAATTTGTTAGCATGAGATATCAGAATACAGTTCCCATCCCATAATAGGAAAATGTTGCATTAATCTATTCCATTTGTAGGGAATACATTTTGGTATGACTGACATTGTAACCCTTAAGAATGGACAAGAAGTTTAAACTTGTATATTTATTTTAGAAAAAGTGCTTAAATTTGGAAATATGGTGTGCAGACAGACGTTTGGTTAGGACATTTTTAATAAGCAGAAATATTTAAAACTGTGAAAAGAGCTTTCCAAGTAAGTAAAACATTTTTTTGTTTTCATTTTTCCTCCCAGCTTGCTTTTTTTGTGACCAGATTTTCCAGCCAAAAATGTTTTCCCAAATCAGAAATCAAATAAGGATGCAATTATCTCAACAACGATCACACACTGCATATATGCTGCAATGTGTATCTCCTACAATCAGGACAAATCCCACTGTTGTTCACATAATTTTAAAAGAAGAAAGGCAGTAAATATAATCTATGGGAACATTTCAGTAAAGACTTATTCCCTGAAATGAATGAACTAGATTAAACTGCATCTATTTCCCATAAAAATCTCCTCAGTAGTAATTGCACTGTTTAAAACCATACTGATTTTCTCACAACTTTGTTTTGCTGATTTTTTAATACAAGTACATGAAGTGATTCATCAAGTCTTTATATTGATGCCTTCATAAAAGCTGTGATTCCCTTCTCCCACATCTTTAATCAGAAACTCTCAAAATGGAATAATAAGGAATCTTGTATAATACATAATCAATGTTCTCCAAGTGTTTTAACACTTCCATTTCTCTACTTATTAATGTCTTAAAAGAAATAGAAGGGAAGCCCTTCTCCAATTCTACAAAATCTAATGTAACAGTAAATAACTTTTAAAGATGAAATTTTTTTGGGTGGTTTTCTTTCCTGTTCTCATACATTTTCATTTTTAAAAAGGAGGAAAAGGACAAAGTGACCTACAGGGTAGAGGACATTATCTCATGAACATTCATTTCACAGGTTGCTTTGTACTTTCACTCTTTATTTAAATAAAACATAATTACCGGAGGAAATGGATGCAAAATTAAAATTAAATTACTTGCCTGTTACTTATTAAAATAATATTTTCTCACACACATATGAGCTGTATCTTCAGGGAGAAAGGCATATTCAAAGACAGTTAAGAAAACGTTATCCCTCAAAATCAAACAGCAATGAATATTATTGCTACTAATTCAGAGACCAGGTCTTAAAAAAAAAATTACAGTTATGAAATTTACAGGAAACTTAATTTTTGTTTTCCTCAAGTATGCAATGATTGGTGAAAGATTATTATGTATATCATAAAAATTTCACTGTCATTTATAACCCATCTCTAAGATACTTAGAGAATGAAAATATGTTAGTTCAAAGTTTAAGCAAAAGTAGACAAATGACAGACTAAAACTTCAAATGGTCTTCATACTGCTATGGCTACTGTGATTACTACATTCAAAAGGGTCAGTTACTATAGATATACAGATATTATCCTACAAAATAAGAAAAATGAGTTCATATTTCCTCATATTTTAGAAAGTTGTATTTCTCTCATTAAAAAAGAATACAAAACAGTGAAAAAACAACCAAATAGGTTTTAGAACTGGCTATAAACTAGGTTTTATAACTGGAAATGCTAGTCAAGCCACGGAGAAAAACATTTGAGAAAATCTGAGTCAATCTCTAATAATATTTTATTAAGACATCTACTGGGCGGTAGAGAGAAACTACTAAACAGTCTTTAATATAAAAAACCTCAAACCAAAACCACTACCATCCTCAACACCCTACCCCAACTGAACAAATGTATTTGAGGGAAACAATCTCCTAGAACTAGTGAAAACTTTTTTTTCAAGGAAAAACATTCTCTTGGAAAAGCAGAACAGAATACCTAAATACCCTCATCCATCAGAATATAAAATGGAATAATGGAACATTAAAGAAAAACAACGACACAATCCTCAAGCCTCTAACGATGAATCAAAAATCATTTTAATGCAAAAAAGCTCAAAAAAAATATCTTTCAAGTCCAGGTAGGTTATATGTGCAGGGAAGAAAAAAAGGAGCAAACACTACCACTAATTTACAAAGCATCATTCAGTCTTTAAGAAATTCTCTCTCTGTAGAAAATAATTAATTGCAAATAAAAGATATATATCTAAAATATTCTAGCAAAACTTCAACATTTTCTATTAAAGTAAGGCCAAATTTTCTGTGCCTCACCTTCATTTTTATTTCCACATTTTTTGATTCAGAATATTTTCCCTGAAACAGGATTAGACCTAACACAGTATCCCAAGCATGATCATTCAAATCTTCAACAGAGAATAACTTTCCTTATGAAAGGAAGTTAACACTTTGTATAAAACCATGTATAAAATTTCTGAAGATAAAATATGATTGACACAACAATCTCACCTAAAATATCACTATAGGTATGTACTGTATGGGATAAAACAGTCTCATCTTGACAGCTGAACTGTCTGAGATGAAGTGCCTATGCTGCAGAGCAGCAGTGTAAAATAATAACAGAGCACGGTTCCATAAAATATTGATTTGGGTACTTCTCTAGCAGTTTAAGAGACCATCCCTAGCCCGATCAATGCTGTCACTTCAGGACAGCTGCTTCTGTGGCTGGCCAGAACACTGGAGGAGCGCACTGCAGAGCGAATGAACAGCTGCCACCAGGAAGAATCTTACCCAAGACCCTGCTTGGTGGCATTACAGTTCAAGCAATGAACACTGCTCATCTTACAGACTTAACCAACTGGATAGTTCACAAGGTCTTGTTTTAGTAAAATTATGTGAAGTTAAATCAGCAATTACATAAAACTGGATACAGAAGAAAACATAAAGAAGCTAGTATTTACCATAATTTCCCATTGACGTGAAGGTAACTGATTTCAGCGTGTAATCCAGCGTGGCATTAAAAGTTTTAAAGCCTTATCCATTGTATGGCCTGAATTTAGGGTCATGAATAAACTTTACACTTCTCGATACTAAATTTCTACAGCTCATTCTTTCATTACATGCTATGGCATACTTGCATTTTATTCTCCAGTTCTCCTATGCACCATTACCTCTTCATTTTGTGTGTGTCTGGATGTGTGAAATAACCATAGCAGCAGAATAATGCAATGTTGTTGAAAAGAAATCCATCTTTAAAAATGGAATCATGTCAAATGTCTCCATGAAAGAATTTAGGAGGAATACTATAAAAATCCACTAGAAGGAGCTAGCATTATGCTAATTTAAAAAGAATATGGTCATTTACAGATATCATTGGCTTAACGAGAAAATAATCTCTTTGCCACTGAAAAAAATTAAATTTATATTTTCATCCATTACTTTATTTTTAATTCCATAATCAAATAAAGCAAGTGTAAAGTAGTCATTGACATGGGACATATATTTAATAACGAATTAAGTCAACTTTCTATTTTGGTACAACATTTTCCCCCTTTTGAAAAATGCATTTTATTACAAATATTGTAAATAATGTTGTAACTAGCAGTCATATATTCTGTGTTGCAAAAAAGGAACTATCCACTAGATGATGAAAAACTAGATACCCTAAAGCAGCTACTCTCTTTGATGAGATCTACAGTTAAATTTCTACTTCATGAAAATCTAGAGCAGATTCACTCCTGCAATTAAACTCTCTCTCCTCTCTACTGACAGACATAGACAGCCCTGTCTCACAATCCAACTAAACAAAGACAGTTTTACATTGCCAAAAAGTATCATTAAATCTGTCCATAAACATTCTAACAAGAAGAGATCTGATGGTACAACTACCTTGAGTATAACCTTTGCTTCTGAATAGTGTACCAACCCTTGTTTTCCTATTGACGAAAAACATATAATGCACTAACAATTTCCAAAAGATTAATTCAATTTAAAAAAGGACCACCTAAATTTTACTACTGCTTTAGCATGACAAAACAAATACAAAAGTAGGAAAGCAAAATACATGCACCTATTCTTTGCATTCTAGGCAGGAAAATTTACTTCTTGTCATGAACACTTACTGCTCTGTAGTTGCTTTTCTCTGGCCTCCATATCGGCAAGAATTTGTTTGAAATGGCTGGTAAAAGCAGCAAGGTCAGCATCCACAAACACCGGCCCTTGTTCCTTCTCTTTGAGCACTTGACTTCGAGCCTTCAGTCGTTCAATTTGAGGCTGAAGGGTTGACATTCGGATAATTTCGTCCTGCATTTTTGAACAAAACCCATCCAGATAAAGCTGTCCCACAAATGGAATCGCTAGTGGCATGAAATCATTGCTATTTCAATGCACATTACACAACTGTTTTGCTTCATCAATTACAGTAATAGCAAATTCAACATTTTTAATAATTTCTCAGCAATTAATGCCTTTGCTCCCAATATGATGCTCTTACCATTCTTTAAAGACAATTCCACATGGTGTTTTCATGTTAGTAGTGTAATGCTTAAAGAAAATGAGAGACTGTACATTAAATATGAATTGATGCATGGTGATTTCTAGCAGCCCCACAGTAACATATTACAGGTTGGGGCTGTGCTAGCATACCTTCAGGAGACCTTGTAAACAGTGTGACATTTGCAACTACTAAGTCAAAAGAAATGAGGAAAGCAAGCCAAATGTACAGTTCATAGTAGGTAAAAGAAGGTTTCTGCAAGAAAACAGAGAACCTCTGTAAGCACAATGCCAGCTTGGAAATTACTTGAAAAGAGAAGTAATGGCATAGATCTAAATTTGGGATTCAAACAGTTTTCAGTTTGAGAGTTTCTAGAACCAGAGATTCCATAAAGTATTTCTACAAGTATGTCATGCAATTTATAATTCATTGCTACACCTCAATAGATTCCTATCAAACAATATTAGCTTGCAACTAATTTCCACCCACAGCATTGTCTACAGAAAGAGGCACATCTCTATGATGATGCAGCACATAAATGAAAACATTTAGGGAAAATAATAAGTGAAATGGTGTGACTGTTTTTGTACAACTATTGTAATTATGACAGAAGAATATTCTTCCATTCAACCACACAATCCATCCTGCATTAAAATGCAGCGTGTGTAACAAATAAAGCAGTCTGCAACGGCAAAATTTTGTACTTGATCATGAAGACTGTTCTATGGCCCGGATCCTTGTGACAGAGATGATGAGCAAGTTTCTGAATGAAGAACCAAAGACATAGATTCTTACAGGGAAAAAAAGGAAAAAAAGTTTAGGGGCATAGTTCCCTAGCTTTAGTTATCTAAGTATTTTAAAAACTCAATATTTGGAGCAGAGTTTTAAATAACTATATTCTAGGTTGTATTGCCTATTTATTTCTTTACCAGTCTTTTCTTTCCCTTAATAAATGTTTTCTATAACTACCTTGGAATGATAAGGAATAAATTTTTTCACTTTTATATTGAAATAGTGTAGGTCACAATCTGGTGGAACAACTATAAAGTACAATGTCTTAAAAATCTTGGAGAAAAATCTCTAACCTTGCATTTTTCCAACTGAGCTTTTACTATAGCAGGGTCTGTAGCTGGCGTGGGTTGTGCTTTCAGCCAGTTTTCTGCAATAATTGCTGTCTGCTCCAGTTGCCGCAGCTGGGAGTAGAAGTCAATGATGTTGTTTTGGTACTCCAGCCATGCCACTCTTTCACTCAGCAACTGACAGAACTCAATCCAGCGGCTCTTCAGCTGCTCTGAGGCTTGTCTAATGTTGTCAGCATTCAGACCCTCTAGAAAGGAAAGAAGATTTGTGACTTATTTATCTTTAAGCATCAAATAAAAAAAAAAAAAAGAAAAAAGAAAGTAAAATAATGTAGCAATTCAATTCCTGTGTTTGCGAGCACACAAATCTGGTTAATGATTTATCATCAAATAGAAGTTACACATTGGTGAAGAAAGTATTTAAAAAAAATATTTTAAGTTGCTACCAGCGTACTTTTGTTGCTATTGGAATGAGTTATAAAGTGCATTAAAGTACAAGAAAGGGAATAAAGCAGAAAGTAGCGATACAATACATAAAGGTAATTAAAACTGCTGTACGAAATAAGACAAAGCATGACAGCTGGATTTTGAAAACCATGCCTGGACTGTAATTAGATTTTAATATACAAGGCTTAAGTTGGGTTCTTTTGCTTGTTTGTTCTTTTAATAAATGGGGATTTTTATTCTGCAGTTATTTTGACATTTCTGGCAATCCAACCCTTATGTTTTGCATTACATTTTATTTTAGAAACATGATAAGGACTGAGGAATAAACACATGATCAGATCAAACCTACCCGTAGGCCAGTCATGTGTGTCCAACAAGGACTATCAGTAGGCATTAAGCAAGGACTGAGACCTAAGAGACCATAGGTGACCCTCCTCTATGATTATTTTCAGACAGGGTTTGGCTTCTCTATTATAGTTTGCCTATTTCTGTCTATTGCTCAATAATCATGCTTAAATTAAAGTTCATAAAAGAAAACTGACTTCAATTATTAAAGACAAGGCTATTAGTTAGAACTATTTAAAGGAAAATTGCTCTATATACTCTGCCAAGAAAGTACATACATGCATGTCAAAGATAAGCAAAAGTCTTGAAATAACATAATTTATAATTCTTCCAAAATTTGAACTCAAGCTGAGTTCAAAGTAATATTAACTTAAGCATCTCATTTATTTTTCAGAGGAACTTTAAATGTAATCTCTAATCTTTTTTACTGTCATGATATTTAATGACAATGACACATACAGAAATAGGACCAATATTGATTTCAAAATTAATAAACTTCTCAATCCATTGAGTAACGCTTTATGCTTAAGAAAATTTTTAATAACATCATAACTTAGTCATACACTAGTTAACCATAAGCTGGTTTTATCAAAATAACCTAATTTGTTTTCAATTTCTGAGAAACAAGTTTAAAAGCAAATGAGATAAAAACCTTCAGTGCTGTATTTCCATGATTTTTTATATGCTGTCAGTATGCTTTATCTTGTTTGCAAGCTGTGCTCTCAATCTGCAGGAATATTTCTTTATTACGGATAAAAAATAGTAAAGTTGATGGACAACTTTTGAAAGTTGTACTCTATTTCCTATGTCCTAATTAAAGATTATGCCTTAAATTAAAAAAAAAATACTGGAAATTGATTATAATACAATTTTCTAAAGAATTACTATAATGCATGCTATCTGGTAAACTGCATTATATGATAATCTGGGATCGTGTCTGTTGAAGAGCACGATAGTTCTACAGCAAATTCTATTCTGGATTCAACTCATGGTATTCCATTCAGAGCCGCTTGGAAACATCTCACCTAGGAACTGACTGCGTAGTACCTGACAGCAGTTCCTTGGACATGTTCTGTCTCTAAGATGTTGTCCTAGCCAAGAAAATTGTACATGATTTCAAAAATTGCTGGTAAAATTGTGGAAAGATAGGAAGCCCAGTACAACTGGGAGATAATTGCAACTCCAGTAGTTGCAGTGGCTACACACATCCATTAAAATCCAAAAACTGGACGGTACAGTCTAAAAGGTGAGCAAGGGTATAGAATGAACGTTAAAACATGAAGAGGTAAATATTATTTTGACACATCCTAATAAAATTCAACAGCGATCGGGTCTTTTGTGCATGTGTGTTTGCATCTGGAGATGCAATATGCATAACAACATCTTCTTGAAGTGCTGTGCCTAATGAACATAAGGCAGCATAAACCTGATTGGCATAGCATGTCTGAGTAACAACAATCAAAAATGACCAGGCATATAAGTACTGAATCTTAACCACAGCAAGAATAAACAAATATCTAGAATATGACCCTTTAACTAAGCTACGTTTCAAAAACTGATTATGAGACTTTGGTTATATAAATGCTGTATATATATTACAGACAGCAGATATCTTTGCCCCTGTGTTCTCTGAACCTCTCAACCTGGAAGATACTGTATATGAATTTGGCAGAGTAGATATAAAAAGATCACTTTTATTTTTGCCTCCTTTCTTCTCTTTTCAGCTGCCACAGTCTCTGAAGTACCCTCAGGCAAGATTATTATTACCAGGGGAAGTGCAGTCATGTATTCTACTTAGATAATAATATTTTTCACTGTAATATTTTCTTCAAATATTCACAGAAGATTGTATTTCAGATGAAAATCAAGATTCATTAGATCCTCTTTTCTTCTTTTCACTCATATGTCCCTCTTAGCATAACATTTAAATGTGAAAATACCCAATATTATTCAATTTTCTTTAATTCTTTTCTTTCTTGTCTGAACTTTGAATCTAAATGTGATTCCACAAGTGCACAGATGAACAAAGAAATGCTTTTGCTCTTCATGTAACTGAAGTGGACAGTACAAGACTGGAGTGTGCAGAGCCATGTTTGGTAAAAGACTGCAGTGGTGCATCTTCATAAGACAACGCAATATCCTACTGAAAGGAAGACCCATCTGAAAACCTCCATAAACCACCTTTTTAAAACTCTATTAATTCTCAGCCTGCTCAGGTAACTCATTTTTTTTTATCAGATGTCAGTATGTTCTTTCCAGACAGATGCAAGAAAATGGCCGTTACTTGAAATAATTTGGGCAAATTTGTCAGATTTGCCTTATTTTGAAGAAAGCTAGTTCTCTTTATCATTGAAAATGAAAAATTAATAACTATTTGAGCATTTGATGCAATAAGGACATAATTTTGATGTGTTTATTTGATCATTACATTGGTGAAAATCATGAATTGGTAACTTACTTCCATGATAAGTACCGATTTCTTCACTATCTTTAGCAACCACCAGCTGTCATTCATGATCAATTGCCTTACTCTGCTTCATGCATGGCAGCTAGACATATCAAAATCTGACAAGCAGGTAAAGAAGCAATATAAAACCCATTCTCTAGTAAAACAATATTATTTTAGGAATAATGGTTCATAATCTTTTCATGTTTCATAATCTAAAGCTTCTGATATAATCAGTGAATAAATATACCGTATCCAGAGGAAACAGGTCATTATCTGAACTGCATCCATTAATTTTATTACCTTGTGTACTGTGCATAACAAATTGTGTCTGAATATTTTTAATTGTGCAACACCTTACATGCAAGTACTTCGGAACTGCCACTTAATATGAAGTATATCTTACTAAGTGCATTCATCATTTGCTATGGTTCTATGATAGATAAATGCAATATTATCTGTGTTTTTATAGCTTTTGACTCACACGCATACATGAAATGGTAACTCATAAGATAATATACTTTCTTCCATGGAACAGTGGCACCTAACAAGTATGTGTTTTATCACAATAAATTCATTTGAATTGACTTTAACACTGCCTATCAACGTTCTCTGAGTATTGATTGTGATGCCCAATTATTTTATTCTAAACTACTATAGCAGTCAAGCATCCACTCAAACTGCTGACCTGTTTCACTCATGCATCAACACGCTTATAATTCTATTTCAGAAAAGAATTTAGAAAAGAAAAACAGAATAGTTTTTTTTTTCTTGAAACACTGGTAAACAGAAGAGGTAAGTTTTCATTTATTGTAATCATCACCCTTCTTTAAAAGCATGGGCAAGGAGAGCCAGAGCATGGCCCATGTAGCAAATGGGCAGTTGGGTAAAGAATTTCCCCTGTGATGGGAAAACTCCTTCAAATAGTATTATCCGGTTACACTGCTTATAAACACAAGAAGAGTTGCACTGTGTGAGATGGCCACTGTCTCTATTTCTGACACCGGCTGAAAGCATTTACGTAAGGCAAGAATAACACCTTGTATAAATACACTTCCCCAGCATATTTTCCTCTGTGCTAATGAGCAAATGAATGATACCTTAAACAAACCAATCCAATTCTCTACAGAATTTGAACTTTAATTTTTACCTATTTCCCTTCCTATCACACTAAAAATAAAAACAGGAAAATAAATATAAATGATGCAACAATAAAATTCACCACTGTTCTGAACTCTCTCTTATAATCCACCAGAGGTCTTAACCTTTTTATGCTCTTCATATTTTACATTCAGGATCTTGTTTATGAGCAAATAGAAAGCACATCTTATGCAAAAGTAAAGCCAACAATTTAGTGGTAGCAATGATTCAAATATTAAGAGTCTAATCATTATTAGTCCAGATCTAATTGCTACACATTAAGTAAAAAATAACAATGCAGTTAAAATTTGTATCACTTGAATTCATCACTGATCTATACCTTAAATCTGTTTGTCTGTTTGTCCTGTGTTGTCTTTTAATTACATATTACACTTAGTGAACTTACTGTGAAAAATATAAAGCTGCTTAAGTTTATTACAGTTTGAGAGGTAGGTGTAAAGTTCAATTACTTTTTTTGCATAACTTTTTCTTCAATATAAATTTAGAGACAATAACATTAACTGCAATTGCGTTAGTTCGTAATGATTT
The DNA here is from genome assembly GCF_017976375.1 of Cuculus canorus. Taxonomy (NCBI): domain Eukaryota; kingdom Metazoa; phylum Chordata; class Aves; order Cuculiformes; family Cuculidae; genus Cuculus; species Cuculus canorus. Next base: position 86,743,030 of record NC_071401.1, read on the forward strand.
GGATGAAAAACAAATAGAAAATTTGTTGTATTTAAAAGTACAAAGTCTGAACAAAGCAGTTAACTTCCTCTATACTCAAAGTCTTACTTGTGAAAATTTACCAAGATATTACATTTACAAAGGCTTTGTTAAAATCATCTTACAGTTCTCCTCAACTAATGTTTATTATTTAATTCTACTCTCTATGCTCCCACCTGGTGGTGATTACCAAATTATTTAACTATTTCACACACTATTTTTCAAATTGCCTTCGCAGCAATAAAACAGCTGAAAGTCCCATGAATATTTTAGGCTTCAAGTTCAGATGAACTGTTTCTCTTTTCAAAGGAATTGTTTCTTCCCTAAAACCAAGACAAAAAATGATCTTAATTCTCACAGGCAACTAACTTGTCATCCTTGGTAAAATATTCTTACTACCAAGGCTACCTCAATCTATAACACCACACCGAGCTCAGAGCAGTTGACAGGAAATAGATAAAGCTATATAGGGTTAGCTAGTCTCGCCCGTGCTTACAGCCCAACTTGAAGATGTGATTCCTAAATAAAGATGTGATTTGACTGGAGGAAAAAAGAAAAAAAAAAAAAAAAAAAAAGAACCTTGAGTTAAAACCATAGGAGAACATTTAAAACAGAATGCCAATCTACTTGATACTAGATATGGTAAGTATTTTAGTACCTGAAAACTAATATATAACATGCCAGTGAGTTCTGCAACTTAAACCAAAATTATTCCCCAAAAAGTGCTGTATAATCTAAAGAAATCGAAAGTGGAATTCTTGAGGTGCAAGTCTGCATTTGGGCAAAGGAAGAGTGTTGCATAGCTAAATGTATCCGAAATGGGCTTTGCCCAAAATAACAACCTTGATGTTGCAGCATGCATATTTAAATACTGCCTTAAAAGTCCTATACAACCAGCTCTTCCAGGCAGAAAACTTGTCCAAAAAAAATTGACAGGATCACTTTTTATGTGATCAGCACAGAAAACTGCCCAAATGATTTCAGAGAGCCTAGGAAGGGAGCCCTTGCAACAGTTGTTACAATAATGATAAATAAATATTCCCCACATATTAAGAACACTCACTTTAAAAATATTACATCTTCATACTTAAGCAAGATAATCTTAGGATTCCATCAAATTTGTTTAGCTTGGCCAGCTAGTACCTCTAATTCAAAGCAGTTCATTTTTAACTATGGAATTCTTGGTTCCTTATTATAACAGTTTAATATAAAATATGTGCTCTGAAGCTCAGTGCTTTCAACAACTGCACTTCTGGTAATGATATCAGTAGGACAAATGTTGGCCTCAGTTTAAAAATTTAATGCAAAATATAGACACCCGGGACAACGGCATGACTTACAATTTTACTTCCATCTATCTTTCTTTGTTTTTTGCTTTATTTCCTTAAAAATATCTAGAAGTTCAAAAGAATGCCATAAAAGAACCATTGTTTTTTTCTAAAATCAATAATAAAAGTAAAAAACCTTATAACTACTTTTCTTTTTCAAGAGATGGATAAGCTTTGATATTTATTCTTTGAAAAGCCAAATGCCAAGAATCTCTTCCAAAACCCAACAAAATTTTATATTTCTATGATATAGAACATTGTAGAAGTGTGTACACTTTTTTCAGACTGTTCAGAGTAATGCCTTCAGAGCTTTCTAATTCAGATGAGTTAAGGTATCTTCAAAAGCTTACCATACTCAGAAAATAAGATTACAACTAAAGTCACTGCACAGAACAGATTGTTAACAGAGTTCATTGCTGTGAGCACGTTTTACACATATTTCTTTTCATGGTATTAAACAGATAAGTTTTTTTTTCTCTTTTCCAATTAACAGATTTAACGTTCACAAATAATAAAAGAGATATAAGGTAATATTACTTTACTGTTCCATTTAGAAAGTATTTGCTAATATAATTCTTATGATAAATATGAACCTGTACATTTATACAATCCCTAAGAAGATTATCTAAATCAACTCCCACATAATTACCATTCACCATCTGTTCCACCAGGGCCTCAGCTGATCTGCTGGCATCTTGCAGTTTTCTGTACTTCTCAGGCTTTTCTCGCTGGATGGCCTACAGCATGACAGGAAAGGTGAGTATTTCAACAGAGGGATTTTGGAGAAGAAAGTAATTAATCTCAGGGATGTCTTCTGATTTCTTGAGACCATTTAACCTGTCATATTGCCCTGCCAGCCTCCTCGTTTGCAATGAAAGCAAATACCAGATACCATCAGGAAGGGAGTCAGTTATAAAGTCAAATACGTAAACTGAGAATCAGAACACAGAATCATATACATCAGATGACAAATTTATACGTCAGTATTTTACAGACAAATAAAAGACCCTCAATTAAGAGCCATTCAAAGCCCAATATTTCTGAATAAAAAAATTTCCTTGTTGAGTAATAGATTTGCTCATTTCTCATGCGGCTTCCACTGATAACAGCAAGAATTGAGCATGCTAACCAAATCATAGTGCTTCATAACACACTACAGTTTTGAACTCAGACACCATTTGATTGCTTACTTTACTCTTGATGGTAAAAACCCATGTAAAATATATATTAAATTAGATATCTTACATATATATGAACATATGTAGCAGACATCGACATATGAGCTACTACATAAGAACGAGAATTAACTTCAGAATTAACACAGGCTTCTAGTTATATACTGTATCTAACATTTTCAATTCACCTTTCTGTACTCAAAATTTCTCAGTCATATTCAGGTAGCATTCAGGCTAGCTGGTAGTGGAAGTGAAGGCTGGCTGCTGAGGTTTCAGGATATAGTAGGAATCTAAGTTTCTAATATCATTTTGGGTTGGTAGTCATACAGATGGAAGGTAAAATAATTTTTGATCTGACAGCCCTGTACATTGTCTCATAATTAACATCATGAAGTTATTACACTGATTTTTAAACTGATTTAGTTCTATAATATAAGTGTAGTTTAGAAGCTCTAAATCAGAAGCCCAAAGAAGAAGCACAGGGTCCCAGCCAAGTTTAATAACAAAAATAAAACAGAGTGTATACCTTCCAGATATCCTGACAAACAGTACCCCATAAAGCAGAGTTCCTCAATTTATCGTAGTACACACACACATACAAAAGGAGATGCCGCTGCAAATTCTGCGTGACATGTATGGGAAGATAACCCACAACCCTGGCCTCAGCTTCTCAGTCTAGCTGACCTCACTAGGCTTCCTGATCACCTTGTTTATTTCCATAACAAAGGTATATTCTGTGTGACTTGACTCTTGAGGTGAAAATGTTCCTTACAACTGGAAAAAAACCTCAAGTACGTTTCTCAGGTCTCTAAGAACACATTGAGTAGAACAATCTTATACATTCTTACATCTGTAAACATTATTTTTCAAATAGATTGCTATGCTTGGGTGGAAGTAATATAAAAACCTCTGAATAAACTCTCTTAAAATAACTTTTAAAGCCAGATGCTTAAAGCATCTCCAGTTTAATAAGCAGCAGCTCCCTGGAAGACTTTCCTAGGTGAGGAGACACTCAGAGCTTTAAAGAGAGATTTTCAGTTAAATTCACACATTTCCACAACCTACTTATAAATGCCATTCACTTGTGTATATATAAAAGATTATACAGCAGGCTTTCTAACAATATGTCAAAGTGACGCTTTCAATAATACAACTTTGTATAAATAAAACATAATGAAAAGATGCTTAGAGAAGAATTAAAGATGGAAATATTTTGGATTTTATAAACATATCTTTAATATATACCTAGATTATAACAAAAGGTTATGAATTTTAATCCCAATAAATTAAAGATGACTGTATTAATTATTTATAGTTTTTGTAGGTCAGTAATGTCTTCTACCATTCCACTGCACAATTTAAATATTGTCCAAATTTTTAACAAAAGTCTAATAATTCTCTGCAGAGTTTCAAAATTTCTTATAGAATCCTAATTAATACTACTCTGTCTACAATCCCAAGTATAATTAACAAGTCTAAATACAGAGAGCACAAAGGAATCATAAAAACACTACAATATACTGAAAACAATTCTAGTCTCTGTAATGCCAGATGTGTAAATATTATGAGTGCATCTGTAGTGAGCATGAAAGAATCAACCCACCTGCCTCCCCCCCAAAAAAAGAGAGCAAAAATTAGCTTTTTGAAATATAAAAAGATATAATATTGAAACCTATGGCAGTGTACACTTTGGTGTCCAGTAATGAACTGTGTCCTGAAAAAAGTGGATAAATGTCCACTTGTGTCCTGAAAGATTCAAGTTTCCAAGTCCTACAGAAAATAAGCACTATATGCAAAGCCTATAATACATATGAAAGTTTCTGTCAATTACTTTTCTTCATTAATTTTTGTATGACTAGCACCTGTTATAAAAATGAAGTTCTAACACTGGCTACGGGAAAACATACGCTTACATACAGAAAGCACAATCCTAGCCAAAGGAGAAAAGACTGTCCTCTCGGTCATCATATGAAGACAAATTACCTGATCTGGGGAGAAAGAAGAAAATTCGCCCAACTTATTTCATAGTACAAATCAGATAGTCTTGCCATTTGTACCCACTGCTGTTTTTTCCCAAAACCTGCAAACTGTGTCTTAGATTTTTAAGCCTCGCAAGAGAAGGATTGCCACAATTACATGTAATGTGTCTAGAAACAGAGTATGAGTCCTGTAACTACTCTTATTTGTCTCTTTGGCTTTGTTTTGGTCATTTACTCCTTTACCAAAAGAGATAAGGTTATAGACTCAGATTCATTCATTACACAAGTCAGGTGGGATAAGTTTGAAGAGGTTTGTGAAGTTCTGAAACTCTTAGATTCTGCATATTGTAATCAACACTTTTTTTTGGATGAAAAGCTGTGGTAGTCACTTAAAAATATTTTCAAATATATAACTTTCCTCTTTTTTTCCTCCATTTTTTTCTACAAAAGATTTTTTTTTTTTTTTTTTTTTAAATAACCAATATGAGAAAAAAGTAGTTACCCTTACAGACTTTCATCCAATCAAGGATTAATTCTCTTCAGGACTATGTTGTAACAGTCAATGCAAATGTATACTAGTCTAGCTTTAATTGATTGAATAACACTAAAAATTAATCTTTAGCTAAGTGTCAGCTGAAGGTGAAGAGGCTGTTTTCACAATGCTGAGCTTTCTATTTCACCCTGAGATTTCAGTTGGCAGTTAATGACTTCATAGCCTAAAAAACACTGATAGTTCAAGGAATTTGAAAGTTATTCATATCAAGTTAACATCCTACTTTTAGATCTCTATGAAAGGATGCACCGTAGCAGTACTCCCTGACCTCCTGTGACTCTGTCTATTTAGCCTTGAGGGCAGGAGATGGCAACGTTATCATCACTGGCTCTGACAGTGAGTCAGCTTTCAAATATCCAGGCCCAGCAAAGCATGTCTGAAAAAGGTCACTAAAATAAAATGAACAAACAAGAATAGGGCTTTTGAGAATGCGAAGAGAACAAATTTAATTGTCTAGGATATCTGACATTTACCCTTAGATCTGTTTCTTATATGTTTACCTATGATTCTGAATTCCTAGCTGCTGCTTCTTGAGTAACCAAAACCTCTTTCAAGGAGTTTTATTCCCAGTTCACTGACGTATAGTCTCAAATCCGACTTGTAACTAAGCAGGATTTTCTATACAGAAAGTTTTATTTTTTTGCACCTGAAACTTCATATATTGGTACCTGTAATACTGAAGGCTCGTCATGCCTCAAGAAAAACAAAAAAAGGCCTGAGCCATTATTTAGTCTGTTTTTAGTAAAATATACATGCTAACTGCAAAATATTAACAACGTGATGCAGCATAATGATGTTTATGGCAATAATGTTTGGATGTCTTCATTTTTTAGGAAGTGGTACAGCTATTCCACAATGAAACTTCTATATAATGGCATCCGGTCTCTTTGGTCAGGTAAGGTAAACATTTATTTTTTGGACCAGGGAAGGCTATAAATATTTTTGCTTCTCTCCAGACCTAGGAATGGACTTAGAGAGCATGTCTAATATATTCAGTCTACGTAATATGTCTGCCAAAGGCTAATTTACTGCCAGTATCTGAAGAGCAGCTGGCTTAGCAAACAAAGTCAGTGTAATTCATACAGCCTGCTCTTGGCTCCGTCTCCCTCAGGTCTCCAAGTGGGGATGGGAGCAGGCTTTTGAACTTGATGAGTCATCAATGATGGCAAAAGAGCTTTCCTTGTGTCTGTTGTTCCCAAAGTCTATGTCCCTCCTTCATAGAGTAGGTGCTCTTCCACCATATTATATGAAAGTGACCCTCATCCAAGGAAAATGTGGCAAGCTGCCACAAGAAAAAAAATAAAAATCATCCAACTAGTAACCCCTCCTCAAAAGAACAGCAGAAAGAAAGTAATTAGGAAAAGGCCCTATTAGCACCTACCATGGCAGGCTATAAATAGTAGGTCTGACATCAGCCAAGCATTCCGTGCTACACTAAATGACAGCCCATGAGGGCAAAATGGGACCTCCGCATGCACACGTGCATGCTTGAATGCATGCACACATAAGCAACACACTGGAATATGGCTATGTATGTTAGTACAATACAATCTTCTTCAGTTACCACTAACACACGTTTTCCTTTTTGGCATTTCATCTTTTTTAATACATCTTCTAGAACTTTACTAGAGATTATAATATATTTAAACCCTTCACTATTTTATTTCCCATTGACTTGAGAGTCATTTTGAGGGCATTAGAAACAAAAAGTGTTAACAAGCAACAACAAAACTGCTCAAATCAATGAACTGGGCAGTATATCCTGCTTTGGCTACTAATTTTATAGATGGAGATGGAGACCAGACGAAAAAACAGTCAGGTCAGGACAAGCTTTAAAACCTAGCATTTTAAAAAACTGTTTGTTTTTTTTTTTTTTTTTTTTGATAAGTTTGTACAAAGAATTCCATTAACTGACAACCATTCAACACAGAATCCATGCAGTACTTGTCAAGTGCCATCTTTCAGAGTTCTTTCTATTAAATTAATACACGTAATCAGAATGTTTTCTCCCTTAAAACATCTAGAAACTTTCTACACATACCTTGATCTTCTCAATAAAATGTTCATTTTAAAAAACAGTGACACTGTATGAAATAAAGACTAGTCATGATCTTTAAAAATAGGACATACGTTCATTTATCTTCCTTCAATTTAGAGTTACTGGCTCATCTCAGATTCCTCTTCATACAAAGCAGATGCTTTTTCTGCACTACTTCTCTGTAAAGAGTCTGGAAATTGGTTTCACAACCATCCAGTTATTAGATCTCCAAGGAGATCAAAGAAACATCTGAAATATCTCCTGTTATCTGCATTGTCTTGAATTCAAACATACAATGCCCATGTACTGGTTAAATTCACATCTCTTTTCCCTCCCTTCATCTTCCTCCAATATTATATATGTTGTCAACAACCTAAATGAGATCTGAACAAGTGTCCCAAGCAGTGGCCTTCCAGACCCAATGTTCTTCCTGAGCACCGATAAAGGCAAGGTAAGGCAAGAGCTGCTGGGAACTCTTGCTGGGACCAGAGGAGGGTCTATGGTTCACCTACCTCCACCCCCTTTACTTGCAGCAATCACCACCTCCTCGGAAGCAAAGAAAGGAAAGAAGGAGGAAGGTGAACCATGGTTCCTGGATCCTTTAATGCTTTTATAACAACTTAGAAACTGACAATATGAGGTATATTAGCATATTAGTTAGGGAAACCTGACAGTGCAGGTGTCAGCATAATACATAGACCAAGACAAGCTAATTTGCCATCTTTGAAATTGTAATGTTCCTTAAAGTGGGAATACATGAAGAGGAGACAGGAGCATTTCCTTTTTCTATTTTTTTTCATTTTACCTACAATGAAAATTGAAGCACTCAGAAAATTAAATGTATATCTATTTAGATTAATCTCGTTAACGCTTTATGGAAGCATTTGAACCCATCAAACCCTCTCTGTAAATTTGATCCATTTCGCAAACGTTTATATATATATGTATATTTTACATAACAGGAAGTGTTGCCATGAACTAACTTTAGGATACTACATTCTAATAGATACTTACCAGCAATAATATTATGACAACATTAAAAAATTAAAATTATTGCAAGAAAACTATGATTTAACATGAAATTTTAAAATATGTATTTACACTCACAAAATTTAGTATCAGAGCTGATACAATCAATCTCATCATAGCTGATTTATGATGGGCAAGCAGACAGTGTGGAACAAACAGCCACAAAACTAACTTTGATACAGTAACTTTGTTCCACCAGTTTGTGTGCTAGGGGTAGGTGTCACCATATATTTTAACGAAGTTTCATTATATACTATGACACTACAAGAGCTAATTATAAAAAGAATTCTCCCTTATCTTAGAAAAAAACGGCATTTTTAATCTACCTTAAATAAATAAAAATGGAAGAAGATTTGTAGTATTTTATAGTTTTCAAGGGCTAAATTCAAAGTGTGTGAAACTTCTGTACAAACACAGCTACTCCTTAAGCAGCGCAGAATCATTCATATTACCAAAAGTAGAAAAGAACCTTTTTTGATTCAGGCATAGTACTAAAATAGAGTAAAATTGCATGGCAGGTTGGACTAGATGACCTTTAAAGGTCTCTTCCAACTCAAATGATTCTATGATTCCATGAAAAAAAAACCCAAAAATGTAAAGGTGGGTTATTTTCATGTATATTTTACAGCATTGTAAAAAGAATTAGCTATAGAATTTTTATAGCATGCAATCAAAGGCAACACTTTTCACATCCTTCAATTTACGCATATAAAATGTCAAATTAAGCTGTTACTATAGAATGATTGTTCATATTTAAGAAGTAATTTATAGTCTTTGTTTCAACTTTACTAAAAACTTTCCCGAGTCTAGAATACCTTAATTAAATATTAGTATATATAAATAAACATCTCTCTACTCAGACAGGCTGCGTAGCAATTTTGGTAGCAAAATCTTGAATTCACAGAAACAGTGAGCACTTCTAAATTTACGTTGTATATACAGACAATTAATGCTTGTCAATTCACAGTTGAACTTATTTAAACTCGGACTTTGAAAGCACTTTGACAAGACAATACAAACTAAAAGACACATATATGAGTATTTCTCCTACATTGACTCTTTCTCTGAGATCTGACAGATTGCCTTCTTTTCGATATATTGCAAACTCGGGACTCTGAAGCACTGCTTCTGAGCGGGTCATCCAGCTATGGAGCTCTGTTGTATCTGAGTCAAACCTAAGAGACAGAGAAATGCAATAAGACATCATATTTCCACAACGTTTCTGAAAATAAGATGACAGTAAACATGTTTAACTGGTTGTTTAAACAAGTGAATAAACAACAATTTTTCTCAGCAAAAGACAGCTTTAAACTCCTCATATTTCACTAGATAGTTCATAAAGCTATTCACTCTAAAATTTGGAAACACAGAAATACTTTTTCATTTTTAAGACCCTGATTTGACAGCTGAGCAGATAGAACAATTTTCACAATAAGGATTCTAATTTTTCAAGCTGATCTTTTTGGAAGACATGAAACAAGTGGCTCTCACAGTGAAGAAAGTGTACCGCAAATCCAGTTGGCTCAGCTGAGGATGTAATGTCTATCTGGCTGACCAAAGGCAGCCTTCATGCATGCAAGATTTCTGCCCCAGCTTGTCTGGACAATATTATGAAGGAATTGAGAAGGAAATTTGACCGTTAGGAGTTTCTTCCAATTGGCTGGCATTTATTGTAGAATTTTAATGACTAATCAACATTAAATTACAATTTTCCTACACCTAAAACTTTAGAAACTGCAAATCAAGATCCTCAACTCACTGTATATACTTTTAGCTTAGTTCTACTGTACAGTCCTCTTCATTAAAATTTGGATTCTTTTATTAACTCCTTTAAAAGCGATTGTAGTTTTTGTTACCTATACAGAAGGTAGTATCTCAAAATGAAGGTTACAATATGCAGATATTTAAATTGCTGATGTGTACCATATTTTTTTTCAGTTGTGCCACACTGTATTCTTCGTTGCATTTGTTTATTGCACTGTATGTTCTAATATTTACATCTAGTTTGTAACTGATTTTCCTTTTGCAATACAATGAAAGCAGTAGAACAGAAAGACATAGAAACAAAATAATTAGCTGTATCTCTCAGTTTGCTTTGTAAATACAGGTTGTACCATTTACATACAATTGAAAGGCTTCTAAAAACAAGAACTTGAATGACACTTATATTTTTGAGGAACTGTTTTATAGAAATATACTCCATATATACATGAGGTTAAATACAAGGATGTAAAGTAATATCAGGTGCTACAGAAATACATATATACAGAAACAAAAATTGAATACATTAAACAGTTCCATGTTTGATCTAATAATTATGCCTTTCATTTTTTCCTTCTTCACTATAATCTTTGTGACTTCATTTAATACAGTGTGAAAGATTGACTAATAAATAATGAAAGCAGAAGAAAGAAAAATCAGACACTGCCTTAATCCTAGTAAAACATCTATATTCAAATAATAAACTCTTAGGAATAATTTTGATAAAGTGATTCCCAATAATATTATTTGAAAATTCATTAAAGGTGAAAAAATATGATTGTGAAGCAATCTTCATTTTATAGAGAATTACACATTCAGAGATGGAAGATAATTCCCAGATGGTTAGGGGATCTCTGTGCTCATACCAGGTTCTAATCCTTGATATTTAACTATGCTGTCATTTAAGAGCAAACTACCTCTGCTTTATTTTATTGGACTTCTTGAAATATAATGTAATCCTCTGTACTGTGTATAATTATATATTTAATGATCACAGAACATTAAACATCTGATAACAATGAAGACAAGTTTACCGCTCCCTCAGTACTAAAATCCCTTGGCTGCAGGTAAAGCTGTATTACTTCTGGTGTTCAATCCATTCTCAAGTTGCAAGTAACTAAAAGCAAAAAGACCAACTTTCTGAAGAAAACCCTGCTATTAGCCTGATGGAAACCGACAGTTTAGCAGTGATTGTTTCTTAACCAAAACCACGTAACCCTTGTCTCTGCAGCATCCTTCCTGGAATAGGAATGGAAGAATTTGGGACAGTTTTAATAGTACAACAAAATAATCAGGACACATCCCAGGGCTCAGAGATTCTTCAGATAGTGGTACATATTAGCCACAGCAGACAGAGCCTTGACAGAGCCGATCTCAGATAACAGATTGCACTGTCACTTGCAGTTTCTTCTGGAGCTAAATATAATTCCACAAGCAAAGCCTCCTGCCCCACCCCCCCACCCCCAAGCTATAAAGAGGGGGCAGAGAAGGATTAGAAGATATTAAAGTTAATTTTAAGTGGCTTTTTGCAGCACATAAATATTCTTAATATAAGACATTCATCTATTGCCTTGAAAATAAAATATTCTCTTACGTTCAGCTTGTATTAAACCAGGAAATACAAGTAGAATAGAGCATTTAATCATTCTGCTGTGATGATTAGATGTTTTGTTTCTGAGCACAGCTGCAGTTACAAACTGTATTAACTCTAGATTGATATTAGGGGATCAATGCAGTCTTTAAATGCCCCAAGTGCAACAATACTTTTGACATAAAAAGTAATGCAATAGTATCTTTCTGACCAAATAAAGTTGAGTGCATGTAGACTTCATTAAAATAAATCCGCAGAAGATACTAAAACTAAACCACTTCAGACAATTATTATAAATAATTACCTTACTTTAACATGCACATCAGCTGGCTCCCCATCTAGAAATTCAATCTGCAATGAGGATTTAGTCTTTATGCAGTACTTGTAGTTTGGTTTTCCAGTTTTTCCTTCTGCTGTTCCACAAGAGTGATACTGCCTTTTACTGTTCTCACTGTTCTCTCTCCACAGGCCAGCACATGTCAGTGGAGTTTAAACACAGACTCTTTTTTTCCTTCAGAGCATGTCTGAGAAACCATCTTGACATTTTCAATCCATGCCACTAAATTTTCATGGAAGCCCCTCACAAATTGATTTTCTGGATTATACTAAGCCATATGTCCGCTTCACCTTCCCACTCAGAACTCTCTTGCTGATACTGCCACATGTACCTGTTCAAAAAAGATTCTTTGTTCTAGCTTTCCCCTCCTTTGCTGTATTAAATACATGATAAACCTCACCTTTAAAGCATTTCACAATTTAGTTGCATTTTGTTTTTCTCTTTCTGTGCATGGAATTTCTACTCCAAATACTCAGCAGAGTGCGATGCTCAAGTCCTACAACCCCCATATCTAATCAAACATCTTCTGGTGAAAAACCAGTAAGTAATAGCAAGTGTTATTTTGTTTATATTTCATGATAAAAACAGATGCAATTTTTATTATTAATAATCAAAGAGCTGTCCAACTATAAAGAATCCCTATGTGCAATATACCTTATAAAGATCTACTGTTATTACAGCTTACAACATCTGGCAAAAGACAATAGTATATTTTAAACTCATAATTTTGTTTTTTCTTATTGCCACAGGAAGATGATGACAGTGAAGTAATGTGCATACACAGACCTTCCACATACTTATACAAACAACTTGAAAGTTCTTCAAGTTCATACAGGATCACAAGTTCATATAGGATCACGTGTCATGAAGTAACCTGCTGTCATGCTGTCACAGTATATTATCTTTTATGTAAATTGAATTAAGTTCATCTTGAAATTGCTACTGCCTTTCTGCTAGACAGTCATTTCAGGATTTCATTCTTTCCACAAATAGAAAATGCCTCACAATTTCCTTTGCTCATTTGTTTTTTCCTTCCCTCTTCAAACAAAGCCATACTGGGCATGTTACCATGGTGTATCCCGGGCACAAGTAAGATTATTTACCTACACACTGATCTTGCAAGGAATGAAACAACTCTGATCCAAGAACCACATTACTGAATTACTCCATTCCCATGGCTGGTCTGACATGCCCAGCTCACCAGCAGTCATCCCCAGCTTGTAGCTTGTTGTTGCCTAGACCATGTCAAAGAACAATTTTGCAGTACATGATTCCAACTGGCTGACTTCTTATGTGGTGAACTAATTCCCTGCTATGTGTCTTCCTCCTCAATATTTGTAGCTGATCAACTGTCAGTTGATAAATAGTCTTGCTTCTGTCTCCTAATTCAACACCTTATTTGTTCTTAAAAATATTTTTCCCTTCCTGTTTTTTTTATCTCAGTCTAATAATTTTATTTTCATTCTAAATGACACTTGTGAGTCTGTTCACTTTTATCCTTATCAACATTATGACCAGCACATCTCTCTAATGCCTACCAAGGCATCAAAGAAAATACTTGATCAATCCCAAGGGTAAGCATTCTTCAGAAACTTCACTAGTATCACCTTATTAGCCTCATATTTCTTCTTAATTCATCAATCTTACCATTGATAAGTTATGATTATAAACCATACCTTCCCCTGCCTGAGCAATAACTCTGCAACTGGAGCTAATTCATAGTAATTAGGAAGCAGTAATTCCTGACTTGGATTTGCAGAAATTCTGATAAACCCACCACATTTATCCTATGTAAGAAAACCTCTTATGGCTAAGGCAGATGAAAATCTAGAGACTGTTGTAAAGTATGCTCATTACCACCATTTGCCTTCAGGAAATAGCCAGAGGCTAGAAATGCAAAGCAGTTTTAAACCCAGTTATCATGCCTTCCAGTGAGTATCAACACTACCACTCCTATTACATAAGAGGTGATTTCAGACACTAAATGTGAAGAATATATATTCTCAGGGTATTTGTCACCATGCCATTTCTCACCTTGTGTATTGGATAAAGGGTTAAAAATAATAAGCACTAACAAGTTATAAAGTGTCCCTGTTTACAGACCTCAACATACTCATACTTCTTAGACTATAAATGAAAATGCTTGTAAGTTATTCCTCCTGTAAACAACAAAAAAACATCCTGCTGTGATTTAGTCACCTTATGCTTTCCTCTGGCACTGGCTGCATGGCTACAACACTGAAAACAATGATCACCAGGAAAACTGAAGACACGGCTTTACTAACTAGAAGTAATGCTAAGTAGTGTTAGATAACAATACAAGAGCGAAAGCTGCATTTTTCTAAGAAGAAAAGGGTCAAACAGCCCAGGTGAGTTGCTGTAAAAGTGCTAAGCAAACAGCTGTTAGTTCTGACTAATATGATTCCTTGGACAGCAATGGGCTATTTGAAACAATAGCTATGAAAAAAAGCCATTATTAATAAGTCATAGATTTTACTTTCATATGTTTTTCTAGAAAAATCCTAACTTTTCTAAGTAATGGAGCATTAGAACCCCAAATATAATAATTTTCAAAAAATGAAGGCTACTCTCTTTTAAAAAGATTATGTTAACAGTTGTTAAATGAAGAAAACACTAGATGGAGCAACTACCCTATTTTAACATGCCTTTTTCTTCAAAAGGCGTAAAATCTCTTTCAATTCTGAATATTAACATTATATCCATAATTATGTTAAGTCAAATAAACTTTCCTCAGAAACATTAGAAACATGTACAAAGTTATTCACTAAAGAGCAAAGAAAGGTATCTTTGCACATAATTAAGAAAACATTAATATTATAAACATGTTTAAATTAAGTGTTAAGTAACTCTAACCTGTTTGCTTTTTGAAAACCTACTGTGAACACAATAATTTGCAGATTTTTCTATGCTACACAACTGACCTGTTTTTCCCAGAATATCATGAAAATTAAAATGTTGCCTTGTAATCCTTTCTCCCATTTATGGCATTTTTTTTTTCACTCTGTTTTACACTGATCCTAGTCTTAGGACTAGAGATATGCCTAAGAAATACTTTCAAGACCTTTATTATACATTTCCAAGTAGTTTTCCTTTCTCAGTTTCAACTTCATTCCTTTGGAAAACGGAGCCTTCCTATTATTAGTAAAAGATCTTAGCACATGCCTGAATTATTCTGGTATTTTTAAACATTATTTTTGAGGTGGTTCTAGATTTTTTGGTGGAGTGGTAGGAGAAAAAAAAAAAAAAGTTGCTTCTTATCTCTGCTTTCCACCACATGCAGCAAAAATTTGCTTTAGGAGGCAAGAAATATCAACAGCTTCTTCCATATGCATTTATGGGACAGTGAATTTGGGCAAGGGAAACATGACATTAACTTTTGTCTATGCTATTGGCGTACAAGTCAATTGTTTCTCCTCAGTTCTTCAGTATAAATTGATTCTCTCAAACTTCTAATTCCTTCCAAGTACTTAGAAACTTAAAATTAAAAGCATTTTAGAAAGCTTGATGCTTAAATCTTGGCCATTAATTGTTTTTCCTCAGCTAAGTAGCTGGACACCATAATTTTACGCAGTCCACTAACACAATATTCACAGAGTAGCCAAACTATTCCTTCTTCCTTAAATCTAAGCACCTTGCAATTCACACTGCAGGTGCAGTGCATTCTTAAGATGTTCTCTAGACTTTCTAATACATACAGATCACAGGAAAGAAAATCTGGAGCACATTTTTTTTCCTAATGTCTAGCAATGGAGCCTGATGCATTTATTTTGGGCATCCACGTTTACAGCAACAACTACGCCTAGAGCTTAAAAACAGATGAAAAAAGCTGACAAAGCCTGGAAGCGCTATTCACCACCTCAAAAAGTACCCAGGCCCCAGTATGCCTTGTATCCCTGGCTCCCAAAACACTGGGCAAGAGAATGCAATATGTTGTAGCGTGATGGCAGATAGATGTGCCACAATCAGATCATGCACCCTCAGAAGCTTCTGACAAGCATTCAATAATTGCTGGTGTATTTTTAAT
The DNA here is from genome assembly GCF_017976375.1 of Cuculus canorus. Lineage (NCBI taxonomy): Eukaryota > Metazoa > Chordata > Aves > Cuculiformes > Cuculidae > Cuculus > Cuculus canorus. Next base: position 86,758,884 of record NC_071401.1, read on the forward strand.
CAAAAAAACCTAAACAGTGCAGACTGATCAACTCTTAGTCATTAAGTGCTCAGGGAAAATTCTGTACATAAACACACATACAATACGGAATGATATAGAAGAGGCAGGTTGAGAATCTCCATTCTCTTAGTTTTTTTTCCAGAAATCAAAAGCTATGAAGCACTATGGCCTTGTTTTCCCTTGGGTGTAGGTACATTTAAATATACAGACCTCCCCCCCGATAGTTAATGCAACAAAAGACCCAGAAAGTAACTGACTGACTATTTGGGAATACATCAGAGAGAATCTCCCAGCAAAAACACATGGATGAAAAGGGTATCTAGTCACCAATGAACATAGACATTTTAGCTGATCACCCAGATTTTGAGATAAATTTTCTTCTCCTATTCTTATGCTTATACTCAGTACAAATTTATTACTAGGGAAAGACAACAGCATATCGTCAAATATATTAGTTTATAAGATTGAATTTTTATATTTTCATAAATGCAGACACAATAACCACCATTCTGAGCTGGAACTCCTGCTCCGGAACACCTGCTCTGACTTTCTAGAGAGAAAAGGTACATAGTCCCTTTTTGGCTACTTAGTTGGAAATACCAAAAAAAAAAAAAAAATTAACTAAATGGGAAAACTTTGCCTTCAGATAATTTAAACATAATTCATCCTGTTTCACAGCTGTGGGTATTTCTGACATTGTTTTTGTTGCACATTGCAATACCATAGGTCCACTCGCAAGTATTCAGTGAACTGGTGATCATATGATGCTATGATTGCATTGTTAAATCTCTTGAAGTCTATTAAACAATGAACTGTTGCTAGAACTCAGCTTTCTTTCCTACCACATCAAAATAAAAACCTGATCTGTGCAGCAATGAAGAGGACTTTGATCTTAAACATATATAAGAAACCAGAACTTATTCAATTATTTAAAGTCATCCTAGACAAAGACTGAGAAGTACAGTTCCAAGGTTCATATCTTGACACTATCCAAAAGTTAAACGGAACATGTACAGAGAATGAGTATCTTTTAGACAGTGTAAAACATAAATCAGCCCTCCTCTAAACCTAGCATGCAATGGTGAAAAACCATTAACACTCTAAATTTGGTAGCAGATCTGCCAATAATACTGTTGCAAACAATCATCATCTCCAATTTCATTATATCCTATTTTCTGTACATGGATCTATATATATACATACACAATCATAGAATAATTTGGTTGGAAAAGACCTTTGAGATCATTGAGTTTAACTGTACCTGCCCATAGGTACAGCTGGTACCTATCTGCCTCCATAGACTTGTGAATGTCTAATTGGCTGAGCAGGTCTATAACCACTTCCTCTTGGATCATTGGAGCTTTGCTTTGCTCTTCCCACCCTGTCTTCTGGCTCAGGAGGCTGAGTACCCAGAGAACATCTGACCTTACAATTAAAGACTTAGGCAAAGAAGGCTTTCAGTACCTCAGCCTTACCCCCATTCTTTGGCACAATTGTTTGCCCTGCAACCAGTAAAGGTTGGAAATTCTCCTTGGTCCTCTTGTTGTCATTAATATATTTGTAGAAACATTGTTTATTATCTTTCACAGAATTGGCGAATTTACATTCTATTTTTCTTTCTGCATGATCTCACTTCATCCTTGCAACCCTCCCAAGATGCCTGCCTCTTTTTCCAAATCTCATACACTTTCCTCTTTTTTTCTGAGATCCACCCAAAGCCCTCTGCTCAGCCAAGCAGATTTTTCCAGCATATGGGGATGACCTGCTTTGTGCTGCCAGGATTTCCTTCTTGAAGAGCGTCTAGCCTTCTTGGGCTCCTTTGTCCTCTAGGACTGCCTCAGAAGGACCATTATCAACCAGCCTCCTTGAGAATTCTATCCTCGCTTGTTGTAAAGCTTTAGGCAGACAACAACTAAAACACTTAAAAAAAATTATAATTTTCAGTATTTCTGAACATAAACAATTCCTGTAATGCAGCTAATTCCTGCCCTTTGCTAGTTTCCTCACATAACAACTTAGAAGTCTTTACTCTGCTGTACCCTGCCAAATTTACTTTAAGTATTAGGGCAAATCAAAAGAATACGAGCAAGAAGGAAAATATAAACTAATAATATATACTTTGGAGCTGAGAAAGGAAATTCTGCTGCAAGTTGGTCTCTAATTTTATAACATATAGCTATCTATAACAATACCTTTTATGAAGATCTGCAAAATATAGGTTTAAAAAATCACCCTGTTAATTTAGTTTTAACAATGACAATACTTTCCTCTATAACAGTACAGCCACATTTGACTCGCTTACATTTACATCAAGTAAATTACGTCAGTCTGGGGAAGAAAAGGTGAAAAGTTTAAAAATACCAACATTTTTAAATTTCAGGGGAATTTCTAGTCTCAATTTTTTTTAATTTCATAATTAAAGAAGCCAGTATTTTCAAGGCAGAGACCATTCCTTAACATAGGTTTACTCTTGCATATAAGACAAAAGAGCTTTGATTGTGTTTGAGATATTTGCACATTACTACATCCCCTCTACAAAGGGATCTGGACAGGCTGGATCAATGGGCCAGAGCCAGCTATATGGGGTTCAACAAATCTAAGCGTCATGTCCTACAATGGGACCACAACAACCCCAAGCAACGCTACAGGCTTGAGGAAGAATGGCTGGAAAGCAGTTCAGTGGAAAAGGACTTGGGGTGTCAGTTGACAGCCAGCTGAATATGGACCCAGCAGTGTGCCTGGGTGGCCAAAAAGGCCAATAGAATCCTGGCTTGTATCAGAAATTGTGGTCAGCAGGACCAGGGAAATGACTGTGCCTCTGTACTCTGCACTAGTGAGGCTACAGCTCAAATACTGTGTTCAGTTTTGGGTCCCTCACTACAGAGGGACATTGAGGTACTGGAGCACGTCCAGAGAAGGGCAATGAAGCTGGTGAAGGATCTGGAACACAAGTGTTATGAGGAGCAGTGGAGGGAACTGGAATTGTTTAGCCTAGAGAAAAGAAGGCTGAGGGGGAGACCTTATTGCTTGTATAAGTACCTGAAAGGATATAGCAGTAAGGTTGGTGTTGGTCTCTTCTCCGAAGTAATAAGTGATAGGACAAGAGGAAACAACCTCAAGTTGCACCAGGGGAGATTTAGATTGGATATTAGGAAAAAATTCTTCATTGAAAGGGTTGTCAAGCATTGGAACAGGCTGCCCAGGGAAATGGTTGAGCCACCACCCCTGGAGGTATTTAAAAGAGGTGTGGATGTGGTGATCAGTGGCACGGTGGACTTGGCAATTTAAAGTTTACAGTTGGATTTGATGATCTGAAAGGTCTTTTGCAACCATAACATTTCTGTTCTATTCTATTTAGTCTAAGTATTTTCTATATGAGGAGTAGGTATCCAATTTAAGGAAAAGGGGGTGAATCACACTTTTTGCATTATATATAGAGTGTTCCTAAATAATAAGGCTAAACTAGATACCTTACTTTTAGAATGGCCATAGGGAGGTAAGATAAGTCCCATTTTAGATGCCTATGTATGGAAAAAGGTGCCTTTAAATATCTATTTTTTCAATTACATACTCCAATTAAAAAAAAAAATCTCATATTCTTTTCACCTATTCTTGGTATATCTCATTCTTCTTAATAATTTGAAGACTTCCTTACAGGAAAACAATTTATCATTGAAAACACATTGAATTTAACAAAGGTATTTTCTACAAAAATGAGATACTGCACACAGTTTCACATTCCTTCCAGTCCTTAAATCTTTTACCTGGGAATTCATATGTTTATCTGAATATCAAAAAACATTTCCAAAACAAACACTGCAATGAGTCTAGCTTCTTAGCATCTTATTCAGAAATCTAATTCAGTCAAATCTAATTCACCCAATCCTATTTCAACTCATTAGAAACTCTTCTTGTGACTTTAATAAGCATTCAGTATTAGTCTAAAATCCCTTGTCACTTGTACTTGAATTACAGAGGAAAAAATCTGAATATAATGATACTTCATGTTTCACCAAATATTAACTCTGTCTCTGTAGAACTGCTATTTGTACTGTTGACCCACAAGCCAGAAAGAATATAGATTGAACTTTAGAAACCAGGCAATATCTGCACTACTAGTATGATAACTATAACTCTTTCTAAAGAGTGTAAAAAGCTGAGAACTAATAGAATGCTTCTTGTCCTTCAAGTTTCCAGACTATAGTCATGTGGGAACCCTATGATGCCATCGTAAGGACTTCTACTGACTAAAATTATTATCATGATGATATTGACACAACGACTAACATTCCATACTGCAAAATACTTGGACTAGAACTACCAAAAAAAAAAAAAATCCACAACTCATCCTGAGTAAAGAAAGATAATAATCAATCAGTACCTTAATAGAGAACAGCAATGCAATTTTTATCTCAAAAAAAGTATACAGCAAGCTATTGCAGTCAAATGACTATTTTTGCATTCTCATACAAACTCTATCAGCATTCTCTCTGCATCTCTTAATGATTCTCACCTCTTCCTAATTTCTGAATCCACAAGGAGTTGCCTCTTTTTGTGAGGTGGAGGTGGTGGGAGTTCCTCTTTAGCATGCTTAACCAGGATTTGTTCTCTTGTGGTCACCATAGTTACAGTTTCCATTACAGTTGTCTGTGTTAGTGATGTCTGAGTGGTAGTGACAGGCTGCGAAATCTGTGAGAAGTATTAAAACAGAGGTCACACATTATTTGAAAAACTTCAGTGAAGACTATTTGAAGTAGCAATAGAAAATAATGAGAAACTGCTCCCATCTGATCTTAGGCTGGCTGTAAGGAAAAGATGACATTATACGCAACTCAAATCAAATTGTGTCATCTGTGTGAACTAGATATCTGCAGAAGTCAATATCAAAATCAGAAAAGATCCTAAACAGAATGAACTTATGGCTCCTTCTAAATCACGCTGAATGAAGAAAAGAAACGAATGGTCAATTTTATGAGGGAATTGAATGATAGCAAATATATAAAATGCTACAATTGCTGGATGTTACTCTGCCTCCATTCTGAAGGTTTAGTCTTTGTGAAGTAGTAAAGAGCACAAAACTATCAATTGTTATTTTTAGTGTTTATATTAACTTTCAAACTAGAATGTAATTCATCACAATCTACTTGCACAAAAGAGCAGTTAGCTTTCTGTCAGGAAATCTTAAATTAGAAAATTATAAGAGAAATTAATTTGCATCATTGTTATTCCACAATTAAAAACTGATGTTAAGGGGTCATAACGGATACTAATACACATAATATGTAAACACTGTAAACACCACCAGTCTAATGCATTTAATTTTGCATGGTAATACAGAAAAAACCTAAACGCTTCATTTGGTTCAGCTGCATAAAGAAAAAGTGAACTATGAGAAATATTTTCTGCTTGTATTTGTTTGAAGGACACTGTTAGTGTGTGTAGAACCTGTTTATACTTGTTTCCATATAACATCAAACTACAGACTTGCCACTTAAACATGGGCAGCTGTTCTTAAGTCCCTAAACTCAAGAGAAATGGGTCACTTCTTTTTTTGGTTCTGTCAGATGATGGCTCATTTGTCAAAATGCTCTAGTTACAGCTCCAATGACCACCTCACAGTTTAAGGGCAATGAAACAGAAAATAAAAGGAAGAAGTTATACCAGGAAAGTCTCGCTTCTTTGCTTATTGCCAATGTGTAAGAATTAGAAAAACTCTCCAATTCAGTGGCTAGAATGCCAGTACCTAAAATTCCATGAAACCGTATATAAATACACAAATTATTTAGTAGTTCTTGCATCAGAAATTCAGTACAACTATTGAGTTACTTTATTTATTGAGACATTAGTGTTTCTACGTAAGATGAAGAAAAGGCATGTCAGGTACTTCACTATAACACTTTTCTCAAAATATTTTCTTATATTGAGAAATAGAGTGACAAGGAAAGGGGAATACTGCTAGCAACCAGCCTCTTCTCAGCAGGCAACACCAATAAAGCTAAAAAAAATTCTTGGAACCCCCCCAAGTTGTTGCCAACCTTGTCGAATCTGTTACACAGTCTTCAAAACAAAAAAGTCTTCTTGCTCTTTGTCCAGTCTGGCAGCCAAAGTGATGAGTTGGAAAGTCCATTACCACTATAATTTTGGCAAACTTTTTTAAAGCAGTAAGTCCAATGCAATGCTTCTCCCTTAAGAAATAACTAGCTGTCTAGGCTTTAGAGAATAATCTGGACTATTCAGAACAGTATAAAATTAAGACTCAAATCATAATTTTTTTTCAAATCTCTGGATTAATTCTGTCAATTGAAGTAAGCTGCTTGTGAACTGCAGAGACTTAGCTAATGTACAAACTACATAAACTTTTGGAAGAGAAAAGCATGTAGCTGGCTTTTTAATCGCTACAATATTATGTATTAATACGTTTATTTTAGTACCCTCAGCAACGTGTATTGACTTTGATATTTTCAACTACAGAAATCATGACAATAATAAGGAAACGGTTCCATACAGTTTTATTAAAACTTTATACAGCTTTCTTTTAAATTTTATTTTTAATTCATTTTATTTTGGGGCAGAAAGGAAAAGCAAATTAAAGCTTCTGAGGTCTAGGGTTCTATAACATTTGTCTATAACACCTGATGCCATCTTTACCTGGATTGACCCTATAGCTAAGAACACTCAAGATAATTCCTTGCTCCTAACATGCAGTTCTGAGCACATCCTTCCTTTCCTCTACTCAAAAAATCTTATAACACTTGGTTTTATCCAAAAATCAATGATAAGATGATGTTTCTGACACCTGAGGTCATTTCCTGTCATGTTTCCATTTGCCAGTCAATACCAGGGGACAGTTTAAAGTGAAGAAAGTGTAAAACAGAATAAACCACTACTAATGTACTTTAGAAGTCACCCCCAGCATAGTACCCATTACACAGGAGAAATAGTTTCATCTTGTGACTGGGAACTGTGCTTCAAAAGCAGGCAATGCAATTATCATATGCTCAGAGCAGTTAAGTCACGATGTTGTGGGGGTAATGATTTACATGTCAAAACAGTAAAGAACTATTTTTCATGCTTAATCAATAGGAGTGCAGTTTAAATACTATATACTTCAAAAGGAGAACAGAGAAGTGAATCTGAATTTCATAACCATTCTAATTAGAGACTGGGTACAACTAAAAGGTACTGAAGATCACGCTGCAATGTAACTCTGCAAGGTGAAGTTGTTTCACATTTAAAGAGTGTACACACTTTAAAGGGCAAAGGAAAATCCTTAAAATTTCAAGGAAGTACCAAAAAGGAAGTAGCTTTTATTAGCTTCCCTCGGAAAAAACCCAACCAACCAAATAACAACATCAAGAAAAAAACCCAAACAAAGCCCCACCTCAAATCTGTTCACTGGTATGTTTCATGTATCATTCAAAGACAGTCTAAATAATGACAGCATAGTTTCTTCATCCCTCTAAGTTCCTGACAAATTAATGTGAGTCTGAGAAGGGGTAATGTAGTCTAGGCCTTTAGCCCACTAGAAAATCACTTGGCAAGTGCTAAGGTGACTTACAAAGCTGCATATTAAAAAGCTTTCAAAATACAATGTTTGCCTGCCGTTTGTTGAAAACATTGAAACATGTTAAACATTGAAACATGTTGAAACACATTTCTTTTCAGAGTGGACAAATTTAAATGTTCCTTTTCGTCCTCTAGAGGCAAACATATGTACAATGTGCTGATAGCACTTCAGTATTTTTATGTCATTTTATTTCTCATTTATATGGCACTCTACCTTTAATGTCATCCTTTATTACTGCTTTTGGAAGTGCCCTCATTCCTCATAAACTCATATTTTTCCTTAACATTCACTTTTGGAGCTATCATCTGTTCTTTGATGAAATGTATGTATGTGAGTGGGGAAGTTTGGATGAGGAATGGTGTTTTCTTTAGTTCGGGTAGTTTTTCAGTACGATTTAGTGAAGCAGACTGACCTCACCAAAGGTGGTTTAGAGTTTTTTTTAAAGTTATGCATACAGATAGTCTAAGCAAGTTGTTCTTGTCCTCGTTTCCACTGTGTCATCAGTGAAGGTAAGTTGACATTTTCCTGACAAGGACAAACTACTTTTGCAAAAGGTATCTTTCTCTCCCACCTTTGCCATCCACTCATTTGCAGCAGAAGCTTCAGCCATGAATTCAGATTAGATGCCTAAATTCAGTGCAATGAATTCAGACAAATACAGGAGCACTCATGTTCTACTTTCTGCACTTTTGCTTTGGGATATACAACTGCTTCCTATGTCTAGCAGGAGAATCAGCTTTGAACTGAGGCTGAGGTTGTCTCTTCCATTTAATTTCTTATTTTGTTAACAAGTTAATCATTTAGTGATAATTCAGTAAGAGAGAGAAAGGAAATAATGACAAAATATAATTATGAAAGTACTATGAGAATTATTAATGAATGGAATAAAGTTCATTTTGAAGTCAATATCTAAGTTCAATAAATAAAATATCCATTTTCTGGGAGATTTTAGTGAAAAATGTTTTATTTGCCACCCTCTTCAACTACTCTACTCCCTAGTTCATGATTAGAAAGAATAATTAGATCTTCTAGAGGCATTTTTTTTCTTGCAGTCTAAATGTGGCAATGAGCTCTGTAATGAACAAATGTATAAACCCCAGTAACATCACCTGTCCTGTCCTCATAGAAACATGTGGCAAAAAGCAAACCATCAGTACTTTATTGAAGACATATCTAAACCATAACAGTGCCTTAAGAAGCACTCATTCAGTTAGCACTGAATGTGCACTGTCTCCAGAATTTGGGGCATTTGCCTACAACAGCTGATCAACTCCATGCCAAGCAAAGTAGCTTGTCCTTGCAGGAATCAACTAAGTTGAACCTTATCAGCTGAAGTGTGTTGCTATGATAAGACAGTTACACTGTTTTGGGAATCTAAATTATCACCCATCTGTGCTTCTCTATGATGTATGGATATACAGCCTCAGGACTGCTCACTGCACAAGGAGGTTATCTTTTCTATAATCTAAGTTCCATTTTCAAAGCCAGTATCTGCTTTTATGACTGATCAACAAACTAAATAACTCTTGAACACCTTAGAGTGATTTACTAATTTCTTCAGACCACATGATTCTAGCTATCCCAAAATAAAACTACATCTCTGGATCTTCCTCTGCATTGAAACAACAGGGTCTCCACAGAAAATATACAAGAGTTAAATTAAGTTTCCAGCCATTACAAATGCTGTGTAGCACAAATGGGCTTTGTCTTCTGTTACTGAGGGAAATCGTTCCCCTTCCCCATTTTCTTGTGTTGTTTTCTCCCAAGCTGATTTTTCCAGCTCCTTCTACATAAGAAACTGTCACAGAGCAAACTACAAGACCAAACTATTTGCTAGAAGCAAGGTTACTGAGAGGTATTCAGATCACTACAGGAAATATAGCAACTTTTATTTAATTATTCAGGCATAACTTAGTAGAAGCCTTAGTATAGAGCAACAAAAACGTACAGCATGGTCAACAGAACTAAAATAAGTTGACAGGAACTATGAAAGGCCGTCTCAGGACAGGACAGAGGTGCAGGTAGTAAAATACAGCTGTTTTTGTCTTTAAAATGTCTTGATGTTAATTCCCACGTCATTATGTGATAATGGGCTGCAAAAAGGTGAGCTGATTTGTGTTTAAATCCAATAAGCATGAGATTCTGACAGATATGTATTTGATAACACACTTAGAGCACTGATTTCTGTTATCTGATTTAAAAAATGTGAAACTTTAAAACTTCGATTTCTTTTTTAATATATTATGGTTAATATAAAGGAGCAGGGTAAAATAATAGAGGATTATATTCTTTTTTCCTTGGCATTTGGGCTACAGGTATGGATTGATTTCTTTATTTTTCCAAGAAACTTCTCTTTTTATGGCCTCTTTTTTTAATCTGTAAATCAGCATAACATGAGCAGAACTAAAACAGTAATCTACTATAAACTTTCACTGTTGAAAAGAAATAAAAATAATTTCTCTTTAAGTAGCAAACGGTTCTTACACTAATTTCAGATTAAATGCTACTCCATGGTGACAGCCATAAGAACGATGTATTTGGAGTGACAAACTATTATAGGTTAAAAATAAACTAACTGGAAAGAGTATTTTCATTATGGATTGCATCATCCCTAAAACGCAGTAAGCAACCCAAGAAAGTAATCTACACTATAAAGAGAGATCAAAAACTAGAGAAGGAAATAAAATTCTGGAAAGTTATATTATAGCTGTATTATGCTGTCCTAAAAATAAAATATGTCTTAAGCAATCATGCAGGGGGAAAAATACCAAACAAAAACAATATGACAAACAGCACCAATACTACTTCAAGCGTTTGGCTGGCAAAGGATTTGGCTATCATCAATTGACAAAACGATGGTTTTAACAAACCTGTTCAGAAGTTCTCTCCACCTTCTGCACAAGGCTATCCCAGCGCTGGGAAAAATTTTCAAGACGACTTTCCAGCTTTTGAGCCACTGCTTTATTTTTCACAGCTACAAGGAGGTCTTGGCTGAGTGACTTCAGCTTACCCATCATTTGTCTTTTCATTTCTAGATCTCCTTTTAGGATCTGTTAAACCAAGTTACAGCGGTAAGAACAGTAATTCATACAGGGGAAAAATAAAAAACAACAAACCCAACAAACTTAGAAGAAAAATCCCAATGAGAGCATCATAAATAACCAAAAATGTGTATAGATATTTCATATAAACTCCTATACTTCCATGTTGTTGTTACCGTAAAAGCTATAAGCAGAGCTGACATAGTGGAATGGACACATTGCACTTCATAAAGCAATATAACATGACAGGTGGAACAACTCCAGACACCACAGTATGCCTCAGGTGGCAACATAAATCATAAAGCTAACAGCTGTGTGACATTAATAACCTTAAAACTGCACTAATGTTAACAACTATATCAACATTTCAAACAATGTTACTTTAAAGTTTTGTTGTACTTTGTCATATATTTCATATTAAAACTCAGAGGGAAAAAAACCTATTTTCTAGAAAAATATTATTTGACCCCAAATTAGGATTAAAAAAAAAATAAATCTTAAAGCAAATAGGTTTGGTTTTGGCAGTATGGAAGAATCATATATTCTTCATCTTTCTTGGAACTTGGTAGGCTCTGGCTACACGGTGATAGCTTCCCAGGGGATGTGGAAGTCTTGGGAACCCTACAAAGTGTGCCAAGGAAAGGTCCCTGCAGCTGGGAGTCTGGAAACTCCCGCGTGCAAACTCTGTGCTCCACAAGCTGCCAAACAGCTTGAACCCACGGATGCTAAATGAAAAGGAGAAATCATCAGTCATCATATCTGCATATCATATCATTTACTGCAGTAAATCGCCAAGGGATCTTGAAACTCTCAAGATCTATATGTGCAAATATCTCTATGAAGTAAGCTCTTCACAAGTCCAAGAGACATCCATAGCTTCAGTGACCAATCTATTTTCTAGTTATGTTTTTCTCCCCAGTAAAATACTCCTAAAAATACTAATGAGCTAGCAACAAAATATGTAATTAATCAATCTGCGGGAGAATAAATGGTACTGTTTGCTTTATTAACTTAATTATCAAATAACTCAGTGATAACTTCCATCACGTCCATACTGTAAACTAATATTTAAACATTATAAAGTGGTTTCCTTATTTGTTGGCAATGTGCATCTACTAGTTTTCAAGTTTTTAATTATTATTGGTTTTCCTTTTCTTAAACATCACCAAAGACTTTCTTTGCTCATTGTAGTATTCTAATCAGCAACAGCTGCTGTAAAGTAATTGTCCGCCCGCTAAGAGACTTATTACAGTAAAAAATGGTATAATGTCTAATTTATTTCTTCTAATAAGTAAAGGAATGTCACCATTCACCTTGTGTAAGGATTTCAAGACAATTATAGTGTCAGTGAATAAATAGTAGGTGGAAAGTTAATTAAAAAATGTTGTTTTAAGGAAATATTTTTACAACTAGAGCAACTACCCATCAACACTGGAAAAAAAATGAAGAAAAGTCAGTATTAATACATGCACAAAGTAGTAAAGTCTAAACAGCTTTTCAGAACTTTAGATGAAGTAGATCCCAGAAGTGTTAAAGACAAAAGAGATAAATTTTCACATACATATACAGAATGAATCCCCTGAAAGAAGTTATTTGAGATTATTAGAACACAAAAAAAAATTCAAAAACTAGTTTTATCTGAACAAAAAATCTTACAAAGAGATATTATGAGTCCAGTATATAAATCTAGAAATCTTTAACACAATGTTAGAACGGGGTGAATTACTGCACTGACTAAAAATATATTTTACCCATTCATTTCAATAACAATGAAATGGTGACTTCAAAGTTGAGCGGAAAGGAAACAGTATCTGTGCTCTGTTTGCACTGTGTTTACATGGCAAGATTTTGGCAATGGGGGCTGCAAGGGTTACTTCTGTGAGAAGACATGAGGAGCTGTCCTCAAGTTTGATAGAACTGGTTCCAGATAGCTCCAAAAAAGAACCACTGCCAAAACTGAGCCTATCAGTGACTCAGTAGTGCCTCTGTGAAAATCTCTTAAAGAAAGGGTAAAAAATGCTGCACAGCAGTTGCAAGAGAGAGGAGAGAGAAAAATGTGAGAAAAACAACCCTGACTGAGGTCCAGGGGCTGGAGCAGAGATTCCCCTGCAGCTCATGGTGATAACGCAGGTTACCCCTCTGTAGCCCATGGAGGATCCCACACCAGAGCAGAAGGATACCCAAAGGAGGCCATAACCCTATGGATACCTTGTGCTAGAGCAGGCTTCTGTCAGGAGCTGGGGTCCCATAGAGAGAAGCCCAAGCTGGAGCAGGTTTCCTGGCAGGACCTGTGGCCCCATGAGGGACTCAAATTGGATTAGCCTCTTCCTGAAGGACTGCATCCCATGGAAAAGACCCAGGCTGGAGCAGTTCACTGAGAACTGTAGCCCTCGGGAAGCACTCACATTGGAGAAGTTCATGCAGAACTGCTTCCCATGGGAGTGACCCCACACTGGAGCAGGAAACAGTGTGAAGAGAAAGTTGCAGCAGAGACAGTGTTATGAACTGACAGCAGCCCTCATACTCTGTCCCCTGAACCACTCAGAGGGATAGGTAGAGAACCTGGGAGTGAAGCTGAGCCTGGAAAGAAGGGAGGGGAGGGGGGCAGGTGTTTAAGATAGTTCTTATTTCTCATTATCCTACTCTGAATTGGTTGGCATTAAATTATGTTAATTTGGGCTGCAAAACCTCTCATCAATCCTAAATCAGAAATCTATGCATGCAGATTTTGGTTCAGGAACAACCTCAATGTTTCTGCTTACTCAAAATCTTTATTACTGCCTGAAAATATATGCATGCCAACTACCAGTTTAACAAATGTTGGTAAATGAAAGCTTACTTTTAAGCAGCAATAATGCTTGCTATCACAAATCTTGTTTTAAATATAATTAACAGTGTATTTCCTCCCACTTGAGAAATAGGAGATAAAATTACTGTGGAGAAGACACTGATGTACTTGCATCAGCAAGTAGCAGTTGAACCCTGATGTCTTAAGAAGTATCTTGAACTGCAAACAGGCACGGAAACTACCAGCTGCTCCTTTTTTAAACTTCTACTTTAGCTATGTGATGTAATGATTAATGTGATGTAAGAGTCAATATTTCTGTCATATTGTGAACAGCATCTCAACAACCTATTTCACTTTAGGTAGTTCAGAAGGCTTAGGACGTTGTAGGAGGGTTGTAGAATTTTGAATGATCAGTCATAATACTAAATAGTTTAATAAAATACATTCATAAATTTCCTTCAGGCTTAAAAGACAAAAATCTGACTAAAGAACATGACCTTAATCCTGCCAACTTCTGCATTTAAGAGAGACAGAAGAAACAGGCTGGAAACTCTTATGTCATATCATATCAAACCTAAAATTACTAATACCTAACAGGACAAATGAATATCATAATTTCCTGCTAGATACATTCAGACAACTGAGGGACTGAGCTACCATTACATAAGATTATAAACATTTTTATATTAGTAAAAGAATGTATGTATGTTGCCTCACAAACTCATCTTTCTGGAATAAGCTGGTCTAATTATAAAACCAATTTTGTGACAGTTTCTCCTTTCCTACATTCAAGCACATCTCTATTGCCAAAATAACGTATACCAAAAGACAGGGATGATTTGTACGTCAGGGTCAGGATACCATGATCTAATTTTCCCCTCTGTCTAAAACCCAGTCCAAGAGTGGAAGAACATATTCCTTGATAAGGATTTTCATGTGAGTAATGCATTAATGCAAATTATAAATACAAATATATGATTCAGAGAAGAAAAAAATAGTAGATTTTCATCCACAAAACTGCTGACAACTTGGCATTGGGTGAATGTAAAAAACTATACACACTTGCATTTGAAAATGACTGCTAGTAGGTCTAAAAACCAATAGATGAATTCCAGTAATGTTTAGTATCTTCATCAATGATATAGACAGCAAGATTGAGTGCAGCCTCATCAAGTTTGTAGATGACACCAAGTTGAGTAGTACGGTTGACATCCCTGAGGGATGGGATGTCATCCAGAGGGAAATGAACCAGCTTGAGAAGTGGGCCTGTGTGAATCTCCTGAGAGTCAACAGGCCAAATGCACAGTCTGCGCATAGGGCAGGGCAACGCCTGGTATCAGGACAGGCTGGGGGATGAAGGGATTGAAAGCAGCTCTGCCAAGAAGGATTTGAGGGGTACTGGTGAATGAAAAGCTGGACACGAGATAGAAATGTGCGTTTGCAGCCCAGAAGGCAAATCATATCTTGGGCTGCATCAAAAATAATGTGGCTAGCAGGTCAAGAGAGGTGATTCTGCCTCTCTGCTCTGCTCTTGTGAGATCCCACCTGGAATACTGCATTCAGTTCTAGAGACCTCAGCACAGGAAAGACATGGAGCTGTTGGAGCAAGTCCAGAGGAGGACCACAAAAATTATTAGAGGGATAGACACCTCTCCTATGAGGAAAGGCTGAGAGAGTTGGGGCTGTTCAGGCTGGAGAAGAGAACACCCCAGAGAGACCTTATTGCGGCCCTTCAGTACCTAAACGGGGTCTGTAAAAATGATTGGGACAATTTTTTTAGCAGGACCTGTTGTGACAGGACAAAGGATAATGGTTATAAACTAAAAGATAGTAGTTTCAGATTAGATATAAGGAAGAACTTTTTTACGATGAGGGTGGTGAAACCTGGAACAGGTTTCTCAGAGAGATGGTAGAAGCCCTATCCTTGGAAACATTCAAGGCTCTGAGCAACCTGATTGAGTTAAACATGTCCCTCCTTACTGCAGGGGACTTGTACTAGATGGCATTTAAGGGTCCTTTCCAACCAAAACTATTCTATTCTAATATATATATCAATAGTATGAACAAAGAAACTTTTGGTATAGAAGCATACATATTATTAATACGCCCAATGATATTTCAGTTCATAAACTTTTGATTAAAGAGACAACTAGTGAAGACACCTGTACCCATTGGTTCCTTAATCAGCAAGGCCATGGACCAATGTATTTCATCTACCTGAGACAACATCCATTCCCAAAGTACAAAACAGCTGTTCTGTTAAACTATATTGCTTGAGAGTGAGATAAAGTCACCTGCACTCAGATTCACGAATAAAAACGTTGAACACAAAATAGGAGAATGAAAAATACATACAGCTAATTTACGTAGATTGGCCAGCATTTCATTTTGGTCTTTAAAGCCAGTTGTATGAATTTGGCTCACAGCATCCTCCTTCTCAGTAAGCCATGCATCAAAAAGGCACTGAAAGAAAATTGGAGGGAAGAGAATGAAAGGGCTTCAGTCAGGCCTTTCCTAGTGCAATTTTCTGAAGAACATTCCAATTTATAACTGCTAAAACTACTCACCTGCTCTTCTGCAAAGTGCTGCCATTTACGAAGAATATCTTGTAGAAGGATCCATCGGTCTTCTGTCCATCTGCAGATTGCTGCCCACCGGTTTCCAAAGTGCTAGAAAGAAAGAAATAAGCAATAGAAGCTTGCATTCATTTACATTTACTGTAAAAGATGGAAATTCATTGTTCCTATGGCGTTACAAATTTCTGTGAAACCACTTTAGTAATTCACATTTTAGAGTCTTAAGCCCTTAAAATATGTTGCATGTCACACTGAAATGGATATCACTATTTGAAATAAAACCACTGGTCATTGGTATACAACCATCATTTTCCTTGATGTCTATGATAGCAATAGCAACAGGCACACACATAGCTGTTTTGTCGTGTATATCCTCAGTTACTTAATTTCTTCATATGTGTCAGCATATTGTATTTGATTGCTTAAATTTAAGTTATATTAATCTTAATAAGTTATACTAATCTTAATAAGTTATAGGATATGTCTCAAACTAGTTCCCTAGTAGTAAATCTTTAATTGATAAAAATATAGTAGAAAATTCTTGTACCTATGTAACTTTCAAATAGCTCACTCTCAGGCAGCTGACTTTTTTCTTAACAGTCCTTGTAAATAAAGTGTTTGCTCTTATCATCAGAGGTAATATATTAACCAACTTGCCTTTATCACTGTGATATACTTTGACAAATATTTTTTTGTTTGCTCATCGACAAAACACCAAAACCTCAAGAGTACAAGATCAAATACCTGGCTTGGTATTTACTCTAATAAATGCAGTGATTTGCATACTACAAAATTTTTGCTACATCAATACAGAATATTATTTTTTGGATCTGATTCCAAGGGCTAGAAAACCTACTGTTATGTTTTTTTGTCTCAATAATTTGACAAGAAGTTTTAGTTTTATAAAGTAAAATGACTAATTAACTGCACTGGTAAAAGGGTTGATTACTGTGACCTGCCTTAAATCTCTTATTTCTCATGAGAGATCATTAACAACCATGACATCAATATAAACTGTTTGGGTGTACAAGTTTAAGACACAAAGTTTCAAAGCAGAAATACCACATCAGGACTGTCTATTTATAGAGTAGATATTGAGTACTACTCATTCAGTGCTTAACTTTACCTCTTTATTCACATCCAATAGTAGATAGCGCTGCAAGTAGCCTGTACGATGCCTAGAGACTCAGACTGCACCAAGGGTTTTGTACCCAGCACCTTGGAAAACAAGTCTCCTGAGAACCTGACTGAATCCAGAGTCAGAAGTAACCTGCCCTCCCTTGAAATGCTTCTTTTGACAGGCCTAGCTGGAATCTTCAGAGAAATCTGCATGTAAAAGAAACTCTTTTATATTTATTTTTTAATTTTTTTGTATTGAGAGGACTCTGAATATTCTTTCTGACTACAAAAAGCAGAAGATAAAATATTCCTAGTCTGCAAAAAGGTCAAAGTAAGAAAACATGAGAACAGGAGAAAATGTGTAAAACCAACACACCAACACAGCTCTTGGGAACCTTAGAGTGAATGTATAAAATTGAAATAATATGCCTCAAGTCTGCAACTAATAGAATATTTTTTTTTAAAAAGATGCTTTTCTAATAAGGGAAGGCTATCCACTCCTTAAAGAAATGAGAAATTGTGGAAAATATGGGTTTGTCTATATGCAAAATCTATTTTTAAAGAAGAGAAATATTTAGCACATAATTTCTCTCACACAGCCATAGCGGTATGTACTACCTCTCCAACATTCCTCACTTATTTTGACATATTTTTACAAGAACTACACATACATCATCTTCAATCAAAGGAAAGAATAATATGAATACATAATAGCCAGTGTAAATTACACTCTTGGGTCCTTTCCCTCGGTTGGGTGAAAGGCCATCAAGAAGAATTTCATACATTTAATGCAGATCTCTATCCAGCACAGACCCTGACTCCTGAAACCTGAGGAGGGCTCTAATTTGGGGAAGCCCACAAGAGTCCTTAAGGGACCTATTGTGTGCTAGGTATAATTAGGAAAAAAACCTCCATGCTTTCATGGTTTCTCTATGTTATTCAGTAATTTCTCTGGGTTGAAGATAATTTCACACACTTTCCTGAGAAACAAGTCAGATTATTGCAATAAATTTGCGGCTTTAGTCCTTTGATTTTGCAGCAGTAAATACAGACTTGAGCCTTAATCAGCAAGTGCCATTTTTGGTAAGGCTCTGGATTGAGCCTCACAGGGTCTAGGATTTACAAGTCTAAATAGGGAGTTTTCAGCAGGAACATAAATAGAGACTCACTACATTGCATGCACTGATATGTGAAGTAAGTAATGTTATGTAAAAGTAGTTTAATATCCACACTCACCTAGCCAAGGCTAGGCTAGGCTATAATCTCTTGGACCGCCTTAGGGCAACAGCTATTTGTAAGAAAAGAACTGACATTTTATTTACTTTTATTTTCCCAAGCAAGGGCAACTTTACTAGAGATAATTTGTTTCAGGGACAATTTTGGCTTCTATGCAGTTAACTGCCTCTTAAATAGATTTTTTTTCTGATATATGCAATAAGTCTTAAGATCTTCTACAATATTCATTTGAAGCCAGTATAGATTCTTCTCATCCTTTTGAGAGTTTTAAAACCTGTAAATGTCCTTTTTACGGCTTTTAACATTGTTTTATACTGGTGCATGTAAAAATTCAAGCATTATACACAGATATATTTATAGATATGAAAATATTTCAGGAATCACAATCTCAAGCCTTTTCAAAAGGAAAGGTAAACCTGAAATGCAGCTGCTTGTAAAATGCATCCTGGACTATTACATAGCAATAGCTTTTCACTTTCTTCCAATCTGATCCTGACTAGTATCTCATTCAGGCAGCCTTGTTAAGCTCTTTTGTCTGACAGTGCATGCTCTTGTTTTGTTCTACTTTTAAAAGTCAGACTGGCAGATACATAATCAAGCTTTGAACTGTGCACCATTGTGCTTTTTGTCAAATGCTCTAATGGTTGTGCCTGCCAACACATCGTATCTCCCGTGCTTACATTCAGTCTGAAAGTGACATGAAAAAAAAAACACCAAAAAAACCAAACAATCTTTCTGTACATTCAAAACAAGGAGATGTAACATTTTGCTAGGATATCAGGTGGACAGTGGTGACTCATTTCTCTTGGACATAAGAGCACCCTAAACCCCAGAGCTTTATGTCTACATTTTGCTTATATTAACATCAATAATACTGGTATATATATTCTGTGATTTCCAGAGTAACAGGATGATTGAATTTTTCTTTCAAATTCTTCCCTAACACAGTGTGATTAAAGGCAGGAACAGTAGCTGGATTGCTGTTCCATGCCACCTTGCGCTCTGCTCAGATCATGCCTGTGCTGCAGGGTACGGTGCCTCAGGAACTGTCTTACTGCAACCTTTCAGGGAATATACTTTTCAATGGCAGTAATAATTGGACATGAATTATCCCAATAACAGGTGCCTTGTCCACTGATACTGTTACAAATGGTCTATTCCTATTGTGTTCCATTTAAACTCACTCTTTATATTTCTTTAATAAGTTAAACATATACAGTAATGTCTGAATCCTATTTCAGTTTGGACTCCAGTATGGGTCAGGGACAGCAGATGCACAGGATATCACTGCAAACAACGTAATAGGCAGCTGTATTGCCTGACATACTCTTAATTGTTCAGATGTCTTTCTGAAGATAGGAAATTAGATTAAATGTCCAAAAATCAACCAACCTTTCATTTTGTTTCCATACCACTATTTGTCTACAAAAATATGATCCTGTACACCTTCACTATTTGTTTTTGCTTAAATTTTAGAAATCTATTTCAATTTTTTTTGGGACCAGCATTGCCATTAAAGGAAACACATAGTGAGCATTATTTAAAACAAGTCTGCCTTTAAGCACTTGCCAATGGGTAATGACATTTTATGTTATTCTAAGATCAAAATATAGCTCATGTACCAAAAGTTTCTCATCAAAAGAAAAAATCTCCATTCCCAATAACTTGCACTCTACTGAACTGTGTAGATTTTTATGTGCGGTATCCTTCTCCTTGGCTACAACACAGAATCATGTTACTTCTGAGAGAAATAATGAAATGTAGTTAAGAAATAAAAGACTAACACTTGTCCTTGGATAGATAAAACAGGTTGATACTGAAGGAATCATAAAACATAAAGAAAGTTACACTCAGATGTTCTTCTCCCAAATACAAGCATTTATCCATCTACGCAAAAGCCACATCCTACAGGAATATTTAATATCATCCTCAGAAAGATCTCCTGAGATTAACCCAATGCTACTAGTAGTTATTCTTCAACTTTATTAACACTCAATGCAGCTTTTTCTCTGAGAGACAGAAATTTAGATGTTACCTGAAGCTGCTCTTCTAGTGCAGCAGTAGCTTTGTCGCCACTGTTTTCATCTACCACCACTACCATATGAGTTAGAGAGTTGACCTTGACTTGTTCCTGTTCCAAATCTTCTTGAAATGCCTATAATTAAAGAATATATGTTAGAAAATGTGTTCCAAATTAAGAAAATGCTGAGTGTTTGGCATCCCACTGAATGAAAACTAACCAATTATGAGAACTTTATAGTTCTATTACTGTCAGTACTAAGTAATTTAAACCTATTTTGTCACCTTAAGCGTGTATAAGTTAACATATTGTGTAGATTTCCGTCCCTTCCACAAAAATAGATTACTGTTACTCATTTGCAAATTCTAACCCTTGATACAGTATTTCACACTGAAAATTTGGCATAAGAAAGTATTTGTTGTGCTGATGTACTTGACTTATAGATATCAACATAGCATGTATATATGCCATAGCCTGCAAATTTTAGATAGTCACTGGATTAGATTTTGTACTTCATACTAACATATTAAAATATTTCAATTTTGCAAAACTTATGAAAATATAAAAAATTACACTAGTTTTCATTAAACAACCCCATATTACCTTCAGCTTGGCACTTCTACAACATTAATAACATGCTTAGGACATGAAACTCCTCAGGACATGACTCATGATTAGGAAACACATGCAGTATCCTTGTTTTACTTACTGCAAAAACCCGGAAACAAAGCGAGAGAGACACTTTATGGTTTCTGAATGTCTGAGGAAAAACTTTCTTGCTCATTAACTTTGGTACCCAGCTCCAGGTGCAAGCTTCAGTAAAACTGAGGAAAATCTCTGGCTAAGAAATAGTAAACTGCTAAAAATGAAGAAACTTTTCTTAAGCCCGCAAGATTGTCAAACTGACAACTGAGTAATTCCTAACCTTGTCAAATTTCTAGAAATCTTCACATCTCTCTGACCCTCCCACAATTTTATAGGCTTCATGTAATAATCAATTGTTCCATCTTACAGTGCACAGAGAAGTGCAATGGGAAGACTAGATTCACTCTTTATATGATGGTTAAGAGTATATTCAGTGTAAACTTAACCTACAGCACAAAAAATAAAAAATCTGAGGCACTGTAAAGTACTGTAACACTTCAGACCTCTTCCCTCCCCATCCCACCTTGCGAGGTTTTAGTGAATCCTCTTACTTTTTTTTTTTCTTTTTCTTCTCACTTGCTGTGAAAGATGGAATCTCTACTGCAGTTTGTTAACAAAACTGAAAACAACCTGACACTAAAAAACTGAGCTGCCAGACCTATTTGCTCCTTCCTTTCCTGAGATGCAGCAAGAGGAACATTGACAAAGATGGAAAGTGAAGGATCTAAAGAAGTGTTGGTATTTAAACTTAAGGAACAGAGAAGGCAATATTCTTTTTTTTTTCCTCTTTTTCATAGTTTTGTTACCTATCTACAGCCTTATATCACTGTATTAGAGCCTAATGTACATTTTGAACAGTTAACCACTGTTTTACACCAGATTTTGTGTTGTGTTTCTTAAATAAAACTTTAAAGAACCCCTTATCCCACTCCTCTGAAAAAAACCCAAGGTATCCAGGACCACAACATGCCTCACACCTTTTAGCTGTAAACAACTAGCTTCAAACCAAAAGGAGAATGCAGGAAACCAAAATCCAGGATTGTGTCTCCAATACTTTATAGGGTATGTTCTAGTGATTAGCACATATACAGTATGATAGTCACAGTCTGAAAAATAACATAGCTAACCACATATGCATTGTCAGAATGGAAATCCCGACTGTAAATTTCACCATGCCAATTTTTCTGCTGCTCTTTCAAGTAGAGAAATTCGCTTAAGTATGAAGAACAAGAAGATGTTGAAGATTAGGTCATGCATTTTAAATCTCTTTGGTAAAACATGTTACTTTTATCTGAAAATTAAAACATAAAATATAATGCAGTTATAGGCAATAGAAAAGGAATTCAGAGACTACTTTGTCTTTAAGGCATGAATTCCTTACCCTAACACATTTCAGACTTTTAATTTCTTCATGGACACAGACAATATATTTATAAGAACCCTCCTTTTTCTGACTTTCATGCCACTAATTACCATTTCCTGCAGAAAGCTAGACTATAAAGTAAATCTCAAGGACTGTAAAGTATATCAAATTGTTTTAACAATCCCTGAAATTCAGACTTCTCCATATTTTGTGAGCCAACACTTGATCAAGGAATAGGAGGCAGAGCATTCATAGATCAGACATAGAACACAGCTTTCTTCCCTCAGGTTCAGTTCCCTCTTTCAGCCATGTGACTATAAATGCACTGCTCTGTAGGCCTCCAGCCAGTGAGAATATGACTTTTATTTCCTCATTAGTGGGTATCAAAGATGACACCCCAGAACAAAACCAAAGTTAGCAATGCTCTGCCAGTGCAGGAGAGGAGGGCACTTTGGAAGTAGGAGTTTCACACACTGTGTCAAAGACTTGAGAAGTCAGAAAGCTGATGAAACCACGAAGTTCAGTCATTTCCTAATCCCCAGACAGAATCAATTTGTACTGAGCTAAAGAGTTGTTCTTTACAATCCA
Organism: Cuculus canorus; assembly: GCF_017976375.1. NCBI lineage: Eukaryota > Metazoa > Chordata > Aves > Cuculiformes > Cuculidae > Cuculus > Cuculus canorus. The sequence goes on from NC_071401.1 coordinate 86,781,827, forward strand.
ACTGTCTAGTTTTACCATGAAATTCACTGGCGACAATCAGTTATATACAAGAGCTTGCTGAAAACAGGAGTTTACTGAGGACAACCTCAAGACTAGAGCACGTTCTGTTCAAATGATTTAAACTGAAGTTTCTAACAAGTTCTGTGCTTGTAGGGATAGCAGATTTTCAGGACATAAAATGTAATATGGAAATAGATGTTGATGCATGGAGATAGCAACAACAGAAAGTCATAAAACTTCACAGTTCCCTTAATTTCTATCTATCAGATAACAACTTGTAACAACTTATAAATGTGACTCTGACACATCTATTTTAAAGTGAATAAAAATACCTACTTAGATTATATCCAAGTACCCAACACAAAAACACCCCTGCTATTTGAACAGCCAAAAAGTGTCTCATTTTACCCTTGCAATTAATTTGCAGTACCGAAAACTCCTAACACTAAAAATTTTCCATTATTGCTGATGTTTTTTGTAAAAATAAAAAGGCTCAGCCTTTCAGAAAAAGTACAAATAACTAGGCAGCTTAGATTTTTTTAGAAAGTTAATGAGACTATAAAACCTACTAACTATAAAATCTTCTAACTATAAATTGTGTAATAATAATGTGGAATAATAAAATCAGTTCAATGAAAAGCACAGTTTTGCTTAATTAAAAAATTGATAATATAGTATTCTGCTTAGACAGCTCAACAGTCCTCAGATCATAATTGAAGAGCAGTTTTCTCCTTTCATAAAACTATAAAGAAGGGATGCTTGCAACATCAAAGAAAATACATAAAATCTTTCTTTGAGGAGTAATTTCTTACTGAAATGCTTGGATATTACTCCAAAATACCTTGACTAGGCCAGATTTCCTACCAGACCTGTGTACCTTGCTAACAACATAGAATTATCTAGAGTTTACCTCTATTATAATTCACCCAGAAAATTTTCTTTACTATCAAGATATTAACCTCGTATACTACTGAACTAAATAGGACACTGATAAGAATGTTGTGTGCTTTCTCTGGTGTCAGTGATAGGTGCCATTATCAATACAAATTACTGATTTTTTTTTTTTTTTTCTTTTTTGGTTCTAGGACCCAGCAGGGAAAACGAAGTGTTAGTCACAAGAACTCAATATGACTATTTTGAGACATCATTGAGATAAAAGTAGAATAAAAAAAGTCAGATGCATCAAAATCATAACTTGGAGGTGGATAAATGCAATGAAATGAGTGAAAACTAGTTACTAATGAACAAACAAAGAGGGAAAGTCAAAATGATAAAGGCGAGAAGGAGACAGGATGACAACAAACCAAACCTATAATCTTTGCTGAAGTCTGTTTAATTTTAAATGTGCTTTGCCTTCTGGTTCCTCCTATCAATTTCTAAAACATCTATTCTGAGATGTACAGAGTATAGTGACACTAAGAAAAATTATGGGGCATATTTTTTCTTTTTCTTTTTTGTTTCTTTATTTAATGATGAAGCAATAACTGTGTTATTAAAATTCCATTGTTAAAGTCTTGTTATAGAGGGTAGCTTTGCTCTATAGAATATATAATAAAGTTATCTGAAGCTTTCGCATAATATGTGAAAGAATGGAAAACATCTTGTTTCTTGACTTATAAGACAAAGTGTAGAGGAACAGAATTTTAATTGAAGTTAAAACCAAAACAGCTTCTTTCTACCTTATTAACAGAACTGTCTTTTGCACAGAGAACAGACTTCAAAATAATACACATAAATAAATACTGTTGACTAACTTATTATACCAAAAATGAAGTAGTATGTGGAAGAGATAGGCTTCTGCATGTCCTTACTCAGAATATTCTAATACAAGTGAATATACATTTTTCCTAATATTAGAGAGAAATAGTATACAGAGATTGCCTAAATAAAATGATTACATTTCATGTTAGGTTTCAAATAAAAAGTGCAGAGAAATAGAAACAAAATGATTAAGTCTTAGTGCTCATGTATTCAAAATCTTTCAGGTTTCTTTCTCTAATTATCATTCCATAATTACTTGCTGTCTTTTTCAAAAAAGGAAGCTTAATGTCAGAATATACACCACTGTCTTCTCACAGGGAAGGCACAAATAGCACAAGAAGCAGCCACAGACATAGAATTTGTATTCTTCTTCCGTAGCAATCATTAATCAGAATGCACAAAAAGTCACCGTTAACACAGAAGTGGATCATGCAGTCTTTTGCGGCTTTTGGCCTCGTTTTTTAAAAAAAAAAATAAAATTTGGTTTCAGTATGAATTGTGTTTTAAGGATGACCTGTCCTCCAGAACCTTGACTAGCACTGACGTAGGCCATCAAACATCTAATATTAAAAACTCTCAAGATACTGAATTGTTTTGAACCACTGATGTAGAAACATTAACAGATTATAACAGCAAATCTCAGAAAACATCTGTTTTCTATACTTTTCTGTGTCTTCCCATCATCATCATCATCATGTACCATGGATATGTATATAAATATATTTGTAAACTAATATGAAGCCAGACAATTTAATCTAGTAAATGAAACAAAGCTATTACACAAATTATACAGTCTCTCTCTTTTTAATTCTTATTTTTTCCAATTAAAGAATTACCCTCATGGAATGTGGAAAAAATTCTGTCTTACACTCCATTTATTAGTTTTTTGTTTTGCATTAATTAAATACACTACTAAAAAATATTTGCTACTGTTAGGAACTAGCGCATACAAGGAAAAAAAATTCAACACACAAAAAGAAGAAAACAGAGGTATTAAAATACCTGACATGTTCTTACTGTACTGTGTATTGAAAGGATGTTACAGTTGCCTGTATATTCTGATATATTGCTTATATTTCAAAAGGAAGTAATTTATATTTTTATATAAAAGTCAGAGTTGTGATAAAATAACTCTACAAAAGCTTCTTAATTGTACAAAGCAATCAATATTAAATGATGATTCCAAATTATGGCAGGAGCTGAGGTTTTAAAACACTGAAAACTTAAAATGCTTTTCATGCCTTTGGAAACATATCATAGCATACCATACCTTATGCTCTTCTACTTGATGCTTTAAGTCCTCTAGATCGGGACCTAAGGGCTCCAAATCAATTTTCTTTGTCCTTTGCTCTGTTTTTGTCAGCCAGTCAGCTAACTGGGCTAGCTGCTGATTCTGCAGATCCATTAGGATTTTATGTAAACTGTAAAATAAAGATATAAGGATTTCAATTTATAAATGAAAGAAAACAGCAGGAAGAAATATCTGCCCTGTATTGTCCTAACTGGTTTTCATAGGGCTACATCCCAAGCCAGAATAAAAAAAATAAATATCCTTTCAAGCAGTTAACTGAAAATTTCTTGAAAGAATTGTGAATTAGGTAAATTGTTTAGAAGTTAGAAATTGGGGTTTTTTAAAGAATATATATACTGCATATAACATGCTGCCTATTAAGGTATTGGCCTTCAGTCATATTTCTTTTAGAAACATTTGCAAGTTCAAAATTTCTACTGTTTGTTGTCCTAAAGCCTGTGCTGTTTACTACAAGTACTTTGAAAACTGCTTAGACATCTCTACTTACCAGGTTCTCTCAAATATATATTAAACATAAGATAAGAAATTATGAATTTTTCAGTTGTTCAATGGAGAATATGCTAAAGAATTAAACAGGAAATACTTTAGTTTTGCCTAAACAAAGTATTTTGATAGCTCAAAAATTATCTGTCCAGAAATCCATTACAACTCCTTCACTTATACTTGTCTTCTTAGGAAATTCTCCAAGCTTTCATAAATAAAATCTCCATCTTACCAAAGTATTTTTAAAATAACGTGTAAAATATTAGCATTAAAAATTCAGACTATTGGTATTAGCAATCATAGGAAGACAAGCCAAGAGCTTCTTGAAACAGGCGTTTCCTCCTTGAAACAGGAGGAAAGAAAAATGAAAGGCAGTCAGGGAAACAAAGAAAGAGTGCAGGTGGTGATCATATAAATCCTGAAGAGTACATGGACATGTAGCAGATCTTCTAGTACAGAACAGCAGATGAAGAAAAGAGAAGAAAGTGCAGGCAAACACAAAGATGAGCTAACTTTATGGATATAAAGACCTGCAAACAAAATTTGAAAAATTAAATGTTTGGTTTGAAATAAGGATTTAGTTGCACCTATTTCTTGCATGGTACCTCATTGGTCCCAGATAGCACTGAGACAGTATTGGGTGCTACATCTGGGTCTCTGTGAAGCTATGCTACTTGCTAGAAACGGTAATAATTTTTTAAAACTCCTTTTGGTAGCTCTTAGAAGAAAAGGACAAAGAAAACAAACCACAGGAACAACTATAAAAAGGAACTGAAAGTTCAACAGAACTTGAGACAGCGAAGAAAAGAATGGCTCCAAGAAATAAGAAAGGCTCCATCAATCCAAAACTCTAGATAGTAAACATCAAACAGTAATGGTCTTCTGTATTAGATGTCTCTTTCAAGATATTTTTTCTCCAAGAACAGAGTGGCATGGATCTTCATGAGGCACTATGATTTCAGGTTTTTTTTTTTTTTTTTTACTGGAAATAATGTGTTAATTGTTGATCAAAATGACCAGAAGATACATGTAATGTCTTTTCTACTTCAATCTCTCTGTACAGATAAGAGTAAAGGAAGGTGATATGCTGCTTTATTATAGCCTGTCTTTCACAAGGTACTAGCTCTCTCGGATCTAACTCAGTCCTCCTTCACCTTCAGGAGTGTATTTTATTGTCTTACTTATGATTTAAATCAAGGTATTAGAAACATTATATAAAATACTTTATACTTGAGATTTTTTTAGCTATAAATTAAATAAACGTTATAGAAAACCTGATAAAAAGAATTGAAGACAATCAAGACATGATGAAATAAATATTTATTATATAGAATATTGACAGTATTCTGAAGCAAGGAACATAAACTTCAAAATGAAATAAACACAGAAAATAATTCAATTGCATTTGGTTCTTAAGCAAAAGAATATTTCTTCCCATTCTCCAGGTATATTCTGGTTGTCACATTACTTCTATAAACATCTGATAGAGGTTTTAGTACTTATTTACATACCTCAGGAGATTATAAGAATTTTTGTTTATGGTATGACCCTCATAAGTTTAAAACACAAAATACTTTTCCATTCAATTCAAAGTGTTTTAATAGCTGTGGAATTCTCCATAAAGTGGCAAATGGCATTAAGTTTTCCTCTCCAGTGGTTCATTTATCACTCTGAGATGCTTTACTATAAGAGAAGGCTATTTGGGGAAGGGCAAGAGTAAGAAGTAAAAAAACAGGCTCTTTTCCTTCAGCATGCCAATGTATTAGTTGCTAGAACAGTGAAATACTTTCAATATAGAGTGACTACATGGGAAATCCAATTTGGTCTGCTTTTACACAATAGCATTGTTGGGTTCCAAGCTTCCTCTGATGTTCTGACCTCCTAAATCCCTTTTCATAAGACCCTTTCACTTTTATAGTATCCTTTATCAGTATATCTTTCTCCTTGCTTTGTTAATTGCTTGCTTTTGCTTCCCTGGTGCTGCAAAGTGTGCTACCTCTTCTCACTTTTCCTATTGCAACAGAGGATAGCCAGCCTTGCTGTTTTCACCTTAACAAAACTCATCTCTGTTTGGATAAACATATCACTTTTGTCTTAACCAGATTACAGTGATGTGCTAAGATTATGCTTTAAATTTAAGAAGAATATAGATTTTGAAACTTTAAATTGTATATAATAGCCCAGAAATATATTGAATTGTGATACGAAAACTGTCTGTAACCCTCCCGCTGGTGCTTGAAACACAGGGGTTTGAGCCAATAGGTAAAAATTAGCCATTAGTACATCACTCCTGTGAAATTTTCTCTTATCCTAAACAAATTTCATTGACTTTAACACAGATTTTTTATAAGAAATTATATAGTAGAACAACATACTCTATAAAGCTGTTATCACTTTTTGTCTTCCGTTAATTTCATATTATCCAGATATGAAGTGCCTCAGAAGATAACAGACTTTTCAGTTCCCTGATCAATGATCTGTAGCTTCATCTGAGAGACAAGCTTAACAATTGGTGTTAAAGGACATTTTAGTAGACACAGTACCACTCATAGAAGTGAGGTTGTTACTTGCATGTGTTATTTTAAATGAAAATAGAGGTTCATAGTTTTCTCTCCAATAAAATAATAAAGCTGGAGGAAGTTAAGTTGAAACACCTGAAACTCATCAATGATTTTAGAGATTGTCAAAGAAAGCTAGAATAAAGAAAGCAATCTCATTACTTAGTAGGCAAGTTGAAAAAAAAACAAGTCTTTTGAATTACTAAGAATATATTGCCAAAAAAATATGCGATCATGGAAAATCACAGCTTGCCCTTTAATATTGTAGAGAATTCTGGTTCACTGAACTCAAAAACAATAAAGTAGAACTGGAAAAAGCTTAAAGAAGAGTGAGATGAATAACCAAAGACATTATACGGAGAGCAAGGAACAATATACATGGTTGACCCTCGCTTGTAACATAGCAACTATAGGGAATCACTTGAGCTACCAGTGACAAAGAAAAAAAAAATTCCTCAAAAAAATAGCACTTATACCATGTAAAAGGCCTGTGGAATTCCCTGCCAAAGGATGCTGTTCTGGTTTGAGCCAAAGTAGAATTAGTTTTCTAACTTTTCAGCTAAGCTTTGTGTAAGTAACTTCATTTTCTGAAGGTTAATCACATGTCTGCAGACAGTCTCTGTCCCTGGAAGCGATAACACAGGGCACGGGTATGCAGAAAGGCAATTGTTTACATCTGTACCTCTGGAAACAAAGGTTATCCTCAAGATGGTGGAATGCCATAAATCAAAGGGGTGAAAAAAGGTCACGCTTGCAGGGAGCAGTGGATAGGACACATGACCCAAAACTAACCAACAGAGTATTACATTCCATATATGCCCTACTTGGTATAAGACTGAGGGATCATGAGGGTCAAGCCTTCCTCTTTGACAGACAGCGTCTAATACAGACTTCGTCTGTCCTTTTACCCCTAAACCATGACAGACACCATGGATGCTAACAGTTCCAAGGGGATCTTGAACAAATAGATGGAAGAAAAAAAAAAATCAATAGCAGGTTACCGAATATGCAAAACTACTTACATCTCAGCAAGTCACCACAGTGGAAAAAAAACCCGAGGCTGGAAGAGTTCTATGGAAAACTTCATAACGTAAGACCTACAGTATTAGGTCAGAACAAAGATCAATAAAGCCCAATATTGGTCTCCTGAGCAAAAATCCCACGTAGTCCAGTATTTGATCTCCACAAATGGCAAAAGGCAATAAGGAGATGCTGCTTCAGGCAATCATGTATCCCCTCTAAAGCTTGTTTTCTTGTTCTGTTACTGTCAGGATGCTGGGCTAGAGCATTAGCCTTACTGCTAGAGATATTCAGCTTTTATGACAATCATATTTGCAAAAGGAATCACTCTAGCTTTGCTTGAAGAACAGACAGAAAAGTTTCCTACTTTAGCAAAAGTTCATCAGGATTTTCTGAAAGAAATATTAAAGACCTTAGTTGAAAGATTTTAATGACGTCTACTTAGTTCAAAGTCCCTAAAAAGCCGCCAGGGACCTCAGGTTAAAGTTATTTGCCACTGCATTTATTTAGTTTTACTGTACAGAACAGCTATGTTCTCCAGTAATTAATAATGCTTGGCTATAAACAAGCTTCTAGTGACATTCAATTAATTTTAAAATTTCCACTGGGTTTTACTTACTATGATATTAATATTTGACATAGTATTAGTTGGCAATCTTCACCAGTAGTGTCCTTTACAGAAAGGTCAGTAGGTGTACAAAATTCCTCATGACAAAGAAAGATTCAGTCAGATGAGTTTGAAACACAGTTGCTGTATCAGACAGGGATTACAAGTATCCAGAAAAATGAAAAAAACAAAGAGATGCTGAGAAGAAAATGCGTGAACAATCAGATAAGTAATAGAAATTTTCTTGAAATAAGGAAGGCAACTCACACAAACACCTTCAATAACATTTCTGGTTTAAGCGCTGTATATCCTGCAAAACAAACTACTCCACTGTGGTACAATTACACGGTCTCGCCTTTATGGGAGTTCTTATATTAGATGGCACTATGTAAACCAATATTGAGAAAACAAGATGTAAGAACCTTAAAAATACTTCAAAGACCAATGTAACTAATAAATAAATTGGTTTTCTACTATAAATTGTATTTCTACTTTAAGCTATAGGACTTGCCCCTTTTTGAATAACATAATTTGATAGAACTATGACAATATTTCCCTTTTCAGTTTTTTGTCTCAGTGAAGATTCTCTCCTTTATAGCTAAATATTACGTGATACTTCTTGAAACAATCAGAAAAAAAATGTAGGTTATATAAATTTTAGTCAAAAAGTTATTAGCATTCAAGTTGTTGATAGCTGCTGATTAGTGCGGTTTTCAGTCCCAAAACAACATGCAAGCTTGAAAGTCACTATGCATCAAATTTCAGGTTAAGAAGACCTGATATGGTGTTTTGTTCACAGTGAAGTGGAAGAAAATTCCAACTGTTAGTCAAATTCATGATTGTTTCAGTCAGACTCGATATATTTTACCTGACATATTACTTACTTGCTTTGTTTTTCCATACTTGCTACCCTGAGGCTTTCCCATCGAGAATTAAGTAGATTCATTTGTTCCTGGATTTCATTCTCTTCATCATCTGAAAGTTTTCCACTTGCTAGAAGTTGACTTCCAGCTTGCAAAACATTGCCAACACGTCCTTGGTGAGCTGTTAATTCCATCATAAAACCCTGAGAATAAAAAGAAAATCCGGTTTTAAGTTTGATTCTTTGGAGGGAAAGACGCCTCTAATGAGGCATAATAAGATGCCTACTAATACATTCTTATTAACATATACCTCATGAGTGTGAAATTGTTCTTTTACAACTTCTACATCATTGGATATATCTCCCTGTGCTTGTAACGCATCTTCAGCAGACAGAAGCCACGTGAGTACTTCTTCTAAAGCAGTTTGGTAGTTTTCAAGATCCATTTCAGACCACATCCGCACAGTGCTAAATGTCTTTTCTTCAACAGTTTCTAAAAACTGATCAAAACCAAAATTTTAAAAATAATGCAAACAGTATCTTCTCAGACAGTTATACAAAGGAATAAATAAATGTCTTTTTCTTTTATAAAGTCTCAGAATTTTATAAAACAAAAAAAATGTCAGATGCCTAATGTGGGGAAGTACTTGTTAATATAAAATCAGTTAATTGAACAAGATCAGAAAACACTGAGAAAAATTTAAAAAATCTCAGATTAAATTAGATATTTGACACTAGAACTAAAGATTCCTCTGAATAGTGACAATATTTAAGTTATAGGTTGCTATTATAACTGGTTTTCAATAATTACTCTGATTTTTCATTTCTAGTCTACTGGTTCTCCTTTAAGTATTTTATTTTGGAAATGAGAGAGAAATTTATTTTCAACAGCAACTAGCAAAATCATGTCATCAAAAAAGCAGTAAGTCACATGCTGATGTTGCAGAGAAACTATGGTAAACAGAACATAAAAATCTCTCTCTATTACATGCAATTCTAGGCTTGAGCAATCCATAGGCATCCATTTTGTTAAAATCAGTCTAGAAAGTTGAAAACGCTCAGCAATCTCATGCCAAATCATCACTTTTTAAAACCAAACAAACGTATTAGTGTTCATTTATCTTTCCCACAAAGGCCACATTTATATTTACACGTTAGAAAACGTGACTCTTACAAGCACAGAATTTACACTTATGCTCTACTGCTTAAAGTCAAGACAAATCAGTAACAAGTATTTATGGATTAATATAATTGTAGAAGACCAGGATAAAACAGAAGCAAGAAATATGGCTTTGCTATAGAAGATGTTATTCCATAACTTTTCCAAAAAGTTCTGAAGTTTAGATACTAACAATTTAGTACAAACTATTTACATTAAAATATGCCTAAGCTTTTATAAAAAATGATACTGAGACATTTAACATTTATACACTTAGCACAATTTGTCTCTAATGACACATTTGTGTCAATGAGTCTCTAAAGCCTTTCACTGTACTGTAAGACAGAAAGTCAAAGTTTATCACTAGAAAGCAGGAAGCATAATGAATGTAACATAGATCATTTAAAATAAAATCCTCAGTCTTCATCTTCATAACAAATTCATTCTGTATTGCATAGGTCTAATAATGGGAATCACTCTGTCATATACATGCTAGGCCAATTAAAACACCAGTTACAACTTCATCACCACATATGTGTGAAAAAAAAATGTTCAGCAGCTAAATTTGCATCAGAAAAGAAGGCTTGGAAATCTGATTATTCAATAGTTTGGGTTTTTTTCTGTTTTAAGAAAGTACTATCTCAGAGAAATATAAACAACAAAGCACAGAAAATGTTCAACGTATATTTCTGCTGCACAAGTTATTAATTGTGTGGAAGTCCAGATTTTTAGTAGCATACAAGGTAGTAGGAAATTACATGCAACCACATAATATTTCTGCAGCAAAACAGTGGGTTTTTTTAAATAGTATACAGCCTACTGTGGAAAGGGATAACTGTCACTGCTTTCGCATATGTAATTTTTTTTTCCTTTTTATAACAATACTGCACAGAATATATCCACATCTGATACACTGGGGGGGGGGGGGGGAAATAGATGCTATAGCAGCTGAGCGGCACTTGGAATATCATGTTTCCAGAGATCTGTGATCAGCTATTTGTTTGAAAAGTCTCCGTCTGAAATCCTCCTTTCTCTAGATCCGATATAGAATATATGTATAGCATAGCATATGTATAGCCTCATGTATAGCAAGAGTTTAACAAAGCACCCTCTAAAAATTTTCTGTAGAACCACTGTAGAAGAAATGTTCTAGAGGAATAAAAGAGTAGTTCTAGAGGAACCACTACTCAGTATAATTTTCCCCAGTCATGTTGACCAGCATTTTCACTGCTTTCTGATGCTATCATAAATACGACAAGGTACTGCATTAGAAAAATCTTGGACTCATGACAAAATGGTGCAGACTAACTTCTGTACCACTGCAATAATTCTCCAAGAAATGGACAGACAAAAACTCTAATGTAAATGGAAATCAATGTAATTACTTGATAGTTATTCCAAAGTATGTTCTCATTAAAAAAGAAGGTCATTTGCTGACAGACGAAAATCAGAAAAGGGCTAAGGGAAGTATAATGAAAAGAACTTCATAGAACAGTGTCCATAATTCTTATATTTGGTAGTGTGAGGAAATAAAATCTTCTCCACCTTTCCATAAATATTACAGCACTACTGCCAGCAAAGAGCTGGGATCAGTCATGAGGTGACAAAGCAAAGGAATGAGTATCTGCTATGCTTGAAGTACAATTTTTATTTTTTTAGAAAAAAAAAAAACATTCATTTATGGACAGCACAATTCAATAGCTCTTAACTGCTGAGGCCTGATAAAGTCATTAGAACATTATGCCATCTCTTTCCCTACTCATTTTGGGTAAAAGAAAAAGTCAAGATAAGAGAAAAAGTATCAGAAGCTGAAATAGTAGTAGCATCTTGTTATTCTAGAGTGTGTTAAATATGCAGAGTATTTGTGTTTAGATTTGACAGCGACATTGCAGGGACACTCTGGGATCATCAAACAAATTAAAACAAATCATCCTGATTTCATTGATAAAATCATGCCATGATTTCAAAACAGTGATAAATCTCCTGCATCTTTAAGCGCATTCTCTTTTAACAAGCCAGAGTTGATCAACGGCCACCTCTATCTGAACCTACAGAAGCAGAGAGTATTCACATCATAAAAAGTCTACATCCATAAAAAAATGGGCCTCAGAATCAACAGTTGGTGATGACTTGACAAAACAGATATATTTTAAAATTCACTGTTACACTGTAGCTTCATCACTTCTGTCAGTGCTGTTAGTTGTCCAAAAAATAAGGTACATCCTTGGTCATCTTGCATATGGAATGAAAAGCAACTACTCAAATCAGAAGAAATTCAGACTGTTGGCTCAACTGTGAATGGAACCTCAAACATTAAGTAAAATATTCACATTTGGACGGGGACAACTACTGACCTAGTGCCTATTCCACACATGTTGTAATAAACAAAAACAACAATAACACAAAACCAGCATCTCCTGTGAATGTTCTTATTTTGGAATTTATACAAAATCTTCTCAAAATTACTAAAATAATAAAGAAAAAAAAGGATTTTAAGGTATTGCATAGACTACATTGAGAACAAAGAAACAAAGTTATTCATAGAGACATCGAATATAACTTGTAATGGCTGTTTCCTAACCATAATTTTTAAGAGAATGAAACATAATTAGAACACACTGAAGTTAAATTTTTATAGCCATATACTGCTACAGTGCCCATAGTTAGAAAAAAAAATTAAATATGCATGTAGTTTCATTTTCTAAAAAAAATGCCTATTCTTAACCAAGTATTTAAAGATTATGCACAAAAAAAGGCGATTCGGTGTCATCACAGCAAAACCTTTTATGGAGAATAATCTACTGGATAACAATGCATACATGATGACACAAATGCGAAGGGGAAAGATGACGTGAAAAATTCAGGTGTTAAATGAAGACTGCATCACATCTAGCTATAAACCAATCAGTCAGTCAACTCATAGACTATTTTGAAAAATGGCTAGCCATTTTTACATTGAAAATAGTCCTAGTTATTATTATGGACTGACCTAGAATGAAACCCCAAATCTCTAGACCCACATGTTGTCCTCTAGAGTATGTATGCAAGAAGGTTTCTATTAGTTCATAAAGACTGCTTCTACATTTTAGAAATTAATAGGGCAGTTTTAAAAAGCAGTTTTGCTGTAAAGATTTAGAGTTCATGCCAGCACTCATAATTAAGTTACATACTTTTTTCTTTTAGAAACTTCCTTTCTCGCTCTAAAAGATGCAGAAACTGTGGCTCTAGATGAGCTTTAGAACTCAAAGACATAAAATTTCAAATGAACATATTTTTGGCAAAGGTAAATTTAAGTCCAGAGTAGTTTTCCCATTTTGAAAATTTCCTTTGCAGGATTACAACCTTAGAAAGTAGCACATCTTATTCACCTTCTAAACGCAACTCCAGGTGGCACTGATACCACTGTTTATTCTTTCACTTCCTCCAAGTTTCTTATTACAAAATCATATTTCATGCATTTTTTAAATTGCCAAATTACAACTGTTAACTGTATAACCAAATGCTAGAATGTTCTTTGCAATAATCAAGACTGCTTTCTTAATAAAACAGAAGTTATTTCTGGTAATAAAAACCCAGAAGACATATTGGTCTGACCCAGTTCTAAATGAGATTAGCATTTTCATTTTATTAAAGATTTCAAAACTGTCTTTGTGAATGAAAACATTTTCGGTCAGGAAGATTTGTTGTTGTTGCTATTTATATGAAAATCCACCCAGGTTTGGCCTTATCATATATTTAAAAAACTGCAGATTTTTGTTACTCTGTTGATGGAACCTAGATTTTAAGTAACTGATTTTCTCAGTGGTTCCACTTGTACTGTAGATGTGTCCTCTTGGATAAATTGGCATGTCCTCGCAATTGCACTTCGGAGATGCAGTTGATTATTACTTCATTCAAAGTCAAGAGTTTAAGCAATATGCACATTACGAAGAAAAAAGACAGAACTAGGAAATATGAATGAAAGAACATTACAAAGGAAAGAGCAAGAAAGAGCAAAATCTCTCCAGCAACTCTATTAGGTGCATTTGGTATGAATAAAGACTGAAAAAGACAAGTAAAGACTTTACTGATATTAAAGGAAAATTTTGCACCTTGGAACTTGGAGTGCAGAGTTGGCTGAAGTAAACTGAAAGCAAGTGAAAAAAATGGAGCCAGTTGGGATGGGAAAAAGATGTGAACTGTGAGGACAGGTAAATTGTACTAAGAATTAAGAGGCAGAAATCAAGGCTGCCAGCTACCTGGAATGGCTGAATCTTCTAACAACTAAAAAACTATTTCATTTTGTATACATGGTCAGTCAAGTCAGTGGTTCACAAAAAGGCTTAGTTTTCTTCAACACACTTGTACTTCAATATCAAAGCATGTTTTGGTTAGTAGGTTCTAGACCCTTTTTTCCACAAAGCTTATAAAAACATACTGGTTTTACTTTCTAAGGAAATTTTTCAGTCTTTATTAATTTATGGATTTTAATTATATTGAGTTTTTTGCTCTGACTGTGAAATGTGTTGCTGTTCGATGTGTTACTGATGACAAGACACACTGTACTTTCCATTTGAGCAATTAAGAATCATGACTCCAAACAATGATATAACTTGATGTGGATGTGTATAAATCAACTGACTGCGACTGAATAGAATTACTTTCACCATACACAAACAACAAAATTACAATTTCTTTCTCTTGAAATACCTAGTCTAGCCAGTGTTCTTCAATTTCCTTTTCTAATACAAGAAAAATGCACATCCAAGGGGATGCACGTTTCAGGTGCTATTGTGCCATGCAGTAGACTATGAGGTCATTTGGTCTCTATATAACTCATAAGTACTAGAATTCTTCATATAAAGGAAGATGAAATTTTTACCACAGGACAAATTTTCCCTGTTGACCAATGACTCTTCACAGTACTCTCCAGCAGTAAATGGTAATAGGATCCTGAAAGTATACCAAAGGTCAAGAAACCTACGGTCTGTTTCCCATAGGGCTACCAACAAGATAACTCCTGGCCAGCACATTCAGCAACTTTGACAAATATATGTTGTGTTTTATATTGTCATGTACATAAAAACTGGAAAAGGTAATGTATTCAATGATGATGATCAGTTCACTTTAAAATGTGAATTGTGATCACAAGCTGAAAAACATTCAAGATGGAATAAATAATACAGTCACACGTAAATTCTAATTGCAATAAGTTCTTAAGTAATAGTCACTTTAAGGTACACTGTTCGGACAAAGACCTTTTAAAAGTTTTATGTTCTTAATTAAATTCTATTCTAAAAATCTCCAGGAGCAACAAACCATTAAATATATAAACAGAAAAATGGGTGAATTATGTCTTAGTCAAAAAGATTATCTAAAAAAGCACTGAATTGTTTATTTAGCACGTCAGATAGGGGATTGAAAAACAAACACAGACTTTACTGCTTTTCTCTCTGGCAACAGACAGACAAATGGTGAAACATAGACATCAAAATCTATGTTGTTAAAATATAACTTGAGAATTCAAGAATAAAAAGTTAAGCAAACTAAAAAACAAAAATCAAGCTTTTTTTCCCATTCTTGTATATACGTCATTATGAATTCTGTGGCCTTATAGTTCAAAAAACTATGAAAATGCGTATTTATCTCTACTGTTCTGGAAGGAAAAGTATCCTTTTCTTTTCAGCATCCTGTTAAATTGTTAATTTTCCTTTGTTTTATATTCTCTCTTTCCTCTGCTATTGCTATTAGCAAAATCAGTGTTATCCTATGGGAATTTTTTACTTTATGTCAGTCATCTGACTCAA
This sequence comes from Cuculus canorus, assembly GCF_017976375.1. Classification (NCBI taxonomy): domain Eukaryota; kingdom Metazoa; phylum Chordata; class Aves; order Cuculiformes; family Cuculidae; genus Cuculus; species Cuculus canorus. The sequence goes on from NC_071401.1 coordinate 86,797,375, forward strand.
TATCATATTCTCTCTACTCACTTTGACAGTTCCTATCAGTTGCACAGACGTATACTTGTTCCCTCATTCCTTATTACCTTCACTAAGCTCCAAATTTTCTTTGGTATTTCAAGTATACCAATCTTTTATTCACTCTATAAGACTTTTGTTACTCATGCTACCAAGATAACATTTCTTTTCCTATTGTCACTTTAACTGAGGGTTAATCTCTGCCACAGCAATGTGCCTTTTCTTCTCTTCCAAGGAGAAATGTGCTTCTCTTTGACGTCAGAAAATTATTTTTTAGGCCTGTTCCCATACTAATTCAATGTCTCCCTTAAATTCATTCGTAATGACTGCCTCAAAAATCTTTATCCTCTCATTCCCCAACAATGCTCAAACCAGTTTAACAGCTATCACATTCATGCCTATGCACCACAGTATAAAGGAAAAGATTTTGCAAGCTGTCTGCATAGGCAACTCCTACTTTTAGGGAAGAATGTCTTGCTACACAAAGAACTAAGACTGCAGTTGTGCAGTCAGGACCAGGCAGGTGTAGGTTTGCTCTGCTTATGTAGGAGCTGTGTAGTAACATTAGTCTGACAGTGTGTGACAGACATTACCCACGTCTTTACTTTTTGGGCTGTTTTATCACATTGCATTATGAAGACTGGCTGGGCTATTTGGAAAGCCCTTGGATGAAAGGGCGTTACTTCAGCCTGCTGAGCCATAATGCCTGCTTGCAAACAGAAAGTTCTCTAGACAGCTCAGTGTGGCACGTGCTAGGGTAACAGTTCAGACCTTGGAGCCAGATGAGCCAAGCTTCAGAGTTCAGCAAAAAAGGGAACAATAACAGGAACAAGAGAATACTTGGTTTCACTTGCTGAAATGCAGAAAAAGGCAGAACTGACAGATGTAAAGCAAGCATCAGCCTGGACAGACACAGTAAAAGGCAGAATAGTTGTTCAGAATTTTTAAAATATATATTTTATCTTGTACAATTGTTTTTTTCTATTAAGTAAGGGAAGTATTCTTGTGATTTACTAACAGCGCAGGTGTTTGAGTTGAGCCTCCTCTTACACAGGTACCTCTGGCTGGAATTAGACATTGCCAGCCTTAAGAACCTGGGCATTCTTTGTAACTATTTCAACCTTTCAGATTTTTTATCTCAACTGATTGAATAAAGGGACACCAGTTAACGAATGCAATGACATACAGGAATAGTATTCTATAATAGTGTATACATAAGACACTGAATTTAAAACAGACCAAGCAATCTGAATTATACTGTTTCTCCACTTCTATGCAGTTAAGTTTAATAATGCTTCTTTAACAGTGGGCAGACCTGTTTTGTTTGTATGATTTTCATGGATTAATTTTAAAAGTAAATTTTCATAAAAGGAATTCCATCCCTTGGCAGCTCTACATGAAATGCAAAATTTGGTTTGGGAGATATTCACCAGGAGATCAAAACAAAAATGTACAAATACTGAAATCTGTCACTGCCTCTGAAGTTCCATTTTTGAACTACCTACTTCAAACCATCATCGTTCCAGCTTGTCTGTCCATCATCAACAACATTTCAGGTTAGACCTATTTTTCCTGGCAGCTGATTCTAGTTTCTATTGCTTAGGCCTTGTATGTCTCTGTTTATAGTGCTAACTGCCAAAATTTAAGCATACCCTGAAAGCAGGGGGACTTCTGATTCTGCAGAGATTTATAACTTGGTTAAATTTAAACCCTTTCCTGAAACAACAATTATCACTAGGCCAATTTAAAATCCCTTGAAGAACATAGAGGTGTGAAAGTTTTTCAAGAAATGGACAGTTATTTTATAGTACAAAAAAATTCCATCACTTCCTAATCTGGTCTTTGGAAAGAGATTAACTGCTTTGTCTGAAATTTTTAATTCAATATAAGTTAACACATGTGATGTACAATGTTTTCTCAAAACCATTGCCTTATAAAAAATTATAAAAAGTCTTTTCATTATAAACACTATATGAACTTGGTAACTATATGAATGGTTACACAGTCTCGTGAACTGAGAGTATTACAAAGCTGTCCAACAAAGAGCTTTTCCTGGGAAAAAATCTACAGTACATGTTTTTCTGATGCATCTTTGGTTTGGGATATGATTTATATGATGATTTTGATGACTGTTTGCTTGGGAATATGATTTAGTAGTAGAGAGGTATGGTTGGAATTAACGACCTCAAAGGTATTTTCCAAACTAATGATTCTATGATTTTTTTAAATTCACCACTGCATATATTGTGAGGGACTCTCTACTTTAGAAGAGCTTACAGGTGACAAGAGGCAAACCTTCTGAGTTCTCCAGAGGCTAGTGGGTACTCTACTGATTTTAACTAAATATGCAAGGGAATAGAATACAAATTATGGAGACACATTCTTACAGCACATATCAGGTCACTGTTTTAACACCTTCTGTTAAATTTACAGTTACAGGATGAGACATATTGGTAACTAGAAACAGAAACTGCATGCAACTAGCTGAGCTTAAAAGCTCAAGCAAAAAAAATGAAATAAGTACACAAAGACAATTCAAATAGCATTGAATTTTCCAGGCTGCACATGCTTTTAATCCTTTATTTACAAGCACACTTCCATTTCTAGTTGGGTTTACTTAGAAGAGCAATCAGGAGCAGTCAAGTATGCAATGGATATAGGCATTGCTGATTATGGGGCAACAAAATCAAGACTGCTGTGCCTTAGGGTTTGGTTTTTTCAAACCTTGCAATTACTATGACCTTCCATGGAATTTGTAGGTGCTAATTTATAAATCACGCTCTTAGTTCTTAAAAAGGTGAAGACGCTTTGGACAATTTTCATTAGCAAAGCTAATCAATTGGACTTCTGCTCCTGAAGGTCTTCAGAGAACAGATCATCTCTCAGTATATCTCATGAAAGATACCTGTGCTGTAAGGAAGGTGCTGTGGAAGAATGAATGAATTTCTATAAAAATAGTTAGAATTCAAATCTAATTATTAATATTAATTAATACAGTTCACATTTAAAATTAAAATCCATTAAATCTAACAAATAGTAACAATACTGTTTTTTTAATCCTCAGAAGACAAATGAAATGAAAGGGACTTCTGTGCTGAAATTCAGTAATAAAATAAAAATAAATTAATTAATTTCTTTAGGACATGGGTGTGCAGCGAGCCTATAGACCTCTGAAAATGTATAGATCTTTATGCAAAAATACTACTTTCCATTAAATATCCTCTCTCAGATGAAAATTTAAATTACTAAACACACTGTCACAGAGGTACATGAGGAGCAAAAAGTCAACATCCTACAGAATAAAGACCAGAAGATAAAATAGCCTGCGACTACAAAATTTTAACATGCTTTCTTTGCAGAACTGCAACCGTGTAACTCTTAACTTAATTGACTTATATTCTGCTTTTCATTTAGTTTTGTTTTCTGAGAGTTTTAGCCAGCAAAGGCAAAAAAATTCGGAAGCATATTTTGTAAAATTTAACCCAACCCATAAACTAGAAGCTATAATCTATAATCTATACTGTTTCTAATGTAATAAAATGAAGATAATTTCTCAGCTTACTTTAATCACTGCAGCCAGCTGCCAATCCCGCTATTAATTTGAACTACTAAGCCGTGATAGTTCTTGTCAGGATCTTCATTAAAGACTATCTGGTATTCACAACAAGAATATTTAACTCCAGAACTCTTTTTATATGTTCATAAAGTACAATAACAAAATGCCTTCAAAAGTTTCAACAGCAAGAGCAATTAACTATAAAGAGATACATCTAAAATATGATTATTCGTCTTTTGAGAAATAAAGAGCCAATTAGTGGACATGCTAATTGGTTTCTGTGAAGCTGAGGTCGAGGTCAGATTTCAGAATATTCAGTATTACCTGCTACTGTAGTTGGAAGGCATTATTTAAAAAGAAGGATTTGCAAAGTCGTCTAAAATCTTAAACAGTCAAATTTGCTTAAATAGGCTGAATATCCCACTCATAGCTTCTATGTAGTTTATCATGGTTAAACTTTTCCTAAATATATTTTAGCTTCTATTAAAGAGGGTCTTCTTCAACAGAAGCTACTTCAAAGAATATATTTCCAATTTAAAATTAAAAACTAACAAAAAAGCTGTTGCAGAAGAGGTTCAAGTCCAAAAATGCTTCTGACATATATGAGAAATATTAACCCATGATTGTTATTTAAGGGATAAAACATTTCTAGTTTTTATATATACACATATATGTACATAGCATATAAAATGAATTAATAGAATCACATTATTTATTCCCTTTCAGATCTGAACTATATCCCATTGTTAATTTGAGATGATTAAGCAAAGGCATCCCAGAATAGCTACATACAAATGTATTCCAAAGACTGTTATTTTCTCATACATTTATGTTTACAGTTCATATTTAATTATACCTCAGTTAACTGGCTAGAATATGAGATATGTTTATCATGCAGAAATTTAACTGCAGTGAGGTTATTTGTGGTGATGTGACCTGAACATACCTTCAGGTTTTGTTAAGACGGAATTTGCTTAATTAAAATCACTACTTAGATTTAATTACTCATGAGGTGGGCATGAAAACATATCACAAGAAGAGGGAGTTAAAGTGGTCTAAATGCTTGTTATGGAGACAATGTACAAGTGATGTGCAGCCTGTGTAGCTGCTAAATTTTTAATGGACACTAATAATTAAAAACCAGACAGTTTAAGAAATACATTCTGAATGTACTTTTTTTGCAGCCATATTCTTGTATACATTTGGACTTTCTTCTTCAGTACTTCCTCTTAATCTGACACTTTTCCCCTTTCCAGCTGACATGTAGCAAAAAGCAACTTCTTAATTCGGAATTGCAGACCTGTTTCTTTGGGGTTTTTTGTTTTTTTGGTTTTTTTTAAGCTACGTTACCTTAGAACTTAATGAACTATTTAATTCTTCAAAAGAGTATCAGAATGGCGAAACAGAATCTATACATATTTTATCAGATACTTTTGCCTGACATCCTTCATGTGGCAGAAAATAATTAGAGGTGCTTTCCAACTGAAATTTTGCCAAGCATTATTTTGCTTCCTCATATCATATAGAAATGTACTCATATTTAATAAAATATCATAACATTGGACTACAAACTGTAGGTATTAAAACACAAATCCATTGTAGTAGACATTGTACGTATCTACAGAACAGGAACAAAACAAGAAACAAGGATGAACAGTGAAAAGAGAAGTTAGAATTGGGAAAATTAGGAGGCTGAGCACAAATTAGTTGTTAAAACTTAGTTTGAAAGCCACCAATGCAGCAGAGAATGATTTTGAGACCAAATTTAAAAGAGCCAAGAGAGCCAGGAATGGACTACAAGCAGCAAAACGTGGCATGGCATAACAGAGAAAGTATTTACTTGGAAAGCACTGAGGTTTAGGACATGAGCAGGAATAAATGAAGCTAGAGAAATAATTAAGCTAATTTTTAAGATTACAGATATTGGAAGGAAAACAAATGTGTTCTGATAAGGAACAGATAATTTTAAGTAGATTAGAAAACATGTTTAAAAAGATAATCACACTGAAAAAGAGTTGGAGTAGCACAATATATATTATGTGGTGGAATTAATTTCTTATTCCTCACAATATTTTCAAATGTAATTCAGGTGGGAAAACCTATGCAACCATGTAGTCATTTGCTGTTATCATGTCTCAATAACTTTTAGAATGGACACAATGCTATAGAATCTCTATTTTTTGATCCCACTGTCAAATTAAAACCCATGTTACTCCTAGGAAACTCAGTACAGGAATATTGCATTTCCTCTAATGGTTTCTACAAAGCGCACATCTTTCCGCTAGCTTATTTTCTGTGCGTATAATTAATATCAGCCTCCTTTTAATGAGATGCTGGTACTTCACATTTTTCTCTTTAAAAACCAAAACAAACTGTTTATAATTACTGTTTTATACCAGACTGGATATTCTTAGCTTAAAGCGTTCACCCTAAGACCAAGATAAATAGTTGCAAATTGCATTATCAACTGAAAATATCAGTTTTATAGATTTATGATATAAAATTCTGCCCACTGACATACAGTCTGGCATGTCTCTTAACTTCTAATAGAAAATAACCTTGTCTTTTAAAGCAGAAGTGAGTTATGTCTACTTCTGCTTTCAAATTTTTATAGCAGTGAAATGAGAATATATTTAAGTTAAATTACAAAATGTGTGTCACTTAGTTCAGATAATTGAAACTAAAATCTTTCAGTCGATATGATGTACCACCACCAAAACTTCTTTGTAAAATTTACTAGGAAACAGAGTTGCATAAAATAACTCTGCCCAAAAATTTCTTATATATTTCAGTTGGCAGCACTGTTCCGTCAAGACTATCAAGGTAGACAGACCACTAGTCCCGTATGAAAGAGCCCAAAACTCACACGTTACATTAGTTCACTTTTAAAAGCTAATTTAATTGGATCACTACCACCATACCATTGGAGTCAAAGGACAGAAATGAAGAGGCTTAATTAAATGGAAAAAGAATACATAGCCTGAAAACGCTTCAAAGTATGTTTTACTGGATCAAAATTTATATATTATTTCTTTGCTGTGGCTAAGCTAAGTTCTAATAAAACAAATGCTTTCTGTAGAAAGAGTATAGATAAATTCCAAACACCATACTGTTCCTCACAGTTTTTTATATTTTTGAAGTTCTCATCTTTGCTATGTTTTATTGTGCTTTCAGGACTGTAATTTCTGAACATCTTAAAAAGCATCCGTTCCCTCCTATCCTAAATGTATGGTTCTGCTAAAAGGTATTATGTCTTCCTACTACTCCCCTTAGCTCACTGATCACCTCAATCTAACAGACCCATAATAATGACACTGCTTAGAACAGTTTTAAATCTCAGAAAACCATAAAGCAAAATTCCTTAATACTATTGTATCTAGAGACAGATGCTTTTGCATTTTGGAATGAACATGGAAAAATCTCTTAGTATCTTCCTTTGTATGTTTGTGCCTCAACTAGGTACATGAACACCAACCCCACAAAGTTGATGTTGCAGTATCTTAGAGGGAGAGTCTTCTACACAAGCATTACCATGGTTATCCCTTGTCTCACAGTGCAGTGATTTAGGCAAAAAGACAATCAGGAAACAGAAATCCCCATTGATTCTTTGTAGAAGTGGGCACTTAACTCTGTTCATTCACTTCTCAAAATCTATCTTTTGCATTTTAAATACAGAACCATTGGCTGAACACAAAAAAACATTTTAGATTTAATAATGAAGAGTATTTTATGCACCTGAGTGCACATAGGTTTTATCCACAGAACTCTTGTAATTTTCTAACAGAGTAAAACAAGAAGCTAATTAATTCCTCAAAGTGACACTGACACTTCAGTTCAAAGACACAATGCATATCTTGTACTCATTTTTTGAAACTATCTTATTTAAAGAGCTACTCCATTTTACTTTAGCTAAATAAAATTCAACCATGTGATGGTGTAGCACAGGACAGGAAATCTAGTTAAATTATACAAATGTGGAGCAATTAACACTCACCAGAAGTACTTCTAACTAGAAAATGCAATCCTTACTGTTTTCACCATACTCATGTACATTTATCCAACACTTCAGGTAACCCTCTAAAAGCTATTACATTTTAAAGTAAAGGTCTTCTCTGACATTCTGCAGCCTGGTTTTTGTATTTCAAAGGTTTAAGTAAGTGCAATGAGAGTGCTAAGTGTGAACCCATTCATTAAATCAGATGAAATAACATATGGGAATACTCAATTAAATGCAGGAGTTCTATATATGGAGTTGAGTCTCCTTATAATTTGACTATTGGTATCTTAACAGACCCACAAAAGACTGATATAGTATCAACCTAAGAGGAAACGGTAGTCTCACCTTTGACAAAATTATATTTAGAAAACTCAGTCAATAAGAAAGTACTATTGTTACTTTTTTTTTTTCTCCTTAATCAGCCTTAGATTTTGAAATTCCCATGCCTGGGAGCCGAAGTGAGGAAATGAACAGGAATCTTGCATCTTAGTCTACTCAAGAGCTCCTGTGACTGTGTATTATGAAAAGGAACAAGCAAATTGCAATGATTAGGGTTCACGTGCAGATGCAGATAGCCTTGATGAGTTTCCTACATGAGAAGGACTAGACAATAGCATGCCAACAATTTATTGCATGAATACCTAAAATAGATTAACAGTCAATTGCTTGCTTCCTCTGACTAAATTATCTTTTCATATTTGCATAAAGTAAAAGACCTTTCTTAAAGGTTTAAAATGGGCATGCATAATGACTTCTGGGGTGTAGGAATCCTCAAGTTCCTTTAGTATCAGTTCTGAAATTAAGAGAAAATTGACACCAGTCTACCTAGTCATAAAAATTTTCATTAGCATTGTGCCCTACATTTCATCTAGCCCTTCCCTTGCATCAAAAGAACTGCTGGTATAAGAAATTCTGCACTATTGTCTAAAGTCTAGAGGCCAGGAGGAGGGTTTAAATCTATTAGTTAACATATTAAGGATATAAAAAAACAATCAAATGTTTTCAGGAAATGACTGTGTCCCCATTAGCTGTAGCTACATCTATTTTTTACATATTACACATACACACTTATTAAGAAGCCCACATTCAAAAGACTCAGTGGCATGAAATAACATTCATTGTTTTAAATGAACATTTAAAAATGTTATTTATCCTTTTTATTTTATTGTATGCCTTAAAAAGTAAGCCAATATGGATCCTTGAGTCCAATACCCTGCTCATCGCAGGACTACCTGAAACTAAATCGTACGACTAAAAGCATCATCCAGGTACTCCTTGAACTCTAATAGGCTTGGTGCATTGCTCACTTCCCTGGGGAGCTTGTTCCAGTGACTGACCACTCTCTCAGTTAAGAACCTTTTCCTAATGTCCAGCCTGATGCAGCTTCATACCACTTCCTCACATCGTATCGCTAGAGACATATGGGGAGACAAGTAGTAGGGGATGCCTGAGGATCTTGGCTGGTGATGCCCAGCATTCATAAAATCATAGAATGGTTTGAGTTGGAAGGGACGTTAAAGATCATCTAATTCCAACCCCCCTGCCATGGGCAGGGACACATCCCACTAGACCAGGCTGCCCAAGGCCCCATCCAGCCTGGCCTTGAACACCTCCAGGGATGGGGCATCCACAGCTTCCCTGGGCAACCTGTGCCAGTGGCTCACTACCCTCATCGTGAAGGGTTTCCTCCTTATGTATAGTCTAAATGTGCCCTTCTCCAACTTATAGCTATTCTCCCTAGTCCTATCAGCACATATCTTTGTGAAAAGTCCACCCCCAGCTTTCTTGTACTCTCCCTTCAGGTACTGGAAGGTTGCTACAAGGTTTCCTTAGAGTCTTCTCTTCTCCAGGCTGAGCAAACCCAACTCTCTCAGCCTGTCCTTGTACAGGAGATGCTCCAGCCCTCTGATCATCTTTGTAAGCCTCCTATGGACCTGTTCCAACAATTCCATATCCTCCTTATGTTGAGGATTCTAGGTGGGGTCTCACAAGAGCAGAACAGAGGGGCAGAATCACCTCTCTTGACCTGCTGGCCGCACTTCTTTTGATGCAGCCCAGGATATGATTGGCCTTCTGGGCTGCAAGTGTGCATTGCCAGCTCACGTTGAGCTTCTCATCAGCACCCACAAGTCCTCCTCTGCAGGGCTGCTCTCAAATACATCATCCTCCATCCTGTACTGAAACTATGGACTGCCCTGACCCAGGTGTAGGACTTTGCATTTGCCTTTGGTGAACCTCATGAGGTTCACACAGGCCCACTTCTCCAGTCTGTCCAGGTCCCTCTGGATGACATCCCATCCTTCTACTGTGGCAACTGCACCACTGAGCTTCGTGTCATTGGCAAATTTGTGGAGGGTGCACTCGATCTCGCTGTCTATGTCATTGACGAAGATATTAAACAGCACTGGTCCCGGTACGGACCCCTGAGGGACACCGCTTGCCACAGATCTCCATCTGGACACTGAGCTGTTGATCACTACTCTCTGAATACAACCTTCCAACCAATAAAATCCACCAAACAGTCCACCCATCAAATCCATACCTCTCCAATTTAGAGAGAAGGATGTTGTTGGGGACTGTGTCAAAGGCTTTACAGAAGTCCAATTAGATCACATCTGTTGGTTTTCCTGTGTCCACTGTTGTGGTTACTCCATCCTAGAAAGCCACTAGCCTGGTCAGACAGGACTTGCCCCTGGTGAAGCCATGCTGGCTGCCACTAATCACCTCCCTGTCTTCCATGTGCTTTAGCACGTCTTCTAGGAGGATCTGTTCCATGCTCTTCCCAGGCACAGAGGTGAGGCTGACAGGTCAGTAGTTCCCAGGGTGATCTTTTCTACCCTATTTAAAAATGAGGACAGTATTACCTTCCTTCCAGTCACCAGGAACTTCTTGTGACTGCCATGACTTTTCAGACTGCAAACAGTGGCACAGCACAAATTGACATATCTTCCTGCCCAACCTTCCCATACCAGCAGCAATATTGCTGCTGAGGAGTGAAGTAGAGATCTCATGAGATTAGCTCTGGAGGGAACCAAGTGAGTGAATGTGTGAGATAACAGAGTAAAGGCTCTGCCATCCCTGGGTTCTTAAATACCAGGATCCAGATCTAATACGTGGTAGCTTAGTGTATCTCACTTAGGAGAGTATTAACATTTTTGAAAGCAAACACACTTGAAAAGAGTCTACAGTAAACATTCAGCACAAAAAAATCACAAAAATAAGGTGGAACTGCTGCAGAAGTCTAAACACGAGGCAATATCAGGAAACTGAACTGGCATCTTGACAACTCTTCAGGCTTGGAGAACAACACATCAATTTGTCAGACTGTTATTGAATATATAAAATGTAAAAATGCTCAAAAACATTTGCTTTATCATTTTGCAATGATATTCCTTGAAAACAAGGCATCCAGGAGAGTTTCCTAAGAAATCCAAAAGACTTTTTCTTGGCTTCACTTCTGCATTCCTGCATCACCTTGTTCTGACCTCTGATGACAGATTCTGCAGTTTTATTAAGTTTAGCTCTACAGAAACAGTTTCTAGCCCTGTGAAAGAAGGAAGTTTCTAATTAAAAGAGAACACCTAGGCTAACAGCTGGGACTGTTGTCATGCTTGTTGCCCAAATTACATCCGTCAAGATCTTGTGACTAAATATGCAGATAATTCACCAAATATTTTCTGAAGCTTCCTGACTTCTGTTTTAAAATTATTCCATAAATCCAATATTAACACTGAATGCTGACCCTGGGGTATTTTCTGTGCTAAGTGTCTTACCTTAGATATTACCATGGAGTTGAAACTAAAATTCTATCTACTTATATTTTTATCTACAAAACTTCTCTTCCGATGCCTCTCCTAAGGGTACTTTACCATAAGGTAAACAGGACAGTAGGATCACAGGCTTTAAGTTAAAGAAAGGTCTGTTTTAGTTCTAAGGAAACCAAGACAGCAATTCTGTGATGCTATGCCACTAAAGCCTGTAGCACAGAAGAACCCCAAAGGATCCCAGAACAAATGTCTCACAGCACTTATAAGGAAGCTGACTTACTGCCAGAAGACGAAGAACACAGCAAATTAAGCATCTAGAAAACAAAAAATCTCAAGGGCAAGGCTGCTGGAAGGATAGTGTGCTGTATCTGAGTGAATTCAGCTGAATTTTATAATGATTTCCTAGTGACCTTCTAAGTTAATTACTATAGTTAGTAACTGAGGGAGAAAGTCCAGTACACTGTAGTCTCCATATTATTAAACAGAAAACAAGAGAAAAAAGGTGTTACAATACTTCTGTAAAACATGAGTAATGACTAGACTAAAGCCTGAGGTGAAGGCTCCAATTCTTAAGTCCCAAATCAGATAATGAAGTGCTGGGAAATACCATCCCCGTTAGCCACTAACACACATCAAGTTGTTGCAATTCAAACCTACTAAACCTTTTCTGTTTAAATGCTAAGAGTAATACCGTACACAAATTACATGTTTCACATAATGTAATGTAGAATGCAGGAAACTTAATTCCTGTCAGAAGAATAAAAATCTACAATGCTATAGAATCCATGGGCTTCACTTTGCATAACGGATAATTTAAAGCAGCCAGGCTCACATTTGGCCTTTTAGACAGGCTTGCCAAATTTTTATTTACAAAAGTACCAGTCTCCAAACATACACAGATTTTGTTCATCCCATTTTTCTCAGCGCCTCCATTTTCAGCAGTGTTTGCCCAATATATATCTATATAAAATATTTTCTAGGCAGTTTAGTGTTTTACAAAGTTTTTACTTGAATGTTTTTAAGACAGCATATTTTGTATCCTGTGTAGTTGAGGTAGTAGGTAGTAACTAAAAATGGAGGCAGTGAGATAGAAGTTTTACCCAAGATCAATATTAGAAATTGCTCTGATAAAATATTTTTTCTAAAAAGTTACAAAGTGAAACTATCTTTCTTCTGGGTGAGGTTTTCAATGAGATGAAGCAATATAATGAAAACACAGGCTTTCATAAATGAAAAAAAAAGCCACACAAGTGAAAGGGTAATTTCAAACATGGATTTTGAAATTCCTCAGAAAATTAACTTAAGAATCTCTCCTTTCTAAGTGAAGCTAGACTGACAGTCTCATTACAGAGACTGCATACAAGACAAAACACAGAATTGCAAAGCCAGGCAAGTTGCCTGTAATTGCTGAGCAGTAACTCCCATCTGAAGTCTGTCAAGATAAATATTTTCTCTTGAGCCTTTCTTAATTGTAATACTGGGAATTCAAAGATTTAGGTTTGAGAAGTGAATTCCTCTCTTATGATCTGCATGAGTTGATGAACACTTTCTAAGTAAACAAAGAAGGAAAACTTTTCCAGAGTGTTAGCAGAACAACTGCTATTCGTGATAGCAGCAGCACTTATAAAAGGATTAACTGCTTGAACCAGAAGTGGTCAAGCGCTGACCAAACAACAAGAAAGCATGAAGTGAACAGTTTGGCAGAATGATCATTTTCTTTGAATCTGAGATACGTCACAGTTGAGCAAAGCAAGACTTGTCTAGCCTAGATTTGTCCAACTAGAATGCTAGGCCTTGCAAGTATACTACTGAGAAACAAACAGAATAAGAATTCAGAAAAGAAGAGTGAATTTAAAGACATATAGGTTGTGAAGGTATTAGGAAGTGTGAAGATGGGGAAAGTGAAGTTAAATGTATCATAGGAGAGTATAGAAGTGATATGCATTTTCAGTACCACAAGGGTAGAAGATAGAAGGGAAAGGACTTAGATGATGATAGTATGAGGAAATGTTACCTTCTTGCCAATGTGTAGCTCAGAGAATCAAAATTCATTTCATTTTTATGATTGCTGACAACTGACATGTGCAGTCAAAATAAGGAAAACACTGTCAACTTTGTAGGACTAGATTAAAAATCTTTGGAAAAAGGTCTTATTTCATTTATTTTTCATCTGAGTATCAGCTGACTCATGCTTGGACTAAAAAAAAATCTATGGGACTATTCTTCCAAATGCAAAACTTAAAAAATAAAAAGTAATCACTCAATTAAACACTATAACATTAAGATCAGTCATAGCAGCTGGAATCTCTAAAGGGAAGCAGGGAAAAGTCTTTTTTATGGTTTTTATTTCTCTTTGATTATCTTCGAGAAATTATAATATCCAAGTCATGTGGTATCAAAGTTTTCAGAGATCTCTGTAAAGATCAATTTCTTTATTTGTATTTGTTTAAATGTATCAAACGTTGGTCTTCGTGTGAAATGGTGTGCTCTTAGGGATTTAAGCAGCCTGAAAGCAGCAGAGGAAAGAGAGGGAAGGGCAGGAGGAGGCACTGGCCTTTTCCCACCTCCCCTCTGTCCCCATCTGTGGTTGGGCTGTAGGGTTTGCTGGACCATCCATGCCAGAATGGCACAGCACAGATGAATTTGCACAGGAATACCCATGACTGCACATATGCGCTCAAAAGGTTCAAGCAGCAGTTATTTTGGCAAGGGAGCTTTGAACTGCAATTGTCCCCTGAATGTCCCAGCTGTAATTTGGTAACTTTCCAGAAAGGACTTGAACTCATGCTCCAGTTCGAGAACTTTCCAAGCAGAAATACTGCACAGGTGTGGAAAAAAACCTCCTCTATGCGTCTTGTATGCTAATAGGCAGCAGTACTCCAAAAAGCACACATACTCTGCTCTGTGGAACGCGTCTTGTGCCAAAACCTCTGTTGAATCCTTTGAGGTGATGATTATTTCTATGTCATATTCCTCTTTATCTGCTACTTTTCTTATTTTTCTATCTCTGTCCCTATTCTCTCTTCATCATCTCAGTGTTTCTCAGTACTTTCGAGTGACATTGGTTGTTTCCAAGTTCTTGTTGTAAGCTGTTCTTACTTTGACTGAGCTCAAAGACTGGAATTTTGAGTAAACCCTTAAAGGGACTGTCATCAGATTACTTTCCCCCACCATCCTGCCGAGTAGGTTTGTTGGGGCTGGGCATTAACAATCTGAAAAGAAAACAATGACTCATACATTTCAACAGAAAACCAACACACCTAAGAGAGTAGTAGAAACAGGCAGATCACAGTAAACTAAAACTACTGATTTTTTCTTTGATAACTAGATAGAAATGAGAGACAGTTTCCTAAAATTTACAAAATCCAAGGGAAAAAAAGTTGACTTCATCTTAATTTCTTTAATGTAGTCCTCTAGAGAAGTAGATTTTACTGAAAATCCTACAGGCAGTTGTAATACCAACACTGGTATGCAAAAATCACGATATAGCAGGCAGAAAATTGGAAGGCTACTAAGAATTGGAAAGAAAATAATATTTACTTGGATTAGTTAAAATAGATGGGAATATTAAAGTATAGCAGCTTCAGATAGCTGAATAAAAATATAGCAATTACTATTTTACCAGGAAAAAAAATTCGGTTTACTAGTTAGATGATGGCTGTTCTTCAAGAAATACATAGCTAGTGGCAAAAAAAGTAATTACCAGTGATAAAGAACTGCATATAGTGAATTGGAATATTAATTGGTACTATTTGCAGTTCAAGATTATTTTGATTATAATGAGACTGTGTCTGGTTGTTTTCACTTAGGATTTTTAAATGAATACTTTTCATTTGTTTATATTTGTTGTGGCTCTAACACAACAGGGCCCAATTCAGATTAGGTCTTCAGATTCTGCCAGACTGGCAGAATTTTATCATTATAGCAATAGTTACTGAATAAATGTAATAGATAAAGCTTCCAAATTCAGGAAGATGAGAACTGGAATGCAAGGTGAGGACTGAATAATGGAATGATATTTTCTTACTACATTTTAAATACTAAGCTTGTAGAATTTACTTCAATCACTGAGCATATACATTATGCTTGATAGTGTGGGCATTGACAGAACCCA
The DNA here is from genome assembly GCF_017976375.1 of Cuculus canorus. Lineage (NCBI taxonomy): Eukaryota > Metazoa > Chordata > Aves > Cuculiformes > Cuculidae > Cuculus > Cuculus canorus. The sequence continues at coordinate 86,812,818 of NC_071401.1, forward strand.
CAATTGATCACCATAAAAGTAGCTCAAGAAAAAAGGCTATATCATTACTCTTCATTCTTCTGAATTATCAGTATAGTATCCAAGTAGAACAAATCAATTTTACCAATTTTAAACATCTTGTTTAAAAGCTGTATTAATCATCATTGCAACATATTTGATGTTAGTACAACCTAACAGGGCTCAAGCTTACATGCACAGATTTGTTTCGTGGATAAGTTTAAGGAAGTCATTATTCAGTAAAATACTTGTCACTTGAAGACTAGATTTGGAAACATGGTGTTGAATTAAAGTGTAATTTTGCAATAAATTTTTAGAGGTTAGACAAAATTAAATCACCACAAAAGAACTCATACTCTAGTGCCAAGTACATGCAGATCTCTTTTCCCCAAAGTAATGAAAGGATAGTATTTTGCATTACACAATATGACCTTTGGATCTCACACTTGTCAAAAGTCATAAAAATCTAACTACTGAAATGCTCATTATAAGGATTGCTTAATAAACTACTGCAGCTATTTAAAAGTTAAAAAAACCCCAAACACAAAATCCTAACCTGAATATTGGTATGGTGTCATTTGTGATAAAATGACCAACTGTTATCACCTAATGACGCAGGGGATATAAAGCATATTAAATTAAATGTTTTCTTTCTCTTCTGTCCCACTACAGCAAATTCCTGTACGATCTTTAAATAGATATGAGAGTTAGTAAAAAGCAACAAAAACCCGACAGTGGTTATTTTTCTATAACCAAACAAGAAACAAATAGAATAATTAGATGCTAAATACAGTTTATGTTTAGTTTGTTCTTCTAATACTCTTTTAAGGCACTATATGTACTACTTTAAGAAAAGTTATAACAAAGGAAGCATCTTATAATTCTAAAACAGTAGTGCTTGAATGCTGTTCACCTCTAATAGAGTAACACTTGTCAGTCATGCTGAAGTACACAGTAAGAGGTAACCACTCAATGGATGCTAATAAAACGGAATAAGTAGGTCATCATTATCAGGTACAGGCAAAACACAAACTCTTTCACTCCAAGCACAAGCTTAATAAACAGTTTTTAAAACAAGTGACAGTACTGACAGACCTGTGGAGGAACCTGCCTCCTTTTTTGGTCAGGGGATGTATGCGTAACTTTTGTAAATGCGTAACTTTTGAACCGCTGTTTAGGAGATGGTGAAGGTCGCTGCGGTACATTGACTGTGATCTACGAAGAAGAAATTGCAGGTGGAAAGATCACGCATATGGATAGGAGAATGGATTATAGAAGTAATATAATGATTTTAAGAAGTGAGGGAAAATAAGTAGGAAGGTCATCAACAGTTATATTTTTCAAGGACAGTGTTGGTATTCAGCAGTAAAAATTGGGATGGCATTAAGGAAGCTCTCATTTAATCTGAAAACATTTCCAAGAGCAACTGTCAGGACTCACTACCAGCAGAATACCAATGTAAACTGAAGTTTCTTTATAATTTACAAGCCCAGAAACAAGTGATCTTGTAGTAAATCTTGAATAAACAGAACCAATACTCATCTGCTCAGTACTCTAAGAGACTGAGCATCCCAAAGCAAAACACAGATTAAATTCAGACGACTACGCTAAGCCTAAAATCCATGAAGCACTTCAACAAATACTGATGATTTCAGTCAAAACCATAAGTGACATAGCATAAATTAATTCCAAGTATTATATGAGCTTTTTGAGAGACCAAGTACAAGCTGAGAACAGATGATCTTAAAGTACAAGTCAGTGTAAATAAAATGCTAAAAACCTGAAAATGTATCTTGAATATGGAGAAATATAAACTGCTATTCTCTAAAAAAGGTAAAAAACCCAGTTCTGTGTTCTTCCTTGTTGGGCTTTTCCACAACCAAAACCCAAAGTGCTGTAAAATAAAGTGCAGAACACTCTTTTTGCCGAGAAGGTACTTTTAAAACAGCCCACTGCAAGGTGAAAAGCAGCATGGAAGTACAGTTCATGCAGAAAAGAATATTTGACTTGCCTGTGGTAAAGAGACTTTGCCCATTAGACCCATGTTTTCTTTTGCCTTCCACTGGCCAAAGTTATGGAGGAGGTAAGAAAAACAACCACCACTTTAGAGCAGCAAGATAAAAGCAGAAAAGTGAAACAACTCACTTCTTGTGAAAAAAGCTGTTGATGATGTACTTGTATCTGCTCTTCTCTAGCGACCCTTGTGTGTCGTGGCAACATCTCCACCTCCCTGATGGCTTCCATGGTGACTTGCTGGGGCAGAACTTGGAAGAGGGAAGTGACGTACATTAAGATGGACTTCTTGTCTGGACAGGCTGTTGCAACATCTGGAAGACAAATTAACATGCATCATTTTGGTTTCCACATCAGGCATGAGAAATAGCCAATGACCTTCATGGAAAGTTGACAGACTAATGAGCAATGCATCATCTGCATGAGATCTCTAGAGACTAATTAGAACCTTACAATCAGTCCCAAAATCATAGACTAAACTTGCATACCAATGAGAAGGAGTCAAAGTTCATAAAGGTAACTTATCTCATTCAATTTGAATTTTCCACCTATATTTCTTTAGTCAGAACGCACATAGTATACAATTTGACACTGTGATCCTCATGAATCAGGATGAGACATAGGAAAAGGTGTATTTTCTTGTGCTGTATAAATACTGCAGTTAAAAAAAAAAGGTAAGGACAAGCACATTGTCAAAGTTGTGCTTTTACCCTCTTCAAATCATCTAATCATTGAATTAACAGTGATGTAACTAAAAAAAAAGATTTACAGGAGGAGTTTTTCTGTGTGTGTGTGTGTGTCGTACAAGACAGTTACTGAAGCCAACCTCTAATACAGCTATCAAGCTTTTATAGGAGGTCTGACACTCAAATATAGACATTTTCTTACCCTTGGTCAGAAAAATGTTGGTGTGCAAAAATGAACAGCAAGACAATGCACCAGCACATGGCACTTTTTCTGGAACTCATTTTTTGGTCAGTAGAGGATGTGAAAGCATAAATGACAGAGATCCTCACCAGCTCTTCAGAAAATGATCTGCAGAATTGCTTTGAATGCTAGCAGCATTGTATGGGAACTATTTTCAAGGTGATCCTAGTCTACATTCTTAATTTGTTCAGTAGAGTCATAGGCACATAGTTGAGTTTTTATGTGTTAGACTTCATATTCTACTTACTCTTATATTCGTCATAAAGTCTGTGGAGCATCTAAGCAACATGTTATTCACAGATCTTAAAATACATAACAGAACAACTTCAAAAAACAAGCCCTGTAAAATCTCTGTAGACTTTAGCAGTAAGCAAAAGAAACTCTGCATTAACACAAAGACAAGTTCAGATTTTGCACATACCCAAGACGTACATCAGCAGGGAAAGTGGTTTATCTGACTCAACATTTCAATCAATAACAATCTGTAAAAACGTAAGGCACGTGGCAGCTCTTTGAAGTAGTTACTTTGTTATCTGGCATAGACATTTACTTCCTATACCCAGTCTAGCGAATCAAGATGTAAAGAGACTGTTGCATGAGCAATTTATCATTAATTGCATAACTGTTTTAACATGAGTGCTGGCAGAAAGCCAAGAGCTATGAGCTCTTACTGTCCTAGATCAATCCCGGCTTAGCTAAAGCTTCAGAAGAAAAAGAAATCAAGTATTATATTCTGGCAGACTCAATAATGCTACAGCATCATCTTTCTTTCTTGCTAGAATGAGAATACATGAGAAAAGGTATCTTATGTTAAAAGCTTCACATATATTTGGAAATCAAGGAAAGATGTTCTATAAATATTTTTCATTTAGCTTTCTGACCCATCTCCATACCTTTGCTTGGTACATTATGAAAGAGAGCTGAAGGCTTAGTTCTACTGAGAATTGGCTGGGGAAAAGGCATGTTTCTTCCAACATCCTCACCACCACAGGATTTATTGTCTCAATGGTCACAATATAGAGATTGTGCTCATATTTTTTTTTTTTTAATAAAAAAACAACAAATCAACAAGACATTTCCAAATCAAGTCATGCCACAGCCCTCAGTCTTCACAAGCTTCAATTCTGTGATAGAATTTAGCCTAGGAAATATTTTGCTAAAGCCACCTTCCTGTCTTCTAATTTTAATACCATTTTGTTATACTCACTGCCCACTAGTAATTGATGTTTACACTATCCATGCCTAAACAGAGGCAAGAGTACACACTGAAAGAATAGACATTAGCACTTGCTGTGATTTTTTCCTTTTCTAAATCTTCCGGCATCTTAAATAGGCAAATACCTTATCTTTTATCTACACAAATATTTCAGAAAATAAAGCAAGTATCTTGCAAACAATATACATGCCAAAAATTGTTTACTTATTCTGTCTGACAAGTAAAAAGTACATACACAGCTGTCAGAATCCGCTGGCAAATATGAAAAGATTTAATTATTTAATCCCAACAAATAGATAAACAATCATTGTTGCAAAGCCTAGAATATTATTCTGCACTCAAATTTGTCAGAGCAGGAATCACTTCTGCTATCCTGTCCTATCTATTCATCCTCATATTTTTTTCTTTTTGAATCCTAGCCTAATGTATTGTCTTTACCACCTGTTAAATCTAATGGGTATTTGATATGCTAGTGGTTAGGCAGTGAGTAAATTAAATTTTAAGCACTGGCTTGCAAGGAACTTCACTAATTCCTTGGAAAGATTTCTGCTTCCATGTGCAAAATATTTGTCAAGCTAACCTATATTTTAAAAATTTATCTCCAACTCTTAGAAAATATGGAAGATATTTAAGAAAATTAAGTCAACTTTTGTAGACTGTGTCATTATTGATACTGGTTTTGGGAGAAAAAGTAAAAACAAAAAAAGGAATTACCAAGAAAATATTTTCAAAAAAAATCTGTATTATCTCCAAATTCATCTCAGAAGCAATACTTTAAGAATATTTTAATACATTTTCTTCATAATGACCTTCCAGGAAAGGATTAAAAAGAGTAAATAAGAATAAAACCAAATTAGGCCAAAAGTCAAAAGAGTGTTTAGAATGGGAAGCCATATAACACTAGCACAAATTACATTATTAACATATTCATCAGTCAAGAACCTCAAAGACTTTGGAGCTCTTTAACAACATACAGTTATGCAGAAGTACTGAATTAGTCTCTCTAAGGAAGGTTTCCAGACAAATTGAGAAAGTAAAGAGAAATAAAACAGAACTCTTCTTTTAATACACAGGCTGAAAAACCTGTCTAATACTAAGGAGGCAAAGTAAGAACTAGAATTTGACCACACATTTTGATGTATAGGAACGTCCTCTTCATCTAGAGAGATGGATACTTGGTAACAAGTCCTAAAAGAATAAGAACAATCTGATTTCACCACAGGATTTAAAACCGTGAAACAAACATCAATCCATCCAGGTTTAATAGCTGCCTTTGAAGGGTTATTATAGGTTTAATTTGGGAAGCAATTTTTATACACAGTATAAAACTTAGCGAATCATGAGGGTCAAACTCTCTTCTTTGATGGCTGACGTCCAGTCAGGACTTAACCCATCCACCTGCTCCCAATTCCTGTGTTCCTGAAAACAGCTTCCAAATCCAATTCCTGAATCCTCAGTCTTCCACTAAGTCTGCTCTGGGACTTTTCCTCATGCCTATCCCAGCATTGTCAGTGATGACATATAGTCACATCAAAGAGTTCAATTTGGCATATTTGTATATGTTTTATTATTTTCTTATTAAAAGTATTTGCATTTTCATTACTATTGTTTCATTGAAGCCATTTTAGTTTCCAACCTGCAAGTCTCTTTCCCTTTTTTTTCCACTTCCCTTCTCCCTGGGGGGTGGGGAACTGGGACTACAACTGCTACATGTATAGCTGCAGACCGTGCCAGTGAGAGTCAGCTAAAATGGTACGCTTCCTCAAAGCTTTGACCAGGAAGCATTGCTAAAAAGATTGCATTACCATACTTAAATTGCTAATGTGGCTTCTTTACATAAAAAGACAAATTCCGAAAAATATTTTACCTTAAACAATGCTCAGAAGTAAGACAGGAGTTGAGCCCAAAAAATACCGCAACTCTTTTGGCCTCAAAAGAAGTATGTAGGATTTTCATATAATCACAAAGCAGAAAACACAGAAAAGTATAACTTTTAAATCCTATACATCACCTAATACTGTTGGTTTCCATAACAACAGTAATAATAAAACCCCTGATATTTTAATATTACTTTCTGCTGTCCCACATGAGATTTTAAAAAATGTACTAAAATCACTTTGCCCTCCCTTCCTAATACCGAAGGAGATTCTCAAAGCTGATTTGAATTTTCAGAGATTTTCACAGCTTTTTTTCTGTGATAAGTAGAGGCTGTTGTTTTTATTTTCCATCAAAGATAATTTTTCATTTTAAGGCTTTTCAATGATACTAAACACAACATTAACATTTAGTAGAATTTTTGCAAACAATTCCGCTCCTATCTCCAAATGCATCTGTTTAGAAGGGTCTTAAAAGACACAGAGCAGGCAAGCTAATTGCAGAAGCTTTCAGATTGTTGAGATAAGACAGACTCTAACTGATATGTAAAAGATTAGTTTCTACAATGTCATTACATTAAAGTCATTACAGGAGGGATTTAAATGTTTGCACAACTGCCACTGTGGCACCATCCTCAGCTGCAGTATCTGAGGGCAAAGTAGAAGTATTTAAAACTACACAAATATAACTTACACGTTATTTTTATTTATGTTTTTCACCTTTTAGTCTCAAGAACAAGAGTAAACTGTTCTGACAAGGCTCACCAAAACACTTTAAATTAACTTCCATAAACTCCTAGTCATGTGCTTTGATCATATTTTGATTTGGAAGAATGTAAATCTGCAAATGAAACTGTATGAAAGTGTATGATACTGTACTAGTACGAATTTAACTGCTTAATCTTAAATAGAAAGAAATAACAAGTAAACTTTCATTGCCGGGTGGATGCATTAGAGTTGATATAGTATCGGTAAAGAGATCTTCAAAACATTACCCCCAAAAACTAAGAAAAGTAAGAACATGGGGCATACCTTTCTGTAGGCATGAATACCCATACGCTTAAAAAAAAATGCCATTAATTTTCCAACAGAATTATCCTTAAGAAAGTAAGCATTTTAAACCTTCTGGTTAAGATCTACAGAACACCTTAAAAATGCTGGCCACAGCTATCCTTCGCAGGCTATGTTAAATGAGGTCGTAACAGCAGCATGAAGAAAATCCTTTCAGAAGATTAATGCATTTGTATTTACCTTTTAGAATTATGAAGACAGGTCAGGATTTGTGGGATTAAAGTGCTGTGGTATTCAAGTGTAGCTGGTATTAAAAAACTCAGTGGCAGAGAATATATCAAATCTGTCTGAATGTCTGTTTTGATTTGCTACATGAGTGTGAAGGAGTCATGGACTGATCTGCAAGCAATGTCCTGCTGGAGTGAAACCAGGCACTATGTCTGCAAAATATCTGCAAAATCACACTTAATACCTATGCTGAACAGGAAAGATGTGCCTTATTCTTCTTCAGTTTCCTTACAATGTTTAGCATTTATTCAATAACACCATAATCTTTGCACCCTACGCTATATATAGCATAAGCATCTTCTTAGCAGCAAAGATAGAGAAAGTAAGACATTAAGACCAAATGGCAATTTAATAAAATGCTGTTTTGAAAAAGTGGGGGTGCAGCCACTAAAACCGTTATCAAACGTTTTGCATACTAATGTTTTCGGCAATGAACAGGAGTGAGTAGGAGTGAGCGTGGCTTCCATCGGTTTGCTGAAATAATAACTAAAAGGCAATGTTTAATTTTCTCATAACACTGATATACATTGATGAAAACTGCAGTTAAGTTATTCAAAACCCTCAAATGCAAACATAGTCAGGGGCAAAGTGTGGGGGTGGAATGGAGGAAACTAAGTTACACCCTACCACACCTGAAGTCCTACAAAAGAGTCATGAAATGAAAGAAAGATCGAAAGAAGTATTCTGATATCTAGAGTCAGAAATAGTGTACAAAAATGGTACATTAGCTGGCACTGCCAGAGTAATTTTGCTAAGAATATCTGAGATATGAGCAAGTGGGTCAAAATTTGAGAAAGCAAATGGGTCAATGTTTCAAAATATTGTACATTTTCTATTTTACTTTAATAAACATTTAGCCTAGAAAGGTTTTTATTATACATTTCTCTCCTATCAATCCCTGATAAAGGTACATTCCAGTCAGTATGGAAACTATGGCAATGATACTCAAAGATTAAGAGTATTTATTTAGGATACAATCATTCTGAAAGGTAACCATAGGGAAAAAAAAAAAAGTCAAAAGCCAATGGAAAACAGTCTGCTTCCAACATACTAGGTGCAAGATGAGACAGAATTAGAAGCATTTAATCTTTTAATAGTAATTTTTTCCAAAATAAAACTATACATTACAGGTTGGATTAAATTGATCACAGTCTCAAAGTTATCAAGTCATTCAGAGTCAGAACTTGTTTTCAACCTATTTTTGTAAAGTACTTTGGGAAGAAATTTTAATGGCACATATTGCATTCTTTGTATTACTAGCCTACGAATAAAAAAAAAAAAGGATTTGCTACTGCTGTCTGAGATCTGAGGAGAAAATTGTTTTTCAGTTCTGATATGTTTATGTAGTAAAAGACAGTATTGTACAAAAAATATTTTGCTTAGACAGAAATAAAGACCAGGGGATGCAAAGGGTAATAGGAATGCTGTCAGGATAGAACAAATTCCACTGTATTGAACAAAGATATACACCCCAAAATCTTCACTGGTATCTGCAGAAGTATGGGGATTCTGTTCTACAGTATATACCTTCCCTTTATTCCCATCTAAAATGGGGTATTTCTGAATCACAGCAAGGTAATGATCAGGTTAATCTCTTCCAGAACTGACACAATGAAATGGTGCATGTTACTGCATGTAGCTTGTACTCTGCCTCTTTAGAACCTCATGGATCACACATTTCCTATGAAATCTGAGAAAATCAAAATGGGAAAAAAAATAGCAACAACAACAAAATACCAAAGAAAAACTTATTTGGATGTAAATCAAAGCTAAGTTGGTTTGGGGACGGTTTTGACTTGTAAGAAAATGTAGCAGAAAGCTTAAGGACTGTAGTTTAATTTCTATGCAGAAAAATTCCCAATACTAAGCAAATATTAAGCAAACTTCAGGTGTAAAATTGCTCAAAGATATCATCAAAAAATTACAAAACTTATTGCATACAATAGTATCTTCAATGAAAATTCCTGCTTATAACAAATTTAGGCCAGAGTATTGTTTACAGATACGATGCATACTTATATTTAACAGACCATACTTTCATAGGATATGCAAGTTTGATTAATTAAAACTGAAAAAAAAAAATCAGAGAATCTTCCAATATCATCACAGGAGACTGAGGAAATTAATGAAACATTAAGGTTTTGTTACATATGCAATATCTAACATAAAAAAAAACCCCACCACAGTCAGGAATTCATATGTACAAATTGATTTGATGTGTTGGGTTTAAAAATCAAAGAGGAGGGTTCTTGCTGACTCCTCTGGCTATAAATCTTTGGTTTTCTCACTAGATGTGCTGTTCCTGCATCTAAATGAAGACCAGTTACCCAGTTAATATTGACTCATATATGCATGACTCACACACTGTATCAAAACGACAAATAAGGTTTTTAAAAAAATTGACTGTAGTAGATGCAAAAAGGCTACCTCCACTTTAAAAGTGTATTGCTTAAATATACAAGTACATCTTGAATGAGTTGAAACCCAAGTGATTCCGTTTTATATATAATATATTTATTCCTAGTATAAAACGCTAAAATAAAAATACGTTAGAAGAATTTCATGTAAATGCAGTAGGGGAAAGATTTCTAACATTTGAGGGATTGTTTCACTAAGAATGCAGCGAACAGATTAATGTGGTAATATTTTTCTTTAGGCATATCAAGAAGAAAGCCAATATTTTTTTAAAATGCAATTTTTGAACAACTGTTTATTCGCTGCATGCACTCTGTCCTTCAGCAAGTTATTTAAACGTAACTATTTCAAAATCTAAGAAGAAAAACCTTAAACATAATTATCTGCTCGAAAAGAACAGTTCACAGTTGACAGTCAGAACTTCTCAAGCCCATATTCTAAGGCATTTCATACTTTTTCAGCTGGAAACATCTCCTTATATTTTTGCATAAAAGTAATCTATTCATATTTCTGTTGTGTTGACATCAAGATAGTCTGAAAAACATATATTTAACAAATACAATTTTTATCACCACCACATCTTTAATTAGGGTCATGTTTGGTGACTCTTAGATCACATACCAGGTTGCCATTCTGCTTGGGGCAGAGTGAGCTCTACTCTGCTATCCTCCCTTCATGATCAAGTCGTTTAATATATTGAGGTATACTAGTGAACATAACTTGTAGCAACAGCTTCTGTGACTGTGACATAGTCATATGTTTTGAGGCAGTAATCTGTTCTTAGGTGGACTGTTACACATTTTCTTCTTATCTCATCTCTTGCTGTCCAATTTATTATTTTCTTCAGAAAAGGTATAATTAGTACTTTCTACCTTTGTGCCCTGCACAATATTTTCTGCATGCTATCTTACCATGCGCTTTCTGTCTTTAAGGTATTAAATATATATATATATAACTTCAAACAATCTCTGGCAAACTAATTGGCAAAATAGAACATCTGTCATCTGGAGAAGAAGGTAGAGGAAGGAGAAAATAGAGATATAATTGCTTCAACACAATCTGTAAATGTTTAGAATGGAGAGTCCTCCTTGACTGTATGCCAATGAGCCATAAGTGAAGTGTCAAGAGCGTTTCAGGATGTGAATGAATACTGGAGTAACAACATGAATAAATATGAGAACTTGTTTTGAGAAACCCAAAATAAGTGCAATTTTATATGTGGCTAATATTGGGGAAGTAGTGAAATAAATCAATGGCAAAGCAAGATATCTTGTAAGAGTACGTACTTGAAAGGCAGTGAAATCAAAATTTTAGTGGCTCGTATTTCAGCAGGTAACAGAAGATGTCTTCTCTGCTCTAGCCAATACAAGCCTCAGCCTACCAGATTAAGCGTAAGTGTCTGTGACATTGATAAGTGTGGAGTAACATGTAAGACTAAAGGGAGGTGAAAATGCTTCAGCTCAGTGGAATCAAGCTGGGTTTGAGGATATCATATCCACACCTACTTCAAAAGTTCCCTGCAAGCTGGAATAGCTGTAAACATGCAACAACAGCAGCCAGATGTAACTGGGATGCCAACTGGTATATTATATATACGTCAAATAAACATTAATATATGGAAAGACCTAATCTCAAATGTGCAGTGCAATACATTAAATTATTTATTATATGAAAAGAAAACCATAACTACCAAAACATTAGCGCAATTATGGTCTAATTGCTCTTATCTGGTCAGCAGAATAGCAGCATTGTAATGCTTTACACATGTACCTGGATAAAGGAAATCCTTCTTAACCAAAGAGTTCAAAAAAAGCTAATTCTGATGAAAGGCCTACATGGGATTCCTGAAACTAGTTCTTCAGTACTAGGTTTTTTATTAAACCCATTTCTGACTTAACTGTTAAAAAGCGTTCTTACATTTTTATCAGTTCACAAGTATTTATTTTCTCATTGGTCTTCTCTCCCAGAAACAAATGGGGAACATGATTTCAGTATTCAGACAGCCAATTCCAGGAGTGATTTATGTCAACAGCAGCATAGCAGCCACTGGAAAGAATAGCAACCTTGTTGTGGATGGTTTTATTAAATAACACTAATGGATTACATACAGACATTGCAGAAAACATCAGAGAGACCATCTGGACAGCCTTGTTGAGTTAGCTTTCACCTTTCTATTTTGAAGCTGAAAAGATATTAACATAGAATAAAAGTATCTCCCTGAAAGCTCTGGTTCTTTCTCCCTTCTCCAATGAAAAGAAAACCAACAAACAACAAACAAAACAAACAAACAACAAAACTAAAATAACCTGTCAGAATAACTTCAAGGAATAATAGAAGTAGAGAAATAAACATGGAAAAATGGTAAACGACTGCTCAAAACTGAGTAACAGCACTTCAAGATCTACAAAGTACACAGCATGGAACTTATACTTCTCAACTCAGCAGTCTATAAACTCTGCCTGAGAAGGTTTTTTTAAAAAATTTTAATCCTATCCCTACTTGCCTTCTCATTCCACAACAACTTAATCATGGGTTTTTTTGAAAAATAATTCTATAAATGAAAACAATTTCTAGAAGTGATACCAATTCTGGTATATGCTGAATGTAAACACCCTTCAGATTACTTGGGAATGACAGTCTCAAAGAACAGATTCTTTAAAGGCCCAAGTGGTACACATCCAGCCATGTCCAGTGAATGCAGACATAACACAAGATCAGACCTAGAACCAAAACCTGTATCTCATGCATGTTGCGATAGTCACAAAATTATGCTTGGTAAACTTCATAGAATAGCTGCAGCCACCATAAATATGTATGGTATTCTGTACAACCATGTCTCCTGAAAATATCTCATACTTCTGAGCATTCAAAGCATACTTCAGAGAGACCACAGGCTTACAAAGCGGGGGTATTGTGGTTTTTTTTTTCCCACCCACAACTAACAACTTCAAAAGATAAACCAGATATGTCTTCAAGAAATACAATATTGATTTTGTTGCACAAAGCATTGAGAAGATCTGGTCTGGAATTCTATGTTCTGATCAGATATGTTGAAAAAACAGAAACCAGAACTGGAACAGAAAAGAGTTGTTAGTGTTAAGCAGAAGACAACGTAGAGAAAGAAAACCTATTCAGAGCTCGGTCAAACAAAGGCTGAGAGCAAGTATGAGTGTTCTTTATAAATATACCACTGGGTAAAAACAACCAGAGCAAAAGCCATCAAGCTCAAGGACAATGGTAGCACAAGAACAAAACAGAACAAAATAAACCTAAACAAATACAGTTAAAAAATGCAGAAAAAACTGTCGCCTGCAGAAAGTGAGGTTATGAGAGAGGCAAAGGAATAGAAGCAAAGTAAGCAACTGACTATGACAGAACTTGAGGAAGCTCATAAAAGTATTATAATGAGATGTTTACCTGAAACTGCAGGTAACAGAACTCAATGCATTGTGAGGTCTGTCATATTCTATTCCTCATTCTCTTCTTACATTACAGTTCATACTAATTACTTTTCAGCTATGTGATTTTAATACAAATCACTGCTATAGTTTAATGTTTTTCTTCCTATGAAATCTACTCCTTTAATTTTTTTGATAATTCAGTTATGAGGAAATTTGTGTATGCAATAACCTAGAAAAAATAACAATAAAATGTGTCACGTCTGATTATTCTTAGAAACTCTGACAAAGCATTACGTTAAAATGTAACAGAGTTTTTACATATAAAGCATACATATACACATTTACCAACAGATAAAACATCGGCAAATTATGTGAAAGAAAGCTGGAGATTAATTATGCAGTTAATTTAATACAAATGGGAGATAGGAACATATTAGAACAACAACTAATTTTATTACATATTTATCATGTATTATATTATTGAAAAAATTCAATCAACCCTAAAAAAAGGGTTTAAATAGGACTATGAAACAACACAGCAAAAATTATCCAGGTTAAATCTAAACATGAGTTGGTGCATATTTTAACAAGGAGAAGAATTTCAAAATAAGGCATAGGGGCTAAGAATAACAAAAACAGAAGCTGTGTAAGTTTAAGGAAATATATACCCCTGGAATTAGATAGTAGAACTGCTAGTTCCACAGCTGGTGTATTATCCTTTGCTCTTTACTGACTGTATTAACTAGAATTTCCTGAACCATTTACTTTTAAAATGGATGAAATTACATAAACTTTGATTTCACCTGAATGTCTACTTAACTCACGTCTCTTTCTTATAGTCAACTGGATAACTCCCCGCTATTGTGTTTTTGGATTTCTTTTTTTTACCAGCACAGTGCTATTCCTCCCTTCTCTTGCCTCCTTCCCACCCTGCCTCTATTTAGCTCTTTCAACCCAGAAATGAAGGAATGGCAAACGTTTTTAATCCTAACCCTGAATTCTTTAATAGCATCCAACAGACGATAGAACTCACTGCAGATATTTTATCCTGAAGTCTGTTACCCAGCAACTCTACTGCTATTTTGCCTCTTTTAAGTAGTCTTACTTCTTTTCATGACAGTTAACAGCGAAAGTTTATTAACAATTTATGTCATGAAAGGCCATAGTTTATTTTCCTTTAAAAATACATTTAGAGTCAAAACAACTTAAATATACATTTTTATTAGCAATTTTTGTTTTGGAAAAAAGTTTGTTAGAGGAATTTTTAAAGAGTTTTGCATGTTTGGTTTTAGAATTGACTTCTCTAGGCTGAACTATTAAACCAACAAACAATGCTACAGGTACAGGGTTCAAACAGAGCCGTGATGAGAATAAGCAACATTCATGATTACAGTAAATGGGAGCAGAAACTGAGATTATAAATGAGAGCAGGGCAGGCTAACACTTTAAAGTCTTTCTTTAATTACCCAGTACTAGTAAGACTGATCTTAGTTCAAACATTAAGAGAGGATTTAGTCCTTATTATCTAAGAAAACATACATACTCTAAAAATTATGCAGAAGAGGTAGCCTTGGCAAAGAATCAAGAATGCTCTGAAGATCTGGGATTAGGCTTTGAAACAGGGACTACAACATCTAATAAATACCTAAACACATGAAATACATGTCCAATTTTACTGCATGATTTTCATTCCTTAAGCAGAATATGGTCTTTTAGTAATTTACAAACAGACTGTAAGACAAAGGTTACTGGTGTCTTCTCTCACTGACTTCTTCCTATAGATTGGAAAAAAACAAACAACAAAAAAACCTGAGCCCCCCCTTCAAAACTAAAAGAAAAACCAAGCAGTTCTTCAGGCTTCAAACTAACAATATGCAATGCTTTCTTCTTTATAAACAATCTAATAAACATCCAAAAATAAATATAAGATAGTCCTAAATCTGCTTAGGTATTTGTTTTGTGTCCTTATTTAACAGTATAACACCTGAAAAATCTTTGGGCATGATTGTGCAACTGTACTCCACCAAGCAGACAGACAAGGTGACCCAGCCCTCTAAGAATTTAACACTTCTCCACAAAAAAACCCCAGTAATCTCATTGAAAATTACTCTTCAGGATTCTTATAGGACAAGCATATGACACCAGTCACAGAGAAGTGGCATGAAGACTCAGTAGCAAGTGGGACCAAGTGCCTTCCTGACACTATTCCTCCTGTCAAGCTCAAACTGACTAGACATCCTGGCATGGGAGCAGAGGCATGCTTAGATCTTGCCCACACTGAGGTATGTGGATAAGGAGTGAAATATATTTTAAACATTTGAATAGTTACCTGAAAACCCAAAAACTTTATGCCACTTAACCAACAAAAGGTATTCAGTAGGTTTAGTTACAAACAGTTAAAATGCATTCTTCTGCATACATGAGTCAAGGCACAACATCAGAAAAACATACCAATTACATCTCCCAAAACTTTCCAACATACCTAGACCCTTCTTTTCAGACAGACTACTCAGGTAAATGAAACTGCACTTAAACACTGGCATTGCAAACAATATGCAGTGGGTATGTTCCATGTCTCTGTAACTTAACTGTGTTTCTGAAATCTCACATGATTGAGAATATTACCCTGGAAATAAGGCACGATTAAGTCTAACATAGACCACAATATTCAATTCAAACAAAGGGATGCAACTGTAGTATACATAGGTACTTACACACTATAAAAATTCTTATGACTTCTACTGAACTGTTGGTACTAATAAGGATACCGTTTAACAACAAAACTTGTAAAAAAGGTACTAAGTATACAAATAACACAAATATGGAATATCCTGCACCAGGATAACTAGAGGAAGATAAAGCAAGCACAAAGAAAAATACTGACAAAAACATGTGTTCTACAGTTTGTGTCTTCCTGGCAAATAACGAGTACAGACAATTGATAGCGCTGAAGCACAGTCAAAGATCTTACAGGTCAGCCTACTGCTAGAGAAAATATAGAAGAGACAGATTGGTATCTCTGGGCAATCTTTTAAGAAACATTGTTTTTTTATAAACATATTTTTATTTTCTGCCTTCATAAAATGTTAATATGCCACAAACAGTCATATTTTCCTGGTAAAAAAGTCCCAGCCTTAACAAGTTACCCAACAGTGAGTTACTGATTTAAGAGAAAGTTAGATTTTCTAAGTATCAATTGTTTCTTTTCTTAGTGCTGCACTGGGCATTGCACTAGATATTATTCAGGAGAAAGTCAGGAGTGGAACATAGGGAAATAGTTTTAATGATAATTAGAAATACATAAAAGACTTGCATTTTTTCTATTTCTCTTTTGCATGTGATCAGAGTAATCACATAATAAAGTAGTTGTAGTGGAGACCCTAAAGGTCTCAGAAAACATCAAATAACTCAGGGATATACAATGAGGACTCTCACCTCTGGGTCACTTCTTTCAATAAACCCCAAGCAGTTCAGAATTGAAAATCACTACCATCTGAATATCCCATGAGTGTTTGGTAGCCAATATGCAATAAGTCAACAGTGTAAGTTCAGTACCTAATGGAGTACACAAAAAATCATGAAAGAATCATAAAATAATTTGGGTTGGAAGGCACCTTTAAATGTTGTCTAGTCCCAGCCCCCTGAAATGAGCAGGGACATCTTCAACTCAATCAGGTTGCTCAGAGCCCTGTCCAACCAGACGTTGAATGTTTCAAGGGATGGGGCATCTACTACCTCTCTGGGCAATCTGTGTTAGTGTTTCACCAACCTCAGCATGAAGAATTTCTTTCTCATATCTAATCTAAATCTATCCTGGCTTAGTTTAGGCCATTACTGCTTTTACTACTGGAACAATTCCTGCTAAAAAGTCTGCCCCCAACATTCTTGTAGGTCCCCTTTAAGTACTATAAGGTCACAATAAGGTCTCCCTGGAGCCTTCTATTTTCCAGTCTGACAAATCTCAGCAAATATCAACCTTCTCCTCTTCTTCATCTTGGCTAAGGTGCAGCTGTCTCTGATGCCTCCTCTGATAGAAGTCATCTTCCTCACCTGTTTCCCAGGCTTTTCTTTAGGGGATAGTTTTTTTCAGGGATCACCTTGGAACTGCTGTGGGTTAGCTCATGTAGTCTGCTGCAGGCTTTGTCTCCTGTCAGCTCTACCAATCGTCCTCTGTTGCCTGCTCCTTTATTAGCCAGTGCTTAAATATCTTGTCTACAATAACTGATCAGAAAGCATCAAGCGCCCATTCAGCTGCTCAGGAATGATTGATATAACCAGTGGGCAAGAGGGCAATAAACGGAGGCAGCCAAAAGAGTCACATCAGTTTCTTCAGAAGAACTTAAGAGTAATAAAATAAATAAATAAATTAGGGAATGGTAATTTCCTTCTTACATGAATAATCAGTGTATATTCATGAACACTATTAAACATTTCATGGACAGATAACATGCACCCAAGAGCTTTAGAAGAAATGGATAATGTCCCTTACAAACATTAAAATTAATGCATAACTTGGACAGCACCTAGTTTAATGCTCAATAATATTTTGATAGAAAGAAGCATTATATAAAAATCACAGTAGCCCCATGAAACGGTTTTATCCACGGTTATTTAATGGAGAAAATTCTCCACCCAGAGAAGGTTTCCAATATGGTTCCAGAGGAACTTATACCTACGCAGGTGATAGACATGTGTCACCTAAACCCCAAGTCAAAGCTCCAGCCAAAGTTCAGCTTAATAGAATAAATTAATAAATAAAATAAAATGTATAAATAAAAAAACGTATTCATCTGTAGTATGCATGAGATCAGACCACATGAACGTAGCATTTCAGTGCGGCCATACAACCTGTGAATCTATAAAGGAACTGTGTAGACATAAAACAAAAAGAATCGTCATATTGCAAACTTGCATAAAGCATTAAAACCAACGAAAACACAGAAGCATTTCTATTATTCTTCTTCACAGAATATATTGATATAGCAGTCAAAAATATTTATATTCTAACTCATGTCTCATATAGTACATTTAAAAGGAAAAATAAAAAGTGATAAGCCACTCTACTTTGATGTGGACAGTTTGTCCCTAATATTCAAGGACCTAACAGGAAAAAAAGTAATGTGTTGACTTCAAAGTGGACGTTAGTAAGCACCTCCTGCAACTATAAACCTAGTCAAGAAGAGATTTTTCTCTTAATCTCCAACCTTAGTGCTAGATAAGAAAACTTGTATACATTTCTTTGAGGGATGTAATCTGACAGGCTGACAATTTTTAAACTCAGCATGAAGTTTCACAACACTTGTAGCCCTATATCTTAGCTTAACGAATGAAGGTAGGACAGTTTCCATAATCCTCACCTTTTAAATTTTGTATAATTCTTACTCTTTTCTTTGAGAAGGCACTGCCATTTAACTTAATTATTAGAGAACAGATTTGGAAACTAAACCAGGATGAAAACAATGCAAAATAAAGTATCATTATCATTATTATTACTCATGAAACAAACCAAGCAACAAAGAAATCCAACTGAAAACCAGCACCCAAAATCAAACTCACAAGCCTCCCCCACAAACAACCAAAGAAACAAAAAAACCCCCTAAAATAAACATTTATCAACGAGTTCCGCTCTCAGAAACATTTCATTGTGCAATAATAAGGAGGAACAATGCTGGAGGAAGGAATGGGACCATTAGAGAGCTAACTGGTTTAAATGCTGCAAAATCTTCCTTACAGTTGCACTACCAGTTCCCAGGTTTTTACTGAAATAAGGCTAATGAGACTAAAACCATAAAGTTATGCTTGTTATTCCACTTCTGTAATACTGAATTACAGAAAATACAGTTACTAAAACCACCTATCGTTAAGTTCCCGTTCAAGTGAAACAGAAATAAGAAGGTGGATTTTCTCTAAAATAACATTTCATAAAAGTTACTGATATTGAGTTAAGGTTCACCTTGTCCTCAAGCACACCAAAAGTGTCATTACATGCTAAGGTTATTGTTTGGATATCAGACAAGATTTTATTCCTTCTTTCAGCTCTTCAACTGATTCTTCCAGTTTCATTGTGCACCATTTCTATTGCAATTCTATGTGAATGATTCTGAATGTAATTATTTCGGTTTCACGCTCAGCTATTTAAACACAGCAGGGTGTTAAAATTACTTCAAACTCTTGTGACGGCAGATGTTGATATTTTAAAATGGCACCTAGTAGACCTGTTTTATAATTATTTATAATGAGCAGGAATGTGGCAGAACAGTTCTGAAGGGACTTCAGTATTTTTTTTTTCCCATGCTCTATCAAAAGTAGTTGCATTCAATAAATTAGCATGCTGAATTCTTGTTTCTTCTACTCCTGGCTTGTAACAAGGGGTATACACACCCTGAGGATTTATGTGCTATAAGCTAATTTGCTGAGTTAAACAGCCAACAAAATCAGGACTGCTCTGAGCTTAATAACCTGCTACAGACTCATCAAGCATTCTAGAAGAATACTACTGACTGTTCAAGTAACATTATCTTTTAATTTCACAATACAATAAATTAAAAAAAGGTATCTTCAAGAGAAAGACCAAAAGCCTTATTGAAAAAGGGAAAAGTAAGCCATTACACTCTGCAGTGCATTAGCTGCTCTACTGGAGCAAGTAGCTTATTTTTTTCTTCATTTCCTTGTAATCAACAAGCAGCTCTCTGTGTATATAAATAAAGGAAGTGCTGCTGCATGTGCTTGGCTATCATTCTGGTCCACCATGAAATAGCTGTTCTTTGCTTTCTTGAGTCCTCATGCCCCACAGCAGAAACATTTTCTTCTATCCAGTCAAAAAATGTCAAGAAAGCCTTAGAAAAAACTTTCATATTCACCTACTTACCAACTAATATAAAAACAAATTTATTATAAAATACAAAAAAGAAACCACAGGACTGTAATGACAGGTTAACAAGGAATTTAGTTTTATCAATGACAAAAATGCTGCTCTAGTCTTTATTTTGCATATATCTCTTGAAACAGAAAGGAAAACACTGTATCTCACCAGTTTTGCAAAATATCATAAATCATATTTAATAAAATTTTGAAATAGCATAGAACATGTGGAAATGTGCCAAATGCCAGAAAAAATGTGCTTAACAGTCTGCATGTCTTTATAATGAGTTTAGCACAAAGTATATGAATTGCTTGTTTAGAAATATGGTTTACGTATAATATATACTTTGACACAATCTTGCCATACCGTATGTAATACTATAAATAATACATAGAATGTATACTATGTATTGTACTATACGCATGTATAGTATGTGTCTATCAAAAGAAGGTATGAGCACTCTTCCAAGGTGAAAACTGTCTCTTCATACTGTCCTGGCAGAGGCAGTCTGGCTGAGGCGGATCATGCTGGAGAGAAAGGTTTGTTCCTTCTTTAAAAGTAACTGAGAGAATCAGGAGGTGTTTCTGGAGTCCATAGTGGAGTTAGGATAGCAAACTGCAAGCTTGTATCACAAACTGAGATTCCAGAGAAAACAAAAGGGATCTCAATTCAAGCCTCATAAATGCTGAAAAGAGATACTTTTCCTGAAGAGCAAGGAATGACAGGAAAGACAGTGCTGCGATCCAGAAAGGTACCAAAAATTGATGGTCAGAGAGCAGTGTGAGGAAAGCACCTGTTTTGAATGGATTTCTTCACACTCGGCAATGCTTCTGCTTCCTGTTTTTACAAGTCAGCTAGCTGTGTCTTCTGGTCATGCATGCTACTGTAAAGAAAATAAGCAAGCAGATGCACATAAAAAACCTGGAGCTCAGGGTCTTATTATGCAGCCTTCTCTTACAAAATTATTTCCATAATTGGTTTGTAGACTTCAACACAAAAACACCAGGGCACACCACCTAGTGTGACTTCAACCAAAAAAAAAAGATTCCATGTGTAAAAACTTGTGAGATGAAAAAATTACGTTCTTACGCTATCATCTTGTTTACTCTTTCATTGATTAATTTTTTCAGCCAAAATAGTCCCCAGAAAGTTGATGGCAGCTCTTTTGGAGAGATGTTACTTCTTGTCATCTTTTAAAAACCCACTGACTCACAAAGTTATTAGACCACACAAGGCACAGTAGACCAGAAACCTTTGTTTGCAAAAGGTAAACTCTTTACTTAAACATCTCTGCTGCTGTAGTTCAATAGGTAAAATGCCTATTTATATTCAGTAAACTGGAGGTTCTTGGCATAAAAACGTTGTGGCATTTTTTCCTTTATCAGGCTGTATTCAAAAAAGCCATTATAGAGGTATGTGTTATGGCCCTCTAGGTGCAGACTGCTCCACAACCTTAGAGAAATGAATCACTCTTGTAGTTTTATATTCTAATTTTAGTCTAAGGAGCCAAGTCACTTATCAAAGAGTTGTGTAAGGTGCTAATAAAAAATTCATAATTTAAGCCTTTCTTCCTTTTCAAATGTAGACTTACATCGGCTGCAATAACCATCAACAAAAGCAAGAACTTGTGAAGTGACACATAACTGCATATATTACAATGGCACAAAGCAAGATGGAATTTAAACATAAAATCCTTTGTTTTATTTTAAGTAATACTGCTTACAATGTAAGTACGGGTATCTATAAATACATAAACAAGTGTTAAACAACCACCCTACAAAACCTAAAGTTTTAACAACTGATAGTAACGGAGTTTTTTGTTCAGTTTAATCAAGTCATAACTAAAACAGGGTATTGTGTTTGTTTCATTATCTTTAAAGGGCTCAGAAAAGAAACTATGGAAGAATGTCTCTGAACAGTACAAATAATAAGTAATGAATTTGGAAACTATCCTTTTGTGTTCTGAAAATATGTATGTATGCCAATGAAGCATTCTCTAGGTGTGTCTTGCATGTAAATCTTATACATACAATAAATTATGTAAGATATACATAGCTAGTGGCTGGCATTTTCCCATACATACACTAGTTAACATACACTAGTACACTGATTATGCTTGCACAATTGCTTAAGAGTAGGGAAAAGTAAAGGAAAAGTAAAGGAAAAGTAAAGGAAAAGTAAAGGAAAAGTAAAGGAAAAGTAAAGGAAAAGTAAAGGAAAAGTAAAGGAAAAGTAAAGGAAAAGTAAAGGAAAAGTAAAGGAAAAGTAAAGGAAAAGTAAAGGAAAAGTAAAGGAAAAGTAAAGGAAAGCTAATACAAGGAAAACCTTACCAGGAATCACATTTACAACTACACATTGACTTGAAATTTAATGATTAAAAACAATTTCCATGTCAAGTTATGGGTCAGAATAATGTGTCATATATTATTTCAGCCACTGAAGGCAACTATCTGTTCACTTCGGTAACACAAATGTGAGGATAAACTCTGGCACTTATCAGCCTACAAGTTACTACCAGATTAGTAGTTGTCAGTGGAGTGATAATTGATCATACAGTAAAAATTTACTATTTAGATAGGTGATGAACATTCTGTGAAGGAAAGATTTAAAAATCACACTAGTTATTATAGCTCATGGCAGAGCAATTTTGTAGTTCCTTTTTTTAATTTATCATGGCAAACTATCCAATTCCAATTTTATCCAACATTTCCCAGTAGAATACTTGCAATACAAGACCACAGCAACAACAAATGTATATGACCTTTGATATAGCTAGTAGCAAATTACATACAGTAATCTTGATACTGCTGTCAGTCTGTATTTAACAGGATGGATGCTTTTCCACGCCACACTCCCAGTCGGTACAACCGAGAGAGATGAGGGCCTTCAGGGATCAGCCTGTACTCATTGATTTTCCACTTACATCTGACACTTCAGAGTAACCTGGAGTCTCTTCCAAAATGGGACACCTTTTCGTGATACTGAATGATCATCTGCCCATGGGGAACAGGATACATATGACAGAGTGCTTTGTTTTCTTACACCTCACACAACAGAAGAAATTAAACACATGATCTAGCAATAAGTGCACATCTAAGTAGAGATAATAGATCGAGATTCAACCCCTTTTCTCATGCTGACTAACAGGAGAGGAACAGAATAGGATGAGCAGACCTGACATGACCTGCGAACAGCAGTTCAGCTAAAGCAGCTCTTATTACACACCACTCAAATGGAGATAAATGACTTAAATTTTAGGAACAAATGTAATCATTCCTAAAACAGCTTGTTTTCCAGTGATGCTGAGTACTCACAGATGCTGTGCAATGCTCTAGTTATCAGAGGTCCCCCCTCAACAAGTAGAGATCAACTTATTCTAGGTACTAGTTATTATTAGCTATATTTAACACTGACAGAAGAGTTCAGCAGATTAAAAGACTAGGACTTAAAAAGTTTCAAAGAGCTTCTGAACAAGAGGTTCTGAACAAGAACAATATGACCATGTACTGTTACCTTAATTGGTTTATCATATTTGTCATTACCATATAGAACTAGATAAATCTCATTAGCACAGTATTATTTAATATGCATATTGGATCAGATATGATGTAAATCCATCTATGAATTAAATTTCTGTTACCATTTAAGAAATATCCTGAGGACTCTGTTTCAAAGTAATACAAAATTGAAAGAATAAATAGCTTAATCATTGATTAGCTGACTACTTAGAAATATGAGAATTACACCGAAGTTAATTTTAAAATTATTTAAACTTAGAAAGAATGAATATTGAAGAATGTTTTTAATTTTAAATACTAAAAATTGTCCAATGTCTCATTTAATTAGAAGCAATTTTAAGCTACAACTTTAATTCAAAGGACAACTGACTGGGCCAAACACCACTCTACTGCTTTAATAAACCACGTATCAAGGATTTTGATTCATAACAGCTAAACAACAGCCCATGTTCAGAAAACCAGCAAAAACTAATCTCCTCTGAAGTTTAAAATAAATCAACTAGAATTCAGAGCAGCACATTACGCAAATTTGAAACAAAGATGGAAGTATGGATATATAACTGCCTATTAAAATGCAGGGTGCTTTTTACACTTCATAGCTATCTCAGTAATGATACGTTTTAGCTGTAAAAACAAATTGACGGAACTGGATAGACTTCGTGAAACAAAAACACTACTGGAGAAATGTTAACTGCACTTACCATCTGTGAAAGGATGATAATACTTCTGTAGAGTCCTCCCAGGAATTTTAGTGTGGATTAATTATTATTTTTAACATGCTTTGAAGATTAAACACTCAATAAGAGCACAATTCATTATTCATTTACCTTATATATAAAAGTCAGTCAATTTAAGCATGTTAGAGCCATGTTAGAACTCTATTATTACATCAGAAATTCCAAATTATTTTCCAGTTCCTTTGGTTTAATGAATGATATTTATGAACCGATTTTTTTCCCCACTTGAAGGATACTGTTGCATAACATCATACCTGTGGAGGAGACTGGTTATATCATAGAATCATAGATTAGTTAGAATTGGAAGGGACCTTAAAGATCATCTAGTTCCAACCCCCCCTGCCATGGGCAGGGACATCCCACTAAATCAGGCTGCCCAATGCCCCATCCAGCCTGGCCTATCTAAACTGAAAAGCAATGTCACACTAGCAAGTAATATCATTGATTGCGTCAGTTATAATAAAAATAAATGAGTAATATCATAAGAAGTGAAGAAAGAATGGCTAAGACATTTAACTAAACACATTGAGTATTTCTCATTAATTCACAAAGGATAAGGAATATTAAAATAACAGATGTTGTAGTTACCAACTACTTGCATTTTCAGTTCCTCAGGGAGAAATAATATACTGCACCTACAGAGACTGCTGAAAGTAAGATGGGTGAAGAAAGAGGAGGACAAACAGAAAAAAATCACTCTGTCCTTAGCTATCTACCATTGTTACATAATTTCCTTCAGAAACTTTAAGAAATAAACACAATGTCTGCATTTTAGCTGATTAAGTCCCATCAGACTTCTTTAAAAACAAAAAATGAACAGCTTAAAATCAATATTTGAGAAGAAAAAAATCACTGACATTCATTGGGCTAGCAAGCAGAGGAAAGGCAAGAGAAGGGTTTCACTGAGAGACAAAGAAAATCACTGTGGAAGAATCAGTAGCTGAGACTATAAAGGACAACTGTTAAAGAAACAAAGCATGTTAAATGCCTGCTTCCAGATCATAACTCCTATCACGCAGGCAGCACACTGTTCATTTACAACTAGCAATATTGAGGTTCTAGAGAAGAATCCAAAAGTAGATCAGGATTCAATCACAAGTGAGCAGGCAGCAAATGAACACCTTGGAAAACACCGATGAAGGGAAGGAATGAAGATTCAATAAAAGCCAGCTAGCAGGGCTGAAGAGCAGTTACTAGAAGAAGCATCTTTCAAGAAGTTGAAATCATGTCCAAATGGAGAAAACAGAAAGGTTAATAAATTGTCAGGCTCAATATAATAAAAAAAACCAAAACACAAGACAGACTGGCCAAGAAAGAACAACTAGCAAATCACATGAAAACTAGAAACAAATCCTCTCTCAAATACATCCAGAGTAGGATCCCTCCTAGAGACTTTGCTGAATGAAAGGATCAACACAACAGGAGCCTGCAAAGGCAACAAGGTAACTGCTGAGAATCTAAATGACTTATTTGAATTTGCAGTCAGTGCAGTTTGCCATGCCAAAATAGTCTGAGAAGGCCTGGAGAGTGATCAGCTAGAGCTACCGTCTCACAATGAAGTACACGTAGAAAAGACAGTGTAACTAACTGAAAAATGAACAAAAGGTCATGAGAAACAAATGTAATTTATCCAGGAATTACTAAATAAACTCAAAGGTGAACCAGTGAACCACAAACTGTGATATGTAGCATCTGCTTTAAAATCACCTCAGAATATGATGCCTGCAAGGTGGCATATGCAATGATAACCCTGAAAAGGCTCCTATATTTACTGCTCTAACAATAATAAGTAATCGAAGTTGCAGACACATAAAAAATATTATACACAACAGACCAGTCAACATAGCTTATGTAAAGGGAAGCCTTATTTGACAAATGATAGACTCATAGAACAATGTAGCTCAGGAGGGACCTCTCTAGATTACCTAATCAAAATCAGACATAAAAAAGGGCTGATTTCTATCAGGTTGCTCAGTGCCTTGTTCAGTGACTTCTGAATATATCCAAGAATGGAAATCCCACAGCCTCTCTAGGCACCTGTTCTGGTGTTTGACCACACTCAAAATGAAAAAAAAAAGTTCTTTAAATCAAATTTTATTTTCCCTTGTTTCAGCCTGTGAGGAGACTGAGAAGAGTGTGTCTGCCCTCTTAAAACTCTCCCATTAGCTAGTTGAAAGCAGCAATGCTGAGGGTGCTGTCAGACGCCACTGTGAGGCCACTCTCTAATCTCCAGAAGATCACCCCTGACTGAGCCTCCTCCTCTGCTTAAGGCTGAAGATACTCAGCTCTCTCAGCCTCTTCTTATGTGCTGAAACCTCCTGAACATCTCTGAGACTCTTGACCGGTCTTGTTTCAGTGTATCAATGTTTATTTGTTATTGTTGTACTGGAGAACCCCAGATTGGGCACAGTATCCTAGAACTGGTCTGACAAGTGCCAAATAGAGTAGAAGAATCACGTCCCTCAACCTGCCAGTAATGTTCTCACTATTAGAGCCAAGTATGCAGTTGGATTTCATTGCTGCAAGGACAACCTGTTGACTTCAGTCAGGAATTATCTGCAGACTAGTACTTCCACCCATCACCCAAGTCATTACTGAAGACACAAAAATGTTATCAGCCCTACTGTCCAACCCAGAGGAACACTAGCCACCCGTCGGATTTTGTATCGCTGATTACAACCCTTTGAGATCAGCAGTCTAGCTAGTTTTCTAACCACATCTCATTAATTTGGATATACAAATACTACAGGAAGTCTTCCTAGGAGCAAGGTAAGCAATATTCATTAATTTCCTCTTATTCACACCACTAGCCATCTGATCAGAGAATGATGGTCAGGTACAGTGTGCCCTATCTAAAACACACTGGCTCCTTCCCATCACCTTTATTCTTAATGCATCTGGACAGAGTTTCTGGAAGAACTGGCTCCATACTTTTCCTGGTGATAGAGTGGAGGCAGAGCAGAGTGTAGTTCCCTGGATCTTCTTCCTTGTCCTTCCTCAAGATGGCTGTAATATTTACCTTTTTCCAGTCATCAGGAACTTTCCCTATTGCCATGACCTTTTGAAGATGTTATAGAGAGGTCTCAGAGTGACATCTACCAGCACCCTCTGCCACCTTGGCGGCATTTCACCTGGTCCTGTGAACTTCTACATGTTCAATCAGTTTATAAGGTCCCTGACTTGATCTATTGCAGGTAACGCAGCTCCTGAAGACTCTACCATGAAGAGGCTTCAGGACCAACTGCACCAGAAGAAACTGAGGTGAAAGTGGTATTGTCTCTCATTCTTCTCTGTATCCTTTGTTATGAGATGTCCTGCCTCACTGAGTGCTGGACCCACATTTCCCTTGGTTTTCCCTTTGCTGCTAATGTACTGTAGAAGCATAACCTAACTTTTTAAAGTGATAACAGTGAAGTGGAGAAAGAAAATGTGACTAGTACCATTTATTTGGACTTCCAAAGGGATTCTCCTTGGAGAACAACTCTATTCTGATGCATAAATTTCCTGTATACACTCAGCTCAGGAAAGATGCGTTACAAGAAAACAAACACTTTTGCAAGTAATCCCATAAAGCTTTAATTTCAGTATATTTTTTAGGGTAAGTAGGAGTACTTTTTATTGCCCATCTACAGTTTTACTAAAACTGCTGCTTCCTAATGCTGCTGAAAAAAACCCCGAAGTATCATGTTCCAATTATAAACAGAAAAGATTACTGTGAAAGAATAAAAGCTTGACACTTGCCAATTTAGTTTTCATCATCTTTTTTCTTTTTTCCTACACGTACCCTACTTAGCATGCAAGACTGCTAATTCAAAGAATTTCCTAGCTAGCTATTCGAAAACTAGAATAACAACTCTTTGCATTTGATCATATCATGTGCAAGAGAGAGATTTAAAGGGCACTCAGGCAAACAGCTCTGGCAGCATTCTTTGCAATATTTGAAAGACTGATGTTGCCTGAAGTTAAAAGGTTAAAGTTAAAAGTTAAACGTAAATCGTGCATTCCTAGTGCAGAAGAAATACTTGTCTCAGCCTACTGAACTAAAGTGATCGTTGAACAAGTGCTATATACAGATACACAATTCACATAACACTGAAGGTTAAAGGAGATGAGATCAATCTAAATTTCATAGGTCATATGTGCCAGATACTTACTTTTAACTGGTCACGCAATAATAACAAATACTAATGCCAACTACAAAAGAACACACATTTGGTGCAACATTCGGAATATTCCTAATCTTTTCTCCATTCCTAACACTTAATTCCAAGAAACTGTTTTAAGACAAGTTCTGTACTTATTTATAGCAAAAAGGAAAAGTGTAATTTATGCATTCAGTGAAAATGATTCTTGGGATAAACTACAGACAAAAAATGGTGCTAGAAGTAACACATGTAAGCTGCAAAAGGCATGATGAAGTTCTGCTGTGTGATCCCAGATATTTTCTATGATGATAGCCATTCATTACTGAGTAGAATTCAATGCATATTAATAATCTAAGGCTATGTATTTCTTCTGCACACAATTTCTCCTTTTAAAAGTATCTTGAATTCTAGTCATAGTTTCACAACTGAACACTTTCCCTTAATAAACATGCACAAACCCCTTGATTAATAAAACATTATCATTAGCAACACTGGGGGAATGTATATGTAATTACTATAGAGTCCATAGAGCAGCAATACATCTGAGCTTTATACAGTCTTTCAGCTGACCTCAAACTACAATTTGTAGAATTCCTCTAGCTTCTGTGATATCTTTATGGAGGTCTTCTCCCCTCAGCAATCACCTTTCAATCTTCACAAGCAGAAATATCTAACTTTAATATATAAGTTTATCAATATGAATCTGGAGACTTGTGTTTTTAAAGGACAATTAACCCTCTGGAGGCAATCTACTGGGGTTTGCAGTTAGAGAGCAGAACCATAGGAATGCAGAATTTACAGAAGCTCGATCAGAAGAGTAAACAAAGGCTATGCATGCACCATTACCTCATCGTATTCAGTTTAATTCAATTAAATAGATCTTATTCTATCCTGATCTTGTAGGTTGAGCACACACTGAGATAGAAAGCTCTAAGCAAACATCTTCTCAGTCATACAAGACTGAAGTATAACTGTATTTCTGATTTTGGTTCCAGGTGCATCAATGCTATTTTCAGATATCTTGCCCTTAGGTGGTCTTTGTCAATGACAAGTAGCCCAGGCGCTGGCAGCCATCATACCCCTAAGACAACTTCCTTCAGGGGAAGACACAATTGCTGTCTATTTTAGAGGCTGAGGAAATCTTGGATTATCATCTGCACAATGAAACTGTTCAAAAAAGGAGAGTCAAAGACAGAACATCAATTGACATTTATTTTGATTTGTATTACATGTGTCCTTTGTTCCATTTAATATGTTTAGGCATTGTGGTTGACCCTGGCTAGCAACCAAACCCCTTCCAGAAGCTCACTAGCTACCCATGGGACAGGGGAGACAACGGTAAGAACAAGAATTAGAAATCTCATGGGTCAAAATAGAGACAGGGAAACCACACATCAGTTACTATTGTGGGCAAAACACACTCATCTTGGGATTTAACTTCATTTATTGCCAATTAAGAAAATCTAAGTTTAAATACTGATTCAAGTATCGGAAAACAAAAGATGACATTTAAATACTTAGCAAAAAACACCTTTTCTTCTTTGCCAGACCCAACTTCACTTTCAGGCTCACTTCGCTTCAAATACTTTGTCTCACTTCACCTCCTTCACTTCCTAATCTCCACTACTTCATTCCAGACACCTCTCCTCCCTTGCTATTGCCACAAATTATAGTTGGTTTCTTCAGTAAGGCAAAGCAGATCACACGATGTCAGGGTCAGTGTTTAGTGTTTTCTCTCTACCAGTCCTTGTTTCTCACTCTTCCTTCTTCTGCTCCTTCCTCCTCACTCTACCAATGGGTACATCCTCCACAGGTTGCAGTGTACGAAAGTGTACCTGCTCTGCCATGGAGCAGCTCCCATTCCTTTAACTTTGTTGTTCCCATCACTGATTGCTTTCCTCCTCCTCAATGTTTTCTGCCCCTTGCCACTAACTCAGCTGATGGCACGTCTGTGTCCTACGATGTGCCTGTTATGGAGCCAGCAGGAACAAGCTGTGTCCAGCACATGGCAGCCCTATGTCTCTTCTCACAGAAGTCACCACCTTAGTCCCTCCTCCCTTCCTCAGCTACTAATACCTTGACACCTGCAGTCAATCCATTTGGTCAGGTCTAGTTCAACCCAACAATAATGAGTCTGTGATTGACTTAAGTGAATTGAGATCATAGTCCAATTTCAGTTGCGGTAAACTAAAACACAAGCAGAAGAAATTTTTCCTAATATCCAATCTAAATCTCCT
Organism: Cuculus canorus; assembly: GCF_017976375.1. Classification (NCBI taxonomy): domain Eukaryota; kingdom Metazoa; phylum Chordata; class Aves; order Cuculiformes; family Cuculidae; genus Cuculus; species Cuculus canorus. The sequence goes on from NC_071401.1 coordinate 86,843,459, forward strand.
CCGGCACAACTTGAGACCATTTCCTCTCGTTCTATCACTTGTTACTTGGGAGAAGAGACCAACATCCACCTCGCTACAACCTCCTTTCTGATAGTTGTAGAGAGCAATGAGGTCTGTCCCCAGCCTCTTTTCCTCCAGGCTAAACAATCTCAGTTCCCCCAGCCACTTCTCATAAGACTTGTTCTCTAGCACTGCAACGAGCTTCATTACTCTTCCGATTTAATAAGGTTTCATAAAATAACTCCCCTAATGCTTGAGACTTTTTCTGGCTATGGTAATTATCAGCATTTTCATAACTGGAACATGCACAAGAAGTTTGACTCTAAAGAGAAATCAGTATATTACAGCAGAAAATAAGACCTTTCTATTTATTTGCCAATAAAAGAACAAAATCTTAATCCTTTCTAGTGTACCTTGTGTGGCAAACAAACCAGATTATTGCCATGGCTGCACCCAGAAATACCTTTCAGTGAAAGATGGCTTAGTCAAACAACGAATGTTTCTTTACAGTCAATAGAAGCTGTACAACCTCTCTCCCTGTATAGGCAGTAAACAATAACTTGTACACTGGAACAAAGCCCTCCTTTTCCTCTGCTCCCAACCAAAAAAGAATAACTGGCACCTGTCTTTTGTACTGAAAGCCTCTTGTAGTTTTAACTGCTGAGGCAACGTTTTATGAACTTACCATGCATCTTTGGATTTCTTTATTTCACAGAGTATCCAGGCTGTTGCAGATAGGAGTAACTTCTACAGGACAAAGCCTGCTTAAAATCAATAGTTGAATGAAATGATCACTGTTGTCATGCCTCACAAACAGAACTTACTTTCCTGGCTGACACAAAGTCTCCAAAGTAACTCTTATTAACAGCAAAAATCTTAATTGCTCATTCCCTGTGGAAATTTTATCAGGTCTACCACATTATTTCAATACTTGGAACAAATTATTTTAATACTTTCAAAAGAGAAAGTTCTGTACATCTCCTAACATTAAGAGATGGTATTTTTATTATTATTAGTAGTACCCTGAACACTCAGACAGTATTGCCCGTTTTACTAAACTCCTTAAATCCTATAGCTTAACAAAAATTACTGTACTGAAGTTCAAGCTCACAGGCCATTACATTTTTTATGTGACATTTAACTATTAAAAAGTTTTAATAACTATAGCCAATTTTACTGGGATGTTATTCCAAATGGCAGTCTTTGTAATCACCATAGCATTCATGCCTTAAGAAAATTGAAGGAATAACTTTTTCTCAATCTTTTGGAGAATTTTACATTCAAGACAACCTTTGCCATCTCTTCTGTACTGAAATGAGAAAATTATTTTTGCCTTTATGAAAATTCAGTTTCTTCAGATAATAAGGTTCTCAGATCTGGCCCATAGAAGAAAGATAGAATAAAGAAGCGTGCAAAGACAGGGATTTCTTTTACTGAGTGGAATCTTTTATATTCTGCACTAAAAAAAAAATTAAAAAAATCTTTGCTAATTTTTCTCTCTCCTTCTGTAGCATGTTGAGGCAGCCTGTAATCTAGAAAAGAATGAAATTTTCACAGTATTGAAAGTTTTTCAGCTGAAAGGAACTTTTAGAACTAGAACACTACATTACCAGTCACTGATAACACTTTTATACAGGTTGAAGCCTATTTTCCCTACAGACAGTTTTGATGTAGAGAGAAAAAAAAAAAAAGAAAAACAACCCAGAAATTAGCTGTTACTATTCACATTTTCTTGGCAATAGGTTTTATCCAGTTTCTTCTTGCCTCTAAAATTATTTTCAGCATCTGTCAGCATTTCTGACTCTCTCCTTCATTGTCCATTTTGTAATACTATTTTTCACTAAAATATTCCACAGTGTATCATCAACTCATTCTTGTCACCTTATCAAAAATTCTTTAGCATGAGACATTACAGAAACTACCAAGAATTCATCAGCAAAACAAGAAATCCTACAATGTAAAATCACAAGCTCAAGAAGTAGGATTAAAACAATGATTAGTTCACCATCTTAAATAAGATCTCTTTTTTTTTTTTAATATGTCAAAACTTGGAATTTCAGAAGCTTGGATTCTGCCTTAGGCAGTTTAATACATTCCCCACACTTGGGCAGTTAATTTTCATACAGACAAGAAAAAAAAGTATATAAATGAAGCACCAGAGGAAAAACCTGGATACTGGACAGAAGTTGCTGATTTAGAACTCCTCAGAGGTTCATGGGAATATCTGAAAAAGGGCTTCCATGTATTCACCTTTGTGTGCTTGACTAAAAAGGATAGAGTACGTATTACCATGAGTTTAAATAAAAGAAAGTAATGCTGCTGCATTAGCAAAATTATGCCTCGCTTTTTTTTCTTTTTTATTATTTTTAAGCAAAGTAGTCTATTTCTGTACACATCACTGTTTTGTTCCTTACACAAGACTTAGTATACTGATTAACTTAACTCAAAGTTAAGTTGCTAACCTGCTACGAGGTTTAAAGAGGTGGTTAATCTTTCATTTATATTTCCTTACATGGCTGAAACTGTGCCCTATTGTGTTTGGAGGGTTAGCGGGAACAGTGTGCCTCAAAAGGAGTCTAAGCCATTAACACTTCTCTCCTATTCTATTTAAAATCCAGAGATTTTAATCAAACATGTCACCAATTAATATTATTCGTTCCTAGCAAGTAAATATCTTAATCAGCCTTCAGTGCGTGAGAAATTTAAAATTCAGAAGTCTCAAGATACCTGTATGAGTTTTTCTCTTAACTTAAGTAATCTCTTTAGCAGCTTTTCAAATCAATATTTGCAGACAGGCAGATCTTTGCAGTGGAATATCCCAAGGTGCTTATAGGTTTCTAAATGGAGCAAATTCTTTCAGTCATAAAAAGCCTGAAGGATATGAAGATGCCAATAGTTTTCTTGGTTAATTTTAAGCAAAAGCCCTCCCCTAGGTTTTTCTATAGAGTATTAACCTCCAGGCATCATCCCTCACACTTTACAACACTTTAGACGAACTCTATTTTCAGAAACCTCTTTTTTAAAAATCATACATATATTTATACATGTATTAAAAATGCTGAAAGTACAGATCATGGAAAATCTTTGTAGGAACTGGGATTCTAAGATCAAAGCAGAATATTTTGATCTGAGTCTATTGTTAGTTGGAAGGACCTCTCTAGTTATTAAAAAAAAAAGTAGATTAAAACATGTTCTAATATAAAAATCTCTTTCCTTCAAGTGAAATTTATTTAAAATTTAAGACAGGCTTTTTGTTGGCTAGGCAACTATAGTTCTTTCAAATCTTTTTAAATTATTGTCTGACAAAATATCCTGTAAAGGTGTATGCATTACTATGCACCACCACAAACTTGTCAGACAGTGTTTTGACCATTTACCTAAATAATCTCCTTTTTCCTTTGTAATTTTAAGTTAGTATATACTTATTTCATTCTGCCACAACATAAGTATGTTGCAATTGATCTCTTCCCAGTTGTCTTTCATTAGTGATTATTTTCAGCAATCAAGAACTATGTGCATAATTCCAATGGCTTCATTCGTTAAATTACAGAGTTAAAAAAAGCATGCTATAAACAAACATCATTAATTTTGGCTTAAAGCATGGACTAGGGGATAGCAAGTCCCAGCAGAAGACACAACATATAAACTATAATACATGCATTATTTCCTTCCCAGATATCTCATGATTGAAAGTAGGTGAATATTTTCACACACTTACAGAAATTATTCGTTTGGAAAAACAACACTAAAACACAGCACTAGTAATGATGAACAGAAAATTACACATAATGTGATAAAGTGGCAAAGAAACTCATGTGATTATTTGTCAAAGCAGGCCAATGATTACAGTCTGACAGACAGTTCTGAGGCACTGTGACTGCAGAATAATAATATAGACTGAAAAAAAACCCAATAAAGCAAGGTGGACAACTGTAAATCCACAGCTAGCTGAGCACTAGGGAGGGAGATGATCTGCTTAAGCAGGACCAGAAGGCTACCTTTAGACGGAGCATTTTGAAGTCAAGAAAAGGAGCATTTAGAATATCCCTGACTTTGATATGTGTAAAAGCATTCAGGGTTAAGAGGTGGTAAAGTGTTCTAAATCCACAAAACTGAAAAAGAAAAATTTGTCAAATAACAGACTCCTGGTGAAAACAACTGTGTGTTCTTTGCAACATCAAGTTGCAGGTTTCAGTCTATGGGCTGATATTGCTGCCCATTTCTTCCTCCTACCCCAATTCCTGCTGCAGATCAACAGCACAGATTTGAGCTGCTCCTTCTCACTTTGGAAGCAGCTGGACAGAACATTTATGTAAAAAATGTGGGAAGACTTAAGAGGTTTTCATTCATGATGTCAGCCTTATGTGAAGAATAGTAACTGTGGTCACTGAAGCTTACTAATTTGAAGAACAATATTATTACAAGTTATGACATGGCTTTACAGAAAGGAAGAGTGCCATGCCTGCATAATACCATCACTAAAAATCCAAGACAAATATGATGATCATCTGTAAATACAAGGAAACATTTCCTATTTATTATAATACCTACCCTACTTTTATTCAGAAAATACAAACATTTCATAAGTGTCATCACTCTTAGATTATTCATGTATTTTAATGTAGCTGTCATTTCTTTGTTTTTTTGCATTTAGACTTATCAAGACGCTAATGGAAAAACATAGACAATTTATTTAGATTTTAGATTATTTGTGTTGCTATGATCCTGTAGAAGTATCTAGTCAGCCATTAACAGATCAATAAGACACGCGCTTAGCATCCAAATTCCTGTTATACTATGAGTTTGCTTGTTTAATTTTTTAGTTTATTCTTGCTGGATCATGTATTTAGTACTAGTATTTCCATACAGATAGACAGATCTCATATACATGTGCAAGGGTGGACAAAAAATATATCCTACAGAAAACCATTACGCCCTAGATGAAAGATTTAAGTCCTCCTGCTCCTAATAGTTACTTCTGTTCATGCAATCTACATGACCTCCAAAACCTAATGTGTATTTCCTTGAGTCTTAGCTCGCTGTCATTTCTAGCAGTTGCAAAAATCCATGGTCGCTGCTGTCTTAACAGACAAGAAAAAAAATTAGACCATAGCAAGAAAAACTAAATTTTGAAATCTATTTATATGCACAGAAACAAATGCCCTCCTTTGCCAGAAGCTCCTCAGGAAAAAGACTGTTTTCCCATTTCTACTTGACGCATGGCAAGTCAGTTAATAACTATTGTTTTATGTGATTTCCAATGCCGTAAAAATATATTTGTAGAGGAGAAAAAACTTCCAGCTAACAGAACACGAATTTTCCTATGGTATGATGCTGGAACAGTCTTTATTTTCCTCACTTTCAAAAGAAATGCATTACTGGAAGAACAAAAGATGGCACACGTGCTTTTATGTGATGGATATGGTGAAGTCATAGATAAAACATTCTTACTAACAGAAAGTGCTTGAAGTAGAGCAACAACAGGACATACAGAAAAAACATTCACAGTGTTAAAGATTCCTTGACCCATTTCAGTGAGAAATACAGTCAGCAAAGTATATTTTACAATGTCAAGATTACTCAATAGTGTGTTGTCAGATCCAACGTGTTTTCCATTATCTTGTGCGCTGGACATCATTAAAACAGGGAGCTAACATTACCATGACAAGGTAAGAGAGGTCCGTGGTCCTTAGAATATATGCAGAGCTCCTTACTTAGCCAAAGCAGATAGAGGCAGATATATACTTTTTTTACAGTCTCCATTCTTGTTTCATATACAAGGCCTTTTCTCTGCTTTAAGATAAAGCTAGTATTCCCTAAATTTAGTTTTAGAATTTTCCTTTGGAAAAACCATAAAAAACAAATAACATTTCCCAAATCCTCCCCCTTTCTGTTTTTTTTCCTTTTATTTTGTTATTTCTTAATGAAAACAATAGTAAGATGCAAGTATTTCAGACTGAAAGTCTTCAGAAAGTTCCATTGCTTGATAACAGAAGTAATGGATATTAATTTTAAAAGTCTGAACTGTCACCAGCTAGCATTTACAATTTCTCCCCAAAGTCTGGATTCAAGTGTTTGGTGCTGGAAAGTGAAGGTCCCCCTGTACTTTGTCCCCCAACAAATACATTGAGGTGCTGGAGCATGTCCAGAGAAGGACAATGAAGCCAATGAAGGGTCTGGAGGACAAGTCTTATGAGGAACAGCTGAGGGAGCTGGGATGGTTTAGTCTGGAGAAGAGGAGGCTAAGGGGAGACCTTATTGCTCTCTACAACTACCTGAAAGGAGGATGTAGAGATGGTTGTTGGTCTCTTCTCCCAAGTAACACAGGATAAGACAACAGCAAATGGCCCCAAGTTGCACGAGGGGAGGTTTAGGTTAGATATCAGGAAAAATTACTTCAACAAAAGGGTTATCAAGCATTGGATCAGATTGCTCAGGGAAGTGGTTAAGTCACCATTCCTGCAGGTATTTAAAAGAGGCATAGATGTGGCACTTAGAAACATGGTTTAGTGGTGGAGTTAGCAGTAGTAGGTTTGCAGTTGGATTCAATGATTTTAAAGGTCTTTTCCAACCTAAACAAATTTGTAATTCAATGACAATAGCTTACTTTATTTTTTATACCTCTTGCCTACAATAATATTAGAGTTGCTTATATTTATGTGTTTCATAAACAGACTGAGTGACTTTGAGTCAGATTCACACCCTGAACACTGAGGAAATCTGTCCAGCTCTTTTTGCTAGAATAAGATGCTGAGAAATATCACAGAAACTCTTCTAAAAGGAGCATAAAATGATTCAGTGAAAGTTACATCAGCTTAAACACAATAAGAAAAGATTGGAGCATACAAGAAAGCTGGGGAGGGACTTTTTTCAAAGGCATGTAGTGATAGGACTAGGGACAATGTCTATACATTGGAGAGGGGAAGATTTAGAGTAGACATTAGGAAGAAATTCTTCACGATGAAGGTGGTGAGGCACTGGCACTGTGGTGATCCACAGCTTCCCTGGCTGTGGATGCTCCATCCCTGGAGGTTCCTTGGGCAGCCTGATCTAGTGGGAGGTGTCCCTGCCCATGGCAGGAAGGTTGGAACTGGATGATCTTTAAGGTCCCTTCCAACTCAAACCATTCTATGATTCTATAACTATCTTCATTTCTAAATAATTTTAGACCTTTCAAGTCTTAACAGTTGCTGAGCTACCTACAAAGTAACTGCAATGCGAAGTTACTACAGAGCTCTTTAAGTTCTGTATTTCGACTATTATAATCTGCAAAACCACTATGATAGAAAATCTTATAGTTTCTTTTGTAATGTATGTGCCATGCTCCCAATTAAACCCAGTTACTTTAAGCTTTTTGAGTGATAAGAGGGCCTTATTTGTCCTTGATCCTCTTAACACAGTACCTTTTAAGTCATTCATTTCCATGAAAATCTGTAAAAGTTACGGATTGTCAAGTAGTGTCTTCATAATTGAATTGCTCATAGGTCAATGAGGTAGTAATAAATCTATTCATAAGTATGGAAGAGAGAGTGGTTTTAGATAGGAGTCTACTGAATTTACTATTTTTGCTGATGATTTCTATTTGCTTGAGACTGCTAAGAAAAAGCAGGACTTTCATCTTATCAGTAGGAATATAAAAATGTAGTTTAATTTTGGGGACAAACATTTATCAAAAAGAACTGTAAAATAAAATATTACAACAGGAATGTAGATCAAGCTACCAGCAACTTGAAAAACCTATTCATATTACCAATTCATTCAGATAAAAGTTAACCTATTGGCCTACGTGGCCTGTCACTGTTATTTTTGAAGGTATTCTCTTGCTCTGTGTTTCACTGCTATGAATTAAAGACAAAATACATGATAAGGCAAGTTGACAGATCCAGCACTTAGAGCTGCAATTTGTAATGACAAACAGTAAAGCAATAGTTAAAGGATTGTTTTCCTGTTGTTTTTCAATGCTTTAACAATGCTAATGGAAGCCTACCCCGATATATGTAATTCCAGCACACGGAATGCTTAGAGATGAGCGGAATTCACATGTCAGAATATGACCAAAACTTGAAGAGATTAATTAAACATTTTTTTTTCCTTTATTTGTTTTTCTGAAAAGGAAAATTTTAAGACTCAAAACCAGCAGACAGAGGGGACATGATTAGTTCTGAATTGCTTTTAAAGGATTTATCTTCTTTTCAACTGCTCACTGACTAGCTTGGTACAGGACATAATTTTAGAAGCCAGTGACTGAACCAAACCCATCCATTGTTCCAGAAACCACCCAGGTGTTCCAGAAAAACACTAAAAATGCACAGTTGCAGAGTACCTCATCAGAGCAGGTGACAGTGATAAGGAAACACAAAAGAGATACAAGGGCTTTAATAGTTTATGTGATTATATAATAAACAGCATTTTACATTGTTACTTTTGAAACAGAAACAAAAGCAACCCAGAAATTAGATATTAAAATATATATTATTGATGACTTATTATTAATGTGAATTTTTCTGACTCTCATTGTCAGATTGGCAATAGCACCAAAGATCCCTGCAGATTTCCACATTTACTTTCCTAAAGAATTGTGTAAAAGATACCGGACACTATGACATTTTCCCAATTGAAAATGTAATGCTAATACCACACCGATAACATGGTTTAAAAGACACTTCCAGACCTAAAGTTGTCCACATGTTTATGGCTAAAGTCCAGAAACAACATCCTCTAAAAATTAACTTCATTATTATTTTGAATCCTGAGGACTCCCCTCTTATTTAACTAAAAGTACTATGGGATTTGGGAAACAAAAGGACCCTGAACAATGCTAATACCATGCTAATTACATGGTTTAAAAGACACTTCCAGACCTAAAGTTGTCCACATGTTTATGGCTGAAGTCCAGAAACAACATCCTCTAAAAATTAACTACACTATTATTTTGAATCCTGAGGACTCCCCTCTTATTTAACTAAAAGTACTATGGGATTTGGGAAACAAAAGGACCCTGAACAATCCTTTTTTTTGTTTTATTTCCTAAATTTTACAAGATTTTTGTGCAACTGGAATAATGATATCTAACCTCGATCCAGCATTTTCCTTGACTATTCTCAGCAACACTTTACCAAATGTAGCTATTGTAACTTGCCCCCTCCATGCCTTTAAAAATAAATAAATCTTCACACTGACACAGTACTAGACAAAACATTCCTAATCTTTAGGGTATGACAGAAAACAAATATCTTCTCATACTCTCTTGACATGAGCCATATCAGCAAGAGTAATAAAGTGAACTGAAAAATAGTATTAAGAATGTATACAATAGTGGGTATGGAGAGGATTAACAGCTTAAAGAATTACAACACTGACAGTTTGTTTACCCTCTTCCCTGTGCTACAGGTATGGTAGAAACCATTACTGTTGAGATATAGAAGTATGCAACGCCAAGATCAAACAAAAAAGTTATCAAATGGAAGACTGCCTGAGTCTCATTATCACTTAATAATGGTGCCAAAAACTCATAACATCGGTGCAAATTAAGGAAAAAAATAGAAAACGTGACTGGAATGGATGAAATGAGGTTTTTATCAGGCTACACAGTAAAGTATAAGAAACTGGATAATTACTTCACCTAAAAAGGACAGTAGAAATGCCTTTACATAACTTCACAGTATTTATTATCAGGCCAGCACAAACAAGACCCAGAAACATGTCAGCAGGGAGAAGTCCATTAAACTAAGAATCGGATGTTTATTGCTAGAAGTGAGCACAAAACCATTTCATCTCCTGCTGCTGCTGCTACCAAACTCACACTTGGTTCTTGTAAAGGGAAAGAGGACACATCTCAGAGGTATTCCTAGATTCAGTTTCTGAGACAGCATTCCGTACTGCTCCTCAGAAGAACTTTCTACTCCTATATAGCACATATATTTTATTCTAAAGTAAAAAGCAAAACTCTGCATTCAGGCAATAACACATAACTACTATATGTTGTTGACCCTAATATATTTGTTGCTCTTTACTTGTCCTGTTCCTTACTTGGTGATATTTAAAAAGATATGAGAAGGAACATAATAGCCTTCAACATATATTCAGAAGTTTATACGCGAAGTCTGGAATCGTGTTTCTCCACAACTACAATACAGATTAGAAGACCATGAAGAATCAGTTAACTACTAAAGATGTAACTACAGGCTACAAGAAGGGCCGAAGGGAAGATCTAGGAAACTACAGGCCTGTCAGTCTGACCTTGGTGCCAGGGAAGGTCATGAAGCAGGTCATCTTGAGTGCTACTACCCAGCATACACAAAGCAGCCAGGAGATCAGGCCCAGTCAGCATGGATTTATGAAAGGCAGGTCCTGCCAAACTAACCTGATCACCTTCTGTCAGAAGGTGACCCTCTTAATGGATGAGGGAAAAGCTGTGGACATAATGTACCTGGACTTTAGTAAAGCCTTTGACACCATTTTCTACAGTATTCTGCTCAAGAAGCTGACTGCCATTGGCCTGGACAGGTGCATTCTCTGCTGGGTAAAAAACTGGTTGGATGGCCGGGCTCAAAGACTGGTGGTAAATGGAGTTAACTCCAGCTGGAGGACAGTCACGAGTGGTGTTCCTCAGGTCTCAGTGCTGGTACAGCTCTGTTCAGTGTCTTTACCAATGACCTGGATGAGGGGATTGAGTGTAGCCTTATTAAGTTTGTGGATGACACTAAGCTGAGAGGAAGCGTTGATCTGCTGGAGGGTAGGGAGGCTCTGCAAAGGGATCTGAACAAATGGGATTTATGGGCTGAGACCAATGGGCTGAGATTTAACAAGGCGAAGTGAAGAGTCCTGCACTTGGGACACAAAAACCCTGTGCAGCACCACAGGCTTAGGGCTGAGCAGCTGGAAAGCTACCTGACAGGACCTGGGTGTGTTGGTTGACAGCTGGCTGATTATAAGCCAGCAGTGTGCCCAGGTGGCCAAGGAGGCTGATAAAATCTTTGCCTGTATCAGAAACAGCGTGGCCAGCAGGCCCAGGGTAGTAATTGTGCACCTGTACTCAGCACTAGTGAGGCCACACCTTGAATACTGTGTTCAGTTTTGGGCCTCTGACTACAAGAAAGAAACTGAGGTCCTGAAGCGTGTCCAGAGAAGGGCAACGAAGCTGGTGAAGCGGTTGGAGAACAAGTGTTATAGGAAGTGGCTGAGGAAACTGGGGTTGTTCAGCCTAGAGAAAAGGAGGCTGACGGGATACTATCTACAAGTATCTGATAGGAGGTTGTAGTGAGGTGTTAGGTCTCTTCTCCAAGTGACAAGTGAAAGGAGTGAGAGGAAATGGCTTCAAGTTGCACCAAGGGAGGGTCAGATTGGACAACAGGAAAAAATTCTTCATCAAAAGAATTATTAGGCACTGGAACAGGCTGCACAGGGAGGTGGCTGAATCACTGTCCCTGGAGATATTTAAAAGATGGGTAGATGAAGTGCTTAGGGATATGATTTAGTAGTGCACACATACAGTTGGGCTTTAGGGTCTCGAAGTACTTTTCCAACTTAGTGATTCTATGATCTTAGCTGTGTAATCATAAATTTCTTACAAGAATACTGTGTGTTATGCAAGAATACTTTGGCCTAAAACATTCAATTTGAAAAGCATTTTTCCTCTTGAATCCGGCCCACTAATCCCTAGGTCTTTCTTAACTTTCTTCTAAAAAACTTTCTACAATCCATCATTTTCCCCACACATGCTTTTTTTTTTTCCCCCTTTGTTATCTTTCATATACTCTAGCAGTGAACACCTAAAACCTGCTTACATTTCACTCAGTGGCAAGATTCAATCAAAAATGTAATAGAATATCTTGAGTTGGAAGGGACCCATAAGGATACTTGAGTCCATCTTCCTGGTCCTCACAAGGCTACATAAAACTAAATCATATGCCTAAGAGAATAGGCTTGGTGCCATGACCACTTCCCTGAGGAGCCTGTTCCAGACTGATCATCCTCTCAGTGAAGAGCCTTCTTTCACTGTTCAATCTTAACTCCACCTGACAGCTTAATTTCATTTCCTTGTGTCCTATTGCTGATCACCAGAGTGACGTCAGCACTTCCCTCTCTGCTGCCCTCCTTGAGGAAGCTGTAGACTGCAATGAGGTCACGCCCCAGCCTTCTCTTCTCCAAGGTGGACAAAACAAGTGACCTCAGTCACTCCTCCTAAGTTTCTCCCTTGAGACCATTCACCATCTTGGTCTCACTCCTCTGGAGACACTCAGTGTGTCAGTTTGACATCCTTTTCGTATTGAGCCACACAAAACTGCACATAGTGTTTGAGGTGGGGCTGCAGCAGTGCAGTGTAGAATAGGACAATTGCCTCCCTTGACTGACTAGCTATGCTGTACTGATGCACCCAAAGACATGGTTGGCCCTTTTGGCAGCTAGGGCACACTATCGACTTATGTTCAACTCAACATCAATCCTATTGTCCAGATCTTTTTCCATAGGGCTGCTCTCCAGCCTCTTGTCCCCAATTTGCACATATAATCAGGATTACCCTCTCCCAGGTGCAGAGTCTAGCACTTGCTCTGGTTAAATGTCATACAGCTGATGATTGCCCAGCTCTCTAGTCTATCCAGATCTCCCTGTAAGTCCTCTCTACCCTCAATGAAAGCCCACAGATTCTGCTTGGTTATTATCATGGGCCAATTTAATGTACCTTTAACTCCTGCACCAAAATAGACTTGAATCATCCACTGGTCTTTCATTACAGAAGAGAGGATGGAAAACTGTCCCTTACGGTTATCTATGCAACTTTTCCACATCGGGGGTAAACCCCCCTAACAATAAAACTAAGAACCAATAGCTAACATATAATAAATATTTTGGCTGAGGAGTTGGTTCAGCTTTCTTACCTGTTCTGTCTGAATATGAAAGGGAAAAGGCTGGAATAAAAGTCCTACACACTATTCTTGCAGATGAGTTTGTTTGCTTCCTCCCTCCCCCAAATATCGTGAGCATTCTGAATGCAGAATAGCTCTGCAGAATTTATTCTATGCTGCACATGCGGCATATTTTGGGAATTTATATCAAAACACAGTATCTTCACATAACATCTGATTAATCACAACCCTTCCTTAGCTAATTTTATTCAGAGGAAAGTTATAAGCAGAAAGCTATACAGCTTGCTATTTTTAAGAGGAAGTTAGTAAGGTTACATACTCTGTGACAACGTTATCAAGCTTCATAGGCAAGATACGAAATCAATGTATTAAAATAGGAAAAAGACAATTTTGTGAGACTACTCTAGGACTTGTGCATAAACTAATCATACCTTAAGGTGGAAGGACACAGAAGAAGTCCTTTACAGGAGATGCCTAGCACTTTCATTTGTGTTTTAAAATGTATGCATCATCAGTGTAAATATAATTGGCTAGGGTAGAATTTAAGTTCACTTGCTCAAAAACTAAGTAGAGTGGCTGCTTTAAGATACACTACTGATGCAAAGAAAGCATTCCTAGCAATCAACATAAGTGAAGAAAAACAGCAAGAACTATCATCTCCGCATTGAGCAAAATATGGAAGTTTTAACTTACACAACAGAGCTTTTACAAGAAATACTTAAAGACCATATCTTAACTACTTTGGTGATTGAAATGGAGATCAAATTCCACAACAATGTTTTAAAAGCTGCTCACAGGATAGAGTGAAAATATCAATAACCTCAGGAAGAAACTGAATACTTCTTGTGGGACAGACTTGAAGATTCAGCAGCCTCAGAAACAAACTTCATATGTAACCTAGAAAACCAATGTTTGGCTGAATAAAAATATTTACTTTTCAAAAATGTAAGCACTAAGATGGATTCCCCAATCATCCATTTCAAGATGCATAAATCATCAATAACTTCAGAACACAAGTAATAAACCTCAAATCCTTTCTTTTTTGACCACCGTATATGGCTGTAGAAGAATAGGGCTTTATTAAACAGTATCCTCCCTACTACAAAATATTTGCAAAATATTCTGACTGCAAGTATTTAATTAGCAAACCCAAATTTTACAGTGTTCACAAATTTCATATGTGCTGTTTTGACAAATACTGTTACATTAAAATAATGTTTCACCACTGAATGCATACTCGGTTTTTGTTCTTTTATAGTAGCACTTTGCTTTTTTTATTAAGTTAATAGCCAGACAGTATCGTTATACAATATGCAGTTAAGAGATATTTGAGTATCTAATTAGGAGAGATGATAATAAACAAAGGAAAATTACAGAAGTAGTATGCTGGAACCTTCAAATAAGATTCCTCGCTTACATAACAGTAACTTTGCTGTTCAGTAAACAGATTTAATATTATGAAAAAAATTGTTACAGTTTCAAAAATTCATATGTTTTCAAATGGGTACAGAATTTACTTTTCATTTGGAAAGGGTTGCAGGTTTTTATTTGTAGAGAAAAGAAGGTGGCAAGCACCGTGATTTACAACACTGAATAGCAAATAATTACAGGAGAGATTTGGAAAACAACCAATGTTTAAGATTTTCTCAGCTGTTGGCTAAACAACTGCAAGCATCTTTGCCAAAAAACAGAGTAAAAGCGTCTAATCAAAAGTGACTTTTGTATACAGAAAATAACTTATTCACTAATCTATTTTAAGAAGAAAGTTCATCCAATTATAGAAACGACTGTGACTATATCTATTCAGTTGTGCAACTCAGTTTTCAGTTCCAATCTCACACAGAGCTTACAAGCTAAATCTCACACTTTAGCACATAGAAAGCTTGTTCCTCCTCCTCTAGAACAAATTCAGTTCTAGAGATGAAAGACAGTTTTTTCTATCAGGCAACACTGTACTGTTTTTACTGTGTGTTCCTTTCACAATTTACACCACAGACACTTCATATACTGCTGGTACAAGGGAATCAGTTGACTACACACAAGACAGGCACTCAGGAGGCACTCACTAAGCTTTCAACTATAAAGTGGCAAGCCCCTGTCATCTTTGACTCTCAAATCTTACTTGCTGCTCTAATTGTGAGCACCGCTTAAGATACTTCTTTAAATCTACTCAGGGCAAAATATCTCCATCTTCAATTAAACCACTTCCTCTAATACTTTTTCCACTCTATGAAGCAATAAAGTTACAGAGCAAGGCAAGCCACTAAGAACAGCACAAACATACAGAAAACTGCATTTATTAGTGGCTTAATAGGAAATTCCATTAAATTAGAGCATATGGATCATGATGTGGAGGAAGACTGTGTTTAGATATATGCAAAGGCATACATAAATAGGAAATACAACAGCTGCTCAACATCACCTTGAGGTAAAGAAGGTTTTAGAAATGGAGGGAAAACTACTTAGGTTCTCAGCAATACAGTAAGTTGGGCACAGAACACACAGAAATGGACAAAATTCAAAAGATCATGTTAAAAACAAAGAATCTTTCAAACATAACTGTATAAGGAAGCGCAAAATAATTAAGGTAAAATGGGCAAGTATTACATATAAGTCTAAATGATTGTGATATGAGTGATGTCATCCCAATAAAATTGTTCATATATGCATAAGTCACATTTTAAATATATGAGTATTTAGAATCTGAATAGACATTTTGGATATATATTAAAAGGTAACGTGAACTCATGATCTTCCCATAAGATACATTAGAAGAAATCCTCTAAATCTTTGTAATGGAAGTCAACTACTTCTTGAGATACCTTTAATTCAGTGCATGCACGTTAAAACTCTGGCCCTAAAGCTGGAAAAATTCGTTTCAGAGCATGTACATACAAGTAGTTTTTATGCAATTTCAACAGAGCCCAAAGGTAAAACTAAAACATATTAAACTAAATATTTTGCTTCAGTTTATGATTTATCTTGCAAAACGTTAAACTCTTGTTCAAAAAAAGTCAAATTAATTTACAATCAAGAAATGGAAAAAATTATTTTCCCCTTAGAGAAAAGAACATAATTTCTACTAACCTTCAGGATCGAGGAGTTTCTCTATGCCCAAGTGTTTCCTGGCTATGTTGAATGCATGGTCTAATCGTTGTACAGGTGACTGCTGAGAAGCCACAACATTCCAGTCAAATAGGTCTGGTCTAAAGCAAAAATAAGAGGAACGGTAAGTTTCTTTTTTTTTTTTTTTTAGCATTAGATTTAATTACATACTTCTATGGCCGTCTATCAGCATCTGCTACTACTTTTTTTTATTTTCCTAATGAAAGAATATCTTCAATCAGTGCCGGAACTAATGAAGCTTGGCTTCTAACGTGTTTGCATCCTATACTCATCCATGTCTATCACTATCCCATTAACTGCATTTCTTATGCTCGACTAAGCTCCAACAGCCTATAACCTCACCCCCCCAATCCACCTGTTTTCACTCATAGCACTCTGCTTCTGCCACTGCCCAAAATGCCTGCAGTGGGCTCGTTCCCCTCTTGCAGTCCCAAAGAGTGCCTGGGTGAGAAGGATCATGTGCTGTGGCCATGCACACTGGGACTGGCCTGTGGCAGGCCAAGCAGGACAGATAACTGGTGAGGTAATTTTGCAGCCTTCCTCCTGTCTCCAGCCACCAGTTTTTCATTTCACTTCACTTACTAGTTGCTTTGGAGATTAGCAGCTCACTGTTACATATGACTGAAATAGGTCAACACATTCAAAAATTCATGACCTGGGA
Organism: Cuculus canorus; assembly: GCF_017976375.1. NCBI lineage: Eukaryota > Metazoa > Chordata > Aves > Cuculiformes > Cuculidae > Cuculus > Cuculus canorus. The sequence continues at coordinate 86,860,112 of NC_071401.1, forward strand.
AAGTACATAGATAGCATAGCTGCACGTGCGGTTTTACTTACCAAAACCTTTAGAAAAACTTTTTTGGAGGAGTATAAAACTGTAGCCCCACCATACATTTTAGCTAACAGGAGCAAAAGCAATAGAGCATAATTCAAATGTTCTTGCCAGAAAAAAACAGAACAACCAAAACTAAATTACAGCTCAGATACACAATCTGAGCCCTTATATTATCAGTTGCACTATTTGCAATATAAATGATGTTAATACACTGTGATCTTTGGCATCTCATTTGAAAGTTATCCATTAGGAGATCAGAATTTGTTATCAGGCACTCTGGAAAGAAAGTTTAATTAGGGATTCTGTAATTAATGTGCAGATAACATGGAGAAAAACAACTACACTATTTATGACTGATACAGGGTTCTAAATAAGAAAACATTTAAATGTACAATTTTAACTACAGATAAATCAACATGTTATTTATACAAATTAAAACATTGCAATTCATTTTGACAAATTTATTTACATTTTTATTAATTTTAGAAGTTAATTTTAAAGTCTCCCAGAGTTATAATGGATGGCAAAACTGCTCACTACATCATTCGGCAATAACATCAAGAGAGCAAAAGAAAATTTTCATTGATGTAGTAGCAATTTCTGAGTTATGCTCTTTTGCTGTTCAATCTTTTTCTGATAGGAAAGTGATTTACGTAGTAACAATTAAGTTATTCTAAGTTATTTTGCTTCTCTATGCAGAAGTTCTTAAACATCAATTAAAAATGGAGTTTCTCTTTCCCACATACAGAGCAAATTAAAAATATTAGATTTGGCTGGGGGTAGGACAGAGAAGGGAGTGCAAACCTAGGTGATAATCTCTATTTCTTGTCATGGATAAATTAAGTTGCTCATCTCATAAACAGAGAATGGCTGGTCATCACTCTGCTTGTGGTAGAAGCTAAGTTACTGCCTTTTCATCTCATGTTTTTTTTTATTTTTCTTTCCTTCATTTATTAAATGGTATCTATTTAGACTCATGAATTTTCTTGATTTTGCTTTTCCTATTCTCTTCCCTGACCCAGGGAAGCAGAGGGAGAAGCAAGCAAGTGGCCATGTAGGTACTCAGGCTGCTGACTGGGGTCAACCAACCACACTCCTACACCTCTCTGTATGGGCATACAGATATACTTCAATTCTTTATTCTCCAGATTTAACAATTTTTGGCCTGCATATGGAATAGGATGCACAAGCTCATACACCTAATTTAGCAAAGACAGCACTGCAGAAATCACAAAGCTATCTATTATGACTTTCCTAAAAAGCTCTTCAAGGATGCATTGCACCAATCCCACAGAGACTATGGTGTAAAAACACTGTACAGTGACAAAAGCTTTTAGGACAAGGAAAGAAAATAACTATATTCTCCAACTACCTCCTCCTCCCAAATGTTTTTGCATTATACTCGTGTTGCTTAGAGCAATGTGCTATCTTCATACAACCACGACTCATTTGGTGACATAAGATTTTACATGCAGGAGTTTGCATGCAGGAGAAACAACACTGGTACTTCTAACCAGTCTGGATTTCACTGGGTAAGAACAACGACATTTGAGATTATTAATTGATGAATGACATAACATTGCTTTATTCCTCTTGAAAAACCTTTATCATCATTAATAAGGTCTTAGCATTGTATGTAAAGAAGATAATACAGATTCCAAGCCAACTTAAAAGTAAACAGCCCCTTCCTGAAACTCAGCTCTGACGAGCATCAACCCAATTAAAACAAAATTTAAAAATTGAAAAACCTCCTCCTATTCTAACAGGAATTTCACTTTCCAGATAGTCCTTTTGTTGAAAGAATACTTGAGTGCACACATTTCAGAAGCACCATCACTAGAATAAGAGTGACATAACATCAGCTTGAAGTGTCAGCTTCTCAGTGCAATGTATCTAGATGTTTTGCCGAGTATATTTACACAGCAATACTACCAAGCATAATTACAGGAGATATTACAGCCTAGAAGATTAAGAATTGTGGTATATGGCAAATAGGTTTTAGAAGTCTCTGACACAAATACTATTATTAACTTTCCAAGTATTTTTAATACGGGGTAAGCAAGTATAAAATAGTAGAGAAAAGAAAAAAATAGAATACTGATTCTATGCCTTTGTTTGCTCTCTCCATACTATTCGAATTTTACAAAGAGAGAGGAAATTTGTTCTCACATCTGCAGCTTGGTTCATGTCTGACAGTGAGTGAAGCCAAGGAGACATAACTAGCAGTCTTCACTCCTCCCCCTGAACACATATAAGCATATGCATGTTTAAAGAAGTTAGAATTAATGTTGAAGTCCATCTAACCATTCACTGATCAGATAGAACTGCACAGATCTTGTATTAGTTTATGACAACATCATTCAGAGCCCAAACTGAAAAGACTGAAGGCTTCAATGCCGAAGTTTTGTATTGTAACATCAAGATTTATATTGAATCCAAAGAAATCTTTGTACATACATTTCTTTACTATTACTAGCAGAAAGAGATGGGGGAAAAATACCCAAACCCAAAATGGAAGGGGAACCAAGCTGGAAGCTTTCTAAAATATATTTAAAAAGAAAATACTTTGTCATAAAACGGACTTCCCCCATATTAATCAATTACATAATTTCTGGTGGAAATAGATAAGCAAGGGTAAGAAATCTGAATCTGAATTATACTAAAGCCAAACAAATCCAAACAAATCTCTGTATAAATTAAACTAATGGATAAGACAAACCGTAGTTACTACAAAAAGCAACAAGTTATATCCAATTTAAAGCAAGCAACCAAACAAAACTCAGAGGCAGTAAACAAATATGTCCCGTAACTCCATACCACCACAGTGCTCTTTTCCTAGCCACAGCCCCTATCAGCTGCACAGTTTCAAGACACATCTTCAAAGTTCACTCTTATTTTTCCTCAGAGACCCTCTGCTAAATCTTTGTCAAAAATAGAGAGCTTGTTTTCAAGAGTGCATATATAGACCTTACAATTAAATAACTCCTACAAGAGTTCATAAGCAATGAAGAAAAAATAAGCAATATTTCTAGGAGTTGGTTTCTTTACATACTAAAGCACATGTTTATTCATTCAAGTAAGATTTTTCCATATGAACCTGAAGTTAATTAATCTAAGGTGCATATGGCAGTGAAAGCTGAAGAGATAATGAATTGTGCAAAGGTGGATATTCAAGATAAGTAAAGGAAACAAAGCATATTAAACTGAAATATTTCAAAGCTATTTTATTCATCACAGCATGTACTGTTTTTATTTCTTTGGCATTTCTGAAGTGAGTAATTTCTAAAATATCACAAGCTTTTAAAACAGCAGACTTTATAATTTATGTAACTTTTGTTAAAAAATAATTATACAAAGGTAATCATGAACATCATGAAGAAACACCATGACTGTTTTAAGCTATATTGTTTTCATAAAAAAACTTAGCAAAAGAGCAACTTACAGATATAATTCACAAAAACGTTCTATCTTTAGATGTCAAGAGGAGCCACACTTAGATCATAAAATTTACCATCTCTTTTTCAAGAGAAAAGTTGCAGGTGTGGTGTTGTTTTATACACAGGTTGCAGGTGTGGTTTTCTTTATACAAGAAAATTTTCTATAAACCTTCCGTACTCTCACAATTAAAGAAAACCAGAAGCCAGTAACTAGCATGTAACCTATTGAGTTGTTACAATTTAAGTATTTTCATACCTCTTCATACCATTGCTTTTACTTCTACTTTTTCTTTAATTTATTGAAGACAAACTTTTGCTTTTTCTATCCAAGACTTCTTTTCAGTGCTATTTTACTTCTTCCCTCCCCACTCTGCCATCCTGAAGTAGAAACAGCTACAGTGAAGGATTCATTTCTAAGGCAGTCAGCTGGCCTAAGTTCATGCATTTTAAAGAAGCACGGAGAAAGCTAATGAATGCCACTTGTTCCCGTGTCAAAATCCTGATTAAAGAGCCTGGGGAAAAAAAAAAAGCAAGGAAGCCTCAACAAAGTTAGACGAAAGAAGGAAAGCTCTCTCTGATACCCATCTGGAGGAAATAGATTACAAGAAATAAACCGCAAAAGCTCTCTGTTATTTGGAACATGAAGTAGGGAGAGTTTCAAAGGGCGATGGTGCCACTCCACCGCTGCTGCCTTGTTTACTCAATTCCGTGCAGAACATACCATTCAGGGAACCATATCCCAAGTTTACATTCTGAGAATTCACACCCTGGGCTCACTGATATGCCCTTGTAGCTTTGCTAAGTAACCCATGCTCCACTACTTCTCACATTATGTATTAAAAACAACTGCAAAAGAGCCTAAATGTTCTTATAGACATGGTAATTATATAAATGTGAGTACCTACTCAAAGTAATCTCTTGGTAAAATGATGGAGAAAAGGCGTTAGAAATATCTAATCAAAACAGTCAGCCACAAGCACAGGAATGGTGGGTTAAAAGACTATAAGAGATAAAGCTTCACTCTCTTTTAATTCCTTCAAAAAGGTGTAGAGAATATTAATTCAGATCAAATTCCACACTAGTGTCTCGAACTTTTTTTTTTTCTATTAATTAACACATGCAATTATTTCATTATTATCACCCATCAAAGTAAAAGGAACCATATTTGGTGATTCATGTAAAGCTAGCAACCTCTCCTTATTAACAACATTAAAGCCTTCCATGTCTCAGGAGTTAAAGGAACTACTTTCAACTCCGAGTCATTGTGATTGTGCACATATATTGTTGTGGGAATCCAAGAAGGTTGTCTTAACTTTTTTTTCTCCATTTTGGTGGGCAGATACCTAAAATATAACAGTGATGTAAACAGAAAAAAAGACCAAAGTATAACAACTTTCCCATGTTTTTATTCTTTGACAATGAGGGTCTCAACTACAACTAAGAGGAATATAATGGTATTTTCTATAATGCAGTGTTAGTCCTAAATCACTCAGCCTGGATGCTTTATGGTGAAACAGGTAAATGCTATTTAATAATCAAATTGAATTATATACTTTGAAAAACACAGAAACATTATGTCAGAGAAGCTGAGAGGTTTTTGGTTTTTTGGGGTTTTTTTCATTTTAAAGACTAGATGGAGACACAGAATATATTGCTCATAGAAACTCCAGAGTGTACTAACATAAAAAAACAAGAAGAGATCTAAGTCTATCTCTCATCTTCACCTACTCAATCAACTTCTTACAGCTTTTGTTTTCCTTCCTCCCTCTCCACCTTCAAAAGGAGCTGCCCACAGACAGAATTAGTGCAACAAAAATATAATAGAGTCTGTAAATTGAGGCTGAGCATGAAAGCTGTTGAAGGGTAAATCAAAGACACACAAATTATCTTAAACATGATGTATTGTATACTGTTATTTATTTTAACATTTATTTGTATTTCCTTCAGAATTATTTGCTATTATCTGCTGTGAGCTGCAAAAAGCTAAGTTCACAAAAATTTCAGCTTTTTCTGAGATATCATGTAAACTGGTACTGATCAACTTACTAAGTACATATTCAAACTGTCTACTTTAGTCATGAAGTCAAGACACTTTTATACCTAACAAGTAGTTACCCGCATTTTACAGTGACTAAATTAGGCATCAATGTTTCTATAGAAAGCTTTTTATTCTTCTAGGATAGAACCAGGAGCTCCTGAACACTCAGAGTCTTAGTGCACCTATTTCATTGATTGCACCTTGAATCTTGAAGGGCAATTCAGTTCTCTCACATACATGAAGTGGAAAGTTATTGAAAATCAATATAAAGGACACACTAAGCATAGGTGTTCATCTTAAAAATTACTGACTCAGGGTTTCAGAGAGCATTAGATCTTACTCTGAGACTTCTGCAGAATAACTTAGTGATTAAAGTCCAGAAGAAGACAACTGGTGTTTCTTGGAGACTTAGAGATTTGCCTCAGGGAATCTGAATGCACACTCATTGTTTCCCAGATGAGTACACTAACTACTGGACAAGATACAACAGTTCCATGGATTAATTATTTTACACTTCTATTGAAGATAGGTCAAGACTAGACAAAGCTTTTCAAGACTGATGACAGTAGATACAAGAAAAGTAAAAGCAAGCTTAACTTTCATAGCCCTGTTTATAGAAAATCTGAATAAAGTAGATGAATTGTAGTAAGCCAGAAATGAACATTCATAAATAGTAAACTTTGCACTCAACTGAACACAGCAGTGCATGAAGTATGACATACAGACACCTAGAAATTTGTCTAGACAATTCTAATGTGGCTCTGGCAGGCAAATGCCTTCCCCAACCAGGAACTGTTCCTGAATAAGAGCTTCTCAAACTTCTGAGAAAAAAAAAAAAGACATTTCTGATTACTAATTTCAGACACCAGAAGATATTACATGGTCCTTCAAGAACACACAATCTGAATATCTGAGTATCTGAGTATCAGCTACCTTAATCAGGAAACATACAGACTGATATTGTGTCTAGGTGAAAAGATGTGTCACCTCTTTGGCCTTCTGCTGCACTGATTTGCTGAAAATGATTCAAGGCAGTTACAATGCCATAGAGTACTACTGGTTTAAGCCTTTTCAGTCCACAGGCCTAATTAGTTATCCAATAAAACTGGATTGGATTTTTTAGCATTTTTTTAAAAAAAGTATCTTCCTTTTGACATGTGCCCATTTTTCTTTCCTCAGCTGTCTGCAGTCCAACAGAGGCAGCATTTTACCACCAAGAGTAGTAGGAATCAGTCCTTTTTGTATCACAGAGTTCATGTGCAACTTAACCAAGTGTTTGAGTTAAAAACAGCATTTTCCCACTTAATTATGTTGCGTATAAACAATGTTTACGAAGACAAAAAGGTGTTCATGCCCACAGAAATTATGTGTATGATCCCATGCTGCAACAGGAAGAGTATTCCAAAGCTGCCTGCCTTTTTAATGTTTTTTGAAATCATCTAGAAGTATGGAATTAGATTTTTTTGAAAGGAAGAGATTTATTGATTTATACTGGATAATTGCATTCTTATATTCAAGTCCATCAGAATGAAACTACTTATGAAATGAGAGATAGAGCAAATTAAATGGGAAATGATCATCATCAGAAAAAATAAAATAAGTTTAGAGAGTGTTTGTAAAAATACCCACCAAAGTTCATTTTAATGAATAACCAATGAATAAAGCAATTATCAAAAGCTAGTGACATAGTCATCATATTTTAGTTTTTTTTATTTAGCTCTCCAAGTGCAGTTCTCCTAACACCTGCATAAACTCTTTATGAACATCAAGAATGTGTCAGTGCATCAGCAGCAGAGGAACAGGAGGTAAGTGGGAAAGCCAGTTGTTATAAATACTGAATGCAGGTGAGAGACATACATAAAGACCTTTTAGCATATAATAAATTCACTAAGATAATGCCTCATTCCTAACATTATAATCAAAGAACACCCACAACTAAAAGTTCCCGGACCATAGTTCAGTCAGATCTACTCAAGGATACCAGGCATATTTAGCAGGAAAAAATGGACTCAGCAAGAGGTACCTATTGTGCTCGGGATGGTGGTGCAAGGCATAGCCACTGTTAATGGCTGTCAGAGTTAAATTCAGGCTACAACAGCAATACACTTAATCAAACAGCTTCATTCAGATACAGTTACATGAGCCGGTGAAAATTTTGGAGATAAATATCTGAGGCAATTGACTATTTAAGGTAGAAGGCATATATTAAGGTGGTATGAATGCATTTTTTCAGATGATACTTTTAGAAGAACTTTGTTTATTTTGAGCCTTTAATGACATTTTTAATAAATGGCCTGACTATTATTTATATACATCTTGTAAATCCCTGTTGTCTCTTACTAAACAGAACACACTCATTTAGCTATTCAAAACCTCGACTCTTACTGATAATTTGGAGCAGTTAGCCACCTTACAGGACATCCATCTTTAGCAGAAAGGTATAGAAGCAGAAGAAGGGAGATCAGGAGGATTACCACATTGGAAAATAACTATTGCTTTAAAAGCGGTGGTTGCAAGAACTAGACCTTTAAGACAGACTGGCTTGCTTGTCTTCTTTAAACCAAGTACTCAGAACCACCAGAGAACTCTGGATCTCTAAAAGTAGAATTTTATACAGCATAGAGTAGAACAAGAAAACTTCTGAGAGAAGGTGAAAACTCAAATTATTGCTGGGGCAATAACATGAAAGGTTTTGAAAACAAAGGCTGCCTTCTCCAGCTGTGTCCTTTTGAGATAAATCAATACTTTCAACCCAGCTACTGCCAGAGGCGTTCAACAAACACTACATTTTCCCCATCTAAGTCCCCAAAAGAAAATCTCCTTCTCACTCTAGGACAACCTCAGAGGCTTAGTTTTGGATCTATTCCTTGCTTGTCTCAAAAGTTTCCAAGCCTATACTCCTTGAGACTATTTACTTGGTATATAAAATGAAATTCCAGAAGACCTAAGCGTGGCATATTTGGTTGTGCTATGGAAAGCTCAGACCCTCTCACTCCACAAGAGGATTTGATCCAACACCAAAGACAGCATGCAGCTCAAACCAAACACGCGGCCATTTAAAAGAATGATGAAAAACCCCCACAGGAAGCAGCTAATACCCTTCCCCCCCATACACCATCCTCAAGCCTTGTTAGAACTGTCTGTTACAAGCTCACTGAAACAATGAAAAGTTAGTTTTCCCACCTGTGACTGTGGAGAAGTGCGTTGAAAGCCAATCCATCAGACCAGCTACTGGTGAAATTGATAACATTGACCTGTGGGTAATTACGAGTCGATTGGCGGACCCAGCTCAGCAGAATCTTTTCACTGTTTGTCTGCTGCAGTCCAGCCATTATATTTTTCATTACATCTTTGACCTGCAATAAGAGGCAGAATTTCATCAATGACTGTTGCCTAGATTTAAGTCTTAAAGAAAAACAATGATAGCAGTCAACTCTGAATGCTTAAAGACAAGAGATATTGACTTGTTAGTCACCATTGCTGATGCATTCAATACATTCATCCCTGTGCCACATGAAGTGTTCCATACATGAACAGAGACAGCACAACAAGTTTGTATATCTTATAGGCCTGAGTTCATATAGACTAAGTATTTCTCCTTGTGGTTTTCTTTCCTCTGGAAATATATCCTTAGTTAATATGAAACATTATAGCAAGAGTCAATAAAACTATTAAAAGCATTCTTGTCCCATTGACAGAGTTAAAATCAAGCAAAACAGATGTGCTCAGTGCACAGGAGATAACACTTTTGACTTAAATATGCAAGCTGTATTTGCATACATGCACTGGATGAAAGTTAATTTCATTGCATGCATAAAATTAATATTGTATTTGTTTTTTTTTTTTAATTGATAGCTACTATTTCTGTTTCATTGTAGAAAACTTACTGACCTATAGTTAATATTTTATGAAAATCCGTCAGTTCTGAGAGCTTCTAAAAATATGATTCTATGATAATGGAGTAAATTACATATTTATTAGCAACTTTGTTACCAGTGAAAGGCACGCAACAAAAATTCTGCCCAAATTCTTTTTTCCTGTAAAGTAATTCTTTTTTAATCTTTGCTTTCTCCATACACGTTGTAGCAAATATAAACTTTTTTAAAATACTCCATAAGATACAATTAAACTATAAATTTGCTTATGGTTGCTTTTTCACTTATGCAGTATATCATTTCATTACGATTTTCCACTTGAACTGCTCTGCGGCCAGTATCTGTCAAAGAACAACATTCAGTGCAGGAGATAGTTTATGATAAAGGATGGACAACTTTGAAACTGTAAAAAACATAAGAAGCTATAACTTCAAAGAAATGTCAACAACAAAAAGTTAATTACCTTAATACAACAGAAAAAGAAAAAACCCAGATGCTATATTATTGCTCAGTCTGGTAAGTTTCACAGTAATTAATTCAATCATTTGAATAAGTGAAGATATGAGTTAATAAAATGAATGCATTGTTTTTACATCTCAGATGCTCACTACCCAGAGAGTACCAGTGCCTTTAGTTTTTCTGTTTGAGACCTAGGTATAAAACTAAATTTGTATGTCACTAATTTCTGAGAAGAGAGGAGAAATTGATCCCCTCTATATTTCATGGGACACATTTCTGTCTTTAATCTATGTAATTTGCACTCATGAAAGTCAATATGAAATTCAGATAAGAATAGCAGCATTTCATAGTTACCTCCATTTCTACACTAGAAGACAGGAAATAGAAAGCTTAAGAAAATTAGGAAATACACTATTTAGTTATGCTTCATATGTCTGCGTGGGTATTTTGAGTTTCTCATTAACGTTTTCAGTGTCTACATTATTGAGAGCTGCCAAAGGAGATTCAAGCAAAAAACCAGAGATTTGCTTTCCAGGCAAAATAACTTCACTACTATCAAAACATAATTTTTTTTTTCATGAAACCAAGTGCTAAAAAGAATTAATTTTTTTGAGTTTAGCATCTGTCGTACTAAGTTTAAATGATATGAAAGACTAGAAAATACTGAAAAATACTGAAAAAATACTGAAAAATACTGAAATTATGGTAAGTTTGTAACTTACAGAATAGATCAAGTGTTTGAGTTGACACTAACATAAGAGAAAGGAACAAGTATGAAGAGAGGAAATTAGGCAAAACAGTAAAACAATGGGCTGTCAAGAAGGCAATTATTTAGAAGAATCCAGGTGATAGTTTTCCTTTTGATTTACAGAGACAAAGCCAAAAACTTAGCATTTATTTCTAAATCTGATTAAAAGATTACAAAGTAGCTTCAAATTCTTCTTGTTGAGTTTAATACACTGACAATGGATAAAGATTTACTCTAATTTTCCTGCCTTTCTCCACACCAGTGGAGATTGTTAATTTTTGACTTTTTGTTGTCTCCTAGGGAAAGGCAGGCATTTAAAAAATAACAAAGTAAAAGAGTCTTATCTCTTCCTGAAGACTGAGGTCACTTCCTATTGAAGGACAAATGGTAGAAAACTCTAATTCTATAATTGGTGCTACCTTGTCCTCCTGAGTGCCCTGAGGGCATCAGCCATCCCTTCCCTTACTTTTCCTGGGGGCTGGACTTATACTACAGTAATAAGAAAAGATTCAATTTTGTACAGAAGGGAGGAGAAGGACAACACAGGCAACACCAAGATAACTTCTGAAGCTTCAAACTGCCAAACTGGAAGCTGTGAACAGAATGGGAGAACTGCTGTTCTCACCACAGCGAGCAGTAGCATAAAGCTGTGCGCCCATGCCTGGCCCACGGCTTTTTGTCTATTCACTGGGTAGATAAATTTTCTCTAGGTGATTCTTCTCAGGACTGCAAGATTTTTGAATCAGTAATTGAGAGGATTAGCAAAAGCAAGATTACACCATCAAGCAGAAACTGCACCAGTAACATGCTCTAAATCAACTAGCCTGTGTATTATTACTGGGGTTATTTAGCACACCACCCAAATACAAATAAATATAGTAGTCTTGACAAGTTATCCTAGGTAACAAGACATTTTACCCAACAGTAGACAACTGACAGATAAATTTGGCAGCCCCACAGCCATAAATTAGTCTTTAAAATCAGCTTGTCATGCTTCTATCTGTTTTAATACCAAGAACAATCTGGGATAGGCAAAATGATACCAACACAAAGAACTACCCCTTCTTAAGAAACATACAACCTTGTTTCACTGTAAGTGCTGTCAATATGTAAGGTACTACAAATGTATAAACAAGGCAGAACAATAACAAACATACTCTAGATGGTGCAAATCACAGAATCATAGAATCATTAAGGTCAGAAAAGACCTCTAAGTCCATCAATTCCAACTGTTGAAAAAAAAATTTGGAAAAGAACAAAGACTTTCTTCACAAAGCCATAAATAAGCAAATTCACTTTGAAACATTCCAGTCCATTGAAGGAAATAAGCAGCACACTGACATCTCCTGGATTTTGTTTAGAAAGAGAAAAGCCCACGTAAAAATCTGGCTTTATATACATTTTTTTAATTATTCATCATTATGCAACGGTATTATTATATAATAATGACTTCTTCTTGCGAAGAGGCTTTAGCTACTCTTTAGGAAAGAAACTGGAATTGAATTTGAGTCATATTAGAAGTTTATTTACAAAATTTTGAATAGAAAGAGAAGTCCAGAACATGCAGGTCACTTCCTTTCAGTAATCCATGAATAGAACAAACTGAAAGACAGAGCTTAAAATATAGACTAAACATGGACTGAATCATTATGAATATGCCAAGAAAATGTCACTACTTTGACCATTGCTTTGTAAATAATATTCCCAGACGTTTTGAGATCTATATCATAATGTCCCCTTTCTCTCTTTAGAGAAATGAAGCTAAATGAGCTACATCTGCTTCAATAAATTGTCAGAGTAGCAGTTTTTTAGTGTTCTAAAAATAATTCTTGTTAGGGTAGGTCAGCAGTGAAAAACAACAAATGTGGTTATTTCATTAAAATGTAAAAGTCATTCTTCATAAGATATTAAACAGAAAAGTGACTGTGAAAGCTACATATCCATGTTGGCTTTGTCTATCAATCAGACAGACAAATAGATGTTTGTATTAGATATCCTCTTGCAACATCTGACTGTGAAATTAGAGTCAAAAGAGCTGCTGCTAATGCTCTAAGACCTATTCTATTTCTTAAGATTCTTAATATCCTAGATAATAAATAAACAGATTTCCATAAAACTTGCTGATTTAGGACACTGTTTGCATATCTGTGTTTTCTTTGTAGGTTGTGCCTGGATAATGAGGGTGAAAACGAATAAAGGTAATTCATGGAATAAATGTAATAACGGTAATTCATGGAAAGTAGGCAACAGTGCCACTCACCTGCCAGTGGAGGATTATATTCCAGATCAAACCAAGGGTCAGTTTATGATTTCCATCCACAATGTCTGAGCTTCCAATATTCACCAAATCAACCTAAAAAAAATATTTTTTTTTCATAAGATTAATAGTAAGCATAAGAGGTTGGTATTATTTTCATAGATTTGGTGTTAAACTTTCTTTGTGACGAGGGAGAGGAAGGGATGGGCTAAAGTAAAGCTCTTATTGGGTTTCTTTTAGTAAGCATCCAATTAATATTTTGTAATTGGCACAATTAATAAGCTGGCAAAAAGCAAGCAGTGATCTAAAGTTTCAATTAGTCCAGTTATAGCATGTTGTAAAAACATACAGTTAAAACTAATAGTCAATAATAACAATGCTAAAATCTTCCATATTAAGCCTCTAAAATTACAAATCACGAATCACACCAAAAAAATTCTTGTATTATGCTCCATATTACCTTACATAATATACTTTGTTGAAAGCTACACACACATCTAAAGACTGTAAGAACTTACAAACCCAAGATATTTTCCTACATATCTAGATTGTGATAGAACTTATTTTGCCTTAATTCAATTCTACAATGTATAAGGCAAGGCAGGATATGTTCTGGAATACAAAGAAACCAATGACTGTTATCTAAGCAAGTCTTTTCCATTTTAGTTTGTCCAGTAATACTGTTTTCCATGATTATATTATGCATTTGCAGCTATGTAACATCTCAGAATTTACCAGCCTGGTATATTCTTTCCTCCACATAAGAAATTATCCTTCATCCTCCTCTACTTTTTATGCTATCTAAATAAAAAATACAAATTCAGGTATTTGAATGCAAGACAACACAAATGAAGACCTGTACTTTTGGATAGAAATCATGACTCTTGCATCCTCAGTGTTTCATAGATGCAGTTTTTCACGGTCAGAACAGATACTTATATGGCAAAGCATCCCATTCCTTCACAAATTACAGTCTGCATATCTCTACTGCATTTCTGAAGTTATTTGAAGTTACATTTGCAGAATGACTAACGGTTTTGAACATTCAAAACAAGCCACTTTTTTTTATTCACTTATTCCATTGAATCTATGAATAGATCATTCTTACAAATCACATACAAAGCAGATATTTTGTCAAGTACTCTAAAAATCTCTAAGAACTCCTTTCTTTAAAAATTCATCATTTTGTACTAAAAGCACTTGAGATTAGCAATTCTTTCAACAGTGTCTTGGAACATTTTCCAAGTGGAACTTAGACTTTATATCTTAAATTTCAAATTGGGCCCATGTACCAAGTGACCCACCACACAGCTTATTAGGATATCACCTACATGTTCTACAGGGCAAACCCTCCACCTGTTTTCGGAAACGGCAGCCTGGATACACGGAGGCTACCTCTGTTTTACTAAAACAGGGAAATGCTTCTCTGTTTCCTTCAGAATTGCCTGAGGAAGGGCAAGCCCCTACCTCAACCCTATCAGCTTTCCCTAAGAAAATGAAATAAATCTGTAAAATTAAGGGGACCTGGGGCATATAGCCTCTCCCACTGTAGGGAGGGATCAGGTTTGTGACCACTTGAGGAGCCTGAACATATGTAAGTCTATGGGACCTGATGAGATGCATTCCAGAGTTCTGAGGGAATTGGCTGATGTGGTGGTCAAGACACTCTCCATGATATTTGAAAAGTCATGGCAGTCAGGAGAAGTCCCTGGTGACTGGAAGAAAGGTAACATTGTCCTCATTTTTAAAAAAGGGTGGAAAAGCTGGCCCTGGGCACTACCAACTTGATAGCCTCACTTACTGTGCTTGGGAAGATCACGGAACAGATCCTCCTAGAAGCTATGTCAAAGCACAGGGAGGTGATTAGTGGCAGCCAGCATGGCTTCACCAAGGGCAAGTCCTGTCTGCCCAGCCTACTGGCTTTCTATGATGGGGTAACAACATCAGAGGACATGGGAGAATTAATGGATGTGATCTATCTGGACTTCTGTAAAGCCTTTGACACTGTCCCCCACAACATTTTTCTCTCTAAATTGGAGAGATATGGCTTTGATGGATGGACTGCTCAGTGGAAAAGGAATTGGTTGAATGGTCACATTCAGAGAGTAGTGACCAACAGCTCGATGTCAGATGAAATCTGTGACAAGTGGTGTCCCTCAGAGTTCTGTACTGGGATCAGTGATGTTTAATATCTTCATCAATGACACAGACAGCAAGATCGAGTGCACTCTCAGCAAGTTCGCATATGACACCAAGCTGAGCGGTACAGATGTCACACCAGAAGGATGGGATGTCACCCAGAGGGACCTATACAAGCTGGAGAAGTGGGGCTGTGAGAACATCAAGAGGTTCAACAAGGCCAAGTGCAAGGTTCTACACCTTGGTCGGGGCAATCCCCAGTTTCAATACAGGATGGGGAATGATGTGATTGTGAGCAGCCCTGCACAGAAGGAGTTGGGGGTGCCAGTTGATGAGAAATTCGACATGAATTGGCCACGTGTGCTTGCAGCCCAGAAGGCCAACCGTATCCTTGCCTGCACCAAAAGAAGCATGGCCAGCAGGGCGAGTGAGGTGATTTGCTTGCTCTACTTCACTCTCATGAGACTGCACTTGAAGTATTGTGTCGAGTTCTGGAATCTTCAACATGAGAAGGGTATGGAACTGTTGGAATGGGTCCAGAAGAGGGCTACAAAGATGATCAGAAGGCTGGAGTACCTCCCATATGAGGACAGGCTGAGAGAGTTTGGGTTGTCCAGCCTGGAGAGGAGAAGGCTTTGAAAAGAACTTACAGAGGCCTTCTAGTACCTGGAAGGGGCATACAAGAAAGTTGAGGAAGGACTTTTTACAAAGGCTTGTAGTGATAGGACTAGGGGGAATGGCTATAAAGTTGAAGGGGGAAGATTTAGACTAGACTTTCTTCAAGACGAAGGCGGTGAGTCATGGGAATAGGTTGCCCAGGGAAGTTGTGGATGCACACAACTGGAACTGTTCAAGGCCTGGCTGGAAAGGACTTTAAGCAGCCTGTTCTAGTGGGAGGTGTCCCTGTCCATGGCAGGGGGGTTGGAACTAGATGATCATTAAGGTCCCTTCCAACTCAATCCATTCTATGATTCTATGAAATGGATTTACTGGAAGCAGCAGCACCCAAATGAATGCAAAGACTTAGACCAAAAATGGCACATACTAGCAGAAAAATCTAGATTAGTCACAGGCTTTGAATAGCTTTAGAACTATTGATTATGCATTCCTGAAGTCCTAAAGAAATCACTCTTGAGATAATTTTGAATGCTGAAGAAACAATTACAGAGGAAGACTTTTTGGCTTTATACTAGTTTGATATAGTGTGTATATATCTACATTATACTAACCTTTATATTGTGTATAGCTTATAAGAGTTTCATTACACAAATATGATGGCCATTGGATGGCCATTTTGTTTTCCAAAAGAATGTTTTCTCTTGTATATTCTTCAACTGGAATATTCTCTGTTTCCTTTCTATATCTGAAAGGGTCTACTGTTTTCTGGAAACTGAATGAAAAACACACTAATGGATTTAGCTGACATGTAGTGCATAAGTACTTTTAAAAGCATGCACTATGAAAACTTAGAATCATAGAATCAATAGGTTGGAAAGGACCCACTGGATCATCGAGTCCAACTATTCCTAACACTCCCTAAACCATGCCCCTCAGCACCTCATCCACCCGTCCCTTAAACACCTCCGGGGAAGGTGATTCAACCACCCCCCTGCGCAGCCTGTTCCAGTGAAACTTGTATATGTAATCAAAATCTTGTACACTGTGAAATAATGTATCGCTGATTTTATTCAACAATATCAAATATTGGAAGAATTAGAAGCTTATTCTATTGATTTATATGAAATTTAAGTTAAAAAAAAGAAAAATCAAGCTGGAGGTCTTTATGCCAGTCTGATAAGGTCACTTTCATTTATGCAAAAATCTTCAGATGGATAAGCATTACCTTACATTTATAAAATTGAGAACTTTATTCAGCAACTGAACTGAAGCATGTTTAGTGACCTACTGCAGCTATCAAGAAACCAAACATAATATGCAGCACAGAATACATTATCACTGTTCCATCACATCTTTGAATTTATTCTTGAGGAGGAGAAAGGATATAATTCGTTGGCTAGTGAAAATGTCTGTTAAAGTTATAGGTCCATTAGAATTTTGCATGAGGAAAATATTATGGGAATATTTACTCAAAAAGGTTGCACAGGATACTGGCTTGAAAAGTCAATCTTGACAAAGTAGAATGAAAAGTGCTTTTGATATTATTCCTTTCCTTACTATTATGAACCATAAGGAACAGACACCAATGAAAATTTACCAAAAAGATTTCGCGTAGAAAAATCCTCAGGTTTTCAGACTTCATAATTGTCAGAGAGTAGATATTTTGATAGGTTGCACCTTCTAATCAGCTATGGATGGCTTCTTGCAATTAACTTTTTAAAGTGTATTTGATACACCATACTTTACCATCAAACTGTGCATGTTGATCTTTCTACGGAAAGCATCTGTTATAGATATCCTATTTGCTGGCATATTTTAAACTCTTAGAAATACATTCCATCTTCATGATGAATGACAAAATATCCAAGTCACATTAATAAAACTGTTTTGACTCCAGTAATTGTATACCATAGGCCAGATTCTAAGTCAACCCTTACAAAGCATTAAGTATGCTATCCTTAGGATGCTCTGACCCTGTCCAGCTAATTACTTACATTATTTCTCTGCAAAACCTGCAGTGCTTTGTTGACATTGTTCAGTGCATGAACTCTTGTAGAGCCCTTTTCTTTTGCCTACGAAGAAAATAAAACAAATTTGCTTAAAATCAGAAAATAGAGAACACTATAAGTAATTCAAATCGTATATTACACCTGTCATTTTCTACTTCACAAATTCATGACAACAGGAAGAATATTATCGTATATTGTGCACATGCAGCTTCAGCTTCCCAATATGAAATAAAGGTAATTGTGAAACTATGTGAATCCACAGTTGGGAGATAATTTGGTACCTGGATTTTTTTTTTCAGTCAATGAATCATTCACATTTATATAAAATCAGATAATTCCAGATTGGTTTTATTATAATTAAATTATGGCAAAATTTAGGAACATTACTATGACACCAAACAGATAAGTGTCAGTTTGTTTAGTATTTATTTACAAATACTCTCTCTGGATTTTGATTCTCAAACTCCCAGTCTGCTTCACTATTCATGTATAAGAAATTTTCAGACAGATCCCAAGCTCACAAAATTCAAGCAGGAATACAAGAGAGGATGTTCAAAGATACATGTGATGTGTGGCTCCATAATTTCCAGGTTGGTAAGAGCAAGCTATTCTCTCTTTTCAGACATGTACTACCTCCAACATACAGACTGTATGTATGAAATTTATTAGCAAAACATTAGAAGTCTACATAATAAATCGTACTCCTTGTATTTGCCACAAACATCTACTGATAAATAATTTCTCAATTCCAACTAAAATCTAAATATCTAAATGAAACTTATCTCAGTCTTTTTTCTCTATGCCCCACTTCCTTAATAAGCATATACAACAAAGTAGAACATTTTCATTTCAAATATACACACAGCAAAGGGTCACTGTCCAATATAACTGTCAATCCCAATGTTTCTTTGATTTCAAATGAAAGTCAAAAATATTCAGACCCCTAAGAAATAGTTTCTGCAGGCCCTCATCAATGATGGAAATTAATGAACACTCTCTACTACAACTATCACAACATGAATACTTCAATGAGCACTAAATGTGTTAATATACACATACAAGTTTTTGGCCTGTAAGGCATTCCAGGAGCTCCAGAAGTCTTCGTCCATCTCGAAAATCATTAAAAAGATCTTCAATATAACGTCTTCCAAACTGAAATGAAAGAATGGCTTCAGTTAGTACAAACACTCAAAACCAAAACCAAAAACGAAGAATAAATTTGGTAAAATAAGACTGGAAAGCTGTAAAAGCCACTGTTTTGTAAAGTGGTGTATTCCACCTGTGTAAATATACTGTGTTAATTAAATAATGAATATGAAATATATGACAGGAATATACACCTAACAGGATTCTTTTGCATACATCTGCTTTTAACAGAGTTCTGCTGCATAGATAGAGAGATTGGTGTCTAGCAAGAGAGATTGGTGCCTAGCTTATTTCAAGTCTTTTTCTTATGGTGAGGAATGTACATCCTTTATTCCCTCTTAAAATTTTATTATTGATATAATCTGAGAGAAATTGCTGCAGATCCAATAATTTATAACTTGTGTACATACCATTAATTCAAACAATTAAGCCAGAACTGAATCTTAATGAAAATAGAACACAACTGGCCTCAGCAATTCTGGTGCAATTCAGGAGAAAAATAGGAAAAAACATTTGCCAAATGAAAAATAAAAAAAACCAAACAACAAAAAAGCCAAACACTGAGAGCTACTAAGTTAAGTGCCTTGTAGTCACTCTTTCATGTGGCAGAAAAAAAACTCGGAATTACACAGAGAGAGATAAGCCTCAGAAACATTTCTATGTTAATATTGTTTAAGAAACATTTCTACATTAATAGGTCATACTTGGAACTGTACTTAATCACGGCCTCGTTGCAGTAAGTGGCTAGAAGACAGAATTTTGTATATAGCATCGTGCAAGATGAAAGGAAATACATGGTAAAAGATCATTTTTGCTTTCTAAAATTCAAGTCAAGGCCCTGATGAGATGATTTGACTAAATAATTAATCTTTAAATATATAGAAATATAATTTTGTATAGTTTGGTCACTGTGCAACATTTTTGTGCACCTACAAATTTTCAAATTTTTGTATGTCTGAGAGCTATTGAGAACCACAATTAAATACACTGATTATTTTGTTCAGTATCAAGTAGATCGACATTTCCACATTATTTTTAATCTGTGAAGTTTCATAGATGCATTGATTGATTTGAGAGAAAGCATCTGTACTTTAATTTGCTAGAATTGACACCATGCTGACCTATACTGCACATCTCCTACTTTTATTACAGAACAATATAAAACTGAGAATCCATATTACACAGAAAATATTTGCATTCCTGTCAGCAGCGTTGTTCTAGTACTTACTGTCATACTCATTAGAGCTAGTTGGGAATTTTATGACAAACACTTTTTGTCAGAAAGTATCAATTCCTTTGGATGGTTTCTTAGTGAGGACAGAATTAAGGACAGTTTCCAGTGCTAGACTAAGTTTTTCCATGATCAATAAATATTTATGTGTATAGCACAAACTTTATTGCTATTGGCTATTCTGGCCTGACTCCCTCCCTCTTCCTTTTTCTCTCACTGCTCTTCTGAGGCAAGAGCTCCCTTTAAACCCATAAGTTTTTTTTGGTAAGGTCTTGCTTCTGTTTCACAGAACAAAGAAATCCAAGACATCAAACATTTTCTACAGCAGTGGGAATCCTTGTTTTCTAACCATTTTCCACACCCTGCACTACTCATTCTAATTAAGATTATTTTTAGTTGACACAAGTGCTGCCACTTGACTACCTAAAATATCTGAAAATATCTGAAAACCAGTACCGAATAGGTTTCTCATACGATTTACTCAGCCTGCTCAACCTCTTGAGTTATCTGTTTAACTAACAAAACTCAGCAACTCTATTTCTTTCTTTGTATTTAGTGTGTAAAACGGTTCTGATAAAATATTTTAATTTATGGTATGAACAGTCGTGTTGTTATGGAAGTCAAGGCATGCACAGTATTCCTGAATTTGCCTATTACGTACACTATACTGCACAAATTTTAAATGAAAACATATGACTAAATCAAAGAGACTTTATTTTGTTCCCTAATCTTGCAGAATGAAAGTTGTTTTCGCGGAGGGGAAGCATAAGACCTGTGGACTTCTAAGAGAACTTTTTAAGATTCTTTAGAAACTTGAAGTGATCAATAGATCCATCTGTAACACAACAAGAAAGTTGTGCCTGTAATGTTACTGAATAACCCTGGGAATATGAGCACAATGACATTTTGATAAGAGGATATAATTATATTGCTTCATGTCATAAGGGAAAAATAGAACTAGCCTTCATAACTGACTGTGTGCCTGTCTGTCTTCCTTTTCTCAGCATTTAAGTTAGTCAGAAAGTTGAGATTGAAATCCATCTAGGACAGCCAAAAATTCTGCTTGACAAAATGCTAAATTATTTTTTTTTCAAGCTTTCAAAAAGAAAATATAGACACAGCATGGCAACATCCCAGAAGGACATATTAATTACAGATGTATTATAAGTAAACCTCAAGACAAAAGTTAACAATCGATTTATTAGGGTCTTGGAAGTATACCTTACATGATTCAGCAACTAAAAATACCTTAAGTCACTCTATACTACTGCCACATATATCATCCTTAACCTGAAGAAGGCTGCTATTTTTCTGGCAACCAGGCAATTAAGTCTTCTTTCTCAAATACATTGAATATCTTCACTTGATCAGCATTGCAGTAGGTCTGCAGAAACAACGAGCTTGAAGATGTGTCAAAGAAATTCATTGTGTCACTGAAAAGTGTATGTTAAGTTGTATAAAGCTTTGAAAAAACAAGCATAGCAAGGCAAAGGCTTGCCAAAACAAATGACTGATCCTTTATTATCAATTCTTATTGAAAATAACCTGGTTTAAAACTTTTTTTTAAGGTTGTGACCCATGGCCACTGCCTTTTACCTGCAGAAGAAGGAAAATTTTCAGAAGAATCTCTTGTGCCGTTTGCACGTATGTTGATTTATCACTCCCCTGCACTGCAAACTTATTCAAAACTTAATTTTTAAAAATGCTCAAAGCAGCTGCATGATGAATTGTTGGTTCACACTTAGTTTTTCTTCTTAAAAAACAAAGTGATGGAAAAGATGGGGGAAACAAGACAGTACAGGATAGAGAAAGGAGTGCCGATACCAAATGGGAAGCACAAGGAGACTTTTCATCAGTGCTGTACTAATTTTCCAACTTTGATTGGCAGAAATATGACACTAGAGGTAATTGTATGATATTAATCAATATATAAGCTATCTATAACATTAGTCAGGTATATCAGCAAAGTAATTAACATCTCTTCCTTACTTGTTTATTTCAGGGAAACCAACAATTAAAGGAGGGATATGGGGAACTGGAAGCAGCAATGAAAAGAACAAAGATAAAATATACACCAAATAAAGAAAAAGACAGAATAAGTAAAATTGAAATTAAAAAAATAAAAGAAAAAAGAAGAAAGAAGCAGAAGTTACTTTCTAGAAGTCAAAGAAACAAAAGAAAAATGTAAAATAGGAATTTGTTAGAAATTTAATGACCAGAAAGACTCTAGGGATTTAAGTATACACCAGTTTTACTTATTATTTTAACCTACTGTCTTCATGTTAAATAAAGGTCAAAACACAGACAATCTCCTTGGCTTAGCAGATACAACTGTTGGCTGCAACAGCTGATCTTTATATAACATAAGTGGACCTGAAGGAAATCCGAGGGTTTTATTTCAAAATAAAATAATCAGAAAATGTGATACAGGAAGGAAAATAAGATTCCTGGTTTATCATGGATGAAATTAATCCTCCATCTTACACAAGGACTGAGGAAAGGAATTCACAGAATACATTTCTGTGGAAAAAACCCTACACTACCATGGTCAGGTACAGAAACACAGATCTTAGAAGATTTATAAGGTAATGTACAATTAACAACTCAGGAAAACAAGGGAACTTGCAGTAGAATCATCTCCCAGGTGTTACAAGTGAATGATGCATACTTAAGAGTGTTCCACATACTAACTCAACTGCAGGTACACATTCTAGAATACTCATAGAAGTAATTAAACTAAAGTAATATATGAAGCATATTAATTTTCCAAACTCAGACAGAAACTTGCGCCAATCTTATGCCAAAGAATGTTATCTGAAAATAAAAAAAAAATCATATGTGAAAAAAAGAAAAAAGAAAATCAGGAGACAGACTGAAAATAAGAGCTGATAGATAATTGTACTAGCAAGCTTTTTGGTGTGAATATATTTAGAAATCTTAGAACATCAAGCTCCATCATACTCATCTCACTACTGAGTACTTTCATTGTCATTTCTGTGTTGTTCTTTTAAAGGAGTCTATATTAGCCCTCATTCTGTCTATTTAAATTTAACAAATAAATGCTATCAAACAAGTAAATGACTTAATCAGCTCCTTCATCAGATACATTATGGAAGAAGTTAATATTGTGGGAAGTATTACATGAAAACATGGTATTCCATGAAAAGCATTTTGTTCAGAGCTACATGAAAGCTAGTAATTGTGAAAGCAATACAAAGAAGAACATCAATCAATTGAAAAATACCATGTCCAAAGAAGGCACAAAGAAATCGGTTCATGAATATTGCCTCTCCTATTGCCTAATGCTCAAAAACTATGAGTCAAAGCTCCAAAAATTCCAATGAGCATAAAACATCATTACGTTTTAGAATAAATGAGCACAGGCAAATCCTACAAAAAGGGAAAATAGAGCAAAGGGAAAGAAAATAGGAAGGGGAAGGGGCTCTGAAGGGAGACGAATAGAAAAGAGGGGAAAAGGATGAAAACTAAGTCATAACTAAATTTACTTCTACAAGCACAAAGGGTAGGAATGCACTTCTGAGATTCATAAACACACAAAATTTCAAATAATGAGTCCATCAAAATACATGATGACAGAATACAGTAACATGGCTATTATTCTTTAATATGTAGATAAATATGTTTTCTTTTTTATAAAAATGCCATGTGATGGATGCTTTTTCCCATTTTTTTTTCAGAAACATTATAAAGGGTAAAAACTTGGCTGAGGAAAAGATCTTAGACTTTTCATTTCCTTTCGCAGACAAGTACGTATGTAGATTACACTTTTAATTTGAAGACGGACTAGACAGTAATATTATTACAGAAAGACAAGTTGGTTGGTATTTCTTATGCATTTTACAGTATTATTGGCTTATTATTATCACTTAGTCTGGGGAATCTAGCATCCAAAACTATCAACAGATGGAGAGAGACAGAAAATAATTTAAAGGAGAAAAGGCACTCTGAAGACATAGAATTCAATATTACGCATGACACTAGACAGAAGGTTTAAAGTTATATTAGGCATAAATAGGAAGAATCAGCTTAGAATAAAAGTAGAGAACACAGAATTTCTTCAGACTGCTGGGACAGGTAAGTAACTGAGACCAGAGCTTGGGACAAGTGTTGTGCCCCTAGAACAGGTAGGAAACCCAGAATGCAGAGCCTGCAAAGCAGCTCTAGTGCAGACCAGTTGTGCTCCCAGCGTGCAGAGCTGTGGAACAAAGAGCCAGAGGTGCCCTACAGTTTGGCAGGGACCTCAGGCTGCTGATTGATAACAGGAAAAGACAAGATGCAATCCAGAAAGGCAAAAGGACATAAGCCATAAGTCTTTGCATAAATTTTCAAGTAATTGCCTCAAGGTCACTGTGAATCTGTAAACTTTGCTGAACAGATGTCAGTAAGAAAGAAATAAAAACTTGGTTAGCTTACAGGTGTTACAATTAATAAGACTAAAGTCTTACTAAGGACTAAATCAGCCTTTTCTTGCAGTGAAAATATTTGAAGCTTCTCTCTGTGAAACAATAAAGACAAGCCACCGAGCTGATCTCAACAAATCTTTTAAGTCAGTTTTAATAAAAGAGGGATTAATCATACTTGCTTTCTTGCTTTTACTCAGCTAAATGTATTAAAGGTTGGATTTCTCTACCCAGCATCCTCATTTACAGTTTGTTCAGTTGTGCTGGGAAGTTGTATGAAAGTGACTGACGTTTTCTTTCATCGATACTGGATTACTATTATAGCAGCAAAAGATATTGCCCAGTCATGAGGGAAGAAAGGTGCACCGGGCATAGCTTAATAAGGCCATAGCTTTACTGACTCATGGGAAGCACTGAGCAATAACTTAAGTCACAAAAGCCATCCTTTCTCCCTTCATCCTTTTTCCTGTTAGAACATGGGGAACCCATTCTGCTGCAAGTGAAACTCTACACTGACCAGTTGGAAGTCAGACACTGCACAAGCAGTTTCCTTCTCTAGTCAGGGCTCCAGTCTCTTTCCCAGCCTTTGTAGTAGAAACCTTTTTGTGCAGTCTAACATCAGCTTTCAAGGAATTACACAGAGGAGTAACTGACAAATACCAATAGTTTAAAAAATTGCTACTACTGACCATCTGAGAGAAAGGTATAAAATCCTTC
This sequence comes from Cuculus canorus, assembly GCF_017976375.1. Taxonomy (NCBI): domain Eukaryota; kingdom Metazoa; phylum Chordata; class Aves; order Cuculiformes; family Cuculidae; genus Cuculus; species Cuculus canorus. Next base: position 86,885,246 of record NC_071401.1, read on the forward strand.
TCTAAAGGTGCCATGTTCTTCTCACAGAAAAAGAACCAAACATTACCACACATTTCAAGAACGCCCAACTCTATCCTTAAAGACGGATCTAGGGGCAAGTCTTACCAATTGACTGAAGGAAGTTCACATTTTGGGGACAGGATACATACTGCCAGTGCATGAGCTGGTTTCATATCCAGAGCCTGATGTTCAGGTAATGCAATCAGAGCCTCCCGGCACTTCTATTCATTTCTTATAAAATGATATTTTCCCCGAAGTGCAAGGAGTCACTCCAGTTTTCTAGTGCCATTAGAGAGAAGAAAACTTATACAACCCTAAATTTCTGAAGAATATCTTGTTATTTCCATTTTAAAATAAATCAGAAAATCTCACAGCACAGGCTGCACGTATTCAGAACAGAAATATGAATGTATTGACAGACACTATTATGTTAGTGTAGCTGCCACTGTTTTTCTTAGCTCACAGAAATTTGTATCTAAATTAAATGCAAATCAAAGAATGAGCAAATAATTTTTTTACAGTAACTCATACCTCACCTTTGGTTTACCATCACCTAGTGCTTACCCAAGAAGGACAGAGAGGTGTAGAAAGTTCTAACATCAAAGAAGTAGGAGACCTAATCAACGACTGAAGAGCAGTCTCAACATAGTCTCCAATTATTGCAAAGACTCTACAGATAATCTATTTTATCACCTCAGTACACTTAATCATACTTATTTGAAGCCTGCACATGAGGCCTTCTGAGACCAAATAAGCAAAAATACTTTCTTTGTAGAGTCTTCTAATTTACCTTTCCATTGCTGAATTTTACTGTAAGATTAATTACATGATAATTAAAATATTGGAATTTTCATCATGCATAACAGAACCTCCTAAATTTATGTAGAAATGCTCCCCATCTTAGAGATCACTGAAACTCATGAAGTTGAATTATTTTCTCTGCTCTGAAAGCAAAGGGAATCTATTATTTATTAATTAGACACATAGCCTATTAAAAGCCAAAGGCAAAATAGTTATTATCTCTCCTATTTTCATATAAAATTTCTTTAAAAGGTTTATTCAATACCACTGGAATTCACTTTAGACATTCTATCTTATCTATTAATGACAATTGAAAATTAGTAGTAGTTGAGAAAGAATGCTTTCTGAAATTCTGAAATTTGCCTAGTGTCTTCGTCCCCCAGAACACTCCTTTTACAAGGTTCCACAAAGGCAACAACAACTGAAACACATTAGAGTCTTGGATTTTCCAATGAACAGGAATAACCAGTAACAGCTAAAGAAGTTCCAGAAGGCAAAGATAAAAGACAGTCTATTGGAGTTCCTCACATGCGCTGCAGATCTTACTCTCTTCCAAAACTAGCATCAGTTTCTGAAACTGACAAAAGAGTATTTGCAAAGATATCCTTAAATGCATAAATCAAGCAAGTGTAAGATGAAAGACATGAGACAATTCTATTTTACAATTCAGTCCAACAATTTACTGAAAGAAAAGGAGTCTATGTTTTGACATGAAGGAGTCTAAGGAAAAAAAAAAAAGAAAAGAAAAGAAGAATTTTAAACAAAAAAGGATAATTCTGGGCAACATCACGTACTGCAGACAGCAGTAGCCATGGAATTCCCCAAACTTTAATTGCCCTACACAAAGAGAAACGTCTGCAATACGGGCATCCTCTTTGGCTTGCCTGGGTGAGGTTTCCAACAGCTGGATTTGAACACCCTGCAGAGATACACAGCATTTCTGCATGGATTAATACAAAGCAGGACGCTAAGTGTGACTCAGTAGACTCTTCAAAGAATTACTGGGCTTTTGGGAAGTAGCTATGCAAATGTCAGCAAAATGTGTATGGACATAGAATCATAGAATCACTAAGTTGGAAAAGGCCTTTGAAATCACAAAGGACACCGTACCTGTCCACTACTAAATCATCTTCCTAAGCACTTCATATACACATCTTTTGAATACCGCCATGGATGGTGACCCAACGACCTCTCTGGGCAGCTTGTTCCACTGCTTGATAACCCTCCTGGTGAAGAAATTTTTCCTAATGTCCAATCTGAACCTCCCGTAGCATAGTTTGCAGCCATTCCCTCTCATCCTACCACCTATCATTTTGGTGAAGACACCAGCACTCAGCTTTTTAAAACTCCCTTTCAGGTAGCTGGAGACAGCAATAAGGTCTCCCCCCAGCTTGCTCTTCACTAGGCTAAATAGCCCCAGTTCCCCCAGCTGCTCCTCGTAACACTTGTTCTTTAGCCCTTTTACCACCTTTGTTGCTCTTCCCTCTTCACTCCAAGACCTCAATGTCTTGTAGTGAGGAGCCCAAAACTGAACACAGTATTGGAGATGTGGCCTCACCAGTGCTGACTACAGGAGCAGAATCTTGATGTATGTAACACTGAGAGAAAACAGGCGACAATATGCATGGATTTATACAGTTCACGAAGTTTAACCTCAACTGCTCCTACGTATGCTAATCAGATACTGTTTCCAATTGACATCAGCACTAATTAGAAAGTGTTATTTACTGTAGAGTGTAGGCTTGCTCAGGCAATTGCCTGACAATTATTCTTTGAATGCCGGAACTTAAACCAAAAAATGTAAAAAATGTCTGAGTAATGGTGGTTTTGTTTACTGTCACACAGTGTTAAATCAATGAGGACTATAATGAGCTTTTATTCAGATACTCAGAAAAAAAACAACTTTTTCACTGAAGTCAGTTATTGCTTCCAAAACTTGCTATTGCTTTCAAAGCTAGGAAACATTTCATACAAGTTACAGGAAATGTAAGTATTTTGCTCCTACTAAATGATTAAAGGCAAAAGAGTGATAAACATTGTGTTCTGCGAACAAATATCACCTTCAGATTTTCATTTTTGCATGAACAGAAACAAATGTTGTGCAGATTCTGAAAGTATTTACAGCAGTTTTAATAATTTTGAGTACGCTGATGCTTCCACTTCAAAGTTCTTTTATATGAGGATAGATATTTTAACAGTGCCTGTTGCTATAGGACAGGGGTAATAGTTTTAAACTAAAAGAAGGCAGATTCAGAGTAGATATAAAGAAGAACTTCTTTACAATGAGGATGGTGAAAGACTGGAACACGTTGCCCAGAGAGGCAGTAGATGCCCCCTTCCTGGAAATATTCAAATTCAGGTTGGATGGGTCTCTGAGCAACCTAATCTAACTGAAGATGTCTTTGCTTTCTGCAGGGTTTTGGACTAGATGGCTTTTAAAGGTCCCTTCCAACCCAAACCTGATTCTATAGCACTGGAACAACCTGAACAAAAGTGTCATCCTCGAGGGAGCTCTGCTATGACAGTCCAAGACGAAACATTCAGCATGCTACACAGACTGAAAATAGTTTGAAATCCCACAAGTATGCTTTTCACTGAAACTCAAACTTCCTCACTTCACTGAACTTTCATGTGCTGTAGTTCTATATAAATTTTGTAAAAATCTGTACAGAAATATTTAAAACAGACATCATAGTATTTTCCAGTTCTATTCAAAACAATATAAATCTATGTAACAACAAATCAGAATTTCTAGAATGCATAAAATATTACTTAAATACAATAATTAGAAGAGGAAAATGAGATTATATAGAAAGTTGCAGAATAAACATGAATGTTTCCTGTCTTAAAGACATGTTAATGTCCTTCTAATTAGCTGAAATAAATGTACAACAAACTGAAAAGATATCAGTAATCAAGTATGCATTGTAAAATGTAAGAGGTGTTTTGACTAATAGCTTGCTATTCATTCAAAGGGTTGCTCTCTATTGTACATTTCTTGGTTCACAGACATTTCAGAAAAACTGTGTCTACAGAGCTCCAGTAAAAACTGGTTTTGAGTTGACTGTAAATAATTTTAAACATGCACATTTAAATGCATGGGAACCAAACATTGTGCAATAATCTACCTTAGGTTAATTAAATCCTCCTTAGAAGGACTACAGCATTTATGATCAAAGGTCACAGTTTTCAAGACGGAATGGTCCATATGTGCTGCCTCGGCTGAAAAATGATGCTGGGTATACTTCTACCTGTTTGGCTATGAGAGTATATAGTGCTCCAAACTCTTGGAGTATCTTCCTTTACAGAGTGAATTATAATGTGGAGACCTCCTTAATGTCCATGTGGTTTCACATCCATACAGAAAGTATGCTAAGATTAATTTCATTGAGAGGGGAAAAAGGATAACTAAGCACTGTGAGAGAACAGAATTACTGTTCTGAAACACTATGGAAATCTTACGCCCTAGGTTAAAATAGTAACTGTGTTTAAACTAGAGTCTTGGGGACTAAGGGATGTGTCAGTAATGTTAAAGTGAGATTCTGCTCCTGCAAAAGTGACCATAAGATCCTGAGAAAAGTGAATAGGACAAATAGAAGAACTATGGTGCTGGTCTTGAGGAATGCGAAGTTAGTCTTGTTCAGGGATTCCTGGAGATATTCAAGACTCGAGTGGACAAGGTACTAAGGAACCTGATCTAATTTGAACCTGTATTGAGCTCCAGAGGTCCCTTCTAACCACAACTATTCCATGATTTTATGATCTTTTTTGACAAAATTATTTTAAGTCAGTGCTGCATGCTGCCTATAAAATAAATCAAGTTCCTAACTCCCACTTGGTGGGAACACATTTCTTGGAGCAAGACAGCTAATGCATCATACAGCAAATAATTTTTTTAAATAAAAATTGTATTAAAGTGTCAGTTTCACCTGAAAAATTGTTACCAGCCTGGATCTTGGGGCTGGAATATTTCAGATTTATGATGAAAGAAGTAATACAAAGGTCCTCCTACATGCTAAACATCAGTCTGCAAATAACTTACAAAATTTTACATGGATAAATAATTGATATGGTCACACTGGAGTAAGTTAAAAGAAGAAAACAATTATTTTAGGTCTGTTCTCAAATAGGTGATTAATAAAGTGGGGCTAAGAAGGAGCAATAAACATGCCTGAGGACTCCTAAGAAAATCTTAAATATAAAGAGATGTATCTAAGACCCTCTGGTTTCACATTCTGCGTAAGAACTATTCCTACAAACTCAAAATCAAATGCTACTTAATAACAACACTAATTTTAAAAGATTTTTAGTTTTATTCCTCTTATATGTGTTACATTAGTCTGCCTCCAAGCTACAAACCAGTAAATTATATTAATGAATAATTGAAAAAGATTTCTATTTCGTCATAAATCAAATCACTCTTTTGTAGGTAGACTACACTTTGCAACAAATTGTCTTGAATGACAGCAGAATCCCCAAGACAATGAAAGGCAAATGGCAGGGACAGGTGCACATATCACTCTGACAGATTACGGACTTCATAGTGAGATTTAAAGACTGAGCCAACAGAACAAAGAGCTGGTCAGTCACCATTCTACAAGAGAAAAAGTGAGTAGTTCGGGGCTGTAGTATTTTTAAAAGATCTGTGCAGTCATAAGCGACTTCATGAGCAAACTAGTGTTTAATCACACGTTGCTTCATGCACTAAAAGAAACCGGGCAGGCTTGGGGATGAAGCTAGCAGGTGGCAGCCGCAGCAGAAACAGGACATGCTTCTTCACCCGGTACTTAGGAAAACTGTGGAAGCTTTTGCCAACAGAAGGCTGCAGATGGTAAAACTGACCTGAATTTAAGGAATTACTAAGCAAGTTCACAAAAGAGAAATTCGCTTGAGGTTATTAAGCCCTAAAAGCCATTTGGGGACTGGAAGGTCCTTGAGTTGCAAAGGTTGGAGACTGAAAGGTTAAAGGAAAAAACAAATGCTGATATGTTTGCTCTGCTTATATATTTTCCTTGATCTTCTGCTTTTGGACACTGCTGGAGATTGGATACTCAGCTCCATGACCTTTGTTTGTAGTATAGGGCTTTTCTATATTTGTAAAGGACTTTTTCTGTGTTTGTAAACTAAACCTGCAGCTGTCTGTAGTTTTTAGCTATGGGGCCTGACCTGGTTTTGGCATGACATAACTTACTTCCATGTCCTTACAACTGCCCTCTAGGATTTCACATTTAGGGACCATATGAAGTGTATCCAATATATATATTCTAGCGGCCCAGCAAAATCCATCTTCTATAGTGCATTCACTTTGACAAATATCTACCCTGTCAGAACTTCTAATGTTATCACATTCTTTTATAATTTATCAACAGCTTGTCCAAGAAAAAGAAGTAAGAAAAATAAAAATCTTATTTGAAGATTTTTAAACATCAGCAGTTTTCAAATAGGTAACCAAGTGAAAATAAAGATTTACAGCTAAATCTCCAATAACGTACCATGCTACCTCATTAATAACATCCTAGTTATTTTGCCTGATGGAGCCAAAATTTCAAAATGTATGCAATTTAAGAACATAGTCCTTCTTAAATAAAATAAAATTCATGAGCTTCGCTTACTAAATATGAAACTGTGTAACAAGAAAATCCGAGTATTCCCAAATCTCTCAGAAATTATAAATATGCATATTTACGTAATCACTGGAAAATTCTTTAGTGTCCAGTAAAGCTCTGTGCCAACCTCCTTTTGACAGCAGGATCTTAAAAGTTGAGGTATTAAGTAGCTTAAAAGTATAAACAGAGAAAGCCCTAAATTGACTATGTAATCTCTCCCATCCAGAAATTACCTCAAATATGATGATATCTGAACATCTGTTCCATTCAGTAATTACTAAGAGAAAAGAAGGCTGTGAAAGAGGTTTGTTTCATTCATTGTATGAGTTCTAACAACTTAGTATTACCTATCGTGAGGCTTTGAAGACTATAATTATAAATTCTAAATGTTTGTGCCAATGACTCTTGAAAAGAAACTTCCTCACAGCTAATAATTGGCAATATCAAAGTGCTTCTGAAGACAGCAAGCTCAACACTTTTACACAAAGCACTCTCGTCCTTAAGAAACCACCTACATATCACAATGCTCATCAATCAGTGAAAAAGAAATATATAGCTTGCCAGCACTCTAATTTCTGTAAGAAGGACCAAAATGCAACAGCCAGTCAAAAAGGTGGGAGAAAAAAGGGATCAAGGCAGTTTGAATTGTTTGAAAAATACGACTATTGAGGAAGATCTCTTGGGGGCAGTGTGATACCTTTCTGACAAATCAATCCACTAGCTCTTTACTTACAGATATGGTGCTACAACTTTATATTATACTGACCTTTATTAGTATTAGCATTTGCATCTAAATACTTCAAACACAACAATCATATTTTACTATGCTTAGAACATGAGCAAAGCCCAAACCCTAATTTAGAATAACATGTTCCGCACTGGCTTGCTTTCTTTGATGAATATGTATGTTTCTGAAGGCCAAGTTTGTCTTTATGTTCTTGTCAGCACCAAGAACTCTGTTTGCAGCTAAGAGGCATACTGTGATGACCGTGATGATTGCAAGACAGATGCATCAAGCATCTCATCTCAATAACTGCAGGAAATCAGGATGTTTTCTCTTGAATAGGAACTCACTCCACTTTTAAGTCCCAAGCTTGTATAAAATATCAGTGTGTGAGTCATATTTTTAAACTCAGTCTGCAGCAAGTATTTCGTTCAGATCTGAAGACAACAATACAGTCTCACTTATGTTCCTCTCATATTTTCTACAGAAACTCACATAACATGTAGAAGGTTTAACCCTGCAAAATGCATTACGCTTGTTTAAACCACACAATTTCCTATACAGGAAAAGTTGTACTTGTCTTCAGAATCAGAAACTCTAACAAATGCTATTTTCCTGTTTGACAGGCAAAATAATATAAAGTTTTTATACTAGTTTCAGTAGTAAGGGTTTATCATAAGTTCTTTTTTTTTTTGTATCTACATTGCTTCTGTCTAAGGTGCTTTCTGATATATTCCACATCCCACAGCTACTTCATCATGCCCTAACAATCTAACAGAAATTGATTTCACAGCACAGATGTATTAGATGTGGTTCACTTTTCTTTTTTTCTTTTTCTTTTTTGTTTCAGCATTTTGTTTTATGAGTCTTTTGCTTGTTCTTTTGATTGAAAAGTGGGATCATACTATTTTTATGGGATACAAATGAAAATCAGAGATAAAAAACTACACCCTGGAATGTTATTTTTAGTCTGATTTCTGATTTTCCAAATGTTTGGTAATGTCTTAGTAATGCTACTAAGACAGGACAGTATTGTTTAATTAATCAGTTCACTGAGCCTAGATTCTAAAAGCAATGATGGGTTAAATAAAAATTCAAAATGCCCAAGAATTCCACAGATTCTTCTTTACCTTAAATTCACACTTTTATGGTTAGACATTAAAATGCAAATAATACCTGTTTGTCCTATATTACAGAATTAAGACCCGCCACGGTGTATCTTGGCAGAAAGTAAGACTACACCTCAGGTGCACTGAAAGCCTCCTTGGGTCATCAGCATCTACAGTGTGCGTTAAAGAACTACTAAATCACATCTCAGACAGTCCTAATAACATTAAAATATATCTGCTTACAGAGGAAGTGGGTTAAACACAGACAAAAGTATACTCCTATAACTAAAGCCAATTCTCATATCAATGGAAACTAGCATAATGTTTTCAGGTTAAGATTCACTTTATAAATGGAAAGTGAAACCTATCCTTCCCCTTATGCAGCATTTTGAAGATAAGACCCGATTCACTCTCACAATTTCTACTTCAAGGTCATTAGGGCCATATAGCATTAATCTGTAAATTACATACTAAAATCTTTATATATCTGAGAATCTTAATATCATTTCTAGGTGCCTAATAGAGCTGACAGTCTGAAAGCTCCGTGTGTTGTTCCCCAGCGGAGGCCTATGAGTACAAGATGGGAATGCAGCTGGGTTGTAGAGTCACCACCTGCTGGAGATTTGAACGGTTCAAAAGTCCCATGCTAATGTCCTCTTCTACCACATACCTGCCATAGCCTGGTCCCTGGAGCCAGACTTGAGCTGCCTGAACTCTTTGGCAGCTCAAACTCATAAGCTGGCAGTCCTGTTCTAGACAGCAGAATATAGAATGAAAAAATAAAATGAGTGGATGTGAAGATAAAATAAAAACATTTTCAGTTTACCATGAAAAGTGGGAAAGGAAAGAGAAGAATGTAAATGAACAAAATGTTTGCATGCTGTAGCGTTTTAAGATACTTTGAAGTTAAGTATTGCAGGGTTTTTTAAAATGTAAGAGAGTGTTTCTGGATCATTTCTTGCCAGTATTTATGAAATTTTTGAGAAAAAAAATTAATGCTCTGAATAGCATTTCATCCTCTGTTCTCATCCATGACAACAGTTTATGAAGGAAATATCCATTATATGAATACTCTGCTTTCCAGTAATTCAAAATGCTTTAAAATTCCTTCTGAGCAAAACCTGGAGATAATGAGACCTTTAAATTCAGGCCTTAAAATACTCAGCAAATGGAAATTATGAACATTTTTTACTGGATGAGGGAAAAGGCATTTTCCTTATCATTTGGCTGAATCAAACCCCGTTCATAATAGTGACAAAGTTTCTTAGAAAAATATCTTAAGAATATCGCTCAGCCTTCTCCTATACACTGCACTTGCCAGATTTCAACCTGGTCTGTTTCAAACATCTTAACCTGAAAAGCTAACTGAACAGTAAACATCTACCAAGACAATTAATAGGCTTATTTTTTCTTAAAAGAGATAATAAAATGATAAAAGTCAGTTGATTGAGAAATTATATAGAACACAACAGCCTCTTCTTTCTTAGTGTAAGGTGGTGGTGATAAGTAGTACAGGGTCTACAGCAGATACAGAGTATTTGTGTCAATCTCAAGAGTCTTTATTTTTTCCTAACTTATACAGTTGTTGTCCTCTCTACCACTAAACAATTTCCAGTAACAACACAATTTTTGAGAATGGAAAAAAAAAACCAAAACAACCTAGTTCTGGCTCGTTACTTGGCACGTCATGGCTTAAAGAACAAATCAAAGAGATGTGAAAAGAAAAGGCTTCAGGAAACAGTCTTTGACTTTTTTTAGTCAAAGCCCTTTAATATTTCATTAAAAATACTACAGTGTAGTTTACACACACACAAACACACACACATGACATAATTTTTTGAGCGGTTATCTTTGCCATAGGCAAGATTAAACCGTTCACTTAAAAGTCATTGTGACACTAACAGTAAAACTTCCTATTTTTCAACAAAGTCAGTCAGTATAATAGAGCTGTAGATCAACCATTCCTTAATTATGACGCAATCTAGAGTGAAAAAAAAATATAGCTGAAACATGGTGAAAACCTTTATCTTGAAGTCTTGTTTCCTAGGTTTAAATTTTGCCTTTTCTGTTGGATTTCTTTTTATAGGGGAATAGGAGAAGCTGTTTGAAGGGTTTAAGGTTAGTCTTAATATACAATTCACATGCCGCTCAGGTATTCAGATTGGACTGTGTCAATGGTTAATATTTTAAAGGTCCTTAATGAAGCAAAGACTCCAGAAACTGATTTGCAAACTATGTAGCCTGGATACAAGACTCAGCTTTGTTAATTCCAATGTTAGAGTTCTTTCATGTTTTAATGGGCAAATCTCAATGGAAACGTTTCCAAAAGAATGGAATGAAAAGGATTTATTTTAATAAGACACGTCATTGGTTTTGCTAGAGGTCATAGATAATCAGCGAGCAAGCACATCACTAACACTATTTTCAGGGACTGCTGTAATGGTATAACTCAAAAAACCTGTGCTGGAAACACATCAGAGCCTCAGGCAAAAATCCTTATTAAAGGCACTGTGATACCAAATATGGGTTCAGGATAAAAAGATTTAGGTGACAACTTCTGGGAAGTCTGTGGAAGATCTGTCAGCAAAAGGACAGATCTTGCACTGCTTCATGACACAAATGTGAAGGCCTTTCCCCTAAAAGATCACAGGCAATTTCATTTGACCACATTGAAGAAGTCCATGAATAGAAAATGAGTATGCTTCAGCTAAGATAATTTTTTAAAGAAAATTCAGAAAGACTCATGAAAATACAAATGAGACTGGAACCACCAACAGCCTACTGTAACACTGGAAGTTAGGCACAGGAGTCATGAGCGCTAGCTGGCATTTCAAAGCTGCAGTAGATGCTCCAGGCTTCTCTGAGTAAGGATGACTGTTGATGTGTAATACTTGCCAAGAAAGATTTTCTTTCTTTTCTTTTTAGTACATGAATCATTTGACCATATAATCAAATATTGTGAATTACTGAACATGAAGAAAACTAAAATATCCACCCAGCAATTAGTAAAGTTTAGATTTTTTTCCTAATGATTTTCTGTCTTTTTTTACCGAAGAAAGCCTAGCTCCAGATGTTCAGCTTAATGTTATCATGATAATATTCCAATTCCTTACCCCAACACACGCACTCCAATTATCAACTGGACAAGTTATTTGGTCTTATGAACTTTCTTATTGTCTAAGACAATGAATCCTCTCTCTTTCTGTCTCTCTGCGTGTGTATAAATTCCAGTGTAATGGACAACTCACCGTTATTTCACTATAAACACTCTGACTCAAGCAACTAGACAAAAAAAAAAAGCACCTTTTCTGGTAACAATCTTCTCTGCCTTAGAGTACTGAAAGCCCTATGTTGTAAAGAATTACAAATTAGTCTTAACCAGCTAAACAGTCAACGCATGGAAACAAATTTTTGTACTATCTTTTCTGAAGCTTAGGGCAGAACACTCCCACTCAATATAGAATCAATAATCTCCACTTCCTCACTATTTTGCACCAGTTCCAGTCATGCAGATGATATGCTAACTACTGCCTTTGACTTTGAAGACTTTAATAAAATATTAAAATACCCCAATGAAATTGTTGTTTCCAGAATTTAACAAATGCATCTAAGCTGATATTATCAAAAATTGGGAGAGTAAATTGGTCCTGCAGTAACAGTCCACCAGCCAAGTTTTCACCCACAGAAATTGAAATGTCTGGATCATAATTAAAGCTCTCTGAAAAAAAAAGAAACCTGTCAGAATACTATCTAGGAGAAGAACTGTCTTTACGGCACTTTTCTCAAAAGCTAAATTACCAAAAGCACCTTAGGGATGACTCCTACCTTGGCAACAAGCAATACAAAACAGACAGCTCTGAGTGTCTGTATATATAATATTTCTGTATTATATATTTCTAACATATATCTTATTATGGTATTGTTTTATATTATTGCATTACACATGTATTTACTATACATTGTAATTATTCTTTACTTTTATTACTATATTTATAATATGAATTTTACCGTGGGCACCCAAATAGTTGGAGCTCCTGCTAATAGAAAAAATTCTGCTGACCACATAGTCAACACTGAGAAATTAGCCAAGAGGCCCAGTATGCCCACAGCTCAAATGCTGTGTTGGTATAACACTGAATTATTCTGTGGTGCAGAAACTGTGCAGAGCTCAGACTATAGATACAAAGAAGTACAAGCCCTAATTTTGTAGGTACAGCCAGAGAAGCCCTGGGAACAAAAGCAGTTGTTTCAGCAAAACTGTACTTTCTATAGATATTGTTAGGATCACTCAGGAGGAACAGCTTTCTACACCAACACAAACCAGACCTTTGCCGGAGACGCAGCTATATTTGAAGAATATTAAAACTCTAAGAGTGAACTTTTCTTTGGCCATTACGTAGAATTAGAAACAATATGCCTTTGAATTTAATATAGTCAAGCTTTGTGTGAACATCTGACCACACAGATGGGATGGATACGAGTACTTGAGTTGCATTTCAAGGCAACGAACCAAACCAGCACTTTGATAGAATATAACATTTAGCTTCCTTTTTTTTTTTTTTTTTTTCCTTATTCTTTGACATTTAAGACAGACATCTCAAAGTTCAGTGAAGGTGAAAGAGGTCTGACTTTCAAGGAGTTATTTCAGGCTTGCAGATACTGCTCATATCATTCTTTTCCTGAGTGCAGTTCTACAGATCAGACTGTGTTCAGGAAAAGAGACAGTGTATTCAACTTGAGTATGACAAGCAGTAATGTATGCAGGATAATGCACTTACCTAATAGCCTTAATTTTAAATGCACAACACTGGAAGGAAAATGCAAAACACTTTGAAAGACAATCAAAGCTATTCATATTTAATACTTCAAACAAGAGGTCTAAAGTGTTGCAGAGGTGACAAAATATTACAGAAAGTGTCAGCATTTAGGCTTGTCAAATTATAAAATAATAAGCTTCTATTTTAGATTCCCTGGAAAGGCAATTAATGGTGAAACTATGTCACAAAAGAGCTTTGTGTCTCTGTCAGAACCCAATAAGCAAGTGCTTAATCATAAACAGCAGAATTTTCTGTGACAGCTTCTTTTCAGTAGAGCAGATAGTATAAGCTCAAACACTTTATCCACCACCCATTGAGAAATACAGTGAAAATATCATCATCAGTTATCTCCTCAGGTGCACCGTAAGCATGTTCTCTAGGTTTGACTCAGATCTGTATCAACTTATCTTCCTTTATTTTGCATAGGGGCAAAAGTAGGTAAAAAAAGCAATGTCAACGCATATATAATAAGACATTTTTGTGTATTCACACATTAAAACATATGTTTTTGAATGTCTCCAAATTTGATGCACTAATTATAAAAACTTGAATAATAATATTCATGACCTGATCAAGTTCCTGTTAATCAAGAGGTTTTCTTTCTTGGAAACCTAAGGGATAATAGATTCTATCAATTGCTCTGTGAATGAATAACTTCTTAAAAGGTTTGCAGCTCTCTACACAGTTGCTGCATCTCTATTATTTACACGCAAAGCTGTAGAAGGGTCACATGGAGTTTCTTATGGGACGAGATTCCACAACAATAACAAAGAATCTTTGCTGAACCAAGCGTAGCAAATTCAACTGAACATGCTAGACTCATAAGTAAAGCACAGCCAAACTAGGAATCTCCTTCATATTTACCCAAGAATTGTCATACAGTAAATTCTGAACCAAAGGAAAAGGAGAGTATTTGATTGTACTACACCCATAAAGACAAAATTCTTTCAGAGTTATTTATGGTTTAGCCTATTGACTGATTTTGCCTTGCGGAGAATATAAAATCACTTCAGATGAAAATCACAAGCGATCAAATCATTTACATAGTGGAAATCAGTAATAAGCTAGTTTAAATCTAATATTAAAATCCAACATATAATAAAAGTAAAATAATCTATTAAATTTTAGTCTTAATTGTAGCTTCCAGGTAGTCTCCTAATCTAGTTTGTTAGTGTCATGGACTTATTTTGGAAATGTGTATTTTAACATAGCCGGCAAGGTCATACACCTAGGAAACAGAAATTAATTTCTTGTATTTACAAAATGGAAGACAGAACTGAGAAATATAGAGACATAAAAAGAGTACTTAGGATTCACAGCATAAATGTTGTTCCTACATGGTGCTACAGCTAAGACAGTGAATATTATCTCTGACTTTATACATGGGATAACAGTGAGGAATAAAGAAACTCTACTCCATCTGCCTTTTGTTATTAAGACTATTATGGGACCACAAAAGATAGATTTGTCAGAATTACTAAGTCATCTATTGTCTTTTCTCCTTCATTTCAGCAGCACACTCCTAGATGTACAGATGAAGAGAGCCTTTTTAGATACCATATCTGGACTGCAGCTGCATCTATCTTTAGGGTCCATATTCAGTATACTTTTTGGAAAAATTCCACTGTCAAACTGGAAAATGATCTTGCTTCTCTCCCACCATGAATACTTTTGCTTCGGGGTGCTTCGTCCTTTTCTCTGCCATAGTTAATATTGTGACTATAAGAATTTTAAAATTCTTACTATTAGTTTCATTCTCCCCCATACTCTTATCAGCTTTCTTCACACATTATACACATTGTACCTGCACAGTTCTTGGGATCAGAATGTAAGTATCCACTTTGGAAGAAGAGAGTTGTATTGGCATTTCTAGTCTCAGGAGATAAATGTATTGGAAAGAAAAAATATATTTAATATTTTGGAACTTTTTAAAACAGTGTTACTTCAGTCGGACCTGTTGAACATGGAGAGAAGTAAGAATCAGTAAGAACAAGAGCTGAATAAAGAAAGTGGCAGAATTGATGCCACCACACACATGCATCCAATAAGTAGCCACTTTATCCATTAGATCACGCTATGTATCAGTTTGGGGGCTATTGCATACCATTTCCTACAGATTATTCCTGTGAAAGAGCAAAGGAAGAAGAAAGTAAATAATGTATGAGAAATTCAGCTAGGAGAACCTGTTCCTTTTCTTCCTTAACTCAACTACCTTATTTTTCTAGGAAAAGGATAAATCTAATAGCCAAGAAAATGGAATAAAGGCAAGAGAAAGACAGAGTCATGCATTTTGCAGTGGAGGACTGTAATGGGATTCAGTGGCTTACACCAACTTCTGTCAAATTTTCTTCTTTCTGCAAAAAAGAGTGAGGGCAATATGTCCAGTATGCAGTGCCTTCATCATATGAACAGCCTCACTTTATTTGGGATCATAAATAGTAAAATATTCACAGTCACTTGTATAGTGTGGAAGCATTAGAGCTACATAAAACATGGTGAACAACATGAATTGCACAGGAAAACTGTAATATAGACTAGCACACAATGTTATGCAACTGAAGTGGTGTAATTTTTATAAAGATGCTAAAAAAAACACCTTTCTGGCTATACTTTTTCAAATTTTTACTCCTATATTTTATCTGAAAAAATGATGCAACTGTGAGCCTGTTTACTGACAGTGCAGAGTTTGGATCCTTCCCTCCCATGATAGCATTTTAAATATGACTAAAAGTGCTTGTTCTAAATTGTTTTGAAGTAACAATTTTCCTGACAGTTTAAGAAAGTAATCTTTTACAATGCAGATTTTTAGCATAGCAAGAATAAACATTTTAGGCACACAAACCTGAAAAAAAATCTCAAACGAAACCCATGAAACAGAGGGTAAGGCAGCCCTTGTTTTTTACCTTCTTTAATGTTATAGTGTCGTCTCACTAAGATATTTTTTTTAGCATATCATTTTTATTTCATGAAAATTTAAAACTTGTCAGCCAATAGTAAGGACTGAAATTAATCACTTCATTGAGATCATTTTCACTGAACACAAACGTTGCAGTCAGTCAACAAAATTATAACTATGAAATAATAAATGTCTGACAGACCTAGTCTAAACATACTTTGACATTGAAGTCACTAAAACCAGGAGCTCGAGCACAACAGAGTAACTTTCAGATTTATACCAATAAAGTTCCTGAGACTGTCAAGAGGAACAAATAAATAAATAAATAAATAACCAATCCTTATTTGAATAGGAGTGTTTACTTGCTTGTAAACACATACAAATGCAAAACATATTGGAATTTGGTCATCTGAGTCCTAAAAACATTTGAAATTTTCATATGAGTTGATATTCAACTCTTTTGCCTCACTATCTTTTTTCTTTTATGAGACAGTGCTGCCTCTCTGCCTAATAATGCAGGCTTGCCAGACGTTATTCGTCACCTCACAGTTCAAGAATTGAAGTTCAAATCTTCATAATGTGTAGTTTCACTGAATCCATGTAACGGTAAGCACTAGCAGATCTCTAGTTATAAGCAAAGGGCACTAGGGTGAGAAAGCAGTATCCCACTTTTCATTTCAATGCCTCTTGCTGGGTGCAAGTCAGAGTAATACAATTTTTTTAAGAGTTAGTATGAGCCAATTCGCTGGCATCAGCAGAGAAATGCAAGACAACAGAGGTTCAGTTCAGTATTTACAACCATATATTCACAACTTTGCCCATGCAGCTGGAAAGAAGAACATAGCAGAAGGATGGAGAGTGCAAGTCAAGCATATTCCTCAAGAAGAAACCTCCCAAGCCAGCATTGTACACCCACAATGTGTTTAGTACCTCGTCAGACCTCCAGTCTTTACAGTTATCTATACTTTGCATATTTTTCATACAGAAAAATGCATTCAAGAACAATGGTGGCAATGATTTAAATACGTGTTGATTAGAAATATATAGTTTTATTAAATCTGCCTTAATTATTTTCTGAAGTGTTTCCTTCTTCTGATGCTGTAGAAAAGACTGAGTAGTTTTTCTCTGGTCATATTTCCTGTAATTTGTGTGCTTTTATAGACTTCCATGTTTCTTTTTTCCTGGAAAGACTCCTAGACTAAACAGTCCTTTATTGTACACACTCTCCTATAGAATCTGTTCCATGACTGTGGTCACCCTCATATAGAAAATTACACTGCCCTTCCCCCACCTTTTGTGTTTTAAGAAACATTTTTACCATCCTTTTGAATACTCTTAATAACTTTCTATCAGCAGAACACTTTGTCACTGAAATGCTCTTCCAGGACTTTTACTAATATGCTGAAAAATGCTGCTAACGTAAAAGACATCTGGTGAATCAAGATGTCTCCTCCACTTGCGAAACAACTGGCCCCTTTTTTTGTAATCAACATTTGGTAACTGTAAAATTAATAATTTCAAAAAAGACCTTCCTTCTTATGACAAATTTCCTCAGCATTTTTAGTGATGGACCTTGTTGAAAGTATTCTAAAGCTGTAAGTGTGGATATAAAATAAAATTAAAAAATTACTTATCTCTTTTTATCAATAGATTAAATGAATTAGAGATATGGTCCCTACAGTTACACTCTCCACAGTTCAAAAGTTTTATTTCAGGTAAGATTTGAACTAGTGCCTCCAGACTGAAAAGACCCACCAAAATGGTTTAAAAGGATCCATGAGGCCTAACATGGCTTTGTACTTACAATTTCTCCTGATCTTCTCGGATGCAACCTGGAGTGGATCTCCCCATATGCTCCAAACTGAATTCTAGTTTAAAACCCCCAAACCCATCCTCTCAGCGTAATCAAGAAGCAGTAAATAAGTAGCATGAAGAAATCCTTTAAAATAGTGCTGCTGCTCCAAAGCAAAACACCAATGAAGATGTAGACACACCTGCTTGGAATCCTGCTACACAAATGCTCAATGATTCCTTGAAAGAATCTGAACAGAGTAACGAGGCATGGCTTCCTTCTGCTAAAACAGTATTGCTTCTTCTACATTCACGTATTACCATTAATTTACTCAAACCCTCAAGTTTTTGTTATAGTTTCTTTTGGTTCTCTAGAAGTCAGAACAGTACTATATAACTTTCTGATTCACATTTGTAGTCTTTTAAAAAAATAACCTTAGCATCTCATTTACCACCCCACGGTCAATTTAAGTCATACATTACATAGCACACCTTGCAGTTAGCAATTTCATATTTGAGTTCCTTTAGAATTGTGGGGTGAATACCAATGATTTGGAGTTGAAAGACTAGAAGTACCATTGCTGATTTATTGCTATTAATGTTATGAATTCTGTTATAAAATATCTTGGCATTTTCTTATCTTAGAAGTCCTCAGATTTGTACCCCGCGGAGAAAGGTGCTTCTAAGCTGTTCACAGAGAATTCAGAATGGTTCATTAAACATAATCAATTTTCAAGATTCAGACGCAATGGACATAACCACTTCCTCAGCCCAGTACTGTGTACTTAGCTTAGCTTCTCCTCTCAGGCTTTCCTTCACTGCTTTCTAAAGCATTGCTGAAGTTCATGAATATCAGATTTGCCACTGGCTAACTTGCAGATAGCACAAAGACAAGCATAGAGATTCTACTCATATCGTGAGAAGGAGGCAGACAACTGGTCCAAATATTGCTGGTGTACAAAACGTTTCTGTATTACACAGTGGTTAAAAAATGCATTAAGTCTTAATTTCTCATAATACCAAACAAAGATCACACATTGTTATTTGCAAGTGGATGATATTTGCACAGAAGAATTGAAAGAATTAAAAATCTGCTTAGAAATTAAAGCTACTAAATAGCAAACTTTTGTATTCAAACACTAGTATTACAATTCACAACATTAGCAAAAGAAAAAAATAGGAATTTATAGTCGTAGTTGACAAAACATCAGTTCTTACTCATTCTCAATGTGTCAGAAAGTAGCCAACTCCAGTGAGCGACAACACTGATGAGTGCTGGTGAGTCACCAGCTGAAGAGAGAGGCATGAAAAATCTGGCAGCTGATTAGTAAGAATACTCACTGTTTTATATACGGAAAGTGATTATGTATGAGTCACGGCTTTTTGGGAGTGATGGTCATGTCAGTCATGCGATGGAGAGGAGTCACAGCAGCAGGCTCAGAAAGTGAGTATCTTCTCTCAGGTTTGTTCATATTCTCTCCCAAGGAGCTATAAGCTGTTGAAGCTTAACACTAATATCACTCTTCCACACTGGTATGTCATGCAAAGCACGTTCAGGAACACCGAAGAGACACTATGTGGTGCCACTTTCTGAGGGACAGTGTCTCCAGAGTGCAAGAGATCACAGTGAAGGCTAGATGAGCACTTCTCATGAACAATGCAGGAGAGATGGGAATTCTGCCTTTCTCATCTCAAAAAAAACCCTTTTCATCTACATCTGATGCAAAGAACTGTACTGTCACATTAGCTGACAAACCTGGCTAAGCTACAGTAAAATATGTTTCTACAATTCACTTGGTTATGAATATTTCCACATTGTAGATCACTGCCTGTTTTACTGCAAGTCAGTCACATGAACAAACAAAATATCCTACCAATTCCAGCATTACAAGAAATCTGTGTTTTATCTCCTTAGTGCAAACTCTGTGTTTGATCAGTCTCTATTTTTCCTCATCATTCCATTCGTACAAATTTAACCGATGTTATCGTGCCACTATGTCACTGCTTGCTGACACCTGCCCACCTCCTTTCCTCCGCTTTTGTTGCTCAGTAGTTTTTTGGGAGTTATATATTGTACCTTATTCAAAGCCTCTGAGTTAGGATGAAAGGTTTCCTAGATCAGCAGGTAGCAAGTGGGGAAAAAAAAAATATCAAAAGAAACAACGAAAAAAAAAAAAGGGAAACTTGGTGTTACCAAAGTGAAAGAGGTGTTACTTGGAAATAATACAAAGAGTTTCGTTACAAGTGAATCAGAGGGTTTTACAAATAGTTCAGTCTCTTGCAGGAAACATAAGAACCCTTTTAAATTAGCCTTGTGTTTCTGTTGATATACTTCAGAGCAATGTTGGCCTCAAGATCTCTTAATGCTTTCTAAGAAAGCACACAGAAGGCGTAAAAAAATTAAAAGTCCATTTAAATACACTTTAAAAGATTTAGATTTGTACATGTTAGGGAGAAAATTATGTATAATGTGTTCAAGTTCTGGGGTTCGTTATTTCTAAAATAATGCAATTAGCCTCCAAGGTCAAACTCAATGTTACATCATAACTATTTTTAGCAAGTAAAAAATCACTTTACATCTACAGTTAATTGCAGTTAATTTGGCCTTGGAGATGCACCAGTATGAAAGCAATAATGTTTTTATTAACAATGGCAGTAAGAAATGGATAAACTACTGAGAAAAAATGAAACATTCACAGAGTCTAAGAGTGTTCATCCACACTCTGTCTGGAGAAGAGAAGGCCCTGGGGAAAGTCTAATGCAGTCTTCAAATACTTAGGAGAAGCCTTAGAAGAAAGATGGGGCAAACTTTTTAGCAGGGCCTGTTGTGATAGTACAAAGGGCAACATTTTAAATTAAAAGAGGGTAGATTCAGACTAGGTATAAGGAAGGATTTTTTTTACAGTTGAGGGTGGTGCAACAGCGGAACAGGTTGCCCAGAGAGGTGACAGAAGCTCCATTCCTGGGAACATTCAAGGTCATGTTGGATGGGGCTCTGAGCAACCTGACTGAGTTGAAGATGTACCTGCTTAGTGCAGGGGGCTTGGACTAGATGTCCTTTAGAGGTGTCTTCCAACCCAAACTGTTTTATGATTCTATGATTTCTTTATACTTCTAATCAAATTACACTGTAGAAAGATATTTTAGATCAATGTATGAAGCAAAGATGAAAATAGAGAAAGGATCCTTTCAACCTCTTTAACTTTTCATTGTTACTCTTCTTGCAACCAGTGAAATACGTGTCAAGGTAAAAGTAAAACAGTTTCCAACAGTACAGGTTTGTTTGGTAACCAGTGAGGTCAACTAGTCAGTCATTATTCTCCACAAGCACATACATCTTTAAAGTAACACTATTGCACGTGTAGCAAGTAGCTGGACAAGATGACCTCCAAGGATCCCTTCCAACCTCAACCACACTGGAATACCTAGCATGAATTCTCCTTTCATCTTTTATAGTGTTCTGCTCTCTTCTTGCTCCATTTAGAAGAAAACACAAGGCTAAAAACTAAAATAAATTCTTCAGGAGAAGGAAAAAAACACACTCCTCTGGAGAGGAAATGTCCAAGATTTTGTAACTCCACTTATTACAACTTATGCAAATTATTTCATAAGCTAAGTATTTAAACAAGCATTCAAACAGTTCATCAGAAGACGCTATGCAATAACCATCACTCAAAGTCTTCAAAATGGCATTGACTATTGAAAAAAAACCAACCCAAACCACCAAAGACAAACAAGCTTTCGGGACAAATCTCAGATGGAAGTACATTATGACACAAATCGGATGTTTGTCCTTTTATCCTTGCATGGATAGAATTAGTCAACTCTTTTTAAGATTCTCTTCAAGAGCAATCGAACAATAGGATTCCCGTTTCTTTCATCAACATGGTCATGGAATGAACAAGTCTCCACGCAAACATGTTCAGACCTCCTGTCACCAGTCTTCAAAAGTGCTCTGAATAAAGTAGGATTTTTCAAAAAATCATAGAATGCCCTCAGTAGGAAGGGACTCTCAAGAATTATCAAGTCCAGCTCCTGTCCTTGCACAGTACAACCCCAACATTCACACCATGTGTCTGAGGGCATGTTCCAAATGCTCCCTAATATTGCCAGTCTTAGTGCTATTACTGCTTCCCTGGGAAGCCTGTCTCAGTGCTCCACCAACAGTCTCTAGGCAGAGAACCTTTTCCTAATATTCATCCTAAACCTCCCATCCTAAACCCTCCTCTTCTTGCCATTCTCTTGTGTCCTATCGCTGGTTGTCAGAGAGAAGAGACTTTGTGGCCCTCCTCTGGATACTTTGCAGCAGCTTCATACCTTTTCTATACTGTGGCATCTGAAAATGCACACAGTAGTCACTGTGTGTAATTTTACACACTTCCCTTTCATCCCTACCTCCGTAACACATGCATATAACTAAGTGTTCTGGATTTGGGAAGTAGAAGGGACTGGCTTTCATTTTACTGTATTATTTACTCCCCCAGATCACAACTTCCAGGTATCAGAGGCTAACCTTAGTTAGGGCAGTACACTGGATGGTGGGGGTGAAGCATATCTAATATTTCCCATCAGCTGTTATTTATATTTATTGGGGAAATAAAAATGGTGCAAACTTGAAAGACTGCTTAATGCAATGAGGTAAATGTATATATAAGTAACAAGATATTTACAAAGAATTGTTGGATACTTGCAGATTCTAAAACACAAATTATTAAATTGAAATGTATATACACAGTGGAATCACAGAATCACAGAATCACAAGGTTGGAAAGGACCCATTGGATCATCGAGTCCAACCATTCCTAACACTCCCTAAACCATGTCCCTCAGCACTTCATCCACCCGTTCCTTAAACACCTCCAGGGAAGGCGACTCGACCACCTCCCTGGGCAGCCTGTTCCAGTGCCCAATGACTCTTACTGTGAAGAATCTTTTTCTGATATCCAACCTGAACCTCCCCTGATGGAGCTTCAGGCCATTCCCTCACGCTTAGTGATCAAGAGTGGTGAAGCCAACATAGTACAATGCTAACGAAGCAGTAGAAGAGCAGCTAATCACAAGATATTATTGATAATTATAATGATATTGGCTTGAATAATTACATTTTGGGGTTACATGTTTTAATATGAGCAATCTGTAATGGCTATATACTGAAGAGCAAATCAAGGCAGAAGAAAGTGCAAGCAGAATTCCTATATTAGCTAGAGCTTTGGCAAGGGAAAATGCTATTGGTGTGTGTCCAGATTCATAACATTTTCACTGTTTTTTAATAAAATCAGAAAAAGTTTTCAAAACCTTTTCTAGCTGCACTATACATAGGAGAAAATGAATATTTTTTAATAATTTGCTTGCAACAATATAGAAGGACAAATATCAAAAGAAAAAATAGATTTATGTGTAAAGATATGTTGAAAAAAAAATTCTCTTCTATGGAAAATACTGACCCTTTTCAATCACTAGCTAAGTTAAAATCTGAACCCACTTATTAGGATGACCAGTCTGCAGAACATTGTACAATGCACTGAATGAAAGATATTCTTGTCCTGACAGAAAAAAAATAATTGCCTCCTCCACTGAAGGGATTTCCTGTAAATTTTGTCAGCAGTTTCCAGTTATACGTTCCACTACCAATATTTTTTTTCCAGTACTAAGAATAATTTTATATTTCAGTTACATTTTTGCTTAGCATAGAAATATATTCTTACAAAGTCAATTTCATCATAAAATATTTTTTGACAGGGATGAGTTAACAGTCTCTGACACCTTGAAAGTGAATAATACACTTCTAGAATTCTTTGAAAAAATGTAAGACAACATAAGTAATATTAAAGTAATTTTACCTCCAAGTGGTTTTCATTTTATGACTAAGGCCTAAAAACAGAAAAAAAAATGTTTCTCTAGTTACAAATTGCCAGAGGCTTAAAACTGTGTACTTTACAGGCTAGGTTAGATGTTTTATTGTTGGGGGGGGGGGGAGGGGGGAGGGGTGGAGAGGTGCAGGGATTTTTTTGGTTGTTTTTTGCTTTTTCTTATCTATTTGGCTGTTCACTAGTCAGTTGTGTACCAGTGTGTTTTATGCCTTTTGGCTTCACATTGGAAGGCAGAAGATTTAGACTAGACATTGGGAAGAATTTCTTCACTATGAGAGTAATGAGGCGCTGTCACAGGTTGCCCAGGGAAGTTGTGGCCGCCCCATCCCTGGAGGTGTTCAAGGCCAGGTTGGATGGGGCCTTGGGCAGTCTGATCCAGTGGGAGGTGTCCCTTCCCACGGCAGGGGGGTTGGAACTAGATGGGCTTTAAGGTCCCTTCCAACCCAAACCATTCTATGATTCTATGATTCCATGATTCCATGATTCTATGATTCTTCCACTGCAGCTTATTCTGGTCTAGTTTTATTAT
This sequence comes from Cuculus canorus, assembly GCF_017976375.1. Taxonomy (NCBI): domain Eukaryota; kingdom Metazoa; phylum Chordata; class Aves; order Cuculiformes; family Cuculidae; genus Cuculus; species Cuculus canorus. The sequence continues at coordinate 86,909,389 of NC_071401.1, forward strand.
TAGTATAGGAAACTTGTAATACAAGTTCATACTCAATTTGTAAATTCCTATAGACTGAACTGGGTTTGTTAAGCATTTATGTAAAGATGTTCTTAAGCCACTGGCTAAATACTCAATAGGATGATTCAAGTAGGTGATCGGTTTGCAGCTTGAAAGAAAATGAGAATCATGTAACTGCATATATTTATTACTTTTCTTCCTTTGTGTTTTCTACATTAGTATATTTTCATTAACAACTGTGATACTTCTTACATGAATCTCACATAACGAGGAGGTAATTTCTGGTCATTTATTGACATTTATGGTAGTTGAGAACAACGCCTACAGAACTTCTTAAGAATTATGACACGTAGGGCTTAGCTATTGTGTTCAGAAATATTTAAAAAACCCTGTTCTTTGGTGATGAATCCCTTTGACCTTATTTTGTCAACCAAATGATCTACTGGAATTGAATAGTAATCTACAATGACTAAGGTAAATTGAAGTAGCTGATATCCAGCCAATGCTTTGACTTCAAATTGCTGAAATCCAGTTTCAGGAATACAGACATATCCAGTGTTTAATAAGATTCAAAGAGATGGACAAATATTTAGTATGGGTCTTCATATACATGCTAGCTGTCCTCCTGCTAAGAGTTCGAAGTTTACCACCTAAAGCCAGATCTGGTCTCCATTGCCTTTTACAGCTTTGATAGAATCATAGAATCATACAATGCTTTGGGTGGGAAGGGACTTTTAAATGTCATCTAGTCCAACCCCCCTGTAGAGGCAGGGACATCTTTAATTTGATCAAGTTGCTGAGAGCCCTGTCCAACCTGACCTTGAGGTTTTCCACTGATAGGGTCTCCACTACCTCCCTGAGTAATTTGTTCCAGTGTTTCACCAAGTTCATCTTGGATTCATACATTATGCTTGTAAAGTTTGGCAGCAATCTGTACGCAGCCTAAGCTCAGACTTACGCTAGATGTCCTCAAAGCTTGACAGAGAAACTGGGTTGTATGCCATGTTAGAATTTAGAACTCTGCCAGGTCCAGTGTGTCAGAAGCTTTTTTTTTTTTTTTTAAATTGAAGCCAGATCTGCATAAAGATTCCCTGCTGTTATACTCTTCATATCACCAGTTCTAATCTTGGAGTACATGTAGCTTTTGGTTTTTGTACTACAGGTCTTCAGCTAGGAATTGAGTTTCAGCAGTGCTATGTTTCTTGTGATAAGGTATATGTATGGAATAAAGCCATTTTGACCTTTCCGTCTACCTTTTACTACAGTCTTGTCCTGGACCTGGAGGAGACTGGACTTCATATTTATGTTGATTCTTGACAGTTCCTCATTAATAGGTGTGTAAAAGAGATTAAGGGCTTGGCAGTTCATTGACAGCAATAAACTGACTACGTGATGAAAGGCAACAAGGATTGAATAGAGAAGAAAAGCAAAAGAAAGTGGATGCTTGCAGAGTGCCTGTCACTGAAAGTGACTGCAGGAAACAAAAGATAAGAGTGAGGAAAAGCAAGGAGAAGAGATGGATGGACATAACTCACAGAGCAGCAAGGTCATAGTCTTTGTTGGTAGGCTCATAGAGCTGTAAGTGCCAAGGCAGACTGTTGTGAGAGACTGAAGTGCTCAGGCAGCTTCCAAATATGAGTGTCATAGAACCATATCACAAAGTCATAGAATGGCTTGGATTGGAAGGTACTATGAAGGTCATCTAGCCCAACCCCCCTGCAGCGAGCAGGGACATCTTCAACTAGATGAGGTCGCTTAGAGCCCCATCCAACTTGACCATGAATGTTTCCAGAAACGGGGCATCCACCTCCTCTCCGGGTAACATATTCTAGTGTTTCATCTCCCCCTAAAAAAAAAAAAAATCCATCCTAATATCTAGTCTAAACTTCTCTCGTAGTTTAAAACCATTACTCCTTGACCTTTTGCTACAGGCGCTGCTAAAAAGTTTTTCCCCATCTTTCCTATAAGTCCCCACTTAAGTTTCCAAATGAAATATCAGGAAGAGTTACATTTTAACCAATTAAATGGTAAATCATGATAGTTTTAAGTACAATCTACTCTTAAACTCAAAAGTTAAAAATTAATCATTTGATAAACAAAGGCCCAATTTGAAGGGCCCAGGCCTTGGGCACAACGAACTTTAATTCATTATCTATTCTAAGAAAATATTCAAAATGTATTTTATAGCCAAAAGCCAATTAAAGCAAGACATATGCTCATTACAGTTCTCCAAGTCTTTATTCTGGCATTATCACGGAGTTTAATAAGTAGTGGAAACGAAAAATTACTACTGAAAGAATGAATGAGTAGGCAGACAGGAGGCACAGAACAATTAATTAGATAGTTTTAGAAAATGTTTTGATGATTTTATATCATTAACTTTGTCAAAATTTCAGTTCTTACTAGCCTACACTCATCATCTGCCTTGTATTTCTAGAAAATCATTGGAGCATAGTTTACTTCTCTGATGTTTTTTAGAATAGTAGATCATTAAATGAGAATTTTTTTTTTTAATAGTAATTTAAGGGATAAACACTGTCCACAGCCAAAGGAATGGGCCCTAGCAACTACGCAGGCATGTTGGGTCATGATAATGATCTCCAAAGTCAGATACACTTTCATTTAGGAAAAAATTCCATTAAAAGAAAAGTGCACACAGAACAGAAACAGTTATTTTATCTCACTTGCATCATCAACACCATTCAAAGCCACTTTTCTCTCTCCTTCTGGGTAGGCTACCTATAAAAAGACTTAATACTGTCAGAGGTAATGAAATCCTGGGAGCTATGGATTTCTGTCCCCAGCTCTAGACCATAGCAGCACAGTACACATTCCTGATGGGCAGATGCACGCACATACACACCCACATAGCTTGCCATCTCGATTAAACAGGCAAAGAACAGACCCTTTTCCAGCATACACACCAACCCTCAGGCCCCAGAAATCTCCACTTGCTGGCCCATGGACCTATGAGTCCCTGAGGTCTGCGGTCACACTCTAGTGGCTGGTGTCCTACTCACAAGTTAGTCAGACTTGAATTTCATCGCCCTTCATATATACACACCTAGAATAGAGAAGACACCTCCACAAAAGATAGACTGATGTGATCATGCATAGGGCTCAGTCAGGTAAGTGTGCTGACCAGCTACTTCTTTAAACTCAATGTTCCCCTTCTTCTCCCTTTTTTCTCTTTTTTTTTTACCACACACTGCTACCCTGATCCTTTCATCCCTTCCTTCCCTGCCTTTGCTCCTTTCCTAAAACTTTCTATAATAATACTCATGCATTCCCACAATCCCTCTAAAATACTTGGCAAAATTCTTCTCTCTCTCATCTGCAACCCAAAGCCCTATAGCCCTTTAAGTCCTTAGCCTCCTTCAGTTTGCGTGTCATCCTGGTGAGAGCTTCTTTTGGGTAGGTTTCCCTGATTGCAGATGCAAATAACCCTGTGATTTAAATATTTTTGTGTGTGTGTATTATGTGATATGTTGCCTTTTAATCACTAGTTTTGACTTACGGTGGAAGCATCCTAGGTGATTTGTCATAAGTATGCTTGTAGGTATGTGCACGTGCTTGTGGGTGAGACACTTTTCAGAGTTTTGTAACTATAAACAACACTGACTTAATCATGGAGTAATTGAACTAGTTCCTAGACTGTTTGATATTAAAACATTGTTTTATTTAAAATTTTCTGTTGTGCATGTCAGAAGTGTTATTGTGACATTCAGGTTTTGAAAAATGTCTCCACTGTTGTGTGCACGACAAGAGAAGGACTGATGACATAGATAAGTAAACATTGTCAAAGGTAAAACTAAATTGAAGTGAGTGACTCTAGCACTTGCATAGCAATACTTCTAGATGACATCCACAGTTTGGGCTGTCTCCTCCAGGACACAGTGAAGGAATAATAGGCACTTACACTGTAGGAAACAGTTGCATCCTATGGTTTAACTATAGGCATCACCAGAAAGGTCTTTAAACTTGACTGACTGCAACACGGCAGAGGCCTTAAACTGAAAGCAAGCTGACTCCTTTTGAATATTCTCAATAGAAAATTGCCATTTTTTTCCCTTAAAAGCAACCTCTTAAATATATTATGATAATCTGATCTATTAACAGGACTATCAGTTAATTTGAAAAACCTTATTCTTGTATTCACTATTGTTACCTTTATCTAATGACTGCGTTGTTGTATCTTTTGTTAGTTTTCAGAACCAGTACTAAATTTTCTTAGTTACATGCCTGAAAAATTACAAATTTACTTTCTCATCCTTTTTCATAAAATCAATAGAAAGTATTAAAAGCTGTTTTATTCCATCAAATTACATCATTTGTGAATGCCATACGCAGAAGTCATGTCAGGTAGGATGGCAGGCAGTCTGAAAAGGCTTTGCACTTATTTCTAAGTAAATACCAAAGAAGGGAAATTTAATTTAGCAAATACCGAAGAAGAAGTGGAAAACACTTGTAATGCTGTCTTAGGACTACCATTAAAGCGTGGCAACACTCTCTTTTATTACTAGACATCTGTTAGCAACTCTAATAGAAAGTAATTAATTATAAAAAAAAGAAAGAAAGAAAAAAAAGAACATTCTTCCCAAAGTCATTATATTTATTACATTACTTTCCATTTGGTCCAATGTCGATATCAGTGAAGGGAAATTGTGGAGCTAATTATTAGTATGGTTTCCAGAATCCAACAATACAATCATGTTTGACAATAAATAGAGAGAATTCATGCTTAAAGGGCAAAGTAATAACTGTTCTTCTTGTGCCAGAAGAGAGGAACTTGAGAACTCTGGAGTGATGATAAAGTAAATTGCACAAATAAAAACCAACATAAAATGGAAAGCAAGTTGTGTGAACTCTGGAAGAGAAAGCACAGGGAAAGAGACATCTCTGTTGACAAGGAAAGATATTAATTTTGCTGTCAGATATGGTGTTATTGCAGCTCAGGGAATAACTGAGGAAGAATGACTAGATGAAGTATCTAATTCTATTGAGAGCGACTCTTTGCAAGTAATCATAAACTTCAGTAAGAAACAGTCGATCAAAATCATGGCTGTTATATGCCTTGAGAGTGTTCACCCAAAATATAATATTAGCAAATTTGTAACAGGCCAGTTTGCCCAAGGTTGATAATAAAAACATTCTTACAACTCAAGTTTGGAACTGTAAGAGAGATAGCAAACATAACTCACTAGAATACATTCACACAAACAGGACACCTGAAGGCTTTTTCAGCACTTTCATACAAATAAAATTTGTGGATTCTTCCAGCATGGTCAAAAAAGAATGCAAAACAAGGCTTGCTTTAGTCTCACAAAAGAGGTCAGAGCAGTGAAGGTTCAGCCTTAGCACAGAGAAAAATTCTTACAGATGTCAGTTAAACAGCATTTAAGAAGAGCTCTATGTAAAATCTAAAGACAGTTCTGGAATAATGCAGAGAGACTAAGAACAAATGCAAGTCATCAGCTTCTTCCACCTAGAAGCATAAACAGAAATTCATTATAAGGGAGTTGCCTTAGTACCAGTAATACAAATTAAATACTGCAAATACTTGAGCCATAAGTAAGGCTGTAGCCTGGCGACTCGCTACATGTGAGTAGCTCTCTGCTCCTGTGTTGAACCTCACTGACGTAATGAACTCAGAGCAAATGTAAACATTTCCAAGATTCAGGCTAAATGAATATTCCAATTCAAAAGCCATATTTTACAACTGTCACTCAGCAATCACATGTTAAAGTACTATATTTCACTCTGTCACTGCAGTAAGTGAAACAGACTTCCAAAATGTGGGTCTGTGTACACCTGTTAGTTTTTGTCCCAGCCTTTTTTCCACATGGGACTGTGGTAAATACCACAGCGCTAAGTCAGAGTACATCTGGATGCCAAAACGATAAACTGATAGTGCTTGGTTTATGACCATTGATGGCAGGTTCTGTGTTTACTATTCTGAGCTCAATCAGTACTCTAAAGATCCATGCTGATTATATGCACTTTAAGCATAAAAGGAACAAAACAACAACAAAAAAAAGCAATAGCTACAAATAAATTTGAATATATATATATATATTTGCATGCATGCATTAGTATGATGTTGTAACGAGAGTAGTGCTAAGGAGGAAGCAGATGTTTCATTGCTTCAGAGAAGTATTTCAGCATGCCACCAAACACTGCCAGATGGAGTGTTACTGCAAACTTCAAATTAATGCTTACATCTATGATTTATATATAGCCATTCCTTGTTTCCCCAAAAGCACCAAGGTTACACCTAATTGCTGTGAAAAGGACCCAAGAAGAAAAGAAGTAATCATACATACACAACCCAGATGATAAAAATCTGTGTAAAGACAAACTACATAAATATCTGCTAGAAAATAAAGAAGGAGATGACTGACTATTGCAATCTCACAAAGACACTCCTAGCCAGTTACGGGTCCTGACAGCTGATTTGACAAGCCAGTTTACTTTACACTAACAGAAGTTATGAAAACACTGAAAGTTTACTGTACTTGCGACACTTTTATAGTATTATAGTTATTGTGCTGTCTTCCCCTCTGTGGCTTTCTATCTTGGTCCTCTAACACAGTGACTTATGTTGTAATACCCTGTTCAGCATTGGTATGTGCATGGAAACAGTGTCATAGTTTCATCTTTATGACAGCATTCCAAGAACAAAGCAAAAGTTGTCTGCCTGAAAATCTATCTTAAAGGCTGTTACCTTTGACTTTTCATAACCACAGAAATAAAAAATGTACGAAATTTTTGTTAGTTAGAATGGCCATTTCAAGCTATTACTGATAAATAATGGAAGTCCTTAAAAGTTCTCATTTGATGTTTTGTTTGTAATAATGACACCGGTCTGTGGTGAGGCAGAGTACATCAGCTGTATGCCGTACGTACAGAGAAGCAGAAAACCTACTGCCTCTGTAACACCTGCCCATAGGTTATGGAAGACACCATCACCACTGTGAACTGCTGTTTTGAGAGTGTAAAATACTACAAGGTACAATTTCCATCTTTAGCATAGTGAAAAGTGATAAAAGTGGCTAGGTAGAATACACGGAGTTTGTTCTGACAGTTCCTGTGCAACTTTCCATTCAAATTATTTTCAGTTATTTCCTACTTTGATACAGCTGATTCCTAAGATAAATAATAAGAACTTGTAGAGGCAAACAGAGCACAAAGCTGTCTTTGCTCCAGATCACAATGTCATGCTTGCCATTATTCCTTAATACTCATGCTACTAGAAGAACTTATATAGAGTTCACGTAAGAAGTAAATCTCACTCCAGTTTTCCTTTAATGAGGAAAAAATTCTCACATACCTGTCTGATAAAGGCAGGGATTTCCCTTCTGAATTTTAGATTTGAATGAAAGCAAGTACAGAGCCAAAAAATATAAGAAAATGTTCCATTTTCAGAAAATATTTAGACAATTTAAAAAGGGAGAAAGTTTTATACACTTCAGTTTGTCTGTAGCCGAAAAACTTAAAAATTTCTTTAGGTTTCAAAACTTAGTTTCTTTTCCCATTTTATATCTCATGAATTAATAAAGCATTTGAGAACAGAAGTTTAAGATACATACAATATCATTCTTTCATTTGCTGAAACATGATGGAAGTTGAATTTAGACTTCACCATGATATGTATAGAAGACTTTTTTCCCCAGAATATACTAGCTTAAAGAAGCTTTCAACACTAGTAAGACTTACAAGCTCATATTTTTTCATTAGTGAATTCTGAAGCAGTCTGAAACGCATCTCTGTAATCTCACAATTCGTTTTTACTGATAGAATCATATTTTAGGCTAGTGCTTCTAGTTTCAATTTGCTTAAAAGAATTATAGCTGCTCTGTGGGAGCTTTCAATGTCACAATCCTTACAATACCAAAATATATTTTCCTACTTGTATGTTACATTACTCTATTAGATCATGAGGGTGTGATCGAAACTAGGTTATATTTATATGTGACTGGCTCAGAAAATAGAGATTTTTTATTTTCATGTTACAAATTGTGTCTTAATGCTTTTAGATCTAAGCTTCTTTTCAATTTTGAAAGTTCACAAAAGCTTTTAGAAGTAGCGTGAGTTACTTTGAGTATATTTAAAGTGTGTGATCAGAACTATGAATCTTTTTATTTTTATTTAGCATTCAATTTAAAGGTGTGAGATATTTCATTGCTCTAAAACTTATACACTGAAACATTACATTATTTCCAGTATCATAATTTATTCAAATCTTTTTCAATCACAGGTGATAAAAGGCAAGAACAGTGCTTCTGTACCCAGAAATGTAACTCTCACATTAGAATTCACTAATTGATAAATAGAAAGTAGTAAAAAAAACCTCTGAAAATTATGTAGAATTTTTTTCCATGTTTCTGTCAGAGGACTATGTACATACTAAATCAGAACAGAAATAGTACTTATAAAATGTGAGCCCTGAATGAAAAAAAAAAAATGAAGAAAAAGTGGTATTTAAACAGAATATATTCCTTTCCAAAGAAACCTCAAAGCCTTTTAAAAAAATTAAATGTTCTAGTGACATTGAAATCACTTCAACATGCCTGAGTCCAAGTTGTATTTAAAATTAGTAAGCAAGTAAGCAAAACAAAGTTTTTATCTTGGGAATCTACTCTTACAAACATGGAGAAACAGAAAATATCACAATGACTTAATCTTTCTTTAGATAAACAGGTGTAGCTTGATTTGACTTCAGTCAGTTTTCATTAACATGGTTTTTCAAATTGCTCTATCCATCTTTGTGGAACCAGATCTTGGCCTTTACGACACAATTTTGTTCTTCAGTATGACGCACATTAAAAAAAACCCCAAGCAAACAACAAAACAAACCAAAACCACAGTCTTACCTTCAAGTGTAAAGCTATTTATCTCTGATCTGATCATTACTGCCTAGGAAAGAGATCCAGGACATTCTCTTACTTTTGAGCTTCATAGTGTGACCTGCTTATTAAATGTCACGTGGACTTCTCACCCTCTTTGTGCCAAATATTATACATTAGATCTATAAAGAGACCGACAGAGGACTGGAGAGATGATCAAAGCTTTGGGAACAAACTGGCATGGTAGGACTTCTCACAACTGAAGAGAGAAAACTGTCACCGGAGTATGAACAAGGCCTAGAAAATGGTGCAATATGAAGAAGGTAGATAATTTTAAAGTTCACTGCTTCTCCTAAAACAGGAACTCCAGGCTTAAAAAAAAAGTCATTAGAAGTTATTTTAAAGCTATAGGAAATAAGCATATAGTTTTGTTTTTTAATTGAATAAACATTCAGATGCCTCAGTGGAAGTGCAAAGGCATGAGCTACCTGTACACTAGAGTTTCAGAAACGCAAGTATTTTGGCAACCCGGTCATTGTAGTCACTAAAGGAAATAAAACCAAGCTTTCATATAAGGAGATTTCAGTATAAACAATAAAATTATATATATATATATGCAGGCTTGGTTGTCCTGAGAAATTATCTACCAGAAAACTCACAAAGAGTTGTTAGGAAAAAAAAAAAAAAAATTACACATTAAAGCAAAAATCATCCTTGGAAAGTACAGAAGGGAATTCTATTAAAAAAGCTCTGTATGTTCAAAACTTGGCTGGATATGACCTTCAGCAGCACAATCTAGTTCTGAAGTTAGATGCAGCTTTGAGGTTGTCCCTGTTGTGAGCAGAAGGCTGGACAGGCTGAACTCCAGAGGAACTTTCCAATCTTATTTATTCTGATTTTATACTATTTCTGATTGGGAAACAGTATAGACAGAAAAAAAGAATTCAGAACTATATTAGGAGAGAAAGTAAGAATCTTATTAAGATTTCAACCAGAATATAACATGAACTTGTAGCAATTTCTGGAAACAGGAAAGATTATGTACTGTGTGATTAAAGCCATTGATGTTAGAAATTGATTTTCAATACTATTTTCCATACAATATGGATTTCTTAGCATTAAATTTATCACTTCTTAATAAGCTCATTTCAGCAATGTATGACTGATGAAAAATCAGTCAGACAAGCTAAGTAAAGATATCTGGATCATGTGTCCTTGATCTGGGTTTGGTTTTTTTTTTTTACTTACAGCTAGAGCTTTTCTGTCAAAATGGTCAATTTAAAATTTTCACACATGGACAGAGGAAGGAAACTCCCGTTAAATGGAAATCACTTTAACATCATGGAAACAACGAAAAACTTCTGAAAGCTCAAACATCCAGCTACCTTAAATTGGTTTACTGAATGCATTGCAGATACAATAAAAAAAAAATAAATTTATTAAAAACTTGAAATGTGAAATAAAAAGAAAGGTTTTAACACCCTTCAATAAATTCACATAATAAAAATATATGCAAATGCTGTAAAAATATTTTAAAGCCTGCAATAATATCTAATATATTGGATAAATTATTAATATTATTAAATTGGAAAACGTTTATCACTAAATAATGAAATTCTGGAATGCAACTGCATCAGTCAACCTTAAAACAGTCTATATTGATTATAATAGAGTGTACGTTATTTTAACTGTATACAAAATTACTAACTGTCACAACATAAAGCCTGGGTATTCAGGATAGTCTTTGCCTGTTGTAAAGAGTGATAATATTGACTCATTTAATTTTCATTCTCTTCAGATATGATTTGCAGAAAGCCTGCCAACATGCCACCAAGTCCACTTCCATTGTAAAAATTCATTGAAAATTGAAACAGTTAAGATGAGTTGGTTTTGTGATAGTTTTTCTATAAAGAGTTTTGTTCTTAATGTGCAGCTTAATTTTCACATATTACTGGACTAATAGCAAAATCTCATCAGCAGAGGTTTTAACAGTACTTTTCCCATCAGCCAATAATTATTTATTAAAGGATATTATTTGTGTGAGGACCCACAAACCACCTTGTGTTTCAAAGAAGTCCAAATGAACTATAACTACGAATTATTCTTAATCCATTTTGAACTGAAGTGATTCCTTAGGAGACGTGTATTTAGCTACTATTACCTTCAAGAAAACCACTATACTTTGCTTTTGTTCCATTATATTCATATAAATATTGTAGTAGGTATATGAATGAATTGTTTGGCTTCCAATATGTGATCTCCTGTTCATAAAAATGCTAGTCTTCATTTTAAGGATTAATGTCCTTTATGCAGACAATACTACAGTATAAGACACAGTACTACAAAGATAATGCTTCCTACTCTAGTTCAGTACATCGTAATATATGTTGAGAGTACCTTTTTTGATCCTTTAGCTCTCATTAGACAGTGATTACCACACCGCTTTTTTCTCTTTGTACCCTGACAAACCTTGGTGACGTAACCTCAGGTATTATAGGTGGATTGAATTTCAATTATTTAAACAACCTCAGTTTCTCCTCTTACTATGACAGGCTCTGGCAAAATATCTTTTCTAAGATTAATTCAGTGGTGTTTCTATAAAGTTAATGTACAGGTTGCCCTAACTTTTGGAGTTTGCTTCTTCATAGAAGACAAAACTAGTCATGGATACACCTTCAGAGTTCTTATTTCAGATCTAATTAAATAATTTGTGGAAGCGGGGCCATTTTTCCTTTTTGCATTTAGGAATCTTAGATTTTAGCTTTTGTAAACTCTGGTTCATCGTGTGTCCTGACTTCTATGTAAATCAGAAAAGGAAGGTTAAAGAGAGTGTACCCCCATGGCTGGATGAAAATGGTAACCTCATATCAACAGACGAGGAGAAGGCTGAGGTACTCAACAACATTTTGCCTCAGTCTTCACTGACAACTGCTCTCCTCACCCCTCCTGGGTCAATGGACAACAAGATGGGGGCCAGGGGGGTAAAGCCCCTCCCACCGTAGAGGAGGATCGGGTTCGTGACCACCTGAGGAATCTGAACATTTGTAAGTCTACAGGACCTGATGAGATGCATCCCAGAGTCCTGAAAGAATTGGCTGATGTGGTGGCCAAGCCACTGTCCATGATATTTGAAAAGTCATGGCAACAAGGAGAAGTCCCTGATGACTGGAAGAAGGGTAACATTGTCCCCATTTTTAAAAAGGGTAGAAAAGATGACCCTAGGAACCACTGACCTGTCAGCCTCACCTCTGTGCCTGGGAAGAGCATGGAACAGATCCTCCTAGAAGCCATGCTAAAGAATGTGGAGGACAGGGAGGTGATTAACGGCAGCCAGCATGGCTTCACCAAAAGCAAGTTCTGTATAACCAACCCAGTGACTTTCTTTGATGGCATAACCACAGCAATGGACACGGGAAAACCAACAGATGTGATCTTCTGTAAAGCCTTTGACACAGTCCCCCACAACATCCTTCTCTCTAAATTGGAGAGATATGGATTGATGGGTGGGCCGTTTGGTGAATAAGAAATTGGTTAGAAGGTTGTATTCAGAGAGTAGTTGTCAAGGGCTCGATGTCCAGATGGAAATCCCTGACAAGTGGTGTCTCTCAGGGGTCCAAATAGGGACCAGTGCTGTTTAATATCTTCATCAATGATATAGACAGTGAGATCAATTGCACCCTCAGGAAGTGTACAAGAATGTACTTGTACAAGGCCTACAAGAAAGCTCAGGAGGGACTTTTTACAAAGGCATGTAGTGATAGAACTAAAGGGAATGGCTATAAATTGGAGAGAAGTAGATTTAGACTAGACAGAAGGAGGAGATTCTTTACAATGAGGGTGGTGAGACACTGGAACAGGTTGACAAGGGGGAAGTTGTGGATGCCTCATCCTTGGAAGTGTTCAAGGTCAGGTTAGATGGGACCTTGGGCAGCCTCATCTAGTAGGAGGTGTCCCTTCCCATCACAGGGGGGTTGAAGTTAGATGAACTTTAACGTCCCTTCCAATCCAAACTGTTCTATGATTCTATGATTTAAGTATATTACTTCAATTTTCATACATTATTTTACTTTTCCACTCTACTTATTTCTCCTCGTCCTTCAGTCACAAACAAAAAATCAAAAATCTATTACAAATAATGTTTCTTCTTGACAATTATAGGACATTTCAAATTATTAACTACTCATCACAAATTATGAACTCCTATCTTCTGTATATACATATTGAATAATTTCAATTTAGGCCTGAACAGTTATCATCTCCTTTTGTCTTAAGACATACATTTTATTTTTCATTGAGATTCCTAATAATTTACTACTTCCTTAGTTTCATTTGAAAAAAAATACAAATTTTCAATGGGAATCAAATTTAGAACTGGCAAAGCGTTTAGGAATAAAAAAAAAACCTGTGATCAGAAACACTGAATTTCACCTCATTTAAAACACATATAGGGGAATCTAGAAGTTTTAATATAATTATTTTAAATTAATAACAAATGATTCCTTTAATGATGCACAGGAAAGAAACAAGTACGCTGTTCAATCTCTGCTGCTGCTGCTGTCAGAGGATCATCAAATGGCAATGTATCTCAGACACATGCCCTGAACATAAAAGAAGAGTAATAAATTGCTTTTACACCTACAAAACATTTATATTGTTTAGTGGTCTCTCATACTTCTAAAATCAGTGAATATTACTTTGATGCACATGTAAGTAGTTTCTTCTTTGTTTCTTCGAAGTGGTTACATTTCAGTGCTTAAAAGTGACATGCTCATCTACTTTATCTTCTACAGTAAGATGGGAAACCCACACTAAAATAAATACTAAATCTGTCAGATTTATTGTTATTATTACATTTTGAGACTTATTAGGCTGGGATGCTGCCTGAATTCTCAGGACTCATTCTACGTCAAAGCAGCAACACAATCTCACAGTCACTCTAACTGCAGTATATGAGGGTTTGTGTTCTGCATAGCTATTTTATTTCTTTTGTGAAGGTGGTGCTGGTGCCCCTTTGAGCATTTATATCTCATATATTATTCTACCAAAGGTATTCTGGGGGAGCATATCCCTGAACACATATTTAGACTCTGTTGTTCTTGAGAACAATACTAAGAATAGCAGTGGCCCAGTTTTAAACTTTTCACATGTATCATGTATCATGCCAGAGGGTTTTTCAAATTTACGACATTTGGAGATACATCACTTCAATGTTATTCTAATCAACTTTCCTAGCTCTTTGATCAGCACATCAAAATACTTACATGACCTCAAGCTCTGACAAGAGTTCACAAGCAGAATATCGTAGGTGTTTTCCAGAACCCTATGACTATGCTAGATCAGGTATGATCTAGTTTTCAGGCAGCTTCCAAGTCACTCAGTGATGTTAGTCTAACTTGCATCTTGCTAAACTTGTTATTCAGATTATGCATCACCTGCAGACTCTGCCACATGACTTATCTCTAGCAGACAAAACTCATCTAAAATCTCCAGTTGCACATACTGATCCTCTCTTCTTCAGTGGAATGTCACCTAAGCCTCCAATTTGTAGATGACTTATTTTGTATAGGTAATTCATGAACACTTGCTAACATGAAACTATATTACCTTTTATAACTCCTCTATGGAATTTTTATATGAAATGCTTTAAAATGTAAGATTTTAGATGTCTGATAATTAATCAGTTACAAAAATCTATAAAGATTATCAGTGTTTCCCAGCTACATCAGTCTAAATCTTTTACTCTGGCATTAATATTTAATTTCCACCCACGAAAAATCTCTGTGCATCCGAAGGGCTTATTACACTGTTAAATATGACAATCTCCAGAAAACCTGCATTTATAAATCTCACAGTTTAAAAAGAGTTTAATATAGATCAGAAAAAAAAAGTCTATTGCTAAAAGAAGGGGAGGACACATCCTTGATTTATCTGTGTTTGATTTTCGTTCAAGAGGAAAACTAACATAATTAATCAATAACATAACATTCAGGCTAAAGATATATAATGATCTCCACAATCAGCTTAAATAAATGGGCTGTATTCAGAAAATTTCCAATACATGCCAAGTTTGTGGGGAGTTGCTGCACAAGAAAACAACTCTGCAATCTCAGGATTACAGTACACTCTAGAAAGTCTTGATGAAGTGCTTAGGGACATGGTTTAGGGAGTGTTAGGAATGGTTGGACTCGATGATCCAATGGGTCCTTTCCAACCTTGTGATTCTGTGATTCTGTGAAAGTCAATCATAGCCCTAGATCTCCTGCTCCTGTAACAAGTTCTCACAGTTCAGAATTACTATGAGCATTTCTAATCTTTGCATTTTTCTTAATATTCTAATTCCTGGAATGATGTAATAACAATGACAGTCTTAGCTCTGTTTAACAATTACAGTTTGCATAGTGAAAATGTGAAACGTAAACGCTAAAATAACAGAAGGCACAGATATAGTAATAAAATATTACTATTTGTAAGTACATCTTGACTCAAGCCAAACATTCACAAAAACACAATAAACCTCCAGAGAATAAAACACTGTGGTTGGTGGGAAATTACATTGTTTCGGTGAAAACTACTGAACTCTACTTTCTCACTGTTCCATCTGAGCAAGTCACGTTACAATATCTTTTACCTATGTGGAATAGAAATTATACTGAAAACTCTTTTTATGTCATTGAATAATTACTACTACTGCTTTTTTTAAAATAAATTAAAAAATTGCAGGAAATATTAATAGTTAATCATAAACATCTTTCAGCTGAAGAAATAAAAAAATTGATTGACATATTTATATTATACATCATAATGCTATGAAAATATATCTTATAATCAAAAACTTTCAGACCACATAAGAATCACAAACCACTAAATCTAGTATCAAAACCCTTTCCGACTTCCTAGAAACAGACAAAAACTTTAAAGGTTATCATTTTTGTATGAGTGAAATCTGAAATTAAATTAAACAGAAACAATACTTTAAAATTTTCTTTTTGAATTTTTGCACACAGGAGAGGAGAACTGGATAGAAAATTATATGTAACAGTTTGCCAATAAGTTGTTGTTAAATACATTTCTTTATCACTAACATATACTGGTGAATGAGGAACAGTTTCTTTTCTTCTTAATATTTCTGTCATAATCACTTATCATGTTTGAGATGATGTTAGAAAGGCCTCAAATCTTACTGTACGCAGCAGACATGCTGAGCACTTCACAATTACAAAATATACACAGAAAACACATATTTTATGAAGGTTGCAGAAGTGAAAACAGGATACTTTTACTAATCACTATTTAATAGAAATTATTCAAAAATTCTCTACTATAATATCACTATAAAAATTTGAACAGTGTGGCAACTGAGCAGAGTGTAAACTACTGAAGATATAAATGATTTATTAGTCAACAAGCTGGAAAGCAGGGATTTCTTTTGATGACAAGTTCTTTAAAAAGTGAGTCACTTTTTCATGAAGCAAATTTAAAAGAGTAAAATGGAAATTAAGTTTAAGCTACAGTATCTCAAAGCCATCCTGACGCTGTGAATGATGAAACTCAGGTTTTAACAACTGAATAACCTGATTTTTATTGTACTACTACATAACATTTCATTCAGATATAATCAAATATATCCAAAAGCGACCACGTTCTGGAAAGCTGCAACTTTTAAAATTTGTGTTCTAAATTAATTTTCACATTTCCCTAGAGTAGCTTTGTTTTGTTTTGTTTTTTTTCTGGATGAACATAACAGACATCTGGAACTCCTAAGAGAAGTTTAGCTCTTTCATGTAGAGTTGTTAGTGAATGAATACAAACCTGATATATTGGCCCACTTACTTACCTTTACTTTATCATGAGCAAAATAGACTGAGAATGCAACAAAATATGACTGCCATTGCTAGTAACTTTCATTTCACCTGAATTTGCTTGAAAAGGCCTTAAACAAGGTATATCAAGGGATAATAATAGCTTCCAGCTCAGATGGATGTGGAAATCACACAGTAAGCATGTGGGCAAGGTTAAGGGAGAGGAAGAGCTCTCACACAGGATGAAACAAAGTGCCTGTACAGAAATGCAGGCAGACTGGAAAAGAGAAGGAGGCGGAGCTTCACAAATGGACACAGAATTGTGGCATCGTTGACGTAAGTGAGACAGGGCAGACCAGCTCGCACAACTGCAATGCCACGATGAACAGGTACAGCCTTTACAGAAAAAAAACAGGCAGAGAAGAAGGGAGGTGGGTTGCCTGCTGAAATACACAGAGTTCTTCTACAGCAGTCTGTTTGACATTTGTGCTGGGAGTTTGTTACAGTCACCTGGTGAGTGTGAAGTGGATGAAACCTCATTTAAGAAACTTGAGAACATCTCCAGGTGATGCACTTTACTCATTATGGGAGACTTTAAGCTTCCCTGACATCTTCCAGAAGGACAATATGGAGGGATGGAAGCAAGCCAGGAGGATTTTGGATGGTATTCAGAGACAACTTCGGAACACAGATGTTCAATGGGATAACCATGCTTTCCCGGATATGTTAACAGAAAGGAAGAAATGGTTGCTGATGTAACCATCAATGATAGCTTTGGCTGTAATGACCATAGAGTAGTGGAGTTCAAGATCTCAACAGGTGTGAGGAAGGCAAGTAGCACGATACAACCTTCGAATTTAAGAAGTGCAGACTGTAATCAATTCGGGTACCTTGTAGGAAGGCAGCTCTGAAGGGCAAGCAGGCCAAGAAAAGTTTTGCAGTTCTTCAAGGACAATCTCTTCCACGCACAAGAACAATCAATCCCAATCCTCTGGCAAATGAGGAGAGGTATCAGGAGTCTGGCTTGGCTGAGCAGAGAACTCACAAATTCCAACTGAATCAAAGAAGAAACAAGCCTCTCTACGAAGGCAATTAAGCAATAGACCAAGAGGATCAACTCAATTAGACCACCCAAGAGAAGCTGCAAAATCTTGGTCCTTTTAAAATTCTCAGGATCCGAGTGGGTAAAGCCTTAAGCAACCTGGTTTGAACTCAGTGTTGACCCTTCCCTCAAGCGGGAGGATAGAATACAAAGACTCTCAAGGACCCTATAGTCTGAATGAATCTATAAAATTGCATCTCAACATCATTTTTAACATTAATTATTTTCATAGGAACGCCTTAAAATCACCACACCTTTGTTAACACAGTTGATACTAGCTGACCTTATACAGTATGGCAAATAGACCAAAATCCCTTTATTTCCTTTGACTGTTCTTTCAGTTGTCTACTTCAGAAACAATCAGAATTGCATTTAATTTCCACATTCCAACATTTATATGAAAGACGTACAGTTTTAATTAAAAAGGTAACTGCAGGGCAAGCAATTCTAAAACTCCTGTGATAATGCAATAGAAGAAAATGTGTTTTTATTTGTATTGTTTTTTTATCTGCTACCCATGAATTCCAATAGATTTCCAGAATAATTTTCTAAACTATAATACTGACTTCCCCACACAAGTGTCTTTATCTTAAAATATTTTCCATTCAATTTCCAGTAAAGTCAATATTTGCTCATTTTTAACACTAATCTTTTAGTGTCTCTAATACTTTCCATAGCATAGGGCTCCTGAACCACGGACACTGAAATACTTTAAAAATATAAATATAATAATGTAATAAGGAGAAACAGTAAAACCTGGAAGAACCAAGTAGCAATTTTGAACATCAATATAGAAAAACGATACTTGAGAGAAAGGCAAATTAGCTGAGAAACAATTTATGCTCCAACTAGGGTTACAGTGGGCTCAGAATCAGGCCACTGACAACAAAAGAACATACCCCCAAAAGCTGATTTCTGATTTCAGCACTGAGAGAAGAGTGTGAGGGATGCAGAAACAGAGGCTCCTCTGGCAGAAGATCACAGAATCACAGAATGGTAGGGGTTGGAAAGGACCTCTGGAGATCGTCTAGTCCAACTTCCCTAAAGCAGGTTCACCTAGAGCGAGTTGCACAGGAATGTGTCCAGACGGTTTTTTAATATCTCCAGAGAAGGAGACTCCATAACCTCTCTGGGCAGATTTTTTGAGTGCTCTGTTACCCTCACAGTAAAGAAGTTTTTCTTCATGTTCAGTGGAACTTCCTGTGTTCAAGTTTGTACCTGTTGCCCCTTGTCCTGTCACTGGTCACTACTGAGAAGAGTCTGGCCCCATCTACCTGACACCCTCTCCTTAGATATTTGTAAGCACTGATAAGGTCCACTCTCAGTCTTCGCTTTTCCAGGCTATGCAGACTGAGCTCACTCAGCCTCTCCTCATAAGAGAGGTGCTCCAGTCCCCTGATCATCCTCATGGCCCTAAGATGCACTAGCAGAGGATCTGAATTTTAGCTACTCACTCTGTTGACTATGGAACAATCCTCCTGTATATTCTCCAGATCCTAGCTGACTACTCCATACCATTTCTCCATCTGCATTCTCTCAGTGTAAAATTAGTTTCAGAGACTTTCCATCAGACTTAAGTAGGTGTTACACTGGGCTCTGCGACACAAGGTTACAGTGTTAATTTCCTCTCTGCATATCAATTTCTTATGGAATACGCCTTCTCTCAACTGCTTTTCCCTATCCACTTCCCTGGTATCTTCGTTAAGCTAGTAAGAGCTGCCTTCATCTTCTTTGTGCCACAATTTTCTCAGCATTCAGCCTAGTCTTCCTTCATCCGAGTCAATCAATTTCCATGTTTCCCCCCCTAAATCCCAGTCTGAGTCTACTTCAACATTATTTCAGTTGGCATCCCAATCTCTTCTGTTCCATTTCTCACTGCATCTTCTGGTCCATAACTTGCTTGTTCAGTAACAAACAGTTCCTTTCTTTTTTTTAAACTGATGTTTGGATTCACTGTAAGTATAGAAAAGATATGTGCCCCTACTGTTATTATTTCAAGTGTTGAAGCAGTAAAAGGACTCATCTAAATTATCTAGAATAACATCCCATTCTTAGATTTTCATGACTATCATTGCTATAAAATTAAGTAGTGTAGTTTTTCTGGGTATGGAGTCCCTTGTCCAGACTTTCAGCACTGCACTACAGAAATGCAACTTTCCTGCTTTTTTATCATTTTCAGGCCTCATAAACAAGCTGCTGGTTAGCTAAGCGAGACAAACCAGCCAGATGGCTGTACGTGTAAGCATCTTAATGTTGGTTACAGGTAGTAAGCAGTGCCAAGTTACCACCCAATTAGCTGAGCTCTTTATTCTCCTTGACACTCATTTTGCACTCCATACAAAAACCAGCTGCGTTCTCATCTCTCAAACCGCACCAAAGTGCCTTTCTCTCTCTTCTGCCTATACAATGGTTTTAGTTTTCAGTTGGTAATCTGCTCCTTTGTCATATGATCCTCAACACAACCTGCACATCAATTGGGAACAACAGCAAAAGCTTTGTAACTTCCTGCATCCTATTTGAGGTTTAACGCTCACACCTGGCAAAGCACACTATGCAAAGGACATGTAGATATCATTCCTTGCCAACCATAAAAAATAGACAGAGAGTAGAAGTAAAAATTATTTAAAGGGAATCAATTGGAAAAAGTATGAGAATTTTATTGCTCACTGCATAGTGGATGTTCAGAAGATTTATACTTAATTTCAGGTAGGCCCATTTTAGTGAACTTTACTTCTTCAGATTTCAGTAAAACACGCTGATGTACACTGGAACAAGAAAGGCCAGGTAATCTCACAGCAGCTAGACTGTGCAATACAGACAGATGCAGTTTTAGACCTGTCAAAGCAGCTACTGCAGGAAGCCAGCCAATGAACTATGTGGAAAAAAAAAAAACAACACCAAACATAACTATTTTTCTCAGGTTATTAGTTAGACTGTGTTTTGGCCAGTTGCAAGAGAAAACCTAGCCATTATGAGTGTCTTAGCTGTTTCCATCATTTTTTTCTTTACCTCCTAACTAGAGATCACTGTCACAGATAAACTTTCAATAACTGGGGCCTGGATGCTTAGGTATGGAATAAGGACAAAATAAGGCCAAGCCTCAGGGCTCCAGTTAAAAGCTGAGCCAACTCAGCTGAAGTTCAGATTTCACACCAGTATCTCATAAAATTGAAACCTACAAGTCAGGTCAGCTGATCTCTTAGGTTTTCTGCTGTAAATTTCTACCTTTTCTTTTAATTCCAGGGTAGTCAACATCTACAAATGAGATAAATTCAAAGCAAAAATGTGGGTTTACAGAATCCCTGGTACACTTGAAACCAAATGTGCTTTGGTTGAGTTAAAATTAATCTCTGGAAAACTAAAGCATTTCAAAATATATTTAAATATATTTTTAAAATTCAAGATGTATTTAACAGATACCAAAATGAAAACAAACAAAACCAATCAACAATCAAAATCAATTAACTGTTAAGCTTAAACAGAAGAAGAACTGGAAAAGTATCAGCTCTGCTTTGGTATTCAGTTGTACTGGTTATGTTTCACTTTACCTTCTTGAAGGGAATGCAATGTACAATGGAAAGGAGAAGAAGCCCCAAAGTGTACTATACTATTTTGTTTGGAACACTATGAAAAGAAACAAACCCAACAACCAACTAGAATCTAAACTACTTGTATTGTATTATGTTCAATGCAACATTCAAAGAATACTGACAGACCAATTAGAAATAACAGAATGGTAAATTTTCTATTTGGCTTTCCTGCATTCCTCAGCTTTGGAATGTAAAGATACACTTTCCCTTTCCTTCTTCAGCCTTTGTCAATGCTGTCCATTTGCGCCAGATGCGTCCATTTGAAGAATGAAATATATCTAAAAGAAACGTTGCTATGAAGCTGCATGCAGACACTAGAAAGGTAATATTTCTTTTCCAAGATGAAAGTAAGTTTTTAAATAATACAGATCAAACTGTTATTTAAAAGAAGCTTATATAGTGGAAAATCCCATAGATTTGTTTCACTCCCATATCTTGTACATACTTCAGTATCCCATGATTTACCACTCCATTTATGGTTAACAAAATCTCAGATAAAAACTTCAGCACTATTACAGGAATACAGAGAGAAGTGGTCATTCTCAAGTCTATGAGATATTTCATGTTCTATTAACCTCGTTTTAACTGCTTATAACTGCAACTATTTTTTTACCCCTGTCTTTTGACCACTGTGAAGTTCTTTAGTTTTGGTTATTTGTTTGTTTTAGAGTAAAGAAAATCTGAACAAAGCAAAAATGAAAGGGGAATTATTCTGCCAAACAGCTTTGCTGGTCTTGAGAAATATCTGGCATGTATTGAAAAATGCCTGGTGAACAGCTCTGCTATTTCACTGATCCGGAGCAGGGAGATTAGGCAGCAGTGTTACAATCCTTTAATAGTGAATATGGCTTTTCACATACCCATGAAAATCGGGCACATTCACCAAACAGAGTTTCAAAATTGTAACTTTTAAAGGCTTATTACATTTTTAAAACACACAGTCAAGACAAGCACCTAAACTTCTCAAAAACCCATTAACACTTTACCTACCAGCAACACAAAGGAACTAAATGCTTATTGGCCCAACACTCCAGGAGCTTACCAAGGGCTTTGCTGGCATTTCTGAGTCCTTCTTAGCAGCTTTGAGCCAGATTAAAACTGGGTGAGAAACTGTGGTAGATAGCCTACCTTCTATCTATCTTCCAACCCCCATAATGAACTGAAAAGGGAATTGTCTCTTTCAACTGCCCAAGTAGAAAAAGACAGAAAAAAAAGATGTGTTTGAGGAATATGGTGAGACAGGAATTTTAGGAAGACAGGGAAGAGCTGCCTGCGATTTGAGAAAGAACAGAAAGGTATCAGTAGACCAAATCCATAGTTCACATTGAAAACTGGGGACTGTAAAATTGATGACTAATTAACACTCGTGAACCACTCAGACCTAACGTGATAAGAACTGCAGCAAAGCCCAAAGGAAATTATTAATTTTGTCATCAGAGCATGCTTTGATTAGGGTGCAGTAAATAAAGCCTACAGTCACACACAGTGAGAATGAAACAAAACGATGAAGGCAATTATCAAGGAAATATTATCACTCCTGTGCACTGAATGAAGTGTAACTCCTAGGAGGAAAAAAGCCAGTATGTGATTCTCTAATTAACGACTGTGCCATTGTGCATAAGCATAGGGAGGCCCAAATTAAGATTATAAAACCAGTTGTAATTCCTGAATTTCACAACTTTTAAGCGCTTCATTTCTCTACTTCAACAGAATTCTTGGTAAAGCTTTTCGGATGCAATTTAGACGCACACATGATAACAGCTCTATGAATAAAGCAGACAAAAATAAAAGGCAGAAATTAAAAACATGAGTTAATCCCATGACACAGTTGTGCAAGTGTTTGACCTAAGGAAACAAACATCTCATGTTTTATTATGAAACAATACAAGTGATTACGTGATATCATAGCATTGAAATGTTGTAGAATCAGAAGGCTGCCTTATTTTTTCGGTTCTGTGACTGTTTGACTTTCTAAGCAAAGCACGAAAATGGATTTCCAGAACAACTGCTGTAATTCTCTGTAGTGAAATACAGTTCGATTAAACAAAAATGCACATGAACAAGCACATTAAGTTACAGGAATATCTATCCTATTTCTCTATTAAAACTGTTTAAAATAATGAAGTATGATTTTTTAGAGAAGACTGCTCTGAGTCTGCAGAATCAAGATTTCCGTTCTTCTCAAGACTTTCGGAATTACTGTATAGACATGAAAAATATTTTCATAAAAAAGGGCTAAAGAGAGACGTGGTATATTATTATTTATTGGGGTTTTTTGGTCACAAATGTAATAAATATAAATATAAATATAAATATAAATATAAATATAAATATAAATATAAATATAAATATAAATATAGTGACATACAGTATTATCTAAAGTTTCACATTAAAATAAGAGACACTTCTGTAAATCTACATATTAATCCAATTCCAATTTAGTTATATTTTTATCCAAAGAAATTCTCATATTCGCCGAGCCATTAGGGCCGTGCTCACTGCAGCTTGTTTACATAATTTTCATTAAATTATTTAAGAAGTTACTCTATAGCTTGTTCTGTAGAGTTTATGGGCTTTCCACCAGATGATCTTAATTTGTATAATGCTAGTGGTTTTATATTTGCAAAATGTATGCTATTCATTACATTAATTCATTACATTCATTACATTGTCTACAGTCATTACGGTCAGCTCCTTCAAATCATTTATTTCTGCATTATGATTACTCCCTTAAGACAGTAGTACTTGCAATTAAAACATCTGTTATTCTATTATTAGATTCATCCTAACTTTTCCCAATTTAATCTGAAGAGTATTTATTTGGTGGCAGAGGTGGGGTGGTGTGCAAAGCACTAAGAAGATAGTATGATAATAAAGCATCGTTGTCTTGTTTTGCAGCTCATAGACTACAGATCCTCAGCTGTTGCCACAATCCATTCCTCTAGTCTTTTTAGAGCTGTGAGTCTGCACAGGTACTTAACACTGGGGTCAGTTCCCCATAAAGTACTGTTTAAAACACTCAGATATAGCAAGCACAACATCATAACAGAGAGCACTCCATCTGTTTGCCCCAATGTAATAACTTAACTGGAGCAAGAAAGTCATCTCAGCATTCTGGTAGTGTCTTGCTTTAAAGACATCTTGCTGGCCAGACTGATATACAACCTTCTTTCAAGGATCGTGAGAATCACAAGGGTCAGTCTTTAAGGAGTGAAATGGGTATAAAGTGCTCTCATTTCTGTAAATACATGACAATTACCTATTACCACTCCCAGAAATATACCTATAACATTAATATGAACAGATTCCAACACCTGACCTTTTCTAAATGTTAGGAGAAATCCAGAACTGCAAAATTCCCGTTTACAAGCTTGAATAATAAATTAAGTTTTTCTTTAAATCTTTTTATTAGCATTCTGTGCCACATTAGCAGACTACTAAGAGCTTTACCACAAATCAATTGTCCTTCCAAACAGCTTTTTTACATTTGTTATCAGCAAAGACATGATGAGACAGGAAAGAAAATTGTGTACACGTAGTAGCTATGTCAGTCTCATCCATTTGCTTAATGCCTATTGCTTATGATAATACCAGATTTCTTTGCTATTGAAATGGAACAACCTAAATATTAGTCTGTGGCATCACAGAAGCCATTAGGAAATGACAGTGCTGGAGAAAAAAGCTACTTATAAAGAAAACAGATTTATCAGAAGCAATACATTAAACAACAAAACAACCTTTCCCTTCAAAGAAACTAAGTAGTTGCAAGCACACTTACAAGTATTTTTAAAAAGACTTTTCAGACTAGCAGCTTCATCATCTGTCAGATTAAGAGAGGAATTCCTGCACATTGCGAAGTGTATAGTTGCCTTTTTGTGCTCATGCTGGCCAACATTCTCCCAGTATATCCTTCATTCAATTATATATTAATACATTTGTGTGCGATCACTGAGCTAAGCAAAATTTCAAAGGGTCTGCCCTCAGGCAGTTAACGACATTTGTGGACATCTATGAATGGGTCATCACGGAACTACATGGAACAACGATAACAACAAAACCCCCATGATTCTGGAACCCTTTGTTTCTTACATTACATGAAAATTCAAACCAAAGCTTTAACTATAAAAGACATGTTTTAATTATCATAGATGTTTGTGACTTGAATATACCATCTTGCCTTTTAAACAGAGCATATTTTGGTCTAGTGTGAAAACTATTTAGTCAGACCATAAAAATATTACTAATCTAATTATTTTCAAATAAATATCAGGGATAGTATTAATAATCTAAACAGCTGCAATGTCAGTGGATTTAATTAACAGTTAAAAATACGAACAACAGGGAGCAAGACAACATGCTGTTTTTAAAGATGTGCAAAAGGAAAGTACCCTCTCTTTGTATCTGTAATACTGATGACCCAAATTTGCTGTAGCTCATTGCACAAAAGACATGCACAGCATATTTCAAATTATTGACAGGATACAAAGGAATTCTCATTTATTTACCCTCTAAAAACACTTCAGAAGGCAGACACTAGTACTTGTTCTTACCCTCCTGAGCTTGCTTGAACCGAGCTGACAGCTTGCCCTTTCTGAAGTTTCTCAAGATGACTGAGAACAGCTACATCAGGCCTGGGGAAATAAACTCTGCCACAAGTTCATTCAAAGGAAAACAATATGGCCTAGACTTATCCAATCAAGATCTGAAATTTATCCTTCACTTCACTAACACAACCAAGTGTTACAAAGGTTTTCACTGCAAGAGTCAGTGGTTACTGGTCTTATATTTCACGATCAATAAATGTGCCAATGCAGATAGATTATGTTGAGAGTTACTCCTACCCCATCTCCTGTTTTGATTAAAAGCCTAAGTACCACAGAAAAATAAAGGAAAAATCTGTAGATTGTTCAGCTGTCTTTCTCCCTGGATGATAGATTTGTAGAAAAGCTTTCCGAGCTGAATGTACCCTGAAGGTATTAAAAAAATTAGCTCTGCCCTGTTGTCCCTTCTTCTCCACAATTCTTTTTTTTTTTTTTTTCTAAAGCCCATAGGCTTTAAAAAGAAAGAACTATCTTAGCCACTTTATTTGCTGGAAAGTGAGATTAAGACAAATAGGTCATGCTTTACTTTGTAGAAGAAAAAAAAATCTGACATCTGCCATCTGCATAACACAGCTAAAACCTTTTTCTTCCATGTTTAAGAACCTGTGGAAAACTGGAATCAAAACAGTGTCTGCTGAAGAGTCTTCTAAAGTAGGCATCAGAAAGCACCATATTTGCTTTTGTTCTGTGCCTTAGCAGATCCTAAGCCTATCTGCCAAATTTCATGGGTTTAAGCAGAGCACATTTTTCATGTGCTACAGAATGCTCAGTCCCCCAGCTAAGTCATGATTACTTTACTGCTTTCATGTGTCCCAGTCTTCCTGAAATGACAGCCAGTTTGGACAGTCTGCTCTGCCTTCCTTGCGTCTGATGATACTGGGGACAGATGAATGGGAGGCTCACCCGGCTGTTCAAGCTGCCTATCAACATAAGTAAAGACTGTGGGGCTTGATGATTATTTAGTGCTGGCAGACTTTGAAGAGAAATAAGCTTTAGGCAAATAAGGAAAAAGAAAAAAAAAAAAAAGGTTTTATTTTATTTACGAAGAATTTATTTGGGAAATAGTCTTAAAAAAAAGGTTGTGTTTTTTTTTAGAGTATTTCCCAAATAAATTCTTCATGAAATGGGTCTTTCTCACTAACAATAACTTTCCATACTCAATACCCACTTTAAACAGTTTAGATTAATATTTAAGGCAGTACAGACCTACTGGCTATTCAAGCATTAGGTACCCTGATGTGAAAATCAAAATTTAGCATTAAAACATAGGGCTGGCAATCTACTAAAAGGAGTTTCACAGTCTCAACATTTATTTAACTGAGGCATTTGATGTGGTAAATCATCAATTAATATTACCTTTGTTAACTTGAAACCGAATTAGGTTTGACTGTAGTACATTGCTTCTTTGGCTCCTTCTGTGGGCAACGCAAGCAGTTACTTCTAATGGTGTTAAAGCGCAGATGAAAATGTTAAATAGAGGAGTCAATTGAAAGGTCATTACTTTTTTTTCCAAAGTAATAAAAACAAAGTACTTCTTGCAATATACAATTACAGGTTAATGATACAGTCCTACGGACTGGCTCAGAGGCCTTGTTCAATTTAAAATACTTATTTAAACAATTTAAAAGTATTTTTTAAAGGATTAAGTGTTAACAAGAAGTGTTAGTCACAGTTTAAATGTTATAGCAAAGTTAACTTGGTATTAAAGAAAAAATGAAAGGGAAACATTTTAAATGCAAATATTTCAATGAGAAAGCTATCTAATGAAAACAACACTCACTGAAACTAGATATTACAAAGACAGATTGAGAATAAATCTTGTAAAGCAGCATTTCCCTACTGATTCATCTTAGAACTTCTGTAATATGAAAGATTATTGTTGTAAGACAAAAAAACACTTGGGAAAATTTGCTGGCACCATCTTTGAAACTAATGTCACAATGCTATATGAAATTAACACTCAACAATATTGTTTTTAGAAACCACTTTTTTCCTCCCACTTTCTGACTCATTTTCATCACAAAGGCCCACACTAAATCCCATTTCCACTATCTTCTACAGCAACAGAGTAGATGGCAGGATATGTTTCAAAGTGATTTTTGACTCTCATCAAATTAAAAAAAACACCATTTCTTCCATGCCACTGCACTACCATTTCCCAAACAGGAAAATATCCCAAAGAATCATTTTAAATGAAAATATCAGAGTGTCAACTTTCTGAGAAACAGCAAACTATGGATTATAAAAAGACAGAGATAACAGAGAACTTTGTACAAAGACTTTGCTGAAATTCAGACCCTTCAACCTCTGACTACAGTTCTGAGTTAAAAGAAAAGCAAATACTAAAAGAATGAGATCCAGGGTCTCTCTGGACCAAGACTGAGTTTTGTGTCACCAGTAAGTATTCTTTGAGCAAAATAAGAAACAAACTCTGACCTTAGCATTTTATGCAGCATATTTAGAAGATACTTTTATTGGGATAGCCAAGAGAAAAGGTCTTTTATGTACACAATGTTCTTCACATTTATTTGAAGACTCAGAAAATTACAGATAAAAACAAGAAGCTGAGCACCTCTGGTGAGGAATATCATCACAGACCTCACATTCTGTTATCAACATCCAGCAATATCTCTGGACATACATAAATATTTGTGATCCTGTCATGTCAAACATGATACAAAACATCCTGGAAATTACCCTGCACCAAACTGAAAAGCAGTAAAGAAGTCGTTGCTTGTACCCCATTTCTGTACACTCCTCGAGGCCCCACAGGACAGACCCAGTGTGGCACAGTTATGCCACTTGGAATTAGACTACTGAAAAAAACCCAAAGAGAATATCAATTAAAAGATAACAGAGGTAAAAAGTATAGACAGTGTTGGGACTGCTCAGAGAGAAATTTAGTAGCTCAAGGAGTCAAAAGGGAAAACACCAGCATAGAAAGGTACAAAATCCTACAGGAGAAAATATATTGGAGGCAGGCTGGCACTGGCCAGGGACGGTCAGGACTCAGGTCCAGCTGTCACGTTCACCCATGCTAAGGGCACCAGCGGAAGACGGCAACCCAGCCTTGCAGAGCAGCTGCCTCTGGGAACCACAGGGACAGACTCCTCCCCACCTGACTGGTGTCTGCTGGGCTGAGAGAGACTCTCTAGGGCCTTGGCAGTGGTGCTTCTGCTTAGCCAAATAAATCCTATCCAACTTGTGTGCTAGCCAACACACAATTCCTTTATGTGTTAAACCCATATATATTCTGCTTTGCAGAGCCTCTTTGCAAAGAGCCTCTTCTTTGGTGGAAGATGCCTGAAGAAACCAGAAAGTGTGGCCACTGAACACTATCTTCTCCACAGAAACGCCTCATCCCGAAAAGATTCCCTCCACAGAGACCCTTCCAAAGCATACCCTCTTTGCTCCCACTCCTAGGAGTCATCTTGAGTTCTTACAGTATAGCATGGCAACAGAACTGAACTTATGCAAGACCCTATGCTAAAGCAAAACTGCTGAAAAAGAAATCTCTTAGCAAAAATGCTGGTCACTGCCAATCTGGATGGAGTGCCCAGCTGCCCATACTCATGGACCTTAAGCAGAAGGAGATGTGCCTGTCAGAGCTTTCATGGAAATCCTGTTGGACAATGCAGTGCCAGTTGTATCCCCAAGTTAAAAATCAGTGGCTGTTAGCCACCACTTGGGATACTGGAGGATACACATAACACGGGGACACACTTTTACAACCTAGAGAGATGAGCCTGAGAGGCAGGTGGCCACGCTAAAGGCAAAACATTGTTCTATAAACCAATACAACAAAAACGTTGTAAAATTACCGAAGCTTCTATCCACACATTTTATTAATTCATAACACAGTAGATACCATCAGATTTGTGTGTGAAACCACAAGTGATTTTTAGTCAAAACTATAACATAGACAAGCCCTTACATCTATGGAGAACATGATTTTTATTGCAAGTAATTGGGCAACTTCTACAATTTCTCTGTGGCCTCTTTCCTAATCCTTTTGGTCTTTATTATAAACAGACATTGCACCTCCATTCATGGAATCATAGAATTGTTTGTTTGGAAAAGACCATTGAGATCGAGTCCATATGTAGCTGTCCACTACTAAACCATTTCTCTGAGCAGTATCAGTACTTAGGCCCCAATTCTTGTGACACAGCCAGATGGAGGAAAGTGGGGTTGGAAGTACACTGGGATGAAAAGCCTGTCTTTCCTCTCTAGACTCCTACATTTTATTATTCTTCTTTTGTTATGTAAACAACAGGAAAGTCTCTAAAAACATAGAAACCACTGAACGACTGCAGTTCAGATGCAACAATGAAGACAATATCTATCCTTCTGATCTCTTGATAAATAGTTCAAGAGAACCAGGTACTTTTAAAAATAACAAGCTATAACTTTATTCCTTTATACATAAACAGAAAAATCTGACTCAAAGACTGGAAACCCCAAGGCTAGCCCACACCTTTTACCACTGACAAGCAAAATACACTTTAGAAGATAATGTGAATTTTGAACAGATATCTATATGTTTTGACTCTTCACTGTCAGAAGAGCTGAAGGGCAAATACTAAAAACTTCAGTTTCTGCAGTAGAATAATGAAACTCATCTCTGCTGCAAAATAGCAAAGTACCCAAAGAAACATTTCTCTCATAATGGAGTGTTCCTGTAGGGAGTTAAAACACACTGACACACCATGGTTTTATTTACTTTGTCTTTGGATTCAGTTTTTGTCACAGCTTTCATTTCTGCTGTTCTATATATATGTCCTTTCCCTTCAAGTAGTTAAATAAAATAGGTGGTTTAGAGAAGGCTTATTCAGCACGCAGTCTCCTCACCTAGGTCAGCTCCCTGAAGCAAACGTGTAAGAATCTGGTTCCCAAACCTCACAAGGAACCTAACACATTTATGTTCCTTCTGAAACACGGCATCTCACGTGTCACTCTCAGACCAATGCAGAAAGCATGGTTTCCACATTATGTCTGTATGCATGTCCCAGAAAAGTTCAACACACTCTTTATGGACCTTCTGTCATCTCCTTTTCAATAAGTATAGACAGAAAGGCATAGAAATCTCCTTTTCACTGAGTATGTACAGCAAGGCATGCAGCACATTGGAATAAAGACAAAACAGCTTTACAGACTGTTTTTTTATACCACCTTCAAGGCTAGAAGGACATTACAAGGAGTAATTGATTGCCGCAGATTAAAAAATCGTAGGAAAGTGCCAGGTCACGTATTTGCAGCCTGGTTTTATCTACAGTCACTGAACGGTATCTACAAATATATATAAACGAATGGTATCTATAATCCTCTCTTTCAAGGATTAATACTGATACCATCAATACACAAAATCTGATTCCTTATTTCCATCCCTGCATCACACCTCTTCCCTCTATATATCCCAGTACTACTTCTCTTCCACTGGAAACAGGGTAAAGCCTCCCAGATGCCCTGTGATCGCAGTGCCTGCCTGCCTTCCAATCCACTGCCCCCTCCCATTTCAGGACAGGGCTGGGAGCACAGCCACGGCTGCACCAACCACACTGCATCCTTCTCATGGAATAGGGTTGTCAAGGTGTTTTAGAGAGAGTAGCAAACATTTTCAATGAATACATGTGTACTTTCAGAGAGAGCTCCCAGTACACGTTCCAGTGACAACCTGACTTGCATGTCTGTGGCAAAGTTGCCTCATGCTTGCTTTGTCATACAAGCTGCACATAGAATTGCAAGACATTCCTCCTCTGTGCTTGTTTATTCCTAGTTAAGTGTGGTATTTTACACTAGCTTCTATTCAGTCTCTTTATTTCCAGACGTTGCTTCAATTGGCAAAATATCTTTCCTTCCAAATGCTTTCCTACCTTATAAATTCCTAGTTGCCACAATCTCCATAAATTCAGTGTCATTCAATATTGATATTCTCTATCTTCACTGTTCAAAACATTGATGAAAACTGAAAAATGCATACAAGTCTCATTCAGCATATTCATTGTAGCCCAACTGAGCCACACAACTGGGCTATAAATTAAGGTTCGCATGCTAATCCCAGGTTCACCTAGCCCATGCTTTCCCAGCTTGCCAGGAAGAATATTATTTGAGACAAAGTCAAACAAGAAACCAAGGTCAATATTTATAACTTCTACTACAAGTCATATAACAGCATTGATATGCAATTTAAAATTATAATTGACATTACCATAGTACATACAAATCGATCTTGGACCAGAAGCCCACTGGGCTGGGCAATGGATAAACATAAAGAAGAAAAAGCACCAGAGAGTTGCTGACCTTTACAGCTCACTACCTGAGTACTAATAAAGGCGTAATGGTACAAAGATGCAACAGAGTAGAAGGTGAAATAAGATGAGCAACAATATACTGTAGCATGCATACCTGAAAAGAATTATGCTAAAAGAAAAAAAAGCAAACAAACATGAAATGCCTAAACACTTGAAGATGTACTTCAGGATTTAAGGAAGGATAATCAAGTACACTTATATATGTGGAGCTTTTCTGATATAAGAGATAAAAATGTTAGAGAAGAGAAATTTAACAAGTGGCTAGTAAAATCCAGCAGGATGAACTCATTACAGGCAGGAGTTCACTCTTGCTATTTGGAGGCTAGGTAGGGCAGAAAGAAGCTGCAAAGGGCAAAGACTTGCAGTTTATGTTTGATGCAGTCAGGAAGAGGATCCACTAGAACTGCACAAAACCTTAATTGGGAAACATCAAGTTTTGCAGAAGACTCGACTGTTCTTCAATCTGCTAGTCTTTTTGAAGTGACGCACATCACTTCTCACTAATTAATTCTTTTATTCTGACCCTATGTCATGTTTTGTTCTAACTACTAAGCACTTGGGACAGGAATATTAACTATTTGTGTAATTGGTAGAAACAGAATCTGACTTTGTTGTCATCCTGTGAACATAAGACAACTAATTTCATCTTCCAGTCCCATGTCCCACTCAAAATAAAATCCAAACTAAAACACATCTCCTGGTAGGACTCTCTAGGAGTTTCAGGCCACGCTTCTGCCCTGCCATTGAAAGGGCTAGAGACATTAGTGGTGCCTCAGTCACCTCCAGTTTCTGTCTATGTTATACACCAAATTTAGATTGTGAAATGAAATTGTTTTGTCTATAGCATTTAGCTCCATAAGGGTGACATAGATACTACTTCTTTACTTTCAAGACCACTTAAGCATTTCTTTTTCATGTCAATGCCTAAACACATTCAACAACAACTCTTCATATCTTTCTGATGAGCATCTAAATTGTCTTCTAAGAGTTGGTTCAGCAACCACTATTATTTCAAAGGAAATTTCAAAATACCTAGCAAACGAGTTTCCTGATGAACTGCCTGGACTGAAAATATGTGTTCATCACAGACAAATGTCACCTTCAAAATAGCTGAGAAACACTTGTACATGTAAGAAATAATATAACCCAAGAGAGCTACCTAATGGCATCCAAGTGAAAACTCCATGTAAAATATTATAATATACTTTAAAATCCTAATCCACTGAATAGACACATATTCTGCCTTTCACTACATGTAGAGAACTCTTACAGAGCAAGCATGTTTGCAGAACCAAAACCTGCAGTATTACCAAGTTATATTCAGTTATAGTCTCAATTGACTTTTGATTTTTTTCTGCTATGAAATTTTGGGTTTCCTCCTTTTGGTAGTTTCCTTTTGAGTTTTGAAAGTTCCTTGAAAAATCAAGTATGGAAGCAATGAAGGCATTTAATAGATTTATAAATATTTCTCTTAAAAGTAAGATAATGAAACCTGACTCTTTCTATGTTGAAATTACGTAATTTCATATTTAAAGAAACTTACTTTTCATCAGTTAACAGATCCCAAATTTGTCTTTAGCATATTATAAGTCACACTGTAAAGTCATATGAAACAATAATTTGAAACAGCGACCCATTATATTGTGAGATTAATGAGAACATGTTTTGTACTTTGGAGTTTATCAAGCATAGTAAAACTATTTGACATAGACCAGAACACGTCAGCCAGAAAGTAGACCATAACCGTATGAAATGTTAAACCATGCTTCTTTCCCTTTCTAAAATGTGAACTCTGTGACAATCATCTGAATTGATTCATTCTACAGAACTAAAAAAAAAGTTATTCAACTTTATTACAGGAGAAACTAGTAATTACACAGACTATTTCCCACGGTTTTGTTATTAGTTTGAGAGCTTCTTTTACAGTTCATATACACTATCCAATGTATCAGTTGCAGAGCAGATCAAATATGCAATACATCCTTTCCCTTCTGATATTTTCACAGTGTGATTTCAGATTATGGTATAAGCTTTTATACTAGCACAAAATTGCAATTACTTTTGCAAATCGGCCCACTACCATTTAGTAGATAAGATATGTAACAATGAGTGACAGTTTTCAGTTTAGAAGAAGCATGTCATACCATTTTGAATTAAAATATTAACATTTAATGGAACATTTGTATAGAGCAAGTAATGTAATTATATATTACTTAAACATTCCTTCTGTTCGTAATTAAAGGCAAATTCATGAATGTACAAGATTATATTCTGCCACCAGTATATTCATTAGTAATACAAACAATAAGATAATTACTTCACAAAATAACGCATTCTTCACTGGCAATTAGCAGCAGAAGAGAAGATTCCTACGTCTCTTTCCTTATATTGCCATAGTTATCATAAGCTTTCAGAGTAACAAATTGCCTCTAAAATAATACATTCATCTCTCTCCTCTCTTCCACTATACAGCAATCTTAGGAAGACTAGTTTGTTAGCTTGTGCCGTACTTAGGCAAAGTTACACATCCAGTGCCAGGTGGTATGGATATCTTCATACTTGCACGAAATGCATATCCAATTATCATAACGAAAAGTGCCTGTTGTGTTTGGCCCTGTCTATGCAATTACAACATGTATTACAACCAGCCAACGTAGTGCCTTGTTCCAGGACAGCATGTGGGCACAGTTGTGTTGTGCCATACACTGCCTCACAACTGGCTTGATTGCACTCGGAACAGCTATGCAGCTTTGATTTCCGTGTCTAGTACGACCGACCCCAGCTCAGAGATATCCGTATAGTGCCCCACTGATCAATTTATCAAATTCCATACTCTGAGATGGCAGAGCTGTCCCTTCAGGCTGCCTTTGCAACTACGAAAGGAAGCAGACATTTGCTAGAAATAAAAACACAGGCATACTCATTCATCATAATTTGTATAACTGTACACCGAGGGAGGCTTGTATTGCATACCAGGACAGGCCCGTGTCTCCTAATCAGATGCTGTCCTCCTATATTCTCCTCCCAGAAAAAAAAAACAAACAAAAAAAATGAACCCAACAATGATTACTGCAAACATGGATCTTTCAGTGACCTAAGAAATTTTTTCTTAGACCTGAAATACACACAGCCTATATAGTAAAAAAAGAAAACAAGTCTTGGAGAACAAGTCTTATGAGGAGCGGCTGAGAGAGCTGGGGTTGTTTAGCCTTGAGAAGAGGAGGCTGAGGGGAGACCTTATTACTCTCTACAACTACCTGAAAGGAGGTTGTGGAGAGGAGGGAGCTGGCCTCTTCTCCCAAGTGACAGGGGACAGGACTAGAGGGAATGGCCTGAAGCTCCGTCAGGGGAGGTTCAGGTTGGATATCAGAAAAAAATTCTTCACAGTAAGAGTCATTGGGTACTGGAACAGGCTGCCCAGGGAGGTGGTCGAGTCGCCTTCCCTGGAGGTGTTTAAGGAACGGGTGGATGAAGTACTTAAGGACATGGTTTAGGGAGTGTTAGGAACGGTTGGACTCGATGATCCAATGGGTCCTTTCCAACCTTGTGATTCTGTGATTCTGTGATTCTGTGAAAATTATGACAGGACGTTTAATTGAAAAAAAAGGATAATTATCCAGAAGCAGAACACAACGAGCAAGCTAAAAATAGCTAACTGTTATATTGGCCTAAGTGACCTAGATAATTTGAAGAGGGTATTCCAGCTAAATGAAAGGGAGTTAAAAGCTATTAGATGTAGTTTTCTTCTTCATAGGTAAATGAATAACATAAAGAGGCTGCATTTTTTTCTACTGAGGTATTTTTCTTATAGTGATACAGAACTGGGAAACATAAGACTTAAAAGATGCTTGTAACCTATTTGACCTACTTCATAAACTTTTCTTGTCAGCCCACAAACTGAATACATCTTCAATCAACTAGAAAAATACAAGGGAAAAAATAAAGCTTGTTTAACACCAGTTTCCTCCCTTTAGCTAATGGAGAAATCTAACTGAATGGCTTAGCGTGGTGTAGAAGGTCACTGAACAAAACTTAGGGCTCTGAAATGTAGAGGTTTTCAAGTATATTTCCATTATCTCCTGAGAAGTTAATACAAAACATCTACTGTAATAACAAACAGAAAACAGCAGTCACAGTGTCTCATATTCAAACAACTTTTTTAAAAATCTCATTCAACATAGGATTGGTAAGTGCAAACAAGAAAATGAATTGCAAAAAGGCAACCTCACCATTCCAGATTCTAAGGGAAGGCAGTTTCGTGCATTTTTATGAAGCAAGTGCTTTCTGATTTGATGGTTTAACTTCTACTCTACTCCTTCCTTTTATAACTTCTTATGAGTTTAAGCAAGCTTTTAATGTTTGGAGATATGTAAACTTTGACTAAATAAAAGGTCTCCAAACCAATTTAAAAAGCATTCTGGCACTGACTTTTGACTGAGAATATTCAGTGCATTGAATATATTCCCTGATATACAAGAGAGATCATTTTGTATTCCAGTTCTAATTTCTGCAGTATTTAGAGAAGGAAAACCAGAAAACTGATTTTGAATTGGTTACTTAAGGCAGGTTCAAGGACACACTGAGTTGCATTTGTTGTTTTCTCCACCTTAAATCTCAGCAATCTGATTTTTCAGATTTCCACCATCATGAGATTTGTCATTGTCATGTGATCAGAATTATAGCAGCGGCCCTATTTATTTTAATTATTTCTTTCCATTTTTATGTTCCATTTAACAATTTTTTTTAGTACTGTATAGTTTCTACCATTTCTTTACGGTGTACCCTATCCAGGGCTATCATACCTCCAGGTTTTTGCTAGGTACTGCCAGGCTTTCCATTTTGTACCTTAATTTGGAGAGAATGCTTCATCAGACACGATCAACTTGAACGCTCCATCCCAAGTCCTAAGGCCTGCAGAGCCCTTCTTAGTTTGAGCGTGAACCAAATCAGAGACTTTCATTATAGAATCTCTCCTATAATTTATGCCAAAGGAGATGATGGGTTTCATATATGCTTGGTTTGGCTAGCAAAGAGTAGAGAGACTGCTTAGCTTAGCTGATGAGGTGGTGTGCAACCAAAGGAGATTCATCATCACAGACCACTTCCTGGACCAGTCGTTATGTAGCAGGACATTAGGTAGAGACAAAGGCATCTGTCCTTTGGGCTCTGCATTCATTCCTGCCTCCCAACACGCTGATTTCCCTCATCTGCCCAAAAGTAAGTTGAGGTGTGTTCATTAATCTCTCACAGGTGGGAGTCTTAACCTAGCCCCCAGCTTTTTGGATTACTATTTGGATTTTTGGATTACTATTACTATTTCCGTGCCTGTGAGGGACATTTTTATGTTATGCTAAATATAGTGTCAGTAATATCTCACTACGGGAAGTGATTCTCATTTCCTGGGAAAAAATAATCTTGAATATTCTCATGCATAATTAGCACGAAATTATTATAAGAGAGTAAAATAAGAATTGCTATTTTGAGCAAACCAAGGGCTCTTCTAAGTTTATCCAGCTCTGATAGTAGCTTGCACGGAATCCTTAAGAACAGAGTATAACGAAAGGACAAGTGTAAATTCACATAATGCTTCAGAATACTGTCCTAATTTATGTAAAATTATGGTTAGAAATTTCCAAAGATAATAGTTCCACTCCAAAATCTTCAGAATACTCAAGATGGGCTTACATTTCATGCTGGTATGATTTGAACTTTTCAATGAAAAAATCAAAACCTAAATGAAATTTCTTTTGAACTTTGTGGAAAAAGATATGTGACACTATACATAGCTCTGAGTAGTAACATCTCATTTAGGACATATATGCATATATGTTGGAAAAAAAGTAGTAATAATTCCTTTATCTTTTAAAGTGTTTTTTTCATTTTGTAAACAAATCCTGAATACTATCTGCCATTTAATCACCTAGCCATTTAGTATGGTGTAATCCCTCTGCAAACCTTAGATTGTTTTATTCTGACCTGAATGATTCTGAACCATCAGCAGTTTTGCCACATCCCTTTATCAGATAATTATCATCTCAAAGGAAATTTGCATGCAATTCCACTACTAACCTCCCTCTATCGTGTAAAGTGACTTAATATCTGTGCTTTGTTTCCTGTCTCACAGCAGCTTTCTGAAACACAAGACCTTTTTCATTTCATTTTTTCAAAAGGAGAAATTTCAAAATATTTTCAGGTACCCACTTGTTGTGTTTCAGTCATAGGTATGTATTCATACAAATTCCTCTGTAGAAATAATTCAATTGTGAGGTATGGCTTCTTTGCAAAACTGCAGTGACTCTTCTCCATTGTATCAGATTTACCCACATCTACTAATTTGCACCATTTCTACCAGAGAGAGAAATAGACAAAATAGTTTAAAAATATTAGCATTATCCAAATTAGTATTTGGATAGAAGGTTGAAATAAATTACAGGCTACAGACCAAATAATGGCATACAGTTTCATATTTAAGTTTCTTTGGATCCATTTCTTGCTGCAATTTTATATTTTAATTTCTTTTAGAAAAGATGACTTCTAATGCCACTGAAACTAAGATACATCCTCAGAATCATGCCATGAAAATCATGCCATTGGTCTCAGACAATGGCATGAGGTTTAACAAGGCCAAATGACGGGTCTTGCACTTGGCGCACAACAAGCCCATGCAGTTCTACAGACTTGAGGAAGAGTGGCTAGAAAGCAGCCTGGAGAAGAAGGACCTGAGGGTGTTGGTTGACAGCCAACTGAACATGAGCCAGCAGTGTGCCCAGGTGGCCAAGAAGGCCAATGGCATCTTGGCTTGGATCAGAAACGGTGTGACCAGCAGGTCCAGGGAGGTTATTCTCCCTCTGTGCTCAGCACTGGTGAGACCGCACCTCGAATACTGTGTTCAGTTCTGGGCCCCTCACCACAAGAAGGATGTTGAGGCTCTGGAGCGTGTCCAGAGAAGAGCAACAAAGCTGTTGAAGGGGCTGGAGAACAAGTCTTACGAGGAGCGGCTGAGGGAACTGGGGTTGTTTAGCCTAGAGAAGAAGAGGCTGAGGGGTGACCTTATTGCTCTCTACAACTACCTGAAAGGAGGTTGTGGAGAGGAGGGTGCTGGCCTCTTCTCCCAAGTGACAGGGGACAGAACAAGGGGGAATGGCCTGAAGCTCTGCCAGGGGAGGTTCAGGCTGGACATCAGAAAGACATTTTTCACAGAAAGGGTAATTGGGCAGTGGAACAGGCTGCCCAGGGAGGTGGTCGAGTCACCATCCCTGGAGGTATTTAAAAGACTGGTAGATGAGGTGTTCAGGGATATGGTTTAGTGGTTGATAGGAATGGTTGGACTTCATGACCCAAGAGTCTTTTCCAACCTATAGAAATGTATTAATGCAGGAGGCTTCCTAGGCTCCCTTACAGAAAGCAAAAATAGAAAAAAAATTGTTAACTACTAAGCTGCCATTTACACTTCCACGAACACTCCTGTGGAGAACATACACAGACTTCCCCTACCACCTCATCTTAGCTCCAGACAATCATACAAATCAGAGCTCGATGGCGAGTAGTTGAGTGGTACACTCCCAACAACAAAATGCACCTATTAGGCTTTAAAATAATTTGCTTAACTCAAAACCACGCTGTCTGGTGGCACCCAATGACAGCTTGATAAAATCATGGCAAGACGAATGAAAAAATATTTGACTGAGACACCAGCCATGGGATTCATAGACCAGAGATCACCAAAATAAGGACCAGCTGTGGCAGATCACATTTGGAGCCAGAAGTGACCACAGGTGGAGCCAGCTACGAAGGCCAGAAGCTGCATGTGTAGAGCCTGGTCCAGCTCAGTAACAGTGTACTTGGAAATCATCAACACTCACCCAGCACCATTATCACCATCCACATAGGCATTCCCACTCCATCACCTGTCATGCTGCATAGGAAAATATAACCACCTACTGTCAACAGTATCTGAAAAGGTGATGAGTCCTGTGCTAAAGGGTCAGTATACAAATGAGCTGGTGTGATTTGTGTTTCCATGACTATGAAGGTTGCCATTGTATTAGGTATGATGACAATTTTATATGATTGAGACATTAGTAATAAGAGCTATAACAATAACTGGAATATTATTTTATGTGATAAAGGATAGTATAACTCAATATGGCTTGCATTAGTTGTCATCCAATTCAACTGATGGTCTGTCTGCAAAGCGGCTTAAGGTACAGTGTTTTTGTTGCCCTGCAACATATCATGTTTACAACCTGATCATCTAGCAGCCTGCTATGTGTTACATGTCATGATTCCTGCTTGTGAGCCACATGAAAATGTTTGATTTATTAATTTTTAAGCTCTTAGCATAAAAACTTTCACACACCCTACTCCCTCAACAAAGCCACCAAACCCAGACTTCAATGCTTTGGACTGCCTGATTACTGTTTTAATTGCAACTTTTTTCTGTTTTCCTTATTTTTATATAATTCACATTTTGTGACGATTTTTAGTTCTGTCTCCAGGAAATGAATCATTTAATTCTAACTCTTTTAATAGATTTAACTGTTTCTCTTAATAGAGTACATAAAAATAATATATAACTTTTCTTAAAGAGTCCAGTAAGAATAAAACCACTTATTTAGCCTGTGTGAATAATTAGTACAGACTCAGTTCTACACTGACCTAAACAGAAGTTATAAGATCACAAAATATCAAAAGAAAGATGTACAGAGTCTTTCCCTTAGGCAAAAATATTACAAGCAATTGCTTGAATGTTGCCACAGTATTCAAAAGCACATGAGATGAGACAGTAAAACATCATATCTGATAAATATATATAAAGAGATTTTATATCGTTAGGATTATTTTTTTTTAAATGTGGTTTCTAGGACTGATGGCATACCACTGTACTTCAGCCAATTCTCTTCAGTAACTTCTTCCATGAAACTTGATGTATGAACTTTAAGTTTTTGCCTTTGTAGTTTATTTCTCTGTTAAAGTTTCTCTGAGATCTTCTGATAAAATTATAAAATCAGCATTTGCATACTTTTCATATGTACACATATCTTCATTGTTTTCTTCTGAACTTATTTACAGTGCAAAACTGAGTTAAGGAAGTTTGGTTTAATCTGTTATTTTTCTTAAACAGAGGTAGTTTTCTGATTTTGATAGGTGATACGCCTTGATAGAGATATTCACTCCAGGACTTCTAAGATGCCTGTTAGTATAGAACACATTGCCTCTTCTTTTGAGTTCCTTTTTCATCTTCTTTTCAGCACAGTTCCTGTTTCTGAAGTTAATCTTACCATGCAGATTTAATTTGTCTTGCTTTCTTCTATGGAGACACTACTTTTGAATGCATATTTGTCAGAGTTAAGAAAATCTTCCTGACTGTAACAGCCTTGTGTACTGCTTGGGTCTGAATCAAGACTTGCTTTCCTCTTGCCGTGAGCTCTGAGAAGTTGCTTTAAGAATGGCTCCTTTACAATGCCTGAAAAATCAGGGTTTATATCTTATGCATACATGACATTTACAAAGCTGTGAGACAGTGATTGAGATTTTTCAGTGCAATCTGTCTGAATTTTCTTTGCATTTTAGTCATTGCTATCAGGGTGGCAAGATAATATGACCTTATTTTGAGCATAGACTTTTAAAATTTGATGCATTAGTTGAGTAGAAACCTGCAGTGGAACCCTGTCTCTACCAATGTAATACACTATCTTGCTTATACCTGATTGCTGTGTGTCCCTCATGCCTGACTTCCTTGTACCACCAGATGCAAAACATGACCCTTCCTTGTGTGAACTTTTCATGAAGAAAACTAGCCTTCAACTTAAAACACAAATTGATATATCATTGAAGACTTACAGAAAATTCTAAAAAGAACAGAAAAAAAAATCAACACGTGCAAATTACCGTCATGCCTTTTCTGTTCAGCACATAGTAACTCTGTTGTAAGATTATCGAACGTATACAGCATACGTACTCTGTTTTGTGCACAGACAAAGCCTTACAGGTTGTTTTCTTCTGAGACATAACCGTGCTAAACTGTGTCTATTAAATTATTATAACTGTCAACAGGTTCAAATTTACCAACTGGAATTACAACTTACTATTATTATTGTCAAGGACTAATGACACGGTGGGTTAGTTGGTTGGTTTTGATTTTCTCAATATAAAGGATTTTATAGCTACCAATAAGCTTCGGATTTTCAGTAACTTTAAATATACTTTTTCAAAAACTGAATCAGACTGAACAAAAGAAATGACTTGTTTTATCTTTCTTTATCTTTTATTTTTCCTGAAATCAAAAAAGAAATCTTTATCATATTTTTTCCCTGAAATCTTAATTTCAATAGAACCAATTTCAATAAGTACTAAAAGTACAATAAGCACACTAAAAGCATCCCATTTTTAAATCAGCAGTATATATGCTGACATTAATATTACTGGGAAGTAGATGTGATGGGTTTAAACTGGCAAATCAATCAAACACACTATGAAAAGCAGATAGAAAAAAAATGGCTATTCTGTGTAATAACACCTGTCATGTAGATCTTTGAAAAAAGCGAAAGTATTATCAAAGTCAGTGACACGAATGTCAATATTTAATCAGACTGGGATACTAAAACAGTGGGGGGACAGGGGAAAGATTTACAAGTTAGGTAGCTTTTTCAGAGCAGGAAAAGGAGATTTTTTTTTTTTTAATTACAAATTACTTAAGCAAAGACTTATTAAGGTGTTTATGTCAATTTCGCCACTACTGTTGAGAAATAACTGCATATATCATGTGCAAGGTGACAGTTTGCTCTTCAAAACAGCCCAAACACATGATCAGATAAAGAAAAGAGGTAAGCAGCTGTACAAATTCTTAAAGTGTTTGTTCAGAAATACCCCCAAGATCTCACTGAGCCCCTTTGTATGTGAAGGCAGATATGCAAGGTCTTGTGCAAATACTTGTAACCTTGTACAAATTAGGTTATTATTTCTAATAATGCCATAGGAAAATCTTTCATAATGTTATTTTAATTTCTTCATGGCAAGGTAAGACCTAAAATACAGGCACAGGGTTTAAAGAAATTAACCTTAACAAAAGTTGTGCTTGATGCAGGTGTAAAATCACACCCTTTGAAGGAACAGAAAGTCTTTGTACAAAAAACAGACATCTGAAGGCAAAATAAAGAAAGTGATATGCAAGGGTTTTATTTGTTTGTTTTTCTCTGAGGCCTGTTTTATAA
Organism: Cuculus canorus; assembly: GCF_017976375.1. Taxonomy (NCBI): domain Eukaryota; kingdom Metazoa; phylum Chordata; class Aves; order Cuculiformes; family Cuculidae; genus Cuculus; species Cuculus canorus. The sequence goes on from NC_071401.1 coordinate 86,952,851, forward strand.
AAAAATACTTTATGCATTTAAACATATAGGAGGAGTGGCTAAACTTCCTGATTTCAAAGGTAGCCTATAGAAAGAAGTATGTACATCCGAGAGTCACAAGATATACCCAACTACCTCAGGACAAAGGGAAGTTTAAGTAGATACACAGCAGCACGGGGAGGGAGGGTAGTAGTTCACAAGGTCCTAACCGAGGGGTGCAGGCATGCCACTGCGTTAGTGATAGACAAATTACTCCCTGACTTTCAGCCACACGAACTAACATGACATATGAGAGATGTTGGTACAATGAGATATGTTGGATCTGTTTAAGAGATGCAGGAACTCAAGATAGGTGCACCACTCCTAAGTGTACATGCTTTCACCTTCTCTTTTCCTCTCCGTCGAACCTTAAGCATGTAATAGCTCTTTTGCAGATAAGGGGAATGGTCAGTATGATTTGGTTGAGCTCTTATGTTTACATAACATGGAATGTAGATAAGTGAGGACAGTACCTCCCCATTTTTTTTTTTTTTCCTCCTGTTTTTATTTTTGAACTTTCAGTCTAAGTATAACATAAATCCACTAAAGCCATATTTACCTATAGGAAGGGTTTTGCTTTGGAGATTCTGAAGATGATTAGTTGTAATGGGAATGAATTCTGAGCATGGAAATGATGTCTACTGCCAGCAACAATCATGCAAATTTGTAAATGTTTACAAATTTGCAAGCTAGACATATGCACCACTGAGACCAATATTGTAGTACTATATTTAGCTTGTTCCTAGTTCCCTCCTCAGGATGCATACACAATAATAACTTCAGGAGAACAGCATGTATTCAGTTTTCTTTAATCTGTTTTACTGAAAGGAAATACAGCAAAAAAAGTATGAGAGTTTGAACAAATGTCTAGGAGGCACAAATCCAAGCATGAGAAGGCAAATGTGAAAGAGCTTGAGGGACTTCACTTGACTTTTTTTTTTTCCCCTCAGTAAAACTATATCAGAAATGAAAGTGCAGTGCCCTCTATTGCCAACAGTAGCAATTGTTTTTCTGGCTTGGCATGTCTAATGCATCTGAGGGAAACCTGTGTTATTCTGCAGAAACAGGCTATAAAACAGGAATGCAAAGACACATGATTTTAACATAAAAATGCATACACATTAGTCTAGCTCCCTAATTTAATCTACTGTGAAGTTTCAAATTAAAGGTCAGAGAGACTACATTAGATTAGAAGTGTTTAAAATTAATCTATTCAAGGAGACATTTCTAATGGTGAAAGTGCTTTGTCATGCAGATGCTCATTGTTTAAGATAATATTATTATATGTTTTTTGGAAGGGAAGTCACTTTTAGGGGAAAACATTTTAAGCTTTCAAATTTGATTTGAAAAAGAAACAAACTTTGCATGTGCCAACAAAGGATACTCAAAACATGACACAATTTTCAGTGACTACACAGCAGCAGTGACAGCTCTAATGCTTTCTGACTGGTGGGGTTTTCCCCATCAAAGGTTGCTGCTCACATGGGAAGGATGGCTGTGGCACCAGGCCTGGAGCTCCTGCAGGCACCTTAGCCTGGGAAGGGGATCAGGTTTGGAGATGGGTATACAGTTCTGGAGGCAGCAGACTCAGCTGTGTCCCTAAGGATAAGCTGCTCCTGAACCATAGTCAGTTTTGAATTTATGCTCACTAGGGCAAAGCAGAGAAAACACGTCCCTGCTTGTGCAGTCAAGGGAGACGGCAGAAGCAAGTCTCACTTGTGAGAAAAAGGTCTTCTAAGAGACATGGCCATTTACCACAGCTCCACCAAAAGATATGCAGATAATTAAGTGGATGAATAAGTTTCACTTTTCATCAACTGAAAATGAATCTGCTCTCCAAGAGCTGCCTTGTTTAATTGCAATCACTTAGACATTTTTTGGGAAAAAAAAAAAAAACACACACACACACAAAAATAACCGAACTCAAAACAGGCAAAGTTGTAAAGTCTTCTGGAGATGAGAGAATGTTATGGAGAGAAAAAAAAAAAACCATTGACAAACCCACCCCGTCAAGCACATTTAATAAAACCTTCACTGTTTGAACATCAGCTCAAAAAAAAAAAAAAAAAAGATGTGACAAAGTACAACATATAGTCCCATTAGCTTTACAATAACCTTAAACGTCTATTTTTGTGTCTTTGAAGCATAACCAAATACATTTTTGTCCTTTCTAGGTTTTCAATGAAAGGGTTCTTTTTTGTACTGACAGTTTTCAAGGCATCTCTAGCTGCGTGACTGCCACAGTGGGTCATACAGCTTGCGCTTCTGATGTTAGCAAGAACAGAGAAAATAGACAAGACCGCTCTTTTAAACAGTGCTTTGTTTTTGTCATGCTGCACTGATACATCACCCAGCTTCTGGTGTTCCTTGCTTTTACAGTAAGCACAAAGAGATTGATCTCCTATTTTAATCCCTGCTAGCATCCAGGTCTCTACACTGGGCAGAGTTAAATATTGATAAATGTTCAATTGATAAGAGAGACATGCCCTAAGCGTTTTGCCAACATTAAATGTACTTCAGAAGTGAAATATAAAAAGTCATCAAGTTTATATATTTGAAAGTGTGCACACAACATTGACATTCTGTACAAAACTCAAAGCATGAAGATATTTGTGTCTTTAAACTCTGCCTGTTTGTGTTTATGGTAATTGTCTGTTAACGGTAACTTTCTCGCATATACAAAAAAATCTATAAAAATATATTAATAGATAGGATAAGTTCTAGATTGAATTTTTTAGTTAAATTAATGACAATATTGCTGTTGTATTATCTTAAAAAGTAAAGTAAAAATAAGATTTAAATTATTTTTTATTCCAAAGGAAATTTATTTGAAACATCATAAGTATTTACAGGGCATATATCCCAGTCTACTGTATCATAAAAAAAAAAAGATGCAGAATATGGAGACCTAATATGTAATTTACCATATATCAATGTAAATAATTCTGAGCATGTGTTTTGCCTGACACTTGCTTATGTATTCTGGAGGTAGCCAAAAAAGGGAAAATCACTTAACAATGCAAATGTGTTTTCTATACCAGGTTTAAACATAATTTGGCTTCAAAAAAAAAAAAAAAAGATGAAAAGCTTTTGCTTTAATAATAGAGAACAGACATAATGGGTCTTTGGTGTGCTCTTGCAAGACGTATTATAAAAAAGTTATTGGCATAAGAAAGCCTGGTATTTTAAAACAGTACGGATCCCAAGGGTAGTGTTGATCACACAGAGCTGGAAAGCAAAGTTAAGTACTATTAATCTTCAATGAGAGTTCTGGTTATTTGCCACACTATAGCAGAGAAAAGTCATTAGGCTCTCACATTAGTAAACTGCTTTTTCTCATCACTTTCACTGTAGCACTTAAAAAGGCTTGCAAGAGAGATACAGAACAGATAAATTAGTTGTTTAGGACGGATAAATATCAATCATGTTATCTAACCAACATCAAAAATTACGAACTTTTTTTTTCAGGTTTATCACAAATGATATTACTTTAAATCTCTGTGATTTTTCTAACATTGTCTTTCAGAAAAAAAAAAAAAAATCTGCAGCTGCTCCAAAGGTACTATCAATGTTTAGTTAATGAATTGAGCTGACATTTACCATATTCACTTTCAATATGCAACTATTAAAGATTTGATCAGGGTTTTACCACAGACACAACTTCAAAATTTATCTCCCAATTAGTGCTCCTTAGATTAATATAGTCCAACTTTTTTTTTTGGTGAAAATCAGCATAACTCTACTCACTCAAATTAGGAAATAGATACAAATACAAAACCAGAAGTTTTTTAAACAAGTCATAGTGTGAATATGCAGTCTCAGCAGTAAAATTGCAATACCTGCTACTTCATGACCTGGTAGATGCAACACTGGCTATTAGTGAGTGCTGGTTGCTCAGTTGTTCTATTCCTGAGGGCTTAGACTGGGCTCAGCATTCAGCCCTCATTTGCTTTAAGCACAATTGCTTTTTTTGGGATAATTTCTCAGTGATTATTTTTGCTCTTTAATTAAAAAAGCAAAAAAAAAATAAGCATTTTGCTTTTCTGCAATTGAGAATAAATGCAACTATGTCTAGTTTGCATTTGGTAAAATAACCCAAAATAACAACAACAACCAAAACAAAAAAAAAAAAAAACCCAAGTTCAACTATTTCCTGCCTTTCTAAATTCTACCTTAACACACAACAGTTTGATTATCAGACAATAAAGGAAGAACTCAGTCTGACTTTTGGTTTTTTTAGCTGAAAACAGTGGTAAAGACTGAATGAATTACACAGTTTGAGAATACATCTACACTGCCATGTCAGGTACTCGTTCAATATTCTGTAAAAATACATGGCTAGATGGAAATGCTTTTGACTGGAAGTGGCTGCAGGCTAATCTGTGGCAACATATAAATGGCTAAAGCACCACAGCTATCTGAATGAACTTCTCCAAACTCTTCTACAATGCTAATAATGTTTGTAGCATTATGTATTAATGTTTGTAAATATCAACAACTGCAAAGCCAGTGTTGATATACTCTCTAGGATGCAATTCTAAAACTGAAATCATACAACACCAGTGCACCCTACTAATTACTTTTATTATGTGATATAGCTAGGGATCTTTTCTAGTCTTTTTGTAGACATGTTTATGCGACCACTGTTCTGCTTTTAGAAAATACAACATACCAGCAGACATCAGTGAAGCCTGATAGGATTTAATTCTAATTTTCCTACTGATTACTCACCCATCTAAGAAGCTGTCTTCATTTGACCTAAGATTAGTTGTCAATATAGCAATTTGGGCAGGGCTAATGCAAAGCATTTTAATCTGGGGTTTGTGATTTGTTACCAATTCCCCTCCCTACAGCTCCAGACTATTCATTGTAGTCCGGAAATATGGCTAAAGAAATGGTACATCTGATGAAGTTTGATGTAATTAGTTACAGTGGTTAACAAATTTGCATAGAAGATAAATCTTAAAGAGACTTGACAAATGAAACTACTATTGTCTTCTCCACAAAGCTTCACCAGACTACTCTCTTCGAGAATCTGCAATACTTTGAATTCACTTTGTCGTGAATGGCTTTTTAAATTTGTTTTAATTTGAAGTCATTGTGAATGACAGCACAGAAAAATGAGTGTGTGAGCAAAAGCAGTACTACAAATTTCTCTGTCAGATGCCAGCCTTATGCTACTACAGTCTCTCTGTACGTCAAATGTTTGAGATTCTTCCTTCAAAAGGCAGGTAAACATATGTATCAGTATTGTTTGTCATCTGATATGCAACAAGTATTTAATCTACAATTGCAAGAGACCACTAAAGTCTTGAATAACTTCAGTTTGTCAATGAACTCAAGAAAAGGGAAAGAACTGAGACTACCACCACACTTTCTGTCATATATGCCACATATAAACATCAGGTAATTAGGAAATTATTTTGACTGCTATGTAGTCTAACTAAAGTTATAAGCAATGCTACCATCTGTGTCCCTTTTATCCCTGCATATACCAGTTGCCTGAACAACCTAGCTCCCATTCCAAACAACTTCATTAATAAAAGATGTATCTAATTTTGCTCACTGTTATTCTACTAGCAACCTATATCTTAAATTGGGCTGTCAACTTTACCTTCTTTGGCACAGGCTGTGTCTTTACTCTTTCTTCACACAATCACTACAGTCACCATACAAACAACTACCTCCTAGTATTTCCACCTGCCTATAAAACTGCCCTTTTTCATTACTTAAATTGTTCGTTAAAAGGGTTCCTTATAGAAGGATCTTAGTTTCCATAAAGTTAAATAATGAAGTATTTGATATCCCTAAATTTATTTTCATATTCTGCCTTCATCAATAAAAAAAAAAGGGAGTAACCAAACATGACATAGAGAAACCATAAAACAATACTCTCTTTTTTTCCCCCCAAATCCACCATTTAAGATTAATAACTTTGGTGTTTACCTTAAAAAGTGTACAGTCATATATAAAGTCATCTTTGACTATGTAGTGGAATTTTCTACCTTTTTATAGCAGAAACATGGACAATCTGTTTAAAACGCTGAATTTACAAGCAATTTTATGAACAACTGTTTTTTTGATATTGAAGACTAAAATGTTGTAAACTCATTCCCAAATTACTGTTCTTTAATGAAACCGACTTACAGATTAAGCTCTTGACCTCAAGTTCGCCATAAGGGTATAACCTAAAATTCGGGTTGCCAAAATTTAAATTATTAGCTGCTTGTTTTTTCTGTACTCTCAAAAGATATTTTTACTGCTGACATTAAAATTGTCGGTACTTTGAGACACTATTTTCATAACGAGGGAACAAAGTAAACTGCCAATATTTCTTTAGTCTTAGAAGTGTCTTAGAACTTTTCTTTTTAAGATTGCGTGTGGTTTTGTGGTGCTCAAATTTTCAGCTTTTCATTTTCAAATTGTCATTTGCAAGCTCTTTCCTACATGCCAGTAAACAACATCTCCATCTTCAGTAATGCTTTCTGCTTTGAAACCTATTATGCAGTGAACAACTAAAAATGTTTAACCAGTGAGGCAACATAAGCTCATTTAAAGTGGGGTACAGGCATTGTTAACATCGTCGTTCTGGCTGTTTCAAAGTTCTAGCAGAGAGGTGCTACACTTGCAAGCTTGTGACGTTTTTGCAGTCTCCCAAAACACATAGTTAAGATTCTGTGTTTCATTTATAAACAAAGGTTTCAGTTATTTCAGATATAAAAATTTGAGATCTGAGCAAAAGCTATCATATCCAGGACTAGATATTTCTCTTGTGAAAGCTTAAATTATAGTTCTATTATTAAAAATGAGGTTACAATACATACCTTTGCTATCATTACATACAGAACTTCATTATTTTATAAATAAACTTCTGAGGACAAAAAAAAAAAGCTCTTTCTGAATAAAATTATATTGAAGTCATATGCTCCACATTTTTAAGGTTGTTTTTAGTTTTAACTTATTGCATGTCAGTTAGATGGTAAACCAGGAAAGTATCAAGAAAGAAAATCATACGTAATTATTAAAAAGGGGAAAACACAGAGGTCTCTTGGATTACATTCTCCCTTTTCTCCTGTACCTTTAATTTGGTGTTTTATCTCACAAAATTTAAAACCCAAATTTTGGCCTGTCTTAATGAAACAACAACGAATTGCTTACCAGGCACAGACTAATCTGCACAGATTTTCTGCATATTCCACTTTCTGGCTAGCAAAAGGAGCAGGAATTGGAGAGAAACTTGCTCTTTTGAGAAGCTGTAAAAGACATCTGCAAGTACATTTTCCCCAGTTTTTACAATTAGACACCCCACTCAATCTGCCAAAAAAAAAGTTTGAAGACTGATATGGCCTCATTGCTAGCAATTGTAACCACACTGACAGTTTTGTTAGCTTTCCCTAGATACCCTTTCACAGACTTCTTGGTAGTACTCTAGAGGTTTCTAGGTTTTGCACATCACAGATGGAAAACTGCCCAGAAGATATGGCCGAGAGTTTGCTATAGATTTCATGTTAGGGACTTGACTTCTTATCTGAGAGATAGTAGTTTTCATTGCTGAGCTCAAGGCATCTGAGTTCAAAGTATCTACATAAGATCCAACTAAAATGCCTCTGCATGTATGCCAGAAAGAAGGACTACTACTTCGCTCCAGGACTGTGATTCAAACAATAGATTTTTTTTTCCCCCACAAATAAAAGTTATACATGGGTTCTTAACTTATGCTTATGACACAGAAATTAAAAAAATATTTTTCAATAATGTGCAACTTTTGACATTAAAAGCCACCACTAGTCATGTGAAAACAACTTGTAAATGTGTTTTGAAGGCCCAGTCTGAGAATAAGCGTCCTGAGACACAAGTACTCTACATACTGAATTTTTGGAGAAGGAATAGAACTCTTTAGGGAACAATGCACTGCAGACCCAACACAAATGAGGATATAGAATATTTTGAACTAAGCCTTTACTTCAACTGCATAAGTAGAGGGGTTTTAAGATATAGAGGGTGGTGGATATGTGGGAAATGCATAAAATAATCTCATTAAAGTCTAAATATGTTATAGTGAATGACTGACCTGGATTCCACTAGTCACAAGTAAGATAAATGAGTGATGCAATATATTCCTCTATTTTGACTTTGACCCCGTAGGATAATCTGCTCAGGACAGCACCTTCAGAGCCACAGAGGAGTGAACACAAACAAATTCTACAATAAAAGTAATTTACTTAACACTTTTACAAAGCTAACAATGATGAGAAATCACTAACCAGGAGCAGAACATTAACTGAAATCAATTCCACAGCTAAAAACAGAGATGGATTTGAACCAGCAAAAAACAAGTCAAGAAAAATAGGGCAATAAACTGTAGATTTCACATGAAGATCCATTTTCATGTTTTGGAGATCACCTCTCCCAAAATGTCTTGGTCTTTAGAAGAGGAAGAAAGACAGTTCTAGGAGAGCACACAGCTATTAACTATGACCACTCATGTTACAGCAGAATACAACCAGGGCCTCTTGTATTTCTGTCCTGAACACCCTCGAGAGAAATAAAGCTTGCACGGCATGTGACTGCACTGAACCATGCTTTCCACATCTGTACCACACAGGCAGCTAGCAGGTATTACTAAGCTTACTAGACATATGAGATTTCCAACTTCAGACCAACTGTTCTGGTATTATACTTAACAGTTTTGTAAGGCAAGAGTAGTTTTTACAAGTAAAGATCAAGGTCGGTTTGTAGATTGTTGAAATAAAGACCCTTTCCAAAACACAGGTGATGCATGAAGCAAAGAAAAACTTGAACTACAGTGTTCAGGAGGTTTTCCTTGGAGAACTAGAGGGAGATTAAAACTTCTCCAATATGTTTATGAATGCATATTCACATACAACTGAAAATGTACTTATAGAACTGAAGTAAAAGGCAGACAAAATACCATTAAAGTGCATTCCACTGAACTAGAATTGGAGAAAAAATCATTTAGATCATTCAGATCACTGAGTCAAACCTACTATTAAAAGTATCTGATGATAGGTCATATTTTCTAAACCCTTCATAGTTCTTGTAGTTCTTCTATAGACTTGCTCCAAATTTCCTCAGTAACTGCAAGCTTTGTTATTTCATAAAACAACAATTTCTGAGAAAGCAACGCTCCAGGAACATGACATTTTCTTTAGATATAGAAGCAACAGTTATTCTTAGTTTTCTGTAACTAGATCTTTGACCACAACAAGGCCTAACAGGCAATACGTTTCAAATTAGCTTGTATCATACAACTGCTGCTGGGGCTACTTCTTCATACATGGAACAACGAGACAGTAAATTACACAAGCTAAATTCCCACTATACCCAAGTAAAAGAAAATAATTACATCTTTCACCTTTTGTCAAGCACTTCCATTATCACAACCGTAATAAATTTGCCTTTTTTCTCCAATAGTACCATGCTGCTGACTCATATTGTTTGTGATTCACTACACTTCCCAGAGTTTTTCTTTGTTTTATTACTGCTAGCCCAGTTATCTCCCTTTTCTGTATGCATACATTTTACTGTTGTCCTAAATATAATAACTCACACTTGTCTTGTAATTCATCAATCAATTTGAGATCATTTGTTCAAGACTGTATTTCATCCTGATCCAGTCCTCCAAACTGCTAGATAGCTCTGCTATAAAGATGCTGAGCACAAATCTTTGCTGTCTAAATCACTTGAATCACTATAGTAAATGCTCCAGACCATGGAAAAGTCCTGTGGGACTCCCTGCTGAACTGAAAAACTGCTGAACATTTTTTTCAACATTATGATAGTTGCATTCAGATTATCTTACTCCTCTCTTTTGATGAGGAGAATCAGACGGGACACAATTAAAAGCCAGACTAAACAGAAGATATATCACAGCTATTATTTCACCTCTGTCTCTTGCAAATTAATCCATAGCAGATACAATGACAGATTATGGGGCTGAATTAGTTTATTACTGGCAAATACAGTACAGTACAGTAATTATCCTCCAAGAATTTTAAAAAATGTTTAATTAAATTAACAGGGTGTGGAGGATGTCCTTTATGTAAGTTAGTTATTTACTCTTTTTTCCAGTAGATCTTTACTATTCTCAAAGACAACTGTTTTGAAACATATTATAATTGACTTCCATAATTTGTGGATTGGATCACACATCTTGTCTTCTACCTTGCTTCTCTGTGATTTATCTGGTTTTGTTTGTTTTGTGATTGCAATTACACACAAGAAAAAATAAGCTAAATAGAGGAAACTCCTCTGTACTTTAGGTACATAAAAAGGAGTCCAACAAATGGTAATACATCTGCATCACTAGTTTGAGAAAGTAATTTGAGGCAGAGAACATTTTGAGAGGGGGAAATCTTCTTAAATTTCATTCCCTACTGAAATCAAGGGAATAAAACTTGGACATTAAAAAAAAATACAAAACATATTTTGATTATAAAAAAAATTAAATACCTTAGCAAACTGTGCATTTATCCATTTTGTGAATGTTTTCTTTTGAACATCTTCTCGTTCATCTGTCAGAGAAAAGAAAGCACCCAATCAGAATTATTCAACAAACAGTACCATATTACTGATTAAAATGGAAGTCTTGGTTTGTAGTAAAGCTACTACTAATAATCTGAACACATTCAGGGCATCTATTTGTTCCTTGATAATTAAATCAATATATTTTTGAAAGTCTACAGATTCCCTTCATAGTTATGGTCCGTATCTCTAGCTCGTTTCACCCAATCTGTAGTTTGTTTTCTTCTGGAAGGGATCACGTTGCAGTAGGATCTGAAATATCCCATTCAAATTTTTACTTTCATGTAAGTATAAAAAAAATCATCTAACCCAATACTTTTCGGCAGCAGGAATGTCTTCCACAGCACTTTTAGAAAAGTACTTGAAATAACAAGTTTATATGCACCTCCTCAAATTCCTTGAGGAAATGAAGCCTCCTGGACCACAATGATAGTTCTCCGTTGGCAGCCCCTACCATACCTTATGCCTTTTCTGCCTCGCAGCTATTTATGTGTCACAATTTGTTATATACTTTTCCACCAGTGAGAGAAGAAAAAAAAACGAAACAACCCACACATTTGTTCATCCATACATGAAATGCCTTCTCAACTCTTTAGTATGAAAAGCATTGTAGAGAGAGATTATTATCATAGGCCTTGATCACTGTATCTAAGTTATAAGTGTAGTCTTGATGCAGAATGGAACTGGATGCACAAAGGTACAATTCTGATTTATTTTATGCAGGTGGAATGAGAAAGATACCTGCAACTTAAAACCTAATAAGCAATTGCTCAAAATGATCTATTGGGCGTCATCGCTGAAATAATACAGAACGGCGTATCTCCTTGTATGAGAAAGTCAAGCCAAGCTAGGACTAAAAAACATGGACAAGGCTGCAGAATGCTGATGCTAGAGTAAAGCTCACTCAATGCTGCCTTCGGCTTTGCAGTAAAATTCTCTCAACTTCTTAAATAAAAAGGGATATTAAATTCCCATCTGAAATGTTCAGCAATTAATAAAGTTAATGGATACAGCTGAATTTGAAAGGCAGGTATGGATGAGCTACATGAGAAATGTACAGAGTTAATAATGTGCTTTGCTTTTCCTTCCTCCATCCTGCCAAGAAGACAAGACAAGGCAAATCTTTTTGATACATCTTTTGTTCTTAAAAACTCACCTCAACATCGCTTTAAAAGTGCCTTTTCACAAGAATGCCTTCCATTCTCAACAATACAATATACTAATGAAAAAAATAATGCTAGCATTTGTAAAGCTACTATGTCATTATTAAAAAACTTGTAAACACAGAAAGGAACACATTCTAAATGCTTTCAGATTATCAGGAGTGAAGAGTTTGGCAAGGCAATAGTCAGTAGTGCTACTAGAAATATGCCATAGGAGTCAAGCATAATTGCCACTAAAATGTAAGTATTTGCTACAATAACCCTTCTGGAGTTCTACTGCTATCTATCCTAAGTAATGCTGCTTGCTTCATCTCTTGGCTGGAAGTGATATTTGGATAGAGACTAATCAAAACCAACAGCCTGTGGAGGAGATGCATGCTTTTGATAGTAAATGATGCTAAAGCTGTTAAAAATACTCTTTTTCCCAACCAGCATCACTTCCCTTTCTGTTGACAGTCAGTAAGCTGTTTATTATAGGAGTTTTGACTTATTCCAGCCATATGCAATAGACAGAAGATGGGAGAAGGAAGATGCATTTTGTTGGTGTAAAATATTCATTTGATGTTATATTACAAAATTCTGTAGCAGCTTCGTATAAAATATTACATATAAGTAACTATTTCTGTTTAATCATCTCTGATAAAAACCCCAATCAGAACCCTAAAATGGTGTAGAACAGTATGCGATATTTAGCAGGGAAAAGGAAAGAGGCAAAACTCACTCTTCTAAACTGTTAAAACTTTCAGTTTTCTACCCTACAGTACTTTAAGAGCAGATATAGTAACAGGATGGCCATAGCGGAATTGTTCACAAAAATATACGCTACACATTTAACCACTAGTCACCAATTAATTCATATCCATTCAGCCAATAAAATCCAGAGTTTCCTAAGGAAATCAAGATTTAAATCCACAATTTCAGTGTTTGAAACTTGCACAAAGTTTAGGCAATGCTCTGCTACCTTTGCAAACACAAATCCATTCCACTGCTATTATCTTTATACAGAGTTCAAGTACTTTTATCTCTCAATGTTTGCTCAGACAAGTTTATACCACAACAATTTGTTAGTGACAGCCTCCTAACCTGTAAGAAGAATCAATCTTTTAGTTATGCACGGCATGATTTCCCCACAGTAAGCACGCTTTTTTCAAAAAAGATGTTCTCCTAACCCAGATTTATGGATTGAGTGCTGGATGTGGAAGATGAATGACATCTCTCTGGGTGCTGCAGAAACATGCCAAGAACACTCAGCTACTACTTTCATAGCATTGGGTTTATAACAGATCCTTCAGCAGCAAGCCTATGAAAGCCCTTGCAGGTGTTTTTATTGCTAGTCAATAAGAATAAACAAATAGCGAAGCAGGTAATACTTTTGGCCGTTCAAGGGTAATATAGTGTGTTTGCTTCTTCTATTTCCAGCTGGAAGAATTGCAGAACAGCAGACTACCTCTTCTAGCTAAATCTAAACATGAAAGACTGCATGGATCCTGAATTCCCTTATTGCAATAATAATGTGATCACTTCCCATAGCAAAATTACGGGGTTTTTTTTCAAAATGCTGAACATTTAGTGGAACTGGCTTAACCTCCTTTCTGAAGGCTATCAACTCAGAAAATGAACACACTGAGGTCTACAGAAAGCCTTCCAAGAAAAAAAACAAAAACCAAAAAAAAACCCAACTAACTGGAAGATATAACTAATTTCCATGCGCCAGAGCAAGCCCTTAGTACCCCTACGCAGACCTTATTTTAACAAGAATACATTCATAAATGGATCTTACAGTTCTGATATATTTCACGTAGGAAAAGCACCCAGCTTTGCAATTGTGAGTGCAATCTTCTATGCACATTTGACTTGAAAAGTATTATCCCAGGCTAGAGCTCAAAGGAAATTATGGCCAGGAAAGAAAGTACAATATTAATGGAGCCAATCATCTGACAAAGGACAGTTCTAAGATTCAATCAGGTGTCAAGGCTAATAGAGACAAGTGGTATACTAAAGAATGCTTAGGAATGTGCAATCAGGATTCAACGCAACAGAAATGCTATTATTATTGAGAAGTGGTTACCAGACAACATTCCTAGATACTTAATGAAGTATTTCATCTTTGCAACCTACTTCTCAAATAAAATTCCCATCCATTTTCGACAAAGCCACATTGTGTCATCATTCCTTAGTAAACTACACTTCTTTTTTTTACCTCTGCTAAACACTACAAAACACTTTAAATAAAAAATGACAACAGTAAAATAAAATTACTTTAAAAATATCGAGTACCCTCTAGATACTATTTTGAAAGCATACAGTAGTGTTAACAAGTCATAATCCCCCCAAACCTTTTAAATAACGTGAGCTCATGATTTTAAATGAACAGAGATTCAGAAATATACAGTATCGATGTCATTACATTATGTCATTCGTATGATATAAGCCACTCTTTCAAAGAAAACATGAAGAGTGATGAAGGAAGATTCCACTCTTTGGTGCATTATTCCCTGTTTTTCTAGATGAACTTCACTGGCTCTTACTTAACACACCTGAGTAAATAACACCTTCACAGACTCATGGCTTGGTTGAGGTCATTTGGTCCAACCTTTCTGCTCAAGTAAAGTCACCTAGAGCCAGTTGCCCATGATCACATTGAGTCTAGTTTTGAAACCTCCAAGAACGGAGACCCCACGGCCTTTCCTCCTATAGACTGCAACATCAAGACTGCATCTTCCTACCATCTGCATCCTTCCTTCCATAAATGTGGGTGATGATTTCCAATAGAAATGGCTTAAGGAAACTCTCCTCAAGAGTAAGTACAATCCATTTTTGAAAATCAGAAGACATTCAACAGAAGGGTACTGGAAGTTCAGTGATACGAGAAATGAGCAATATCCTCAGACAATCCATTGTCTTTAAGGTGTCAATAAAGACTTGACATAATATGCGTAGAATGTTTGAATCATTGCAGAGACGGGTAGTGAGAGGAAGCTTGGTTTTATGACAGAAATTTTTATGCAGTCTTCAGTAAACGTTTCCATTCACAGGCTTGAACACAAACAGGAAAGGAGGAGACTTATCTTATTCTGTTACTTAGTGTTGCCTTGAGATGGGTTAAACAACAAATGAATAGCTATGTTTTGTCTAGCAGGAACTATCAGGAAGAAAAAAAGAAAGAAAAAATAATTCTCCTATCCTAGCTGGAAACTTTGAAACAATGGTGTTAAGGTAGGTGTCAATTCTTGCCTTCATGGCAACTGCGGGTTAATCGGAACACTGCACTTTAGAGAATAAAACCATCAAAATTGTTATTTGATTTGCTAGCAGCCAAACAATGCAGATGTAGAATCATCCAGGATTTGCTTCAGTGAGTGGGAGTGAGTAGGAGCAACAGTAGGAGCACTAGGAACAAAAGAGGCCACAGATAGTCACATTATTGATACTCTGGCTCCATTGACTCGCAATTCCTAGAGATTTTCAGCACATTGTTACAATACTCTGCCAGTAACCACAACTGCTGAGAAATGTTCTCTTCCTTTTCTTGCTTATCTGAAGAGGGGGAGAAGAAATCAATGCAATACAATGACTGAATGATATTTCAGTGGCCTAGCTTTGATTTTTAGTCATTGAGGTCATCCAAGATATTCACAAGCTGACAGGAAATACAATAGACTGCTCTGACAGACAGCCAATGATTATAAGTCTATCACTCATGTAAGGCAATATGTAACATGCAATTCTTTGTCCATCTGCTACAAATATACTAAAGAGTGGGGTGTTGAATTTATCTGAATAACGTTAAAACTCCCTGTTATCTGAGCTACCCCTTGAGACTTTAGCATGGAACCCGAGTCAAATTACCATAATCAGATCATCTCAGGCTTCTCAAAATAGACATGAACCTATTCAAAAGCTCAATAGAAATGGGAGATTTCAGCATCCAGAAAACCTTCATTGATATATTGGAAAAAAACAACAAACAAGAAAACAAAACAAAAGACAAAGTAAGGAAAGGAGCATATATATGTGCTAGACAGAAAAGACTGAAAAGACTTAATCTCAACTCTGTTCCCTCCCAACACCTCCTTCAAATACAGGAATTCAGAGAGAGGGATTCCATTTGCTGCTCAGGGGACATGTCATTCTCAGAGAATGACTGTAAGACTCTGTCATGCTCAGAGAATGACTGTAAGACTCAACCTTTCTACAGACACACAGGTTGAACCCCAGGCTGAGAAACCCTGTTGTTTTTTTCATTTCATTATGTTAGCTGGAATTGTTCCCTCATCATAGATGTTTAAGGGAAACTGCTTCCTGACTTTTCTTCTTTATGCAATTCTTTAGATCATTACAAGTGTTTATTTAAGGTCTCATTCTTCTGACTTAACTTTGTCTAATAAGTTATTTAGATAAAAACTACAGAGTGCTTTTGAGGACCAGTGTATAAGTCGTGGGGTAGGAAAGGAAAAGAAACAGCAAACAAGAAAAAGAACACAATGGAGTGCCACCCTGGAACAGAAGGAATGAGAATAAAAAAACCCCAACAATAACAGAAGATGAGGAAAAGGTGGGTGGGGCAGAGTGGGGTGGAAGACAGAAGGGGAAGGAAACACTTTTACCCTGATTTGGGGGAAGACAAAGGAAAAAGATATTTGGAGAAATAGAAGCAGCATGGGAAACTGCAGAGGCAAACTCTTTCTGGAGAGAAAAAAGGCTGAAGCACTGTTTGTGATATCTAGTAGCTAGAAGATCATACACAGGAAAGCAGTGGATTTGAACAAGAGGACCACCCTCAAACCAGCATTGTGTGATCTGCACCCTGAGATCATTAGCTACTTCCAAAAAAAAAAAAAATAAATGGACTAGCATCCAAAAATACCAGGATAACACTAACAAGCCACATGTGATTCCTGACACAATAACACACAGCTGTGAAATGTACATGTACAGCTAGATTTAAACAAATTTGTGTAGTTTGCTGCATGTTTGGTAAAATAAAAACATGCACATTTTCTCAGCGCTTTCCCCATAACAAATTGCAGTAGATGCAACTCTCAAGACAAAAGTAGGAGCACAATTTCAACTGATTAAACAAAACAAAAGACGATAAAGAGAGTTTCAGTTCACTTTTCCAAGTCATTTTAAATATACCCAACATGGAGTATCCAGCTTAATTCATACATTGGTAACGGTATTTCCAGCAGTTGCCCTAGTCCTTCTCTGGTCTACCACATGAAAACACACTTTGGGAACTGATTGTACTTCTCCTATCGTCTACGGATTTGACACAGGAGGAAGGAGCAGAACTGTTAATAGGCAATAACCTTTCTCAAGGACCCCATGGGCTGGTTCTAATTCTTGCTGACTAGCTGTTAAGTGGAGTACCTAATGAGTTACCTTGACAGGTTGCAAAGTAAGTAAAGAAAGCATTGATGAACAGAAACAAAAAACACAGTTTTTTAAAAAATTCCTGAAAAGCTTCCTAAGGCTGATTTCCTTTTGATTTTGTATAGAAAGTAAGTACTTTTTGGAAGAACGCCTGATTTCATGTCTCTTGTCATCAGTGGGGTAAGGGAACAGGAATGGAGTAGCAGTGCTTTCTACTCGCATGGAATGTAGTGCTAACCTGACTGGCAGGACACTCACCTCAAACATTAGTGACCCACCCTTGGCTTAGACTTTCAATAAGTACTTGAATCATTTTTGAACCACACTCTACCAAAAATATGCCAGTTTCCTAATTATGGATGGCTTTGCAAACACAGGCTTTGTTTGCTTTGTCTGTTATTTTTCTTTCATTCATTTCTAACCAACAATTATTTTGGATCCAGGAAGATTTTCCAGAACGGAGATCAGTCCTAAAAGGGTCCAGTGTTTTAATACCTCAGATTACTCTGCAAAAAATAAACAATTCCTCAAAATTAAAGAGCAAGCCTATCTCTGCCTAAGAATTTTGTGCGAAAAATAAAAGGAATTCAGCTTATGACTTAAATTACCTTTAGATGGAAATATATAATAATACATTTGGATATCTAGCTGTGTATGAGCAGTACCACCCTTATATATTTTCCAATGTCATTTATATGTATTGACAATTAAAAGTTGGCTTAATAATATATTAATAGAAACACACTATTTTGTTATCACACCATCATTATAGAAGTATTTTCTCAACACTACAGAAAATGTCTTAAAATGAGGCAACATGTTTGCCTTCACAGATTCTCATGATGTTTAGAAATGTTATACCACTGCAGTTTGCTGAAACTTACAGAATATTGTATGACTTAACTATATTATCAACTTTTCTATAGTCAGACACCAAAGAAATCATGTTGCTAGTACATTCAGCACCTTGAAAAAATACTAACAAAGGTGACTTTAGAGCACTCTTGGTTAAAAGTAATCATCAATTCCAGCACCATCATGCCTACTAAATCATGTCCTAAAGTGCCACGTCTATATGTTCTTTGAATAGCTCTAGGGATGGTGACTCAACAACCCTTTTGGTGAAGAAATTTTTCCTTATATCCAATTTTCTCTCATCCTATCGCTAGTTACTTGGGAGAAGAGACTAATACCACCTTACAACCTCTTTTCAGGCAGTTGAACAAGCAGGGCTCCCTTGAGCCTTCTTTTCTCCAGGGTAAACAAGTCTAGTTCCCTTAGTCGCTCCTCATAAGACTTGTGCTGCAGACCCTTCACCAGCTTTGGTGCCCTTCTCAGGACATGCTCCAGCAACTCTATGACTTTCTTGTAGTGAGGGGCTCATAACTGAACACAAGGTGCTGAGTATAGGGGCATGATCACTTCTACACTCCTGCTAGTCAAACTATTTCTGATACATGCCATGATGGTGTTGGCTTTCTTGGCCACCTGGGCACACCACTGGCTCATATTGACAGCTGTCAACCAGCACCCCCAGGTCCTTTTCCATCAGGTAGCTCTTCAGCCACACTTCCCCAAGCCTGTAGCTCTGCATGGGGTTGTTGCGACCAAAGTGCAGGACCCAGCACTTGGCCTTGTTAAAGCTCATACAACTGACCTTACCCCATCAATCAATAAATCTGTTAAGTGCTATAAACTATAACAAATTCCTCAAAAATTCACAGGAAATGTCTGTAAGGTTACCAAGGTTAATGAAATATGGAAGCAAAGTAGGAGGAGGAGCTTAGGGATACTAACTTCATCTTATCACATGAGTATATTTCAGTAAAATACCTTAATATTTTAAACTTGATGAATAGTTTTTTAATAGAATTTTGTTTTTACGTTCCTATTTACAGATTAGGGAAGCACAAGTTAAATACTGCAGGCACATCATGTGATGTTATGCAGCATTAATTCAACAGCTATGCCTCAACAGTGTAGAACCTAACTGACATTTTAATAACATAGTTTTAACCTGTTGGAAGGAGTGACCAGACATGATAAACATATGTCTTGGCTATATTAACTCTGGTCTCAGATAGTCTTACATTTAACTCATTTTTGTTCCTTCCCAGAGAAAACAGGAACTGTTAGCAGAAGAGGGAATCAGTATCAGCACATACTTATTTTCATATGCTACTCCTTGTGGAGAAAGGACTGCAGCATATGGATAAATTGCTAAATTCAGCCAGGTAGTCTGGCAGCTGTCATCCTTCCGAAAGTGTTAACATAGAGTCAGCACTGAGAAAATCCTCATCAGTCAAAGAATAATAAAATTGATTTATGTATACAGCACATTTAGTGATAATTCGTAATAAGCATTGTTACTCCTCTGTGCCAATGAACCAAGAATTGCTCAAACTAATTCAGGTTGAAAGCAAGTGCTCTCACCTCAGCTGCTGTTACCAAGCCAGTCCAAAGCAAACCCCAGCGTTATGAATGTTCCTGTCACCGCTGTGGGAAAAGTTACATACCAGAAAACAGCATCACTGGCAGATCCTGTATTTCAGTAATGTCACACACACAAAAAAACAAACAAACAAAAAAAACAAAACAAAAAACACGCACAAAATACGAATGATGTTTTTGAAAAACTTTAAATGGCCCTAGCCTTTATGGCTTTCACCAGTTGTTATACACACTCTGAGGCAGAAAACTGTGATAAAGGAGCTGTGTGTCCAACAGTGAACTTTGCTTGCCATGATGTGGAGACTGTAGGTTTCTTGGTGGTTCTGTGTTTTCGCTTGTTTTTGTTTATTAAACTTTGGAGACTGGCATTTAGTTGACTAGTAGGCAATCTCAGAGTAAGCTATGACAGAGGTACTACATGGGAGTACTACTAAAACAGAGAATAATTATTAAAAATAAAAAAAGTCAAGGCTAGGTAAACAGATAAATTACCTACAATTTTCATATTTATAACTTTTATGAAAAATACACAATTATTTTTGTTTTGTTAGGGAAACAACAGATAAATAGTGACTATTAAACTGACCATGCCTTTCCTTAGCTGGACATTTTTACCATCTCAGTTTCTATTTATGTTCAAGTACAAGCAATAAGGCCAAGGCACCAAGGATATTAAGGTTTATTCACAAGCCAGTCAGAGCAGCACACATCAAAAAGGGCAAATAAGAGCCCACACTTTCTAAACGATAGACTGTCAACTAGTAATAAAGGAAACTGAAAAAAGAACCAGGATTTAAAACAGGTAATTAGAGACTAAAATACTACATTAATACCTGGTGTTTCACACAAGCTTCTGATGTAAAAATGAAATTGCTGTACTGTTTTCAGCAAATGCCACCTAGTGATACATAGTTGCAAAGGTTGGGTGTACTTTGACTTTTATATATTTTCTCCCAGATTTTCTGATTTGAAAATCAGACAAAAGTTTTACATGGTCACAGGCCATCAAAACTCATCAGGCACATGCAGAACACAGACACCGGAGGATGGGTTAACCATACACAGGAGACCAACATTTTATTTCATTTTGTACTAAAATATTCATTGCAAACAACCATGTTAAGTATACAGTGGTGTCTAGCACAATATTTCAAGTTCCTTTTTTTGTTTCTCTGTCAAAAGCAATTAGAGAACAGGCTGCTCTAGTCTGCTTGAGTGACTGCTGTCTACTTTATTTCATCTGACCCAATTAGTGTCTGAGTTAATTAGTAAAGGCTGCCACTGAGACATGTATCAGAGAAGTTTGCGATTAATGAGACCAAGATGTTAATATGCAATTGTTTACAATACATACACCCTGTTCTTACAGTGATGATAATGCCATAATAAAGCTGATCACATTTACTGGCCTTCAGGTAGGCTTCCATTATTATACACCATTTGTAGACCTCCCTCAGAAAGAAAAGAAAACATACCCATAAGAAAAACTGTATAAATTACAAGTAAGTGATTTGTATTTTCCACTCTTGTTTTAATCTTACTTGAAATAGCTAAACTGATGATAAATGTGTCTAATTGCCATTTATTTCACCCAGAACTATTACAGATTACACATTGTTAGATCTTCACTTCCTCCCATCATCCCCAAACATCTCCCTTCTCTCAAGGGGAGGAAAAAAAGGCTAGTCAAGGAGTAAGATAAGGCATTTAAAAAGACCCTGTTGATATTGATCAGCTGGGGGGGGGGGGCAGAGAAGCTATAGAATAGAATTTAATTCCTCTAAACTTCTTCCAATTTCACAGCTACTTCATACTGTTTGTAGTAGTTCAATTGTACAAGTGACTGAAGAATCTTAAATTTTCAGCAATACACATGATAAGGTCTGAGTGTTCAATTAATTGCTATGCTAAATATGCTTGTCTTTTATTATCCCATATTTGAGTAAACTATTACTGTTTCATACAGATGAAGGATAATACAAATTAGATAAAAGTCTAAATATTAGCACTTGATATAAAACTTCTATTACATAGCACGTTAAATGTATATCCTCTACCTTCTAAAACTGAGGGGAAAGAGAAAGTCACAGAATCACAGAATCACCAGGTTGGAAAGGACCCACTGGATCATCGAGTCCAACCATTCCTAACACTCTCTAAACCATGTCCCTAAGCACTTCATCCACCCATTCCTTAAACACCTCCAGGGAAGGCGACTCTACCACCTCCCTGGGCAGCCTGTTCCAGTGCCCAAGGACTCTTTCTATGAAGAATTTTTTTCTGAAAAAAAATTTTTTCCAACCTGAACCTCCCCTGGCGAAGCTTCAGGCCATTCCCTCTTGTCCTGTCCCCCGTCACTTGGGAGAAGAGGCCAGCTCCCTCCTCTCCACAACCTCCTTTCAGGTAGTTGTAGAGAGTAATAAGGTCTCCCCTCAGCCTCCTCTTCTCCAGGCTAAACAACCCCAGCTCTCTCAGCTGCTCCTCGTACGACTTGTTCTCCAGCCCCTTCACCAGCTTTGTTGCTCTTCTCTGGACACGCTTCAGAGCCTCAACATCCTTCTTGTGGTGAAGGGTCCAGAAATGAACACAGTATTCGAGGTGAGGTCTCACCAGTGCTGAGTACAGAGGGAGAATAACCTCCCTGGACCTGCTGATGACACCATTTCTGATACAAGCCAAGATGCCGTTGGCCTTCTTGGCCACCTGGGCACACTGCTGGCTCATGTTCAGTCGGCTGTCAACCAACACCCCCAGGTCCTTCTCCTCCATGCAGCTCTCCAGCCACTCTTCCCCCAGTCTGTAGCACTGCATAGGGTTGTTGTGCCCCAAGTGCAGGACCCGGCATTTGGCCTTGTTAAACCTCATCCCATTGGTCTCGGCCCAGCAGTCCAGCCTGTTCAGATCCCTTTGCAGAGCCTCCCTACCCTCCAGCAGATCCACACTTCCTCCCAGCTTAGTGTCATCTGCAAACTTGCTGAGGGTGCACTCGATGCCTTCATCCAGGTCATTGATAAAGACATTGAACAGGGCTGGACCCAGTACTAAGCCCTGGGGAACCCCACTTGTAACTGGCCTCCAGCTGGAGCTAACTCCATTTACCACCACTCTCTGGGCCCGGTCATCCAACCAGTTTTCAACCCAGGAGAGTGTGCGCCTGTCCAGGCCAGAGGCTGACAGTTTCTGAAGCAGAATGCTGTGAGAAACTGTGTCAAAGGCTTTACTGAAGTCCAAGAAGACTACATCCACAGCCTTTCCCCCATCCAGTAATCGAGTGATTTTGTCATAGAAGGTGATCAGGTTAGTTTGGCAAGATCTGCCCTTTGTAAACCCATGTTGACTGGGCCTGATCACCCGGTTCTCTTGCATGTGCTTCACTCAAGATTACATGTTCCATGACTTTCCCCAGCACTGAGGTGAGACTGACAGGCCTCTAGTTTCCCAGATCCTCTCTGCAACCCTTCTTGTCATTGCACTTCAAGGCAGCTCATAAGCAACACTTAGCAAACAACCATAATGTTTACTGTAAACTGTAAGTAGTTCTTCCTTTGGCTTATTTTTGAAGCTTCTAATTTTTCACTTCACATTTTTAGTTGGGAAGGGACTGAAAAAACTTCAAATTGTAAGAACAAAAGAGGGTTGATTATTATTAATATAGTTAAAAATAGATAACACAACAGAAATCAGTTTTAGTCTTCTTCCTGAACATAGTGACCACCATTACAAAGAAACTGCACTTTTCAGTATTTTTAAGACAAAATATGTTAAAAGTTAGAATTCAGCAGTGTGTCTAGAGCCAACAATAGTTCCAACTCTTTTTTGTCACAGAAACCTGGCATTAGTACATTGGCATCTGTTAAATCTGAATGTTCAGTTTGTGTCTGGACACAGAGTTCGTGCACATAGGAAGATAAGGTGCAACATGTTCAAGTTCTGTTGGGAAGGCGGAGTAGAAAGAACTGGTAAAAATAAAAGGAACAGGGACATAGAGACAGCAAGGAAGGAAGAGGAGATACATAAGTCCTTATCCACATATGGAACAATTTTTTTCCATGCTGGGGAAGGGGGAAAAGCAATCTTTAGAAAGGTCAAATCATTAGATTTTTTAACATCTCCTTGAAATTACTACCCCATATCAGGATATTTGAAGCACTAGTGAAATACTTGTTAAATTTTGATTTAAGATTAGTACTGTTCATCTTCTCATTAACTGGGCATTGCCTGATGAAGTTACAAAAATAATTGCAATAGCAAGATAGATTATCTATCTATTTATTTAATGCATACAAATCTCATGCCCTCCCAAATGAAACTAGGAATTTCTGGCTGCATCAGACATGAACATTTGCTGCCTGTATGTATTTTGTCCATTGATCAGGGATTTTTCATTTCATACATCATTCAGAACTGCTTGAAGTGAATGATTTCATATCTGTAACATTAAGTGAAGATTAAGAAATATTAGTATTGACGTTAGGACAGTTACCTATTATAAACATTGATTTTTATTTTGGTTCAGTGCCAAGTCATCAGCTCTGCTGAGAGGAGCTGCATCTCCTCAATATAGATCCAGTACAGAAAAAGCAGAAAAACATCTATTTGTCATCCTTTTTACAGCTGTTCTTTTCCAGTCTAGACAACTCAAGGCAAGTGTGACATTTAACGACATCATAAACTACATTCAAGAAACCTGTTATTCTATTCCAATGTTTTTGCAACAGTAAAGAAGAATAATTTTCTTTGTAGCCTAATGCCTTCTATAGGCACCTCGATCAATCCAGACAGATATTTTGATCACATTCAGCCTAACAGAGAAACAGAAGTGAGTAGATATTTGAACTTAAGTGATGGCTGCTACCTTGAAGGATTGTACAAAAGACCAGTTGAAAAAATCCAGAGATGTACAGGCATGAAAACGCTGCACTTGGCAGAGGGAGGGAAGGGAGGAGTGAAAAACATCACCAGGAGAGACACTACCTTCAGCTTCCCCTGCCTCTGGGAACCTAAATCGGACCCCAGTAAAATGTTTTTCTTCACAGAGTGAAGCAATGTTCCAGGCAACTGCCCTTTCACTATGCATCCCAGTCTCCCTCCATGCATTATGTTTATACCACAATACTCAAAATATCACAGACATTTCAGTTCTGGAAATAGATCTTATATCTACTGACTTCCACTGTTTAAAAGGAGAAACCAGATGTATTTTATTAGTGAATTTTCACACCTCTTGTAAGCTCAGAAGAAATATTTCATTGAACAATGCAAAATGAGATGGGAATGGGAATACTATGCTATCATAGAACGGTTTGAGTTGGAAGGGACCTTAAAGCTCATCCAGTTCCAAACCCTCTGCCATGGGCAGGGACACCTCCCACTAGATCAGGCTGCCCAAGGCCCCATCCAACCTGGCCTTGAACACCTCCAGGGATGGGGCAGCCACAGCTTCCCTGGGCAACCTGTGCCAGTGCCTCACCACTCTCATCGTGAAGAAATTCTTCCTTATGTCTAGTCTAAATATGATCCTCTCCAATTTATAGCCATTGTTCCTAGTCCTATCACTACAAGCCTTTGTAAAAAGTCCCTCCCCAGCTTTCTTAGAGGCCCCCTTCTGGCGCTGGAAGGTCACTATAAGGTCTTCTAGAGCCTTCTCTTCTCCAGGCTGAACAAGCCCAGATCTCTCAGCCTGTTGTCGTTTGGGAGGTGCTCCAGCCCTCTGATCATCTTTGTAGGCCCCCTCTGGACCCATTCCAACAGTTCTATATCCTTCTTATGCTGATGATTCCGGAACTGGACACAGTATTCCAGGTGAGGTCTCACAAGAGAGGAACAGAGGGACAGAATCATCTCCCTCGACCTGCTGGCGGCTTTGATGCGGCTTCTTTTGATGCGGCTCAGGATACGCTTGGCCTTCTGGGCTGCGAGCACACACTGCCAGCTCACGTCAAACTTCTCATCAATCAGCACCCCCAAGTCCTTCTCTGCAGGGCTGTTCTCAACTATGCAAGCTACTATGCATGCACATAGCAAACAAACAAATTGTTCTTCTACATAAATCTTGTTTGACAAGGCTTTTGTTTTGCAGGAACCAGAATTGTGTGCCTATGAAGGGGACATAATTCTAGCTGCATTTATATACCATTCAATAATTTTTTCCAATGCTCAGTATAAGGTATCAGCTTCTTGATACAAGCATGCCAAAAGTAATATTTTAAAAGGAAACACAAAATGTATGTCAAACAAATGTAAAAAATATATGGAGAGCTTAATAAGAAAGAAAAGACAGAGGAAATGAAGTTTCATCTCCTAAAACTACTGATAAAATCCCATCCAAGGAGCAGCGAATATTACATTGTGGCCTTGACAACTACTAGAATATCTTAAAGCATAACCTTTTGAATATTCAACAAATAGAGTCAAACTTGAGAATAGTTACAAAATAAACTTAGTACAAAACCTAAATTCCATATGGATTAATTACTTTAATATTGTAATAGCTTTATTACTTTGCAGTTCTCAAGTGGTTAGTTCCATAATCTTTAACAGCTGTATCAAGCTGAATGAACTAAACCCCACACTAAAATGGAGCTAAGATTGAGCATGCCTCTGAATAACCACACAACCCAAAAGATAAAAGCAAATTGGACCACCTACATCATCATTTGACAAGCACATGGAACAACTAAACAATGGAGCAAGGACAAAAGTTTCAGCTATTTCAACACCGAAGCTAATACCTAAGCAGGAAATTGGAGGGCTGAAAAGAATTTGGGGAAAATTCATATTCCTGGTTAGGTTGCACAAACCATAGTAAGAAGTATGTAAGAAGCAGGAGGCCAGAAAGCAAAGCTGGTAGATGGGCACTAAGGAATTACTAGGCCACTG
Organism: Cuculus canorus; assembly: GCF_017976375.1. Lineage (NCBI taxonomy): Eukaryota > Metazoa > Chordata > Aves > Cuculiformes > Cuculidae > Cuculus > Cuculus canorus. The sequence goes on from NC_071401.1 coordinate 86,979,283, forward strand.
CAAATCTGTGCATCTTTGCACAGATCTTTACTGCTGAAGATGCTGAGGAGATTCCTACATCTGACATATTCTTTGTAGTGGACAGATCAGAGGAATTGCATCAATTTGAAATAGAGAGCATTAAGCCATATTACTAAGTTCTATGGCAATAAGTCACTAGCACTGGTAGGCATGCTAAGACTTCTGAAGGAATTCCAATGAGAAGGTGAAAAACAGGTGGTCAAGGCACATAATCTGTCATTACCAATGGCAGCTGAGCCAGTGTTTTAGTGAGTTGCCAGTGCAGAACCCATAAAAAGGCCCCAGAGAGGATCCTGGGAACTATAGACTATCATATCTGACTCCCATTCCTATTAAGATGGAAGGGTCTTTAATGAAGAGTAGATCACTGGATGTGTCGATAAACTGGCTGAGTCAGGCTGACTTCCCAGTGAAATTCAGCATGTGACCTGCTGGGGTTCAGTGATGCTGTCAGGTGTGTGTTAGGGGGAACCCAGAGGACATCACATACATATATTCCAGTCAAGCCTTTGACAATGTTCCATGCCGGAGGTTATTAAAGAAGTTCAATTTCTATGCAACTAGAAGAATAGTTTGTTTACAGATGGAAAGCAGCTTAAAGAATACCTAAAAAAGGTTAAGGCTTAAGAGACCTGTCAGGGTGAAGACAAAGCAGCAGCTGGGACTTTCAGGCAGCTGGGACTTTCAGGCAGCTGAACGAGGGAGGAAACAGAAGGCTTTGTCAGGCCATGAAATGCCTGGAACATCATCCAGGGGTGAAGAAATCTGGGAAGCCCTCACAGAACACAGTAAGCCAACCAAAAGATGTCCATTGACATTGAAGATGAAATGGTGCATCCAGGGAAAAGTGTGCTAAAACGATGTCACATGGGCTGAGGCCAACATGATGAGATTAAGAAAGCCAAGTTCTGAATCCTTGGGACACAACAACCCAGTGCAACACTACAGGCTTGGGGAACACTGGCTAGAAAGCTGCCTGGCAGAGAAGGATCTGGGGGTGCTGTTTGACAGCCAACTGAACGCGAGTCAGCAGTGTGCCTAGGTGGCCAAGCAGGCCAATAGCATCTTAGCTTGTATTAGAAATAGTATGGCCAGCAGGATCAGGGAAGTGATTGTGCCCCTGTATGTGGCATTGGTGAGGCAGCACCTCAAATACTGTGTTCAGTTTTGGGCCCTTCACTACAAGAAAGACATTGAGGTCCTGGAGCATGTCCAGAGAAGAGCAAAAAAGCTGGTGAAGGGGCTGGAGAACATGTCTTATGAGCAGCAGCTGAGGGAAATGGGTTTGTTTAGCCTGGAGAAGAAGAGGCTCCATGGGTAGTCTACAACTACCTGAAAGGAGGCTGGAGAGAGGCGAGTGTTGGTCTCTTTCCTCAAGTGACCTTTCCTCCTTACTCGTAGACAGATACAGTTGGACTTGGTGATCTCAAAGGTCTTTCCCAGCCTAGGGATTCTAAGATTCTATGAGGCTGAGCCCAGAATAGGCAACTATAAAAGAGGACGTGGATTCATTGTTGACAGTTCTCTGAAATCAGCATCTCAAAACGCAAAGCATACAAAAAGCCAACCAACAAAGGGCATCCCTACACATGCAGTGAACAAAACAGAGGGGGTCGTTTCATTCCTACAAAAGTTTGTATTTATACCTGAAGGGCTGCATACAATTCTGGTCTCCATATCTCCAGGAGGATGCAGCAGAATAAGAGAAAGACAAGTGGAGACAAGGGAATGGAGTTGCTGCTTTATGAGCAGATACTCCAGAAGTCGGGACTCTTCAGTTTGGAGACAAAACTCGCAGGAGGTAAGAGGAAGACATGAAAAGCATGAAAGGAGTAGAATTTCTATTAAAAACTTGCTGTACATGAACTGGGTGAAACTACAAAATAAGAACATGTCAGTTTAGAATGGATCAAAGAAAGCACTTTACCCATAAAGAGGATTTATAAAAGTTAATAGTGGAAAGGTATTCAGATGGATCTGAACACAAATATCCTGAGGCAGCCCTTAGCTTCAGTATCAACTAATTACTGACATTCAGAAGCTGTGAGGTATTATCTACCACATGAAGGATTCCTGTTTCACATTATTGCTAGATGGACCTTTAGGCTAATTCAGTGCAAATCAGGATTAAGAAAATTAGAATGACTTCCATATTTTACTCCTCCTACTCAACTCACAGAAGAATTACTCTTTGGCCAACACAGGAACCAAAAAGAAACTATATTTTTAAGAATTTTGAGAAGTAAGGAATAAGCTGCCCATTCCTCTAATATTTGCAATACCTAACTAATTTAGCAACCACATAAATAACACCTATATTATTTTGGTATTTCGACATTACTAACTGTCAAGCAGTCTTCATCAGGATCATCAGCTCGATGACAATGACACCTAGAGGTTAAATTACTTGTTTATCTACTTAGCCATTAAAAACAATGCTTCTATAACATTCAGGCTCCACGTAACAACACAGAAGAATCCAGAGAGCTTATAACCAAATATTAGTTTGGAAATTAAAAATACTGCCATTCTTAGAACAGAATATGTAGAAAATCATGCAACAGGCAGGTAGAGTAATAAAAGAAACAAGGAAGGATTTCTAATGAATACAGAAAAAACCTTACAAAGCTCAAATTGACAAGACTGTCATATTTCAATCAATGTAAATGAAATTCTTAAATGTATCTTCTTCATTTATATTTTGTTTTTCCAGCAAAAAGGAAATGGAGTGCATTTCAAGTCTTGGACATTTTCCCTCCATTCACAATTGAGTCTTGCATGGAGGAAGAACTTTGGCAATACACAGCTCTCCATATTAAACTGTCTAACACCTAAAGAGACCACTGTGCATAAAAAAAATAATCCCTTTTTAATTATTTCTGTTACATTCATACCAGACTCAAACATAATGCTCAAAGACATGTAGAAGGTTTAGAATAGCTTCTAAAATTGTCTTTGTTCATATTAATGGGCATGCAGATATTATGAAAAAAAGGATAAAATACAGATATCTGCCTCCTGCTAGATTTTATACATTGTAAGGAACTACCCAGAACATAGACTGAACCTACAGACTTAAAGTGAGCCTGACTACTAACTTAAGCATAAAAAAATCATTTCTCATTACCCCATGGTCATGAGAAAATATTTTCTAGTATCAACAGCAAATACATTGACAAAACTACTCATTGGGGCAGGGGAAGAAGCAAGAGAAAGAAGCAATATGAATGCAAAATTTTAGAAGTATATACTGTGGCTTGGATTATCTTCAAGGGAATTACACTGAACAAAACAGAAATATTACAGTAAATGGAAATATGACTTAATGCTTCAGTTTGTCTTTGTAGAGGTACATCAACACTGTAAGATAAAACTGTAAGGTATGAGACAGCTGTTTTCATTCCCAAAGTTTTTAAAATCTTTATACAGGATTAGATGGAAATTTGAGATTTTGAAATTCACTATGAATAGCAAATAATGTCAGAGAAATATATGCTAGCTGTTCTTATTTTTATTAGCTTAATACTCTTTCCTATATTTTTGTAATGTTTTTCACTGTCAACATTGGCTTGTATCACCACATAAACCTCACACAATATACGAGAATGACTTTACTGACATAATATTCAACCAACCTGTATGACAGCTTATCTTCAGAACCTAAGTATTTTATAAGCTGAAAATGTTTATAGTTTTCAAACAGAAACAGTTAATTTAATTCATCTTCCTTTTAGCTGTTGATTTACTAAAATTTATTTGATTTAATGCAAGGATCTAATGTTTGGCCGATTTTTATTTTGAAATGAAACAGATGTGCACCTACTTTTCTGTATACTGCACTGTCACGTCATTCCCCGCCACACTACCATAGTTTAAGGCTCTGCTATAACATACACAAGTGCAGGAACCTGCTGTATATTTCAATGTTGAAAAATAAAATTTAAAAAACATACTAGATGGACAGAAAAACAAACAACAAAAAAACATCAAAAAAAAAGTAGAAAAAAGTAGTTTCCTATTTCACAGATATCACAAGTTACCCTTCTGGCTAGAAAGAGGCCATTGCTTGAAACAATGTATGTTGCGATATTACCACATGTCATTAGTGAGGATTATAGTCTTGGCAGACTAAGCAACACAGATTGAAATAACTGCAACAAAGTAAAATACTAATGCTTAGAAATATGCAAATGATGGAACGATTGCCCACTATCAGTTTGTAAAGCTCAATAGCTTCCTGAAGTTATTATTTTTCCATAAATCTTTACATCTTTAAGAACGTTTCTATACTTTCCTAAGTTAAATAGAGTAACTAAGATTACAGAGAAAGTAGCACAGAAAAATCTAAAAATTTGGCTTTGATTTTTACTGCAAACCTTGAAAGAAACATCACAAGTTTAAGAGCTTAGACATTACTTTACAGAATGAATTATTACTGAGATTAGATGCTGGTTTAGAGAATTAACTAACACTGCCAAAAACATTCCAGGTACTAATGTTTGGTGCAGTTGCTTACACCATACAATGATACAAAGATGAAAAAATGAAGGTGAATTAATTTTAATTCTACAAAATTGGAATTCAGCTAGACAAACAGATTGTTCATTAACACAGATTTTCTATGCATATTCAGAAAACCATAAAAAAATAGATCAACAAAGTGATTCAGAAGCAAATAACAAACAATAAAAAAATTGTGATGTAATCTTCAAATGCATCCATAATCAAATTATACAGTATTTTTAAGAAGTGAAACGTATCTTAAGTGACTACTCAAGAAACAAATTTAAACACACACATATACATAGACATAGGTGCCTAAAGTAGAGAAGCTTTTACAGTGAGTTCTGACCTTCAGATGTCTCAGAGCACTGTGACTGATTAGTTGTGATAGAAGCAAATAATCACGCATATGATCTTCATTTACGCAAGTGTTCAAGTAACCTTGTCTCTATAATGCTGATATGCTAACATAGCTTTCCAAATATTTCTGAAAATGGCACATACATCCAATGATACTTGATGACTTTTATTGAATTCTTCAAGCAAGGAGTGTTCTCTTTTCTAGGTATTTATGAAGATCATTTTCAATTCCAATAACACTAGAGTGAGCATTAAATGTGGTTCTTGTTCCTTAATCCATGATTTAATCTAAGAAAATGAACTTTAATCTAGATGTGTAAGCAGCTCTTTTTAACTTTTATATTGTATATTTTATTGCAGCTGTCTTTTTGCAATGTTATTACTAACTGTCATCTTCACTTTACAAATGCCAATTAGACTTGATGGTTAAAAGGCATGAACTATGTTTCTGAGAGTTGTTATATGCAACAAAGGCCATATACCGTGTATCTTATATACATTTCCCATCACTGACTATGTTTTGGAAAACTACTACCCTCAACCATTGAGATTAATGAGTGCCTTTACATTTTTCTGCAAGATATATATATACAAGATATAGGAGTCTCATAATGAAATACCCACATATCAATGACTATTTGAGTAATAAACTGCACTATCGGGACTTTTGGGTGATCTTGCAACTGTCAACTCAGCAGAAATTCTTGGAAAATGCATATTTACCTGATAGCTTGTAACAATTAATGAACATTTTATGCATAATTGTATTAATATGTTTTAAGCTCTACCACCTTGAACACTTCAAAACTATGCGTCTTGCCTTATATTTTGCACCTCTCTGAAAAGCTGTTGTTGCTGTAAGTGAGAAGCCATGTAAGCACTGCTGGCTCTGCCACTTCTGGGTCCACAAATCTAAAACACTATGCACAGCATTACAAAAACTCTTACCACTCAATAAGTATTTCAAATGAACACTGAAACATAGCTAACTTAGAAGTACTCAAAACAAGTCCACCCACTTTCATTCTGTACAAAGTGAACTGGTATGCTGATACCTCTGCTGCCCTCTCCCAAAAACCTATACTTAGGCACCAACAGAATCCAGAGTGCTCCAAAATGACACCAATTATGCTACTGACATTTACAAGTAAGTCATTAAATGAAGAGAATATGGACAGAAACACGCCAAACCAAGAGAATAAACCAAATAAGTATGTGCAAGAGTCTTAGTTATTTTCCTTTTTTTCCCACTTTTTGTTCTAGGGGTAAGCAAAATAAAAAATAATTCTACTATCTGAAAAAAACCCCAAACAAACAAACCAAAAACCAAAACCCCAACCCAAAATACAATTCCAAATCTGTCTCCAACTCAAAATTGGGTATGCCATGCTTTCTCCCAGGTTATGAAGGTCATCTTCTGGTACTGCTGCTGGTGAACCGCCTGCTGAAGCAGTAAGCCTGATGGTTATTAGTCCCACACCACCCTGATGTAGCCATTGTAGCTACTTATTTACATTTGAAGAAGTGAAAACTGCTTTTGTTTTAATTGGAGACAAGTACAAAAGCTATGGGTTTTTTTGGTTGTTTGGTTTTGTTGTTGTTGTTTTGGTTTTGTTCCTTTACTTAAAAATTAGATTAAGACACAACATTTTGTTCTTAATTTACATGAAGAGTTATTAATAGAGTTGTAAAAAAGACTAAGACTATGCTAGTTCATTAACTAAATGCATAGAAAACACCCCTAGTCAAAAGGTGAATCTATCCATAGAATTGCTATTAAGGAGAGGAGTTGCTGAAAATAAAATTTGTTGTTTCATAGCAAGTAAGCAAACTGTATCGATTCAAATGTTAGCTATAGTTTTGAATCGTTGTTACATTTAATTGATACAATGAGATTGCCCATTCTATTCTATTAATTGCTTAATACATTTAGAATGAAGAGTTAAATAAGTACTCTAAGCTCCTTACAAAATCACCAAAGAAAATTAAGAAGTAGTGACATTTCTTGACTTCATGAGGTATTTTTTTCCTTTCTATCATACATTTCATTTTCTGTAATGGTCCACTTCCTAATTAGGAAAGAAGCAACATACTTAATTCCAATATACTTTATATGCTAATTAGTTACCAAAGACAACTATTTTTTATTACATTAAAACAAACATAGCTACACTTTCAGTATCACTGTTTGAGTTTCTCTACAAATAGAAATGTAAGACCGCACAAGGTTCCATAACAAGGCATGATTGCTCCTCCTGCCTTTGCAATGAGTGTAAAGAAACTGTTAAGATACAAGAGCCATTGCCTAAGAGAATGAAAATAATTTCTATATGTTAAGTATATGCGCAAATTTGTGCATGCCCATCACATTTTACTAAACATGACAAGGCCTGTTTCTGAAATCCTAAGAAATAGTACCAAAAGATCTACTAAATTAAAATACAGTGGTTTGCTTACTGATATGTGATACATTCAAGAAAGCAAACAAATATTTTTCCATCTCTCTATAACTCTCTCTCTCTAAATATCTATAGACACACACACATATATACATATCAGAACAATACAAAGCAAAGCTACTGATTTGGTCTAATTTGCCATATCCAGATCACCAACTAAACCTTCTCTAAGCTATGTGTGTTAGACTTCAACTCAGGCTAAAGCAGATAAGTTTATTACAGCATGCATTAAAGGTGCTAGCAAGACAACACATTATTCACAGGGAGATTTTCCTGCAGAACAAGCAAGCAGAAAGCAAGGGGAACAGGGGGACGAGAACAGTGACTCAGCTGTTGCTTTGCTCTCAAAGACTTTTTGCTTGAGGAGGCTCGGAGAGAAGACACTGTTCCCTACGCAGATGCAAGTAACCTTGTCTTTGGTTCACAGCAGTTCATTTCTCTTACATATTCAGTAAAAAACAAAAGCCAGAGGCTTTCAAGTAACGGGGTCTTAATCAACCAACAAACAGAAAATTGCTCACAGTTGCAGTTTGGTATTACTCTGAGATGCCACTAGATAGCAAATCAATCAAGAAAGGAATGCTAATTGCTAAAGTATCAGTCATACTGAAACAAGAAAGATAACTACTCACTCCAATTCAAGACTTCAGTTGGATGAAATATTTGTACTCCTAATATTTAGGCACAAAAGCTTTACCAGTGCAAATGTTCCGGATGAACTAATGTAAAAAATGCAATTTTATATTTTTTATGTGTATAAAACTCCAACTGAATTCTACAGCTTATAATGTAGCACTGAAAACATAACTGGAAATGAGTATTATACTGGTTAATTCAAAATTGATTTTTAGACGAGGAAATTAGAACCGGTAATTTCAAAATATGAATTGAGATCTACAAATATTTTCAAATTCTCAATATGTTAATAATTATTCACTGAAATTTGAGTAATTGTGGATGATGAATGTGTTGTAGTCAGTTCATAAACAAAGACCTCCAAAAGCTAAGTACAGCATTTTAAGCAGATGTATATAATTTAGCCATGCCCAAAATAGTAACCTTTAAACTAATCCCTTAGTAAATAGCTATTTTTCCTAAACATAAGCATTCCCATTAATTCATCCTTTATAAATTGCATTTTTGAAGTAGATACAAACTTCATCATTGTCTTATTTTATCTAACTTTGTTTGTAATACATCTGAAACCATCTTATTGAAGCTAAGCGAATAACTTCAGTTCATGCCAATATCGAAAGGATAATAATACAGGGAGCCAAGTTCTGAAAACCGACATATAATACCTTCAAAAATTAAGAACTGTTATGGTAATTAATTTGCTGCACTGGTTTAGAACTAACAAATATGTAGATATAATGCACCAGTAGGTATTGTATCATCAATAATCATACAACATCTTTATTTTAAAAAAAATTAAGATATGAAGCTACTCAGCCATCTGTGCTGTTAGGACTAGCCTATTTAGCGTTATTTAAAACAGACTAGTTAAATTAGTAAATACAAATTCTTGATACATAATGAAAACTGCTTGATTTTGTGCTTTTTTTTCAAACTAGAGTATGTTATTTCATTAAAGAAGTTTTTCACATGAGTAGCAATTGCAACTATTCTCCCAAATTACAAATGCAAAGAGAACACAACTGCTTTTCAGATGTAATCTAAGTTTATGCATGAGACAAACTTTGAAATGAAAATGTTTATAATAAAATCTTGGTTTGGGCATCTTCAGAAACTCCTTATTTATTAAGCAGATTTATCTTTTCCATTATTATCCATTACCTTAGAGATCACCCAGTTCCAACCCCCCTGCCATGGGCAGGGAAACGTCCCACGAGATCAGACTGCTTAAGACCCCATCCAACCTGGCCTTGAACACCTCCAGGGATGGGGCATCCACAATTTCCCTGGGCAATCTGTTCCACCACCTCACCACCCTCATTGTGAAGAAATTCCTTCTTATGTCTAGTTTAAGTCTGTCCCTCTCCAGTTTATACCCCTTGACTCCAGTCCTATCACTACAAGCCTTTGTAAACAGTTCCTCCCCAGTTTTCTTCTAGCCCCTTCAGGTACTGGCAGGTGGCTATAAGGTCTTCCCAGAGCCTTCTCTCCTCCAGGCTGAACAACCCCAACTCTTTCAGCCTGTCCTCATATGGGAGGTGCTCCAGCCCTCCAGATACTAAGGAATTGCTTTATTTAATGGAATTCAAGTGTTTAGATTATTTTTCAAAGATAATTTTGAGGTTAGAATTTAATGAATCCTTCAAAATATTAAAAACATAAAAAATAGAAAAAAATATTTTTGTGTGTGTGTCACTGATATAGCTGTGATAAACAAACTTCTTGGATTCATAAGATTTAAATTTCTAAAAAGATTCTTCCCACATAATGATTATACTTCAGAGAATTTAGTAGACATTCATGTGAAAAAATTTTGCACTTAAGTGCCTAGAAGACAAATATTTTCTTACCAGTGTTCGAAATTACACTAAAAACATTTTGGTATGGACCTTAAGGACTCCTTAGTAAACGTCTAGAGATCACTGAGTTCTGAAAGCTTTCACCTAGTCTCAAGCTCTGGCTGCCTGAAGGAATTCAGACACAGAAAATAATAGTAGTGAAAAACCGTCCAGGTTTATTGTGACCTAATCTTGATGTTACTTCTATACAACTAAATGTAAGATCTTCAGATCTGATGATCATTACAAAGGCCTGTGCTTGTTTTCTGTTCAATTCAAATCAATGGCATTCCTACACAGGAGGAAACTGAAAGAAGTAAAAAAGGAAGTTGGAGATTAACTAGAACCCAAATGCCTACAGATCTGCTTATCTGAACAAACTACACATGCACCTCATTCCTAGTCCAGAAGTAGCCCCTCAAATCAGCTGTCTGCTCAAAGGTCTATTTTTTAAGAAACTGCTTTCTACTGAAACAGTGTTTGGCAAAGGGAAAACAGAAGTCCAACTATAAAGACCACTATCACTGCAACAATATTCTTCTATCTATGCTCTGCTCAATTCGTCAATGAAGAAACATGATCTTTCAAAATCCTTGGGCTACCTGTGGGACTATCAAAATTAGGGGGAAGTAGATTTCTACACACAGTGTAACACCATTTCATAAATTGTTTTTATGAAACCCTGAACCTCAGGGGAGGTTCAGGTTGGATATCAGAAAAAAATTCTTCACAGTAAGAGTCATTGGGTACTGGAACAGGCTGCCCAGGGAGGTGGTCGAGTCGCCTTCCCTGGAGGTGTTTAAGGAACGGGTGGATGAAGTACTTAGGGACATGGTTTAGGGAGTGTTAGGAACGGTTGGACTCGATGATCCAATGGGTCCTTTCCAACCTTGTGATTCTGTGATTCTGTGAAATTTGTAATACACATTCCCACAGTCTATCCTTGCCCATCTTGTGCCATTCTCCCATAAAGAAACACAAGGTGAACCTCTAAAAAATGAAGAGCAACCAAGCAGGTAGATTTCATAGATATCCTGTGTTGCTTATTACACTAAAAGTTGGGACACTTATATCTCACAGGTCAAGTAATCTAAAATATTAAAAAGGAGGGGAAAAAAAAAAAGACACTGAAAAACAGATTGCCTTCACTGTCTGTAACCTTTTGTTTCCAGCAAATAGCAATGACTATACTTGCTAAAATTATGCATGCTTAGCATAATGTATCACCATAGCAGCATCTCTCTGCTTCTTAGGTTTCTTTTGCAAAGCTGTATCAGAATATGCTAAATAATTATGGTTTCTTTTTACCCTGTTTCCAAAGTACTTCATTTCCCAGGCCTAATTAGAGCCAATATTCAATGTAATTAGTTGAATTTAAAAATTTTCTATGAAAAAAAGGTTGATCTGCAGCATCGCATTGGCTTATATCATGAGGGGGAAAAAAAATCTGTGAAAGTTAAATGTCAGTAATGTATTTTCAGTTTTTCCAAAGATATTTCTACACAATTGAAATAAAATAAAATGAAACAATCATTTGGAATAAAATTGAGGCTGCTTTACCTCTGTTGGAAAGGGGAGGAATCCCCAATAAATCCATAGGCCCATAAGACTCAACTGTTCAGAGAGAATTAATAAAACATCAGACAGGAGATCATAATAGAAGATTTTGTTCATTTAAAGTCACATACACCTAATTCCTTAAACAAATACGCATATCAGATTTCAAGGATAACAAAACTCCTTTAAAGAAAAAGTTTGAGAGTTCAGATACAAGTTTCCAATCTAAGGGTTCCTCTACAAATGCGACTGGACTGAAATCCCTCTTGAATCCATCTCCTTTTGAAATAACATTTTTGTAAACTTTTAGACACATTACTAACATTCTGTAAAGTTGTTTTGCTGTAGTGTAAAAGCTACACATGAAAGAAAAAAAAAAAGAAAAAGCTGGCTTTGCCATGGCATTATGTTCATTATAGTAATGATTATGTAGTAAATAATATTTTCCAGGAACCTCAAGGCATTTATATTCATATTCTATAAAGCATCTATGACCAAATCTCTAGTCAAAGTAGGCTCCAATGAAAGTCATGTATCAACAAAATACAGAAATATCAATAAATGATGTCTTCATGATATTTAAAAAATAATAGGTAAGTTTGAAATTATTTTTAAGCACACTAACCTTCTTGCACTTCCATTTTTCTGCAGCCATTTTACTGTTTCATCTACATTTTATTTCAATGCACAGCTTTCTATTTTTCCTTCTTTTATACTACCCACAGTTTTAACAAGTTTTTTCAGACTTGAAAATATATTTTTTCCTTTAAGAGGAAGGAACATTTGAACTAAAATTATAAAATTCATACTCAAATCTTACTTGTGCTGTGAATAAAGGTCCGTTAATTTTCTCCTAGGCATGGCTTGCCTGACTAAAGCCTATCTAAATATGCAGGTGCATGAAGGCACAAAGCACTGAACAACATAGGTGCATATTAATTGGGGAAATCTAAAATATATTAATAAGACTAGTAATTTTTTCTTTGTTGACTGAACACATTTAATTAGATACGCATATTCTCCGAGCAAATGAATGCTAGTACAATCCTATAGCAGGATGCATGAAAATAGTTTTATTTACTGCATTATCTTTCTTACTAGGATCATCAAAGAATGACTGTAGTACTGAAGACATTGTTCAGAATGTCTTGGGTAAAAAAAAAAAAAAAAAAAAAAGAATTTACAGTGTTACATTTCTGCAGCCGCATTTTTTAGGGATTTGTTCTACATTATTGCCATATCCAAGAAGTACGAGTACACTTGGATGAACAGTAAACGCCTCTTGTAATGCTCCACCATACAATAGTGTCTATGCCACAGCATATTTCAGTGTCTGGAAACCCCTAGATTTTTCTCTTTCTTGTTTTAGGAAGATAACTAGTTACTGTCTTTTTCACTTAACCTTCAACACACAACATCCATCACCAACAATTGCCACCTACACCCCTCTGTCATGCCAATGAAGGACTTGTGTCCCTGTGAACTATCCTAGTGCAACAGACCTGAGGAAGACACAGGCAGAAGACCAGCGAGATCATGCTCTCTAGTCACTGGGCAAGCTTAGATTCCTAAAGCACAGCATGAGTCTGCAAGTGGCTCATAAATCTTAGCACATCCTTAGCACTGTTTGGTTTTAGTTCAGCTTCCTCCTCCCCCTTTCAAAACTGAATCCTGGATCCAGGAAAGAGAGAAAACTTCAACCTTGTTACCACAGTATTTTTTTTTTTATCTTAGATGTTCAGTAAACTGTCAGTGATGGGAATGGGGAGGCAGTAAACTCCCATCTCATTGTCAGCGTAGCCAGTGAATTTCAGAAGAACACAAGAAAACCCTCTGCTGAAGCGAACTGTGGCATGTGTGAACTTGGACCCAGCCATCCACAGGCTCAGCAAGGACCACCAGTACAATCTGTCCAAGTGGCCCTCTTCCACCTGCCTCTCATGTAAACGACACAATAAACTCCACAATTTTTAAAAGGAAAACACATACAGAAGACTCTTGTGTGTGTTTAGACACAATGATACTTTGAAAGCAACACTCAGAGATGCAAACTAAAAACCTCATGCAGTTTTAATGCAACTGACTATTACATTGTTGCTCTGAACTGTATAAACCAAGACATCAGTATTTATAGTTCGGTATCTTGTTTGTACCTTATACACAGCAGCTTACTCAGTATTTTCATTCCAAAGATTTATTACACTGTCCATATATCTGAGGCTACAGGAATCATTTCCTAAGTGGTATCTGGAAATTAATAAAGGACTAGAATTGTGGGGCCACTCATTATGTTATATGTAGACTCAAACTATCCTTTATGGCAAAATTACCCATAATGGAAAAAAAAAAAAAACAGGTTAGTGGGTTGGTTTGTTTTTCAAATTAATGAAACACAGATTCAAGCTCTAGAGTTTCTGGTGTTTTTTTTTTTTTTATTTTTTTTGTCTTAGGACAAAATTAACTTTTTTATGTTAATCACGTTTTCAGTGCCCTTACACAACTGAGTATTTTACTCTGAATTATGAGCTCTGAAGTCAAGGAAGCTAATTGCTTTAACCTTGGAAAATAAGCCACTACCTCTGTGACCACCCTGACCCGGTTTGGAGTTCTCCCTCACTTGTAATAGAAGCCAACTTGTACTAATAGAAAATAGTTTTCTTATCCTCTCAAAGTCTCCAAGCAAAACATGACATCGTAATGGCCAATTATAGCTCAACACCTGCTGCTGGGAGGAGAAACTCGTTATTCCTAATTTGAAGAATAGCCATTTTAATGTTTTATGAAAAATAAGTAATAGCTGAGCAGCCACTTAAGCAAGCCAGCTAACCTACAAGAAGCCTTCTCCAAGGCTGGCCACAAAAGTTAGGCAAATATAAATGACTGCTTTGCCATCTAAGGAAAGGTCTGAAATCCAAATTTGTGTAGTTTTTATAAGAAAACAGAAGTAGCAGCTCTGGAGACACTTCCTTCTGGTTATACAAAATTCCTCAACCCTAAAGATTCTCTCTCAAAATTGTCATTCACTACATGTTAATAAACACACGTGGGGGAAAAAAAAATATAAAAAAGAAGACAAATCTAATCTAAGTAGTCTTTTTTTCCAGGTTATTGATTCAATGAACTTCTCTTTCCAGTAAGTTGCTCTCACTGTAAACTAACACTAGCTATATCAACAGGCTGAATAAAGTTGACTTCTTGAAAACACAAAATGAAGAACATGGAGATGAAATGCACAGCAAGTCACATAATATTGGAAGTCTATGATAGCATCATCACCATCCTAACACAATGATTTGCTAACACTATCCAGCTGTATTAATTGTATAAATAATAATTTAAGTTCCCCCATCTGAACCACATATAAATCTTTTTATCTTATGAAAATAGGTTGAATTCTTTCTGCCACAATACAGAGTACAAGTGAAGCCACTTAAATCCTGTGTTTCAGCTGCTGTCTCCAACTCAAGGCCAGAGATGTTAGTCTTGATTTATTAGTCATTATGAAGGAGATTAAGATTCTCCTTTCTAAAGCTACGAATACGTCAAAAGTATGACTGATACAAGCAGGGTTGATTGTATAAGACCTATTTAGAAATCACTGACACTGACATGGGGCTTCCATTCTCTCTTTTATCAAACACATCCTAGTCAGGCTGAAACTTCTATACTTGTGTCTTTTAACATCTATTTTTAAAAACTATAGTCAAGAATTGTTTAGCCGTTTAGACTAGGGAAAGAATTTTCACTGTCAAAATCATTAATCGTATAGCTATTTTCTCAAGAGGCATAATGTGTCCTTGGAGTTGTAGGGAAATTCAGTGTGCTGATTGGGACACATCCTTCCTCATTGCTGTGAGAGGAGAGAGAGGAAGAAAATACCTGAAGTGGGAGAACGTGCAGACATCAGTAGCAACTGTATTTTAGTATTAGCCATGTAGCAGTGCACCAGGGAGTGGTCAGAAAAAGAAAAGCTTTTCACTTTTTCCTAACTTTTACTGGCTGCTATTGCAGTGAACATAGAAAGCAAAGCCCCCGTCCTTCTGCTATTTGTCCCTTCTAGCATATCCTTAAAACACAAAACAACATGGAACAAAAGGTAATAATAGTCCTGGAAGGTGAACTACAAATAAAAGAAATACCATGAGAACCAGTGAAGAACTGAGGACCAAGTGGCTTGCCAAACAGGCTATGCCATCTGCCTCTCCCCTCATCACCCCCCCAAAAAAAACAAAACCTAAAAAATCCCTTCAGTCACAAAGCCACATAGGTTTTCATGAAAATTAATTGAACTGATGTTTGACGAAAATCCATGGAGGAGAAACTAGATTTCCTAGAGCAAGAACTTGGAGAGCAGAACAACAACTGGTAAAGCTGATGGATGTGGAGGCACACAGCCAAGAGGAGCTAGTGAGTGGAAGGGGGAAGCACAGCAAAATCAGAAAAGCAAGGTCAGGCTCAGATTATTGATCTCCTGATGACCCTAACTGTGCTGTTGCTGCATTCTCAAATGTTCACAAAAAATTACCCTCATAGATGGTTTTGGTCCGTTCCAGTGGCTAGTGTATTGAGAGAGTGCCAAATTCCTATGAATTTTACCCCAGTGGCAAAGATCACAAGCACAGCTGATAACAACATGCAAAGAGACATACTGCGTCACATCTACCGCAGAATTATGCCTTAAAAACATTCAAAGTCACAGCACTAATTGCTCTGAAAAACTCATTAGAGCCTCTAAGAAGGATCCCAAATTTAACCTATACGTCTAACTTTGATAGCTCTAACTGTCGCTGCTTATTTAATATCTCATCACCTTGTAGGAAGAATGAAAAAAAGACCAACCGAAGTTTGTGAAACATTGAGATATGGGAGTGAGCACCACTATATCACCATGAACTTAAAAACTGTATAAAAATGCACAGCAACAATGGGAAAAATGATCAGTTGCCCAAGTATCATCAAATATAGCATTTCCCGGTTGTTGGTATCACAGGTTCAAGACAAATTTGTGTTCATTTCTACAAGAAACACCAGATGCCTAACAGTATATAACAGACTTTATGTTTGGGGTGTCTTAATTTAACCTTCACTAGTTAAGTATAGACTTTCTTGAATTGTTACATTAAGAAGAAACGTTACAGAAGAGAAAGTTGCCATAGAGACACATACACTCATTTCAAATATAGTTAGACTCAATTAATTATTGAGTTAATCACAGAACCATTTATACTTTCACATAAAATACTCCAGACAGAGATATTTTACAAGTAAGCAAAAAAAAACCCACCAAAACTTCAAATAGTAGTAAATGGTTTCAGGAAAAAGAAAGGTTAAATGATCAGAAATAATTTTGTTCACAAATTAGGTAAAATTTCAAGCAGTTAAGATTGCATTTGAGGTAATTCTATGTTCTCTTATCACTTTCATATGTGCAGAAGTTTTGGGAGGAAAATGAGTTGTTTTGCTTATTTTAGAAGCCTACAAGAAAAAAAGAACAAAAATGATGCCTCATATGTACTACTGAAATGTTATATGAATCTTCGCTTTAAAGAGACCACATAAAAATAAAGAATAAAACTGTCACACTTTTAATGGGAGTGAAAGCAGCACAATACTGATGAAAAGAATCTGGACCTGTCATGCAGAATGCAATTGTGTCGATCGGCAGCTGTGACTTGGTAATACTGAGACCTTGTGCTATTTGATTAAAACAACATCAGGATGGAAAGATCTCTTCAGATTAGAGGTCAGAAACATCAGTCTGATTTTTCTGCAGTTGTCAGAAGTGATATGGGGTAATTAAGTCTGGAATAATGTCAGACAGGTGGTACTTTTCTTTTGAGTCAATTCATTAGGGAAGGCTCGTCACCTGTGACTTTCCCACACAAATCCTGGTGCTCAGCATCTTCTACAAATCAGTTTAAATTGCTCCCTCAAAAATGACAATACTTTAAAGGAGACTACATAGTCATCTAATACAGAAGGTCGGAATTTCCTTTGGTGAACCTTAAATAACAATGACAAAAAACAAACAAACCCCAAAAAACCCACAAAATACAACCAAAAAATCCATAGTGCCTACACTTGATATGTAAACAACAAGAATTTGCAAAGTGAAAATGCTTCACAGAAAATGAAGCAGCTGCTATCTGCAAGGCAACCAGAAATAGCCCTGCCAGGCAGACCAGCCCACTTGGTCAGTGCACAACTGTCATTTGAATACCCTCTCTATCATTTTATCAATTCCACCAGGTTCCTATTGTTACTAGAATTATAATAACACAACAAAAAAAAAAAGTTCAACAGCAGAAATATATTATTCTATAGTAGCAGGGCATATAATTCTATTTTTTTACTCTATCAGTAAGTCCTCTAAAAAAACTTGAAGATCATCCACCAAAACAGCTATATTGTTTACACAAGTATCATGCACTGAAATGCTCAAATGTGAAAAGCCACTAGCAGACTGAAAAGAGAAAGGACATAATGTCAAAGAAAACTCACTTTACACCTTTCAACTGAGTGTTGCCAAAGAAAAATAGATTTTATTTTTCAAAATTTTGTGATTTGCTTTACACTAAAAGAAACGAAAAAAAAATGCTACAATGCAAGCCAAAAGCCCTAGAAAATGCATCCATGAAAATATATTTAAAACGCATTGCAGAAGCCTCTCTTACGGTGTATATAGCCTTTTAAGATTGCAGAGGTCCAGCTGAGGAAACTCATTAAAAGCACAAGCCATAATAAACTGTCCTAAATAATTAATTGTCTCCAGTATCAATACTGTCCTATCCTGCAATCAAGCATGTTGAAGGTCTCCATAGGATTATGGACTTGTTAGTTGGAAAAGGTAGGGTCAGGTTAGGGCCAGGTATGGATAAAGACATCCTCCTAGACTATCTAGCAGCATGCTTATGCAAATATTTACTCATGATGCTGCAAATACACATGCTGGAAATATGATCATGACATCAGTTCCACCTGGGGGTTTCCACAATATTTATTATAGCTTGAAAATTTAATTTCCTTTGATTTTCTATATCCATACTAATTTCCAGACAGAAAGGCCTGGGTGCCTTACCTGAAGTTGTGTCAATTGCTTATGGTTAATTTATATGGGAATTTTCAAAGAATGACAGTGTTAAAGATTCAGAGGCCCTTAATTTTGTAGCTAACGTATTTTCTGGATTTATTAATTCACAAAAAAAAAAAATCAGTGACCATTATTTTGCACATCTTTTCTCTACAAATAAATATTTTCAATAGTCAATTACTGTCATACTTGTCAGGAAAGTCAAAGCTCTTAATTGCTATGTATAAATGTTTCTATTTTTCTAAGAGAAGTCAATTCCATCCTTTAGTGACTTTCTTTTTTTCAACTGACATTAACACCAGCAATTGTTCTCTGTAGGAGAAAATTCTATTTCCATGAAACAACTACAGATTTTGGATTTAAGAAGGCCCTTAAATGTTTACTTTTAAGAATGGCAGTCATCTTCTTGTGACGGTATTTTTTCTTAACTCTAACTAGCACTATTATCTGCAAAGATATCAACAAGTAGCACTGCACAAAACCAGCTAATTAATTTTGCTGTGAAAAAAAAAGATATATTGAAGATACACAGCTATAGTCATTTTGGCTTCCAATGCGAATGAAACTGGAAATTACAACAGCTTCTGAAGCTTGGTTCCACGACTGAAGCAACTTTAGTTCCCATGATTGCTTCAAATTCTCTACTTCAAACATAAACATAAACAATATTTCACCAAGGTTAACATTTACTTTCACCAGATCCCAAAGCAGCTTTATTAATGTGCACATGGAAAGACAGGTTAAAAGCTGTGTTTACTTGTACCAGGGGACTAGGACAAATTGTATATGCTGTGCCAATCACGTGTTTTGTAAACAGTAAGCAGATGGCATGCAAAATGAAACGTAAGGAATAGTTACTTCTCTTACATCACACTAAGTTCTGGTTTCCATGACAAATGAAAGACTGCAGCAGTAAATGTAACACATTTGGTTAGCTTTTAAGCTACCATGGTAGAATCCCTACAGGGTGAGTTTCATTAAAGGAGCCATACAGAGTGAAGCCTGTTTTCAAGAGTAAGCAACAGTGTCTACACCCTTGCGTTTTCTTTCTTTGGAATCAGACTTTAGATTTAACTATCATTTTGGAGCATAAATTATTCCTGCTAACAAGGAGAGTGTTTTCAAAAGAAAAGGTCACTGCAGATTGTGGGAAGTCACCATTTCTTTGGCTGGATTCAAACAACTGAGATTTTTTTTTCCCCACCATTCCATGTTTACATGTTTATATTCTTTTAGCTTAAGTTTATCCTACAGCTTTTTTTCCAGAAAATAAACTTTACAGAGGTCTTACTGAGAAGGCTTCTCACAGAAAGTGATGGAAATATTTTGAGGATCTCCAAATTAGCTTGACTGTAATTAAAAGTTGGTTAAAATAGTGGGTCAGGGCATCAACACAATGCTCAAAATAGCCATTTGCCTTATTTTCAAGTGTACCATCCTTGACCTTATAAGAATTTACACTCAAAAGAAGAAAGCCGAGGGAGGACAAAGAGATGAGTCAAGCAAAATAACCCCAGATTGCTTCGAGTTGGACAACTCTACAACATTCTAAATCTCAGTCAGTTAAGATGTTGCAGACTGCCAAATACGGATATGCTAGCGTATAAGTGAATGATCACCTCGATAGTCCTTGCACAGCAAAAGCCATCACAGGCAGCTGCACACACAGCATTTTCATGGGAGGTAGCAACAACTTCTTCCAAGACAGATTATTCTTATGACATCTTGATTTCCTTGCTACATGGTCTGTAAGTCAGGCCAGTTTCCCAGCAGCTCTGGTGCAGGTGTCAATTCTCTTTAGACAGCACATGGCAGATACCTGCCCTCAATCCTAGCCTGCCTGTGGTTGCTCCTACAGAACTGCTAGGGTCCTCACAAGGGGCCCTGATGCCACTCAGCTGTGCCACAGACTTGTATCGGCTTGAGAACAAGAACTATTTTCCAAATCAAGAGTAACGCTCTGGCCTTCTAGGCAATATACCAGGGATGCATGGGAAGTGGGCATCTCTCACTGAAATCCTGCTTTAAGTGGCTTGCAGAAATAGGACCCACTGCTGAAGCCATCACCTCAGGCTAGAAAATCACCCATTTCAAAATTTGGGCAATAATGGAACCTGCACTGTCTAAAACCTGAAATAGAGGAGGAGTTTACGTGCTTTTGAAATGTATTTTCATATTCTCCTGCTGCAACTTTTCAGACATCGAAGCCCCTTACAAAGGCTAAGTTAAGTGCCTCAGGCCAGAAGCAACTATTAGCAACTGCATCTTGATTTCAGGGCGTTTTGATTTCTAATTCATTCTTCAGATACAGCACTTTTCTATGTGTTTCTGATATATAAACTGACATAGTTCCTTAACCTGAAATGTAATTTTAGCAGTTTCTATACTGTACCTTGAGTAACACACCTTGTATAAGTATTCCTACAGACATGACCGCATCAGTGGACACAGGAAAAGCAATGGATATAATCTGTTTGGATTTCTGTAAAGCCTTTGACACAGTTCCCTACAACATCCTTCTCTTTAAATTGGAGAGATACGGTTTTGATGGGCGAACTGTTCAGTGGATAAGGAATTGGTTGGATGATTGCATTCATGGAGTAGTGGTCAATCACCTGATGCCCAGATGGAGATCCATGATAAATGGTGTCCCTCAGGGGACCGGTGCTGGGACCGATGCTGTTTAGTATTTTCATCGATGATACAGACAGCGGGGTCAAGTGCACCCTCAGCAAGTTTGCAGATGACACCAAGCTGAGTGATGTGGCTGTCACACCAGAAGGATGGGGTGACATGCAGAGGGACCTGGACAAGCTGGAGAAGTGGGTCTGTGTGAACCTCATGAGGTTCAACAAGGCCAAGTTGAAGGTCCTACACCTGGGTCAGGTCAATATACAGTTTCAATATAGGACAGGCGAGGATGTGATTGAGAGCAGCCCTGTGGATAAGGACTTGGGGATGCTGACTGAGAAGGAGCTCGACATGAGCCGGCAATGTGTGCTCACAGCCCAGAAGGCCAACCGTACCCTGGGCTGCATCAAAAGAAGCGTGGCCAGCAGGGCGAGGGAAGTGATTCTGCCCCTCTATTCCTCTCTTGTGGGGCTGCACCTGTAATACTGTGTCCAGTTCTGGAATATCCAACATAAGAAGGATATGGAACTTTTGGAATGGATCCAGAGGAAGGCAATGAAGATAATCAGAAGGCTGGAGCACCTCTGCTATGAGGACAGGCTGAGAGAGTTCGGGTTGTTCAGCCTGGAGAAGGAGAAGGCTCTGAGAAGGCTCTGGCAGTGGTGTTGGAACTAGGTGATTGTTAAGGTCCCTTCCAACCTACAGCATTCTACGATTCCATGATTCTATGACTGCAGAATTCATATGATACACTGATCCTTTTAAAAAATACTAAAGTACTTCAATAATAAAAGAATCAAAGCTAACAACTTCTCATTGTTCTTTGGAGTCTAAGCACGAGTGTCTCACTCTTCTCAGTGAGCTTTTACTACCTGCATCTCATAGAATGCATTTCTAGATCTTGGTGTTTTAACAGAAGTGTGGTAATAACCACATCTGTAATCTGTCCCCCAACTCTTAACTTTTGATTTTATATGCTTTCTATTACAGTGCACCAAAACCATCAGCTGCAAATCACACCTTGGTAGGTACATATACACACACAGTTGGATAATATTGCGTGCACTGAGACTGAATTTCTATAGCTTTAGCAGAAACATGAAGAAGAATGAAAAGACACACTCATAGAATAACTGAGCCACAGAAGCATTAACTCTTCCACCCAAATTCAGACACATGATCTATGTAAAAGACAGGAAAGAAATGTTTCCATTTTAAATTTTGGTATTGATTACAAACATATCTCTAAGTACTATGGACGCACTGCAAAAGACGCTAGCAGAACACAGGTAAACCATTCTGCAATAGTTATCTACAGTGCTGCTCCTTAACATGGCTGGGAATCATTACTGGAAAGAAAAGTTTTTCATCAAGTAACCCTTAAGAAATAGAAATACAGTTGTTAGGCTTGTATAATTTTGCCTACTCAAATCAATTCCATTAACTAAATCCATCACAGATAAAGTGAATTATATGATTAAAAAAATCATAACGAACAGCTTGCCAGTTAGGTACACAATGAACCTACTTACGTTTCTGAAAACTCATTCCAGAAAAAAAAAAACCTAATCAACTTAAAAACCAGCTTAGCTTCCCTACCTGTCCCCACGCAAAACTATATGTCAACTTAACAATTACTAGTGGCAAACAAAATTAAGTATGATTAAACAGTTTGGTATTTTCCTTCAAAGATTCCTGAAAAACCTCAGTGTTCTCACAATAAGCAGCTGCCATTCACAACTGCTTACTAAAATCAAAACAAAATATCCAATTTGAATATATAATAGCATTTAAAAGACAAAGAAAAAGTGGGTTCAGTTTGTGGTTAAAATTACTCCCCCACTCCCAAAACAACCTATAATGCAATCACTGGAGTTTTGGCACATGCTAAATACCTTTTTTAGATAATGTAAGCAAAATACACCACAGTAAATCAGATGAATAAGTACCATTCTGCGCAGCTGGCACAGAAGTACTTGACGCATTTAGGAGAAGGGCTGAGAAGACTTCACGCCAACAGCAGCCCACAATGCCTCCTTTCGAGCTACTGTGAGGCTATCTCAGTTCTTCCTCTGCATCCCTGTCAGCCTGAAATCTCCAGTAAAAAGGACTTAAAATTTTCCATTAAAAATTGTTTCACATTTTTAAACGTAGGTAAAACAATACTCTCCTTACTCTTATTTCAGTAAAATTATTGGGTTGACTTCAACATAGCATTACATAAAACAACCTAAACAGCGCTCTTCACTGATGTACAGGAGAAAGTACAGTGATATTTTAAGCAAAAAGTGGTCTTGTCTGTTCCTTATAAACCCTTCATTTCCTCTACCAGAAAAACAAATTGATGCCCAGAGCTAATGTAAGCACATGTTCATATTTGCTTTAAAATATTAATGTATGAAATTAAATTTTGAATTTCACATGGCTTTGCCTCTCTCCCATCAGTTCTAACTACTGATTTATTTTTGGTACCAACAGCTTATATTTATACAGCACTCTCAATCACAAATTCTTCAAAGCAATCTGATAGAGATCTTTCGCCCACCACTACAATGCAGGCCCCGTTGGGACTGAACTTCATTTCAGCCCAATAACATTACAGTTTTACAGAGAGATGAGAAACTTGGGTAAAGTCTTATGGGGACAATTTAAATAGACAGTACAGTTATCACAGCAGGATTTTTTTTGCCAGGCGATTGAGGTTAACACCTCTAAGCCCTGCCAAAAAGCCATAGAATATTTAATGGCAGGAAGTCATCTCAGTTATATCCTACAAATCTCATACTCTAAATGATGTAATAGAATTTAACATAGGATATTCAGCCACATCTAACGTTTAAAAGTACGAACTACTGACTTTATACAGTATTGCTATTTGCATGTGCATGCACATTCACTGACTCTACATCTGCTTCCATTTTAAAAATAAATCCATGAAGTCTATTTAATCTGTCCAGAATTATCAAGGATAAAGGAGCACAGATAATTTGAATAATATAAACACTAAAATCTGGTTTAGCGCCTCATGTAAATGACTCAGCAGCCATTAAAACAAGCTTTTTAATTCCCAACTATGGTTTTATCAGAAGTGCAAGGAGATAAAGCTGAGGAACTTATGTTTATGGTCAAATCATCAAACTACATCTCATTCATATAAAATATAGGTAGGAAGTACTGAGAAAATTAGTGCTACATCAGATTTCCCTTACAGTTTAAGACAGCAAATCAGGATGAAAAAGGGGAGAGACTACTGAAATGTTACACACAGTTTTATACTTTTTATAAGCTAGGTGGATTTAAGCATGATGTTTCTGTGCTACCATGCGATATCTGTATTTTCAGTTTCTCTTCCACCTTTTTCACCCTCTGTCTCACATCATGCAAAAACTCCATTTAACATACAGTCTTACTTTCAGAGAAAAATGTGGCAAGAATGAAGGAATCAGAAACTGCAACAGTCTATAAATAGTTAGCAGCATCTTCACAATTTTGTAAAATAAAATCCGCAAACCACACACAACACCCACAAAAACAAACCTCCCACTGATCTGAAATCAGGAAAGCTGACACATGTACACAATATACTCAATCAGAAATGGCACAAATATGATATTGCATACAGAATTTCAGGAGCCATACAAACATAAAAACTTAGTATGTAAAGTATATTTTTAAAAAGCATAAAAACTACTACTAAAGCTAACTTGGGACAGCCTCTCTTACAAGGAAAGGCCAACAGACACGTCTGTTTAACCTGGAGAAGAGAAGACTGAGAGGGGATCTTACCAAGACTTAGAAATATCTAAAGGCTGAGCATCAGGAGGATGGGGCCAGTCTCTTCTCAGCAGTGCCCAGAAACAGGACAAAGGGCAACTGGCACAAATTGGAACACAAGGGCGTTCCACCTGGGCATGAGGAAAAATTTCTTTATTTTGAGCAACAGAACACTGGAACAGACTGCCTCAAGAAATGGTGGATTTCCTTCTCTGGAAACACCAAAAACGTGCCTGGATGCATTCTTGGGCAACCTGCTCTAGGTGAAACTGCTGCTTTAGCAGAGGGGTTAGATCACCAGAAGTCTCTTCCAACCTCTATCATTCTGTGGTTCTGTGAGGTGGCTGCATGGTGGGAGAAAACAAAAAGCCAGGCAGTGCACAAACCTTACTCCTCTGATTGCCCTTTGGCTTTCCTGATAAAGAAATTAAAAACAATATAACATGAAAACTAGCTTAAGCCTTCTCTACTTCTTCGCATATAAAGACTTCTCTTGTATCATGCACAATATCCTCCCATGTTTCCTTTTTTCCATGCTACCTAAGTGTCAGAAGTAGCAACCTCCATCTTATTTCAGTGAACAGGCAGAATTTGCCAGCCTTCCCCACACCAGCAGTACTAAACCCTGACAGAACATGCAGAGTATATATTAGATAGCAACGCAACTACCTACCCCAGACATATCCGACAGGAACTGATGTTTACTGTAACACAGTCTTGTTCTGATTTGCTATTTTAAATCAGTAGTCCTCTTCTGTTAATAGAGATTAAACCCATTGACAAATATTAGTTGTAAGGGTCACGTTGAATCACTGAAGCACCAGGTTGGAAAGGACCCACTGGATCATCGAGTCCAACCATTCCTAACACTCCCTAAACCATGTCCCTCAGCACTTCATCCACCCGTTCCTTAAACACCTCCATGGAAGGCGGCTCGACCACCTCCCTGGGTGGGAGCAGGATTTAATATTGAGACACCAAAAAATTAACATGCATCAAAAGTGAATTGGACAACAATTCACAGGTCAATGTTTTCTCTGCAGGAGAAAGGAAGCACTGTGCTTTGGGGACGATCATCTCCTTTGCCCAAACCACTTTTCCTTCCCCCCTAGCCACCAACCCCCACTCACATCCCACGTCACATCTTACAAGTCTCTTTTCCACCTAAACTTCTATCACTCCATTTATCACCGAAAATGCAGCTGAGGAACTTGTGGGCAGAGGCCTTCATTTTCTGTTTAGAGGCAGTACCATTTCTGCCATTACAGAAAACCATCAAGGGAATCATAACTATATTTCTGCAGCCCCAAAGTGAGGCACGCTTGGGACAGTCACAAACCATAGAGAATCACTGACAAATATTAACATATCTTGACTGAGCAGATGCGTACTTTCAACTTCAAACCTGTTCTCCAAAGTGCTACACCTTTATTTAGGCAGAGCTGGCACTTCAATGCAAAGACTTTGTTACTCATCTTTGTGTCACTGAGGCAAAGCAAGGGGGGGAAAATAAATAAATCTTCCTTCAATACATCATTCTGGAAAATGGCTAGGACATTTTAGGTGGAGTTTCAAAATAAACAAGCAAAAGTAATCAGCCTGAAGTAGCCAAAGACTCTAAAAAAACTAGCTCATTTGGCTTCTTTTTGTAAACACCACCTTAAAAGTGGTAAGCACCATCCAGAAAAGAAATTCAAATCCGACACTAATCTGGTAATATTTTCCAATCAACAGCACAAGGAGCTGGATTAAGACTCATCGGAAACGGAAGTCATCTTGAAGAGGGGTGAATCAGAAGGGATCAGAAGGTGGGGTTTCCCCCTCACCTCATCAGAAACTTCTCTAGCTCTTTTGAAGACAACAAATATTCAACTCGATCAAGGTCTGTGGATATTAATGTAATTCAATCTTTACATGGATTTAGAGCTTAAAGCCAGATGGGACCATTCGATCATTTAATACAACCTGTGCACAGATCATTAAGTTTCACCTACTTATCCATAAAGTGAGCCAAATAATTCATGTTTGTCCAAGAGATAAAATCCAGAAAGGTATTGTTATTGATTTGAAAACACTGCAAAGTGAAAAATTTCAAACATCTCTTCATCATTTGTTTTTGGCATTTAGTTATCTTTGTTGTTAAGTAATAATAATAATAATTTTAAGAACCTTTATTTACAAATCCAATGTTTAAAATCCATTTTCATCCTTTCTTCTGTGCATATCTTTTTTAAGTAGAAGATCCAGTCATCGTCCAGAATCTTCTCCCTTAGTGTTTTATGAACTATCTAGGCAAAATCCTATGTTGAAATAAAAGTAACCAGAGACCTCATATGAAGTTGTTTTGTCAGTTCTTTTTTTTTTTTTTTGCTGCTTGTCTTCTCTAACACCCCTTGGAAACCTGACAGGTAGCGTGTGGTCCATGCCAGTCTCACCACTGACCTGGACGAGATGTACTGGCAGACCAGATGATGGCTGATTTCCCTCATCCTTGTTATTCACAGCAGCAGACATCTCCCAGCCTCTTCTGACAATTTCCCCATCTGTACACACGAGGATTACGCTTTCAACCAACAGGACTGCACTGACAGCTTGTGTTTAATTGCTCATTCACTGTGATCCCCGTCTAAAGCCAATTAGAAACTTATGTCCACAGTTTTGATGTTTGCATGTCAGAACATGATGATTTATTCACCCACAGAAATGCTCTAGGGCTAGCTGGTTTTGATAGCATTTCTATAAAGAGAAGATAATTCTATGCTTGAGGATAGGGCCTTCAAGACTATACTCTGAGTGATTCAGAGCAGGCGTCTGAACCTCAGCCATTCCTGTCTCTCAGGAGATCCTTAAGCTTTCGGCAACATAACCCATCTGTCTATCACTCTGGCTGAGTAAATATTTGTTTCTTACTAAGAAATAACGGTCTGGATTGGCTAGATAAGGCTATGGCATGAGACTGTGGTTCAGATGAGGCAAAGCTGAGAAATGAAGTTGGGGTACCTACCAGAAAATCTTCAAAAAGTAGAGCCCCCATCTCAGTTTTCAATTAAAGTTCTACAAATCCTTAGCATTGTTCTATTGGGCAATGAACAAAATATATATTTTAACATTTTTTTAAAGACAAATAAATTACATTCTGGCCATCTCTGTACCCAAATCCTCCTTTGGGGGATTTTATCAATCTGAATACTTTAATTCATGCCCTCTCATATTATATCTGTTCTATACCTTAAAGTAAAAAATCCTATTCATATTAATGTGTGCATTCTAATGATTCAACTACCTTAAAAAAAAAAAAAAATCACAAGTACTCAGAAACATTACTACTTAAATAAGAAAAACGTCAGCATTCCCCTTGACACGTTTGTAAGACAGTGAACCACAGTACCATATACATGCTTAACTCTTTCTGCTTTTGGAACAAATAGCAATATAAATAGAAACAAACGTGTGCAGTCCATTTATATATGGCTTATTGGCTGGTATCATCACCACACTTCTGAGTTTTTTGACAATCAGAAGGTATTTCAATGAACAAGAGGATCTGGAAGCCACCATGTGGCTGGAAAGCTACAACCTGGCTGCCATTACTGAAACTTAATGGGATGAATCCCGTGATTGGAGTGCATCTATAAATGACTACAGGCTGTTCATAAGAGACAGATAAAGAAGGAGGGACAGAGGAAGGGCCCCTCTACATCAAGAAATGGATAGAGTGTGAAGAGTTGTCTCTGAAGACTACTCATAAGCCAGTTGAAAGCCTATGGCTAAAAGTCAGAGATCGAAGCAACAAAGGGAACCTAGTTGTTGGAGTTTAGTACAGGCACCTGATCAAGAGGTGGCAATTGATGAAGCCTTCTTACTTCAGCTCTAGGAGGCATGGTGCTCACAGGCTCTCATCTTGCTAGGGGACTTCAACCACCTGGATATCTGCTGGAAGAATAGCATTCTGAACTGTAGGAAATCCAGGAGACTCCTGGAATGCATTGAGGACAAATTTTTAAGCCAAGAAATAGACATCTCTAGCAGGGGAGATGCAATACTTAATCTGGTGATCATCAATGCAAGTGACCTAACTGGGGATATCGAAATTGGAGGCTGCCTGAGATGTAGTGATCACACACTCGTGGAGTTTGCAGTCCTGAGGCATACAGGTCAAGTGAAAAGTAAAGTCAGGACCCTGAATTTCAGGAAAGCAAAATTCCAGCTCTTCAAGGAGTTAGTTGATAGGACCCCCAGAGAAACAACCCTCAAGGACAAAGGAGCACAGCAGAGCTGGTAGATCTTTAAGAATACTTTCCACACAGTGCAAGAGCTCTTCATCCCCAGGTGCAAGAAAGGCAAGAGACCAGCATGGCTGAGTCATGAACTGTGGCTCAAACTAAAGGGCAAGAAGAAAATGCACAGGCAGTAGATGCAGGGTCAGGTATCCTGGAAAGAATATATAGGGACACTACCCTGTTGTGCAGGGATGGGGTCAGAAAGGCCAAGGCAGGACTTGAGCTGAACTTGGTGAGGGATGCAAAGAAAAATAAAAATGGCTTCTACAGGCATGTAAAGCAGGAAAGAAGGGTCAAAGAGAGGGTACCTGCACTGATGAGTGAGACTACATTAACAACAGAAAAGGTGATGGCTGAAGTACTCAAAAACTTTTTTGTCTCAGTCTTCACTAACAAACTCTCTTCGCAATTCTCTTGGAGTCTTGGGCTGCAAGACATAGACTAGGAGAGCAAAGTTCCTCCCGCTGTAAGAGAGGATCAGGTTCTTGATCCCCTGAGGAACCTGGCTGCACACAAGTCCATGGGACTGGATGAGACGTATCTGAGAGTTCTGAGGGAATTGGCTGATTTAGTCACCAACTCACTCTGTGATATTTGAAAAGTCATGGCAGTTAGGGGAAGTTCCTGGTGACTGGTAAAAGGGTAACATTGCATCCATTTTTAAAAAAAGGTAGAAAGGAGGACTCTTGGGACTACCAAACTGCCAGTCTCACTTCTATACCTGGGATGATCATGGAAAGGTCCTCCAGGAAGCTATACTAACACACATGGAGAGGAGATTGGTGATTTGAGACAGCCAGCATGGCTTCACCAAGAGGAAGTCCTGTCTCGCCAACATAGAGGCCTTCTATGAGGGAGCAACAACATCAGTGGAAAAGGGAAGACCCAC